>NC_044310.1:152762261-153383828 GCF_007474595.2 Lynx canadensis | reverse complement strand
TCTCTTCTCTGTTGCTGATCCCCATGTGAACTCGTGAGGGCATTTCCCTTAGAGACATGAAGGCTAAGAGCATGGAGATCTTCTGATGCCAAGTTAAAACTAACGCTGGATTTTACCTTGAATTTTTAAAAGATCTGTGTGTGTTACATTTGTGCTAAGAACAAGTAGATGAAATTCAAATTCTTAAACACCATATTCATTTTTAGAAAGCTGTAATAGAACTGCTTTGTCCAAAGGATAAAAAGACTGATTCAAAGACAGACTACTTTTTAGTTCACAGGAGTGAGCAAGAAAGTAACTATTATTCATTTTGAAGTAGAAATGCTAATATCTACAAGATTTGAAAGAGATTTAAATAACCTTATCAAAGTAATATGTTCTTATTACATAAAACAGAGATAAACGTAGAGACATTTTAAGACATCACACCAAATTTTAGGATCCAGAGACAAGCACTAGCAATATTTGGGTACATATGTTCTCTTTTTCTGCAAATATTCTGATGAGCAGGACTGCTTTCAAGTTCAAGTTCTCCCACTTACTAGCTCATCTTGGTCAAGCTGTTTGGCTTCTGTAAGCATTTGTCACTGCCTCTGAAAACAGGTATCAACTTCATAGAGTAATTGTGATGACTGGTGAGGTAATGCATATAAAGCATGGTCTGGTATATCATAAGCATTTGATATGTAGGCTATTATTTTTGTTTCATATTATATATATTTTTTAATTCTATTTATTTATTTTGAGAGAGCTCTGGTGAAGGGCAGGGAGAGAGGGAGGGAGAGAGAGACAGAACCCCAAGCAGTCTCCCACTGTCAGTGTGGAGCCCAATGCGGGGCTCAAACTCATGAACTGTGAGATCCTGACCTGAGCCGAAATGAAGAGTCAGATGCCTAACCAACTGAGCCACCCAGGCGCCCCATGTATTGTATTTGAAATGAAAAAATGACAACTCAAGGAGAGGAAATGAAGGTTACTAACAATGGGACGTGGGCTTTTGGAGTCCGTACAGTACAAAAAATCAGATTTCTCACATAACGACAACATAGAAGACAATTCATTGTGTGCTTTACTATGTTGTTCCAGACACTATGATATCATAACTCATTTAATTCTCACAACAGTCCTATGAGACAGGTGGTATTATTACTACTACTACAATTACTACTGCTATCCCCATTTTACAGATGGGCAAACTGAATCAGAGACAGATTAAGTAACATGCAAGGTCTCACAGCTCAGTGGCAAAGCTGGCATCTGAATGCAATCAATCTAGTTCCAGAGTCCATTCTTGAGAACAAATATAGAAGAGTTTAATACTGAGCAGGTATTTTTGTAAATATTACAGTTGAAGTCAAACATTCTAAAAAAGCACATGATTTGCAATTAATTAGAAAAAGACCATATAGATGAGTACCAAGAAAAGAATTAGATGTTCTATTCTTTTAGATAGACTATTTTGCAATGTTCCCAATTGGACCCTTATGCCCATCCAGAAAAATTACAGAATGTCACATTCGATCCATTTCTTCTGAACTTTGCAGGTAGATAGAAGTGGTTAGGCAGCAAGCAATATTCTTGGAAAAATAGATTTATATTACCCTTGAAAACAGACTGTGTTGCAAGAAAGTCTTTGGCATAAAACAAGGCTGAGTATACACAGTTGTCTCTCAGATGGTGTGGATTTGGAAACAGAAGTGGACAAGCAAAACCCTTTAAGGCTAACTTTTCCTTTGAATTGAATTCCAGAATGTGTTTTGTTTTTTTTTTATGTCACTATGTAGCATTTCTGTTTATCTTATTTATTCCTTAATATTTCATTGAGTGGGTGTAACAACGGCTATTGAACAAAGACAAGTTTCCTCAGTCATTCCCAACTGAGTAAAAGTTCTGTGCTCTCCAAGCTCGTCTATGCATCCCTTTTGGATAGTGGTGTAAAAAGAAACGAAAAAGCATCTCAAAGCATGAGTTAGTCAAATGATAAAGCAAAAATGCTGTCAATTTTTGGTTAAAACTGATCCATTCAGATACTGCTAATGAAAGCGTAAACTGGTAGATTCCTTTTAAAAAACAATTTGGCAACACTTAACGGAATGTACAATAAAATGTTCGTACCATTTGGCACTGTTCCCCTATTCCTGGGAATTTATCCTAAGGCAATAATTAAAAAGGAAAAAAAAACATAAAAGTAGAGAGAATTCAAATGTAATGTTAATTATAAATAAAACCTAAGGAGCAAGCTGATTGTTCAACAATAGACAAACAGATAAGTAAACATTCATGGAATATTTTGTTCCCTCGAATAATTATAAACATGGACTGTATAATAACACAGAAAAACAGAAAGTTGAAAAGCAGAGCACTAAGTGATTTGTATATTTTGATTATACCATATGATATAAATAAGCTAGAAGGTAACAGTGGATAATGGAGGCAAGGGTGCAAAAATAGATATAAGGACTGTGCGATTTTTTTCTTCTTAAATTTCTTTACATGTTGCAAAATATTTTACAGGTTGCAAAGTTATATTTGCAAAATAATTAACAAATAAGATTTTTTGAATGGATAAAGAGGTTTCTTTGTCATTAGAAGAGCAGGCAAATCTTCCCATAACCAGTGACCAAAACCAACCAACCAAACACATCAAGAATTAAACTCCTTGCCTTCAAAGGGAGCTGGTATGTTTAGAGGTCATATAGCAGATGGCACATCTAGTGAGAAAAGAGACTGAGAATAAACTTCTGGAGTAGGGTCTTCAATTGGCAGTAAGATTTCACTGCAAAAATTATACTCTACGGGGCACCTGGATGGCTCAGTTGGTTAAGCGTCGGAACTTCGGCTCAGGTCATGATCTCTTAGTCCCTGAGTTTGAGTCCCACGTCGGGCTCTGTGCTGACAGCTCAGAACCTGGAGCCTGCTTCGGATTCTGTGTCTCCCTCCCTTTCTGCCCCTCCCCCATTCACACTCTGTCTCTCTCTCTCTTCCTCAAAAATAAATAAGCATTAATTTTTTTTTTAAATATACTCTCCTTCCCTCCCTCCCACCCTTCCTTCCTTCCTTCCTTCCCTCCTTTCTTCTTACCCTCTGTCTCTGCAAACTACAGCAGATAGAGATACCTCCTTTCTTCCTTCCTCTTACAAAAGTGCTTCCCGTAATCATCAAGATGGCTTTAAGGCTCCCTTTTTAGTACATTTTCATTTTTTTCTTTACCTCTATCTTGATAGGACTATTTTACCTTTCATTTCTATTTGCTATGCACAGTTGCTTCTCTAATATTCTTTTCTTCTCACCCTGTTTTGTGTCTCTTTTAAAAGATATCCTCGCTAATTGGCTACATTTTCATTGTCAGTAGTGGACATAAATAAAAGTTACTTCAGCGTTAGCTCTAAAATAGTATTTTATTTGGTTAAATAATTTCTCAGAAGAACTAAATGATAGTGATTTTGTGTCACTAAAATATCTAATGATTCCTGTCCTTTATTCCAATTCTCTCTTACAAACAGAGGAAATGCTTTCAATTTCTTTATATCTATTCAGTATATATAAATAGATGGCTTGTGGGGAAATGAACTGCTCTTTTTTCGCCTGTCATTAAAATAGTTTCTGTCACTTACATTTTGTAGTTTGTCTTATAGCTGGTTAGGATTTCTGGTTTTCATTCATGTTGGAGTTAACTAGCTAGATATCTACAGATTTAGTCTGTCTACAGTGATTACATCCTCATTTTGTGTTGCTAGTGACTTATTTTCTGGGTCATCCACACTGAAACATTTTCCTCTTCAAGTGGATCGTTGCCCTAAAGCGCTTTTCAGCTTAATAAATATGAGTATAAATTGGGCTTTTTATTTGTCATGAGTCTTGATTACAGGCAAGGACTTTAATTTGACTCTAATTTTCTGACTTTGGTCTTTTGGCATTTGAAAATGCCAGATATTAGTACAGAAAGTTTTGCTTTTCCAAATGGGAATGTAGCACCATTGGACAACTTCTCTGTTTTCACTGGTGACATGTGAATGCACTTCTCAGGCCTAATTTAACCGTCACAGATGAAAACCGGAGCAGCGCCATCATGAAATAGTATGCCCTCGGTCTTCATTTTACAGTACTCACTGAGAACCTACTATGTGTTAGGCTCAATGCAGGGTCTTGGGACACAACAGGAGGCAAACCTTGCTCTCTCTGCATTCTGTGTTCTTCATTCAGAAAATGGGAAACATAACTTATCTATAAGGTCCCGTTTAAATATATAAAGTCTCTACTAAATCTAATTGTTTTGATTTCAAGAATCATAGAAGACATATTTTAGTACAAGCGAGACTTTAAAAAAAAATAAAGTATTTAAGCGATGCCTGGTTCAATATTTAGACTTTAACGTGGTTGACAACAACTGGGGAATGTTAGGGACATCTTTGAATATGGCTGTAGACTCGTGTATTTATCTTTTAAAATATTTATGTATTGCACAAAAAAATTAAATGTGGAGGCTACCCTGTGCCCTCATAAAATTAACATGGAGCACCTGGTGACCCAGTTGGTTAATCGTCCAACTCTTGATCTCAGCTCAGGTCACGATCTCACGGTTCCTGAGATCGAAACCCCTTATTGGTCTCTGCACTGTTGGCAAAGAGCCTGCTTGGGATTCTCTCTCCCTCTCTCCCTGTCCCTCCATGTGTGTGTGCTCTCCCTCTCTCTCTCTCAAATAAATAAACTTAAAGAAAAAAAAAGAAAATTGAACAAGGCAATGAGCAACAACACAATACAGTGAAACAGGAGTTAGAGGTATTTTCTCATAGAGGATAAAATCATTGAAATAGTCAGTGTACATATTGAATATCTCTACTTCCATGATACTGAGATAAAAGGATGGCCCCATACATTATACATATTATACCAACTTCAGAAAATTCAACCTTGAATACTCTACATGCCTAAGAGAAGTTCATGTATTTGTATCATGCTACACAAGGAGTCATTTGTAGATTTTCTTTAAAAGGAACTATTTATACTCCCTTCACTAGTACATTTATAACATGTGATCCATATGCAAAGTTTCCATTTCTGTCCAGTCTCTCAGTAACAAATCTATTGTGTAAAGCACAGTTAACATGTAATCTTCTTGTACCATACTAAGCAAGACTAAGTAGCCTCAAGGTCGTTCAGACTAGTTTTTGGCTTCTGTATGAAGACAGCCCCAAGCTATTTAAGGAATATCTGGCTGCTGGAGAGCTTGGAGCCAAATTTGTGGCTCATCACTAGCAAGTGCATGTTTTTTAGATATTAACCTCACTTCTGGCTCCATTAAACTTTTCCATTCTTAATTTTCCCCTACCATATTTAAAAACACTTATTCATTTAAAAAAATTCTAAATCATTCTATATGAAAAAAAATCTCAGTAATCTGACCTAAAATGTTTTTGGTGCATATGCAAATGTAAATAAAGACATAAGGGTCAAATAATTTTTGTGATTATTGGGAAACTCAAACGACCAGAATTATGAAACAGCCCATGGCCTTAATTTTGTTCATGCTAAAATAGAAAATAAATAACCATTAAAATGTGTCTCTTTTTAACAAACAATAGTGTTGATAAATACAAAGAGGTAGCCTGGGAAAGTGACTTATTTAAATATATGGTTTTATTTCAAGTAATCCTAATATTGTTTATTTATAAATTAAGTTCTAAACAACATATGAATCTGCATAAGTAGATTATGACAACCCAACCTCAATCTTTATTATTATTTTTAAATTTTCAAATTTATTTATTTTGAGAAAGAGAGAGAGAGCAAGCAGGGGAGGGAGAGAGAGAGAGAGAAAGAGAGAGAGAGAGAGAGAGAGAGAGAGAGAGAGCGACTCCCAAGCAGGCTCCACACCGCCAGTGTAGAGCTGAATGTGGGGCTCAAACTCACCAACCGGAAGATCATGATGAGGTGAAATCAAGAGTCGGACACTCAACCGACTGAGCCACACAGGCGCCTCTGCCGTCTTTAAAGTGGTGGATCAAAGTTGACTTGCAGCATTATCCTCATGAAAATACCTACGACATCTACATTAGCACACACCGAAAGGATAGGAATCACCGAAACTTCTGTGATTTCCACATCAACCAACAGTGGTGCTTTGCTTAATGTAACACTCAATTACATCATGTTTCATTTATGTGGAGATGTTTGGATATGCTTAAAATGTCTGTGGTGGATCATTTTGGGATCTTAATTGAATTTTATCTGTGATAAATTACTTTTAAATACTGAAATAATATTCTTACATAACTACCAGCTTATTTGGAAAGACTCCAACAACTTCAAATCATTATATTATTTTTTTTGGTATGATTCAAAGCTTGCATCCTTCAGGAATTTATTTTACTATCCTGTAGCAAATAATTCTAACATTTATAACATGCTTACGTCCATCCCATAGTTAGTGATCATGTTTTAAAACCCCAAATATTTTTGATGTTTTAATATATTAAAAATCATGGTGAGCTATAGTCTCTCCAATATGAAAAATGTTTAGTTAAAATTTGACACTCTCTTTCCTAATAATAAGCTACTTAATTTAATATACTAAAGTAGTGATGCTCTATTTCTAGACTCAATTACTTTATTATCAAGAATATTAAAGAAAGCACTTTAATTTCATGGTAGAGACTAGTTGAAATGTCACTCTTATGATTAGTACAGGAAAAACGTTATGTGAAGTTGAGAAATAAATATTTTTATCCATAAAATCATTATCTAAGTGGCACCTGGGTGGCTCAGTGGGTTAAGCGTCTGACTTCGGCTCAGGTCATAATCTCGTGGTCTGTGAGTTCGAGCCTGGCGTTGGGCTCTGTGCTGACAGCTTGGAGCCTGGAGTCTGTTTCAGATTCTGTGTCTCCCTCTCTCTCTGCTCATCCCCCCACTCATGCTCTCTCTCTGTCTCTCAAAAATAAATAAAGGTTAAAATTTTTTTTTAATTATTATCTAAAAATCAATAACTGCCCAAATACAATTTCCACAACTATAAAATCCATGAATAAGAAACTCTCTGGGACTTAAATAACTACCTGATGAAATGTTTAAATCAAAGAAACTCAGTTTTGAAATTTTTTATATGCCCATTCACTTGAAATATGATATTTCTTAGAGTGTTAATTCCCTTAAGTAATATAATTTAATTAAAATAGATACAAATTTATATGATTCCAATAGTTATAAACTTACACTGAACCACGGCTTTTTGTATCATTTTCCAGAAAATGAGCCAACAACAAATTGGGAGACTGTGTCTAGTCAGAATTCTTGGTTGCAAATAAACAGGAGCAAAAACAAAGAACATGGTTCAGCACAAAGGGAATATGGGTACTAAGTGGGCTTGTTCTGTATTGTAGCCGAGGAATTAACTGAATTTTATGATTCCCCTTCTCCATTACACTTTCCTTTGCCTTCAACTTGAATTTCAGTGGGTCATGATTCTTGACTCAATATGGTGAGGGATATGAGCCCCTGATGGCCTCTCTTAAATAAGGTTACGGTACACTGACATCTTCCTACCCACAAGAATAGCAGTAACTCTACTTTCCCTTAAGGGCAACAAACAAACATAGTAACACAGAAACAACAGTAACCATTTTTTCTCCTTCGGTTTTTGTTTTTGCCAGCTTACACAGGGTGTGAAGAACCAAATTAATTAGGTGCAGCCTTAGCTTCCAATTCAATGGAACCCCTATCCTCATGATGCTCTTAGAATCTGAAATCAAAAGGTTAGAAAACAAACGATTGGCAAATGAGTCAGTAAGTATAATCCTGAGAGCCTCCATCACAATTTTGAATCCTAGGATTCCAGACTTGCATATTCTGGCGAAGGGGAGAAAGAACACCATGTGATGGTTATTTGTGCAGAACACGAACCATATCCTGCAGGACAGCACATCAGACTCCCAAGTTGTTGACTCTTGGATCAAGCTCATCTGAATCTTCAACGATTAGTTCCTTCTCAGTAACGGGGCATACAATAATACCAGTGAATTCCTTGAACATTAGCCCTTTGCCTTGTTTCTTTAAAAAACTCGTTCTTTTAAACTGAAGCTATTTTGGTTGGGATACCATGACCTTGTATAAAGCAACCAATTAGTGTATGGATTGTGTAATGACAAAGAAAAATGACCGGGAAAGGCAAAAACAAGTCCACACTGAATAACCTACTGCAATGAAGAAAAATTGCTAGTCCCCCCTCTGCATACCCCAAAAGATAAGAGAATGGTACCCCACACAAACTAACACAAAATAGCCCTTTGGTTCCACTGGGTACCGTGCTTTTCAGGAGCTCACGATCAGTTACTGATAATAGAAAATGGAGCATTCGTCAAAGCCATAGCCAGATGGCCATTGATGAGAACTGCATGTTGCTGAAACTGTACATAATCTTCATCCTGTCTATGGTGGACACCAGGTTTGTGAATCCAATGGCATTGCTGAGAAAGGAGGTTGACCTGTATTTACTGAGTGAGTCATCTAATCCACACTAGAGGCCTTGCAGTGAACCTATAATTTTCTGAGAAATATACTCACATTTTGGGCTCATTCTGAGAGGTCGAACATAACCTTTCCCCAAACTCCCTCCACAACCCTCTGATCCTGCTTTCCCAAGAGCCTTGCCATCCAACTAGTCCATTAGCCACTGAATGGTTGTAGATTCCTGTTCTGGTTATCTTTGCTGCATGAGAAAACCCAACATAGCAGCTTAGAACAGTTATTTTACTACAATCATGAATTCTGCAGGTAAGGAATTCAGGTGGGCCACTGGAGACAGCTTTTCCCTGCTCTGTGATGTCTGCTGCCTCAGCTAGGAGACTTAAAGCCCGGGGATGACTCAAGGGCTATGGGTTAGAACCCACATTTGGTACCTAGACTGGGCTGACTCAGGGAGTAGGAGTGGGGACTGGAGCACTTATATGTGGCCTTTCTTGGCAACCGCACAGCATGATGGCCACTGGGTAGTAAGATTTCTTTCCCAGTTACCACAGAATATAATGTAATTAGATGTTTCACTTTTGCATACTAGGATCAGGCAGATTGAAATTCCATTCCTATAATGACTAGGATTTTAAATTCCTTCATCCTCAACCAGGCCAGATAAAAGTGCTGGGTTTTGCCAATTTTGCCAAGGTTCTGTATTGCAACTCATTACTGGTAACGACTTATTTTTTATTTTATTTTTAATGTTTTTATTTATTTTTGAGAGACAGAGACTGTGAGTGGGGTAGGGGCAGCGAAAGGAGGGGTAGAGGATCCAGAGCGGGCTCTGCGCTGACAGCAGAGAACCGGATGTGGGGCTCAAACCCACGAACTGTGAGATCACGACCTGAGCCACAGTCAGACGCTCAACCGACAGAGCCACCCAGAGGGTTTGACCTATGATCTCTAATTGTCATTACAACTAAATTCTCCTTTTTAAAAATTATTGTCAGTGCTATTTGCAGAGGCTCATCCACATGGTGGGGCCATATGCCTAGGACTTGGCAGAGTACCCATTGCACTAGTTTTCTAATAGTAAAGAAACTTTTAGTGAACCAAACTGGCTAACTTTCGAAGTGACAATGGACTGATTTTTTTTATGTGTATATGAACAAATAATGAAAGATCACTGACCAAAGTTGGTTATGGTTATGCCTCCAGTTTCCCACTATGTACGCAGAAATTTGGGGATTTTTTGACATAGTCTCATTTTGTTTTCTGACCTCCAACACAGCTTGATTGTCTGGAGATAGCCTATAGCCTGGAGAATGGCAAACTCCGGAAACACCCTTCCCAAGAGGGTGTGGGTTCTTGGTACAGAAATCTGTTCATGAAAGATTTGGTTCCAAGGTTCTCTATGAGGAAATTTGGGGATTTTCCATTTAATTCACCTCATCTGAGTCACTCCTTCAGTGGCCTCAGTGTCACCTCTGAGGATGATCTGACCTTTTTAAGACAATACAGAATCCTTTCTCTCCCCTTTGGGAAAGATCACAAGTATTCTTTGGAAGAAAAAGTGATGGCGTTCCAGAGTTGTCTGGCTTCCCCTTTCCCTGTGTATCTATTAAGGAGTTTCTCAAACTTATGAGATGCATAAGTGGCAGCATCTTTTGGATGCATCTTTTGGCAACCCAAACCCAAATCAACCCAACACCAAATCTTCAGAAAAGATTTCCCTTGCAGTGGCTCCTACAGTCCTCCTGCTCACAAATGGCATGGCACATTCAAACTAGATCAAGGTCTTATAAATTTAGAGAAACATGTATGCCTTTTGAACAAAAAAGGTAATTTGCCAAAATTTTGCATAATTTGCTATATGATTTATCATAGGATGGATCCAGATTTCCAAACAATGGTTTTACAGAGAAATCAGACGATTGAAATAGGCATTCAGAAATGGCTGTTCATCCCCACAACATAAAACTCCCATACTTAGGAATGTTTGGTTTTATTTACTCGACCTGAGTCATGCCTGTGTTAAAGGGAAATTCCCAGTGAGGTCCTGGATGTGACCACTGGGTGTGCTCCCATCTCTTCAAGCCAACACCAGACCAAAACAGGACCTCATTCAGTGAAGCTAACAGTAGGACTGGCTCCCACAATCTTGCTGTGGGACTGGCTCCATGGTTACAGGGAAGTTCGTAGAGCAGGAATCCGCATTCAGCAGTTGCTTTTTTGACCAGCGACCATAAATCCCCTTATTATGGCAGCCAATGGTGGTTTTCTTTTATCATTTATCACAGAGATACAGCTGAAGATTAGTGCATGGTTAAAGATTTAACATGGACAGATGATGGGTATATTTCCTAAGTGACACAGAGTTTCCTGAAACATTTTAGTTTTCTCATAATGCACCAAGATTATTTAAAAAAAAAAAATCACAGTGAAAGAGACCAGGAAAAATTATCTGCTTACTAAGCTGATGAAAGGAAAAATCAGGAAGTAGTAAATGTTCATGCTTGTATTATGTAAAAGTCTTCACATGGGGCCTTGCATAAAATGAAATAATGAACTAACATTTATATTAGTTAACTTTATGACATAAACATATTATTTCATTTACTTTCTAGCGAGAGAAACTGAGGGCAAAAACCAAGGGAGTTACACTGTGTAAGTATACCTGGCCAGTTAGAGATGGGGTTCTTTCCCTACCATAGGCCATGTACTTAGCCATACCACTAAGCCACACCACCCTGTGATGGATGCAGGCTGAACAAATATATATTCTTTAAAAGTAAATACATTAAGCATATAAATAATAGAATACATAACTTCTTCTTGGAATATTAGTTTTTAAACCTCTCCTTCATTCCTATATAATTTTATTAATTTATTACTAAGATTCAGTTTAGTAAAAGATCTTCCTCCTAAACTTTAATAAAATCTGTTGGTTAATATAGACATGACTTGTTTTGTGATAATTTTTTATACACGTGTTTACCTGCGATACATATACTATGCAGTTGTCTTAATTCCCAACTCTATGAATATGTAAACAAAAACAAAAGTTCTTGCTTATTTACTTGTTTGTTTTAAAAGCTCTTGTATTTTTTAAAAGGTTAAATGAAGCTATTGAGGGCATTTATGACCTAGGTAAATACAATAGATTTACTAAGGGAATTGTTTCTGTGGCCTTTACATATCAGGGTCAAGTTCAATCTAGCATCATAAACTTGTTCCAAAAATACATGTCATTTTTAGGGGTCCCATTTATTGCTGAAGGGATATTCTTTTGTGCTATAAAAATGACATGGTGCGTAGTTCCCTTTGTCACTATTCTCTGTTCTTTTTCAGGATTTCTAAGGATTTTTATTTCTCATTGTATGTTCAAATCAACCTCCCTGTTTCCCTCAAAAAGAACTTTCCAGCAAAATACACAGGAGTCAATAAACAAGCAATAAAACATTTTAGATAAGTTTCCTAGATTGTTCAACTCTTCCATTGCCATAAAAATAACAGTCTTTATAAGAATAGTAATTAAGTTACATGATAATCTGTAAAGAAAATGGGTTGGTTCATTCACTTCCAAATTATGTAATTATATAGACATCCACTACTTTGGGGAATGAGTACTTATAAAATATGTTGGTTAAAAAGTCTTCATCAAATGAAATGAAACTTACTTGAGTCGTGAGATCAGGGACGTGGCCAGATATTAAGTATTTCAGTACTTTTCGGCCATACAGTCTCTGTGGCAACTACTCAACTTTGCCATCATAGCACAAAAGCAGCCACAGACAACACATAAAAAAATAGTGTAGCTATTTTCCAATAAGATTTTATGGTCACTGAATTTTAAATTCCACCTAATTTTATGTGTCATGAAATGTTATTCTTATGATTCTGTTCAACCATTTAATACGAAAAGCATTTTCAGCTTGTGGGCCTGCCGGCTGTAGTTTGCTGACCCCGCAGCAAACTGTGAAATCAGATGCAGGTTGAACAACAAAAATCCACCAATGGAATGATTTCTAAAATGTGGATGGTAAAGATCCAAAGATAGTGACATTGCAATCATTCTAATTTACTTTTACTTTTTATCTCTCCTGAAAATGTTTATCTTTCTTTTCTTTTCTTTTTTTCCTCCTTCTGTACTTATAATGCATTCAAAATCCAGTATCCTTTGTTAATTGTCAAGCAACTATTTTGTCCCTGATCCTGTATTATTCAAACTTTGCTTTGATTTGCTATTTTCTTGTTATTTATATCACAGAAATAAATGATAACAGATATTATTTATACCAGGGAGATAAATGAAAGCAAAGAATATGTTAGCTTCTTTTTTATTCTTGCCCCGAAGAAAGGCATCATCTTCTATGTTTCTGTGTTTAAGGTTTTTATAAATGCAACTTCGATTCCTCTGTCCTTTCGTTAATACCAAATTTTCTTTCCTCTCCTTTTACTTATGGATTATCTTTAAAATACGCCTATACACTCTCATAATTTTGGCTGTTCTAATAATAATTTAATCTAAAATGGGGATTAATGGCTATTTATAACATTGGCCCTGAACACTGGCCCCAGTGGAACTGGACAGAATTGGGAAGATTGGAACTGAAAGCACAGGCAGGACTATAAGTTGGGGGAAAATCCTGAAATATGAACACACAAGGATAATTGTTTTAAAGGTAAGGAGCTGGAGGTATGATACTGAAAGATAGTTCAAAGAATGGTTATACAGCCAAGGGAAAAGGACAGGCATATCATGAAAATAAATGGCAGAAGTTCTAAAAGTTCAAAAATGCCTTTTAAAAGATGAACTACTCTGGGCTGATGGCTCAGAGCCTGGAGCCTGTTTCCGATTCTGTGTCTCCCTCTCTCTCTGCCCCTCCCCCGTTCATGCTCTGTCTCTCTCTGTCCCAAAAATAAAAACGTTGAAAAAAAAAAAATTAAAAGATGAACTAGACTGTTGGACACAGTTAAAGAATATGAATTAGTTGACATTTTAATACAGATTGTAAGATTCATAAGCAACAAAGTATTTGAAAGATGTTAGTTTTTTTTTAAATTTTTAATGTTTATTTTTGAGAGAAAGAGAGAGACAGAGAGACAGAGAGTGAGCGGGGGAGAGGCAGAGAGAGAGAGAGAGAGAGAGAAACAGAATGCGAAGCAGGCTCCAGGCTCTGAGCTGTCATCACAGAGCCCAATGTGGGGGTCGAGCCCACGAACCGCGAGATTATGACCTGAGCCGAAGTTAACACTTAACTGACTGAGCCACCCAGGTGCCCCTGAAAGATGTTAGTTTTACCATAAAATTGCTAATATTACCAAAAAAATTTTTTTCAGAAGAGGAGACCACTAAGCATCAACACTTTAATGAGCTAATAGATTGGTTTGGCAGCTGGTAATAGGGCTCCTGAGCTGGAGAGGCCAGTGTTCAAAGACACGTGAATGGCAGGCATTGTAGGGAGCAAAGCCCAAGTGTAGATGTTGGTGTATGAAGCAGGAAAATCAGATAAATGGATCAAAAAAAGGCACTCACAACCTGACATCTGAGTTATCAAGGATGGACTGAAACCTGCAGCAAAATTACCTGAATTTTGAGTTCCTGTTAACATTGGAAGAACACAGTCACAGACGAGGCTTTTCTGCTGGGGAATCAGAATTGGCAGGGAAAAAAGAGAGAGAGAGAGAGAGAAGAATGAAGTAACACCGTAGTTAGATGATGTAGTATTGTTTTATACAGTGAAACTCAGGTCTTCCAATTTCTTCATTTAAATGATGCCACTATTCAAATTAATTTATGTGTCATCAGTTAGAGATTAGTTGATGTTTATTTTAGTCATTTTAATTACAAATAGAGTCATGGGAAATGTGTATTTGATTGTACATGTCCTAAAATCTGGTACTCATATCCTCTGTGGAGAAGCCTATTTGCTCACATACTTGGTCTCACATCTTAGTGACCCATCACTGAGTCCTACCCTAGCCCCTGAGCATCTCTCTACTTATCCACTTCCTTCCTTCCCCATTGCCTCAACTTAGCTCAGGTTTTCAGCTAAGTTGGACTACTCAACTGTCCTCTTAAATTCTTTCTTCACCCTCAAGCTAGAATGATCTTTACAAAACAAAAATTACATCATGCCCCTTCCCATTGCCTTTAGGAGCCCAGCCCCATTACTGCCTAGCTGTGCAACTTTGGGAAAGTACTTTTAGTCTCTGTGCCTCAGGTTTATTACCTATAAAACCAGGAGGGCATCTAGGGCATACACCAGTTGTGAAGAAATGACATAAGTTTAGAGCAATGTGGCACCCATATAAGCACTAGAAAAGCGTTACATATTACTCTTATTTCAAGTGACATTCGAATTCCTTTGTACGATATTCAGCACCCCTCATGATTTTGCCCTTGCTTTCCTGTCTGGCACTAACCCTCATCACTCCACAAATCATGCCGTCCCTGGCACCAATAACACCCAGCTCTAGCCATACCGAACTACTTGCAGCTATATCCAACCTTCCATTCGTTCTCTTGGATGTGGGCCTTTGCACATGCAGCTGTCCTTCTGTCTGGCGAGTCTCGCCCCACATAATTTGCCTGGTTAAATTCCATTCTTCTTTGGGACTTGGCTTCACAGTCATCCTCTTTGTGAAGGCTTTCCTAGTCTCCCGAGCCTGGACCACGTGCTCTTTCTGCCCAGATTCCCTGTAGTTACTGTGTTTGCTTCTGCCTTCATTAAAGCCCATGGTGACCACTTGCTTCTTTAGCTATCTCCCCTTCTGAGTCCACAAGATTTGTGGAGGCAGAATTTTCTGAGGGGAGAGCCTGTGACAGTGCCCGGCACATGCAGCACATGCAACAGATATTTGTTGCCTTTGTCACTAAATGGGCCACTTATGGTGTAATACGGTTGTTATTTGAAAACAAAGCAAAGCAAAACATATTGGTGGCAATTACATAATCATCCTATTTGTTTCCTTCCCAAAATATTCAGACTCTCTGGAAATACGTAAGTAAATGTGGCATTTGGAGTATAAATATGTCTCCTTCAAAATGGAAGCTTGAAATGACTATATATCGTTCATTTTATTTTATTTTTAATTTTTTTTAATGTTTATTTTTGAGACAGAGGGAGACAAAGCATGAACGGGGGAGGGTCAGAGAGAGGGAGACACAGAATCTGAAACAGGTTCCAGGCTCTGAGCTGTCAGCACAGAGCCCGACGCGGGGCTCGAACTCACGGACCGCGAGATCATGACCTGGGCTGAAGTCGGCCGCTTAACCGACTGAGCCATCCAGGCGCCCCTCGTTCATTTTAATTAAAAAAAAAAATTTAATGTTTATTTATTTTTGAAAGACAGAGAGAGAGAGAGAGAAAGAACGAGCAGGGAAGGGGCAGAGAGAGAGAGGGAGACACAGAATCCGAAGCAGGCTCCAGGCTCTCAAGCATCAGCACAGAGTCTGACGCAGGGCTCGAACTCATGAACCGCAAGATCGTGACCTGAGCCGAAGTTGGATGTTTAACCGACTGAGCCATTCAGGCGCCCCATTATGCATTTTGTAAAGATATGCTTAATGTTACAAGCTACATATTGTTGCACCAGGTAGAAAAATCAAATTGATAATCGACTAATCATATTTCTACTTACAATTGTTTCTTACCTTTTTGTTTTGTTTTGTTTTGTTTTGTAGCTAGGTAGGGCCTCTCTCTTAACTTTGAGATAAACATGACGTTCAGTGAGTTTGACTTACTGGACTCTAACCCAGGACCGACTGACTCAAAGCACACTGGGGGAGATGCAAATATATTTTTATTCATTATGGCAGATGCTCTTTGAAACTTGAATTGTGAGAACAGAAGTTCAATGAATGTGTTTCGCATTTGTTCTGACAGATAGAGACCAAATGACACAGAGTAAAGATCTTTAACCAAGTGTCAAGAGAAAAACTTGTGTTCTGGAGTCCTCTTTGCCACTTACAATAGCCTTGTGACTGTAAGGATGTCCTTCAACACCTTTTAGGCTTAGAATAGAGAAGACTTTTTAAGTGGCACAGCATGACTGGTAGAAAGGATCTGATTTAACAGAAGTGCCAGGGTGTCCCGGTTTTGCCACAACCACTCCACTGGCCTCTGAACCATCTGTTTCCATTTTCTCCTTCACTCATTTGTGTACCGGAAGTGCTCAGCATACACTGTCACTTTGTTAGGGGATACAAAAGACACAAGGTGTGGCTGTCACCTCGAGGAGCTAAGAATTCAATATAAAAGACAGAACTCCAAACCTCTGATAATATCGCTAGCCCCACAGTTCAAACCTCCATGTGCATAAGAATCACCTGGGGATCTCCTTAAAACGCAGGTTATGTGGAGCCCCAGATGCTGCATTTCTCACAAGCTCCCAGGCTGTGGAGACTGGTGACCCAGCAGCTGGGTTTGAGGAGCATGTACATTGAGATGTAAACAGAGAGGCACCAGAAAAGCACAGAAGAAAGGAAACTAACTCAACCAGGCAGACCCCACAAAGCAAGTGAGATGGAGTTGAGGGATGAGTAACAGAAGGTGAAAAGGGAGGTATTAAATGCATTTGAGCAAAGGGGGTTTGTTTGTAGGACATAGAAGTGTGAATGGCCATGGTGTAGGTGCGGAAAAAAGACAGCAAATTGGGGGAGGCACATGGCAGGAGACCGATTTCCAGGAAGTGCAATAGTCCACATGGAGGAGGTTGACGAGGACTCACGTTACTTTAATGTGCCCACCTGGTTATTCATAGCTCAGTTTTGTAAAAGGTATGTGTAGAGACAGGCTCACGAAGGCCGGGGCAGCGGGGATGGAAAAAAAGAAAGGGATTTCTCCCAATATATTTATGAGGTAAAAAATGACATTCCATCCCTGATGGCATGCAGTTGAGGGTCAAGGATGAGGCGTCCAGGGATGTTTTTGGCTTAGGTGACCGAAAAAAGGGCTGTTTTTTAACACGGGGAATCCAAAAGGAGAAGCAGGTTTGAATTTGGTGGAGGAAGTGAAAAATGAAGACGAAATGAGTTTTAAACACATAGAATTTAATGATTGAGGGACAGAGACTCACATCTATTTAGGTCTAAAGATCTACTGTTGCTCCCTTTTGTTAAGTCCATTGTCCTTGAATACTGCGTAGAGTTGCTACTTTCCATTTAGTAATAAATAAAACAACAATTTTGAGAAAGAATGAACATTTTATGCTCATTTCATGAGTCCCCTCAGGGATTTTCTCTGCTTGCTTATAAATTCTCTTTGTGTATTTCTTAAAAGTTGACTGTTACGACTTTTAATCGTATGAAAATCTTTTTTTTTTCTGAACACAGCATCTTTTTATCTTGCCCACGGGTGGGTCATATAATACAATTCATTTTTTATGTCTCTTTCTTTTAATTATTGCCAGCACCGTTTCAGCTGCTTTTGTTGAAAAGTGATTGTTGACCTTATTTTCTCCTTTGACACTATCTTCTCATTTCTCATGGGTTATATCTTATTATATTCCAGACTCTTTAAATAAGTCATTCTGAAACAATTTTCCATGAATAAATTATTTTGGGTAATAAATAATATTGTGCGTCTTAAAGAAAGAACTATAGAATAAAATGAATTTAGCAAACTTTTGTGTCTGTAGAGCTGATTTTTTTTTTCATAACAGAAGTTACAAAATCATAAATCATCAGGGCCAGAGAGGCAATGAAGTAGATAAAGGGGGCTGAGTATAAGAATTCTGTCATAATTCATGTTCAGCACTGAAAATGAAACTTGGCCAGGGAGACATTAGTCATCAGTGGGGAGTGCGGAAAAACTGGAGAGCGCAGGCCCCGCATGAAGGGAAAGATGATCCATAGGGGAAGTTAGATGTTCTCTTTCAAGGTCTTTGGATTTTTCAAGAGAAGTAGAAATCCAGATGTTATTTGAAGCCTACTGATCTTATCAATGTCGGCTCAAATATTTAAAAAATACTACTCGTAGTTGTTATGGGTTGAACTATGTTCCCCTAAAAGGATATGTTGAAGCCCTAATCCCCAGTACCTTGGACATGACCTTATTTCAAAATAGGGTCTCTGAAGATGTAATCAAGTTAAGAGCAGATCATCAGGGTGGGCCCTAATACGGTATGACTGGTGCCCTTGTAAGAAGAGAGGAGACAAGCGCACAGGGAAAAGGTCATGTGAAGAAGGAGGCAGAGATTGTAACGGTGCATCTATAAACCAAGGGACAGCAAGGATTGGCAGCCATCACCAGAAGCCAGGAAGAGAGGCATGGGTCAGATTCTCCCTGGCAGTCCTCAGATGCTCCCTTAATCTTGTTGACTCCTAGCCTCCAGAATCCTAAGGCAGTTAATTTCTGTTGTTTTTCAGCCACGTGATTTGTGGCACTTTGTTACAGAAACCCTCAGAAATCAATAAAGTAGAAAAAAAATATGTCTGTGAGCTTTATATGTAGTCTACTGCTATGTAATATTAAGTAATATTGTTACAGATTTTAAAAAATCATGGAATTTGTAGGGGTGCCTGGGTGGCTCAGTCAGTTAAGCATCTGACGCTTGACCTCAGCTCAGGTCCTGATCTCAGGGTCATGAGTTGAAGCCCCGTGTTGGGCTCTGTGCTGGGCATGAAGCCTACTTCAACGACAACGACAACAAAAAACAACATACAAGAAATTTGTAAAAAATACTTCTTTTTGGCTATGCTTTTCTGGAGCACGGCAAGTTCCTTCATGTCATTATCAACATCTCCATTTTCATTGACATCTTAACCCAACAGATGACCAAAAATTAAGTGTTTAAATTTATTCCCTCAGTAAATACTAGGGAGTCATCAGGTGCCTGCTACTGGACACCGTACAAGGCATAAAACTGTAAGAACTGCCCTTTCCTTAAAGAAATGTACCACTATAACTGTGATGACAGAGTGGTGCAGATTCCTACAGGAAGGCAGCAACAGGTCAGGAAAACCATCCACTTGTGCTATGCACAATTTAATTGTGCAGAAGGAGTGAGACATAAGCTGATTTGTCTTAAAACTCCATGCATAACAGAGCTGAGATCCCAACCCAGGACCTCTGACCCAAATCTCTTTTTACCTCACAACACTGCTTTGGTTTTCTTCATCTGCAAAAATGAAGATCATACTACTCCTTCAAGCTATGGCGAAGATTAAATAAGACATATGAAATGCATGGGCCCACTGCCTGGCCACAGCAGAACTGACTAGTGTCCACCAAATTCTGGTTCTCCTACCTGTCCTGGAGGCTTGGGAGACTATATTTCCCAGACCCCCTGCACTTAGGTGCAGTCATGTGACTAGTTCTGGCCAGTGGGTCACAGCACATAAGAGGCAGTCTGCCATCTTCCATGCTCTTTTCCCCTGATGCTAGGAGCAGGGAGACCATGTGTTCCAGATGGTGGAGCTGCAAATGATGAAGTTTCTGTCAGCTTGGGTCTCTGAGCAACTATCAGAACAGGACCTCTGCCAACCCATGATGGAAATAAATCTTTGTTTGGTTCAACTACTGGGCCTTGAATTTTTTACAGAAATTTATCTTAGTCCATCCGGACCGAAGTAGTGAGTACTGGGTTCTTAATACATGCTCCACAAATTTTCTTCTCTCCTTTAACAATAATTTAGGTCACAGGGTGACAGAAATAAGGCTTATATTAAAAATATTAAAATTTAGGGCATGTATTACCTAGCTGAATTTAATATGTTCTTATTACAGATTCTGAGACAAACCAAAAACAGCTTATGATACTTAAGAAAGTGTATGGTAAGACCAGCTGAAATGAAAAATCCGTTTGCTGTCACAAAAAAGTCACCTCTCATTAAAGACCATTTCTCTCATTCCTCCAAACCAAATTATTTAAGTTTAAAAATAGCAAAAGTACCTTATGAAAAAAACATATAAATGCTAAAAATCCCAGCTCGAGGCTTCAGCCACTATTCTTAACATACCTTCAGAGGGTTTTGACTGTCATTACTACAAATAGAAGACTTCCAGGAAGGAATAATTCAACAAAAAGAAGTCTTTTATTTTCTCTACAAATTTGGGACATGAGGAGAAAGATGAGAGTAAGTATAATTCCAAGTTTTCCACTCAAACAAATCTAAATGCTTGTGTCTAGCATTCAACGTCTTGATGATATGTTCTCATTTGCTAACTAACCGCATTTCCCACTTTTTTCCCCCTAACATAGAGTCCATTTTGATCAGTCTCCTCAAAATCCACAAACAAGCCATACTCATCCTTTATTTATGCCTTTTATCCATTTGCCTCAAATGCCCTTCTCTCTTTGCTTGAAGAATGAGCTCTAGGTCCACTTCCTATAGTTGTATTTTGTCCTCTAAGATTCAATGCTTTTTGATGCTTTTTGTTTATTTTGTTTCTATTTTATTTTACCATTATATATATATATATACACATACACATATATAAAAATTACACACACACACACACACACACACACATATATATATATATATATATATATGTAGAGAGAGAGATAACTGACATGTAACATTATATTAGTTTCAGGTGTACTACATAATGATCCAATATATGTATGTATTGTGAAATGATCACCACAATAAGTCTAGCTAACATCCATCGATGCTTTTTTATGCCTAGTAATTTTGTCTCTTATCTGGACCATATAAGTTCTCCAAGGGCAGCAATGACTTTTTTTACACTTCACCGCCATATCTCTATAGCTCTGACACAGTATTGAGCACACCATCAGCAGTAAATAAATACCGCCTGGTTGACTGGTTTGTGAGTGTGTGTGGGGATAGATGGGTAATGCAGTCTGATAAGGAAGAAAAGAAAATTGAAGAGATTCCAGAAGGAGGACTCATGACTGAAGTAAAAATTGGTATTTGGGGAAGGGAGGTGGGGGACTCGAAAATCATCTTCTGTAGTTTAATTTTAAAACTGAGGATTACCAGTTAGTGACCATTTGGCAGTAGGCTTACCTCAACTGTCCCATGCAGAATGAAACCCTTAAAAACTTCCCTACTTGGGAATAACTTCTAGATGGCTGGACAAAGAGGCTCTAAAGATGATGCTGTTCACATTTAAAC
This sequence comes from Lynx canadensis, assembly GCF_007474595.2. Taxonomy (NCBI): domain Eukaryota; kingdom Metazoa; phylum Chordata; class Mammalia; order Carnivora; family Felidae; genus Lynx; species Lynx canadensis. Next base: position 153,362,290 of record NC_044310.1, on the reverse strand, counting down.
ATGAGGCATTGCATTCTCTGCTATTGCCTCCACTGTGAGAAGTAGAGGCACCCATGATCACTGGGTACACTGTATTATCCATTTCACCCAAACTGTCACCTAAGTGATAGACACAGTACAAGATATTTTATGTAACAACAGGGAGTTTCAGGCAGCTAATAATTGTGTGATAACCTACTCATGTGAATTACATTAGCACCAGTAAATACAAGTATTTAAGGTGTTTGAGGAGGCTTTTTTCAGCTGCCTCGTTGTGCACTATGCTATCCTGTAACTGTTATGATTGTAATTTTCAGATACATTATGTTAAACTAAGTGTTGCGTTTCTAAAACGGTGGCATTCCTAAAAAGGAAAGGTCACACCATAGGCGGTGCCATGAACTGAGCTGCTTGAATGGAAGTAGAGGGAGGGATTGAGATAGCTGTTACATTGAGCTCAACTTATTCACTCCATATGTATTTCTTGAAGGCTAGGCATTGTTCTAGGCACTGATGGGCTACAGGTGATCCAGACAGACTTGTCCTCTTTTATTTCATTTGGGGTAGTCGACAATAAACAAATGAATAAATGATCAAGACAGATTCAGACAGTGGTAAGTACAATGAAAAAAAAAAAAAACCAGTAGGATGATGTAACAGAGTGGTAGGGAAAGGGGTGGTCAGAAAAGATCGTCTGGGGCGATGATATGCAGCAGAGTCCTAAATGACACAAGGGAGTAGCTTTATCCTAACGTAGGAAAGAATGTTCCAGGAGAAACCCTGAGGCTGGAGTGAGCTAGTATGTTTGTGTTTGAGGACGGCAGGAAGGCCAGCATGATGGAAGCATGACAAAGAAGCAACGTGGGATACGATGAGACAGGAAAGATTGGGTGGATCAGACCTGCAGGTCAAGGGAAGGGGTTCAGAGTTGAATCTGACTGAACACTGGCCCCCTCCCTTCCTGCCGTACCAGTTCTGGCGGTTCTGCACATATTCTGCCTCCGTCGTCCACCTGCCCCTAGGTTACAGCTTCAGGCCCACGTTCTCTCCTTTCTCTCATTCCAACTGCCATTCTGAGGAATCCACCATCGTCACGCAGGGAGACTTGAAATCTTCGAGGGATTATTTGGAGGAAATACATACCACGTGGCACATTAGCGCTTTCTCAAAAAGTGTAACCGTTCCTGATGTGTGGCTATTTCGCAACTAAGAGCGTACGAGGTATGAAACTAAAATTTAAATATGAGAAGCTCTATTTCCTCTCTTACGGAGTTGGTGCCGGAGCCAACTTATCAATGTGGCACAGTACCTGGGGCCATTCATACTTTTAGGGGCTCATAAAAATGTGTTAGTTTATCTTAAAATCAAAAGAAAAAAATGAACTTTTAGGTTAGAGAAAATACATAATGATAATACATTCATCTTTATACCAACACAGTGATAAAATTTTAAGTATTTTTTATGGAAAGTGTGTAGGGCTCATGAAGGTAATAACATGGCTCTCACTGATAACTTTACATGGTAATAGATACTAAGGAACTCTTTAATCTTCAATATAATTATTACTCTGATGGAAAAACATTTTATTTTGTTCATTCTAGCTTATTGATTTAGTGAACTCTAAACTATTTGAATAGTAAACCCCTAATAGTGAAAAGATCTTGTGTATCCCATAGATATATATTAATTTATAAAATATGTATGTATCTACTAATGTACTATTGTATGAAATGCAACATATACATAGTTATATAAATGGATAGATTAAGGGCTGGACTGGAGATGAAATCATGATCAAATAATTTTTAAAGTTATTGATGATATATAAAATGTTTTTTTTTAATGTTTGTTCTTAAAGTTATTGATAATTGTTTTTAGTGAAAACAATATAAGGGACTATGCTTAATTTCTGTGAAATTCTTATTTTTACATTTAGTGATCTGAGAGTCAAAACTTCAGCTTTTAATTAATTAATTAATTTTATTTTAGAGAGAGAGAGAGAACACTAGTAACAGAGAGGGGCAGAAGCAGAGAGAATCCTAAGCAGGCTCCAGGCTCAGCAAGGAGTCTGACACAAGGCTCTATCCCATGACCCTGGGATCATGCCCTGAGCTGAAATCAAGATGTGGATTCTCAACGGACTGAGCCACCCAGGTGCCCCAAGTTTCAGCTTTTTTAAACCTGGTTTTAAGGACTAACATAGGTGAAAAAGATACCACAAAAAAAATCTGTATATTCCAATGGAATGAGTACATCAAGGGAAGCACTTAGGAAACTCTGATCCTTGTTTTTCAGTCTCATCTGCCAATTATGCAAACATTCTGTTGAAATTTGGCAACTGGGTACTTTCTTGGGTACCAATGATTTGTTTTCGAAACCTCATCAGAAGTTGTTGCATTGTCATACTTTTTTTTAGCAATGTGTTCAAGATACACTGAAATCATCATTTAGGAGATTTTTTTTAACAGATTATAAAATGTTAGTTTTTTTTTTAATTAAGAAGCAGTTTTGAGAGTATTTATAGAAGCCGTATTTACATCTGCTGTTAAAATGCGGCAAAATCACAATGGAAACATCTCTGAAGATTTATTTTTAAAATGCTTTTGCTATATTAATGAGACACAGTGAATCACTCATTATTAAAACATCGACTTTATCTTGATGGGATGAATTAAAACATTCCTTTTTTCAAACAGTATCTACAAGGTAGCATTCTGTTGAGGCCCACCTATCACTGCAGCAAAGTTTAGCAAATTTGGAGCACTCATCTAATTTGTAAATGAAAAAATATGTAATCCACCTTTTAATTCAACAACCATTTCAAGTGCCTCAACAAGACAACCAGTGAACTTCTTTGTATGACAAAACGATTTTGTGCTCATTATCTTCCTCATTATTAAGCATTTAAAGGTTATAATCTTCAAAATAATAAATTTTAAAGTTCACTTAATGGAATAAGGAAATTGCAATACATAGCAAAATACTGACAGGGACTCCAACAGTGATGGAGGAATTCCCAAAGAGCTTTAACTGATACAATGTACTCTTGGTATACCTTCCACACAGTGTATGATCCATGCCTCTCTGTGTAAATATTTATAGGAAAGATTAGTACAGCTTAACCTCTTTTCTATTTCTTAGGTGAGAAATAATTACAAATAGGAGGCTTGATGTTTTCACCTTGCAATATGGATTATTAGACTCTGGAGACCACTCTGTTAAATTGCCATTGGGTATTTCTTTTTCTTTTCTTTTCTTTTTTTTAAATTTTATTCTAGTTGTCTTCTCCTAACATATTTATCATGACATAGATTTCTTATTTTCTGCCAATCAAAATGCTCTTTAAAAATAACAACAAACAAACACAGAGATTACAACTTCTAAATAGTCTATGCATTTATACAGATTCTTCTCAGGGTTTCTCATATCAGTTGAAATTACTAATAGAGATTAATTAAAAAGAAGAAAAATTCTTTCTGCAATTAAAAAGCAATTTGCCAAAGCTTTTATTATTCAAAAAGAACAAGGCTAAATTAGCAAAATACATTCAGAAAGCTATGAAATATGCACATTCTTAAGATTGAGCAAACACGTTTTGATCTTGAACAATAAAGTTATTTTTTTTTTACTTTTTTGTTTGCTTCTATAAGAGTATTGCATACTGAAACGGTAGAAATATGTTGTGTGTTTAGCAGCCAAAAATATCTGAAGATAGAATAGCATTTCTGTGGCTTTAGCATTATGAAAGGACAAAGAAACAAATGTTACTTATGTCAAACTGGAAATTTTAAAAAGGAAAATGACATTATCTAACTTACTGTAGATAGGAAACCAGAGGGCAAAGAGGGATTAGCATTTCAGAGACAAATATTAGAAAAAAAGTACATTAATAGCTGAGATAAAGTCATTTAATTGACTATTTTCATTTCAAAGTCTGCTATAACATCAATTGCTAGTAATTCATCTCACATTTGAATCAAAACTTGGCTTAGAAGAATATTCCTGAATGTTTTAAGAATTTACTATGAATGCATTATCCATTAGTATTGCCTATTACTTTCATTCAAAATAGTGGAAGAAAATTTGGGAAAATAAGGCAGTTTTAAGTAGCATTGTAAAAGAATTTTTTTCAGTAAATGGCCACAAAAAAATTCTATTCAGCTCATCAAATTTGCCTTGGCCTAATCCATATTTACCAGCTTACTTCCTCCTAGCTATTTTCATCATTTTCTATCATTAAACTAAGACAGTAGTTCTCAGTCTTGAAACCAGCAGAAATAACCCCCTGAGGGAAGTAATAACTACTTACCTCTTTGACCGCGCCTTCTCTGTCTACTTTGAGGCTTCTTCTTCCTCCTTCTGCACCCGAAATGTTCCTTACTGAGGTTAGTTCAAGTCTTTACTCTTTACTTTTCATAACCTTGCCTCTGATAATCTCATCTACCCTATGATTTCAATTATTGCCTCTCTGTGGAAGAATCCCAAATAGTTGACCCTGGCCGAGACTTTCCAAGCAGGCTCACATTCCAGCTTTCTGCTGTGCACTTATATCTGGATATACTACAAGCTATACAAACGTAGTATCTCCAAAACCAAACGCATGGTCTTTCTACATCGTCAGTTTAACTCCTCTGTTTCTGTTAATGTTCACTCAATTTCCCTACCTATGTTGTCTTGAGACTCAGCTTTTTGAATCCTGTTTCCCCTCTTACTGTCCCATCCCCCACTATCATTGCATGCATTACTTTTAATAACATCTTGACTAGTCTCCTCACTTCCAGTTGAGGAACATGTCAACTTGAATCATCCATCATTCTAAAGCATGGCTTTAATCATGTTTCATATCTTCTTTAAAAACCTTTCTTTGTGGGGCGCCTGGGTGGCTCAGTCTGTTGGGTGACCAACTTCGTCTCAGGTCATGATCTCACAGCTTGTGAGTTCGAGCCCTGCAATGGGCTCTGGGCCTACAGCCCAGAGCCTGAAGCCTACCTTGGATTCTGTACCTCCCTCTCTCGCTCTGCTTCTCCCTCTCCCCTGCTCACATTCTGTCTCTCTCTCTTTCAAAAATTATGAATGAATGAATGAATGAATGAATAAATAAATAAATAAATAAAATTAAAACAAACAAACCTTTGTTTGCTTCTGACTACTTTCAGAAGGATGTTCAAATTCCTTCATCTGATATTTCAGAATTTAATGATGTGTCACACTTTTACAGATCAATTGCCCATCATCTTATAACTTATAGCTTATACACTAAAGTTGAATTTTATTAATGTTTCTTGAGTATAACATGCAATACCTTGCTCCTTTACCTTTGCTGATATTGTGTAGCCTGTCTCTAGGCTGGAGTACTGAATAACCTTTAAATCCTGGTTCAAATTAAATCTTTTCCAAGAAGCTTTACCCAATAGCTCCAGCTTAGCTGTGATCTCTAATTTATTTAGCTTGATTTATTCCTATGAGCTCCATGATGTAATAGAAAGGGTATGGGCTTTGAACCTCTCTACATCAAGGTTCCAAAGTCATTCTTGAGCTTTGTGATAATAGGAAACTTATTTAACTACTTTAATTCTTGGTTTTAACTTCTATAAAATAACAGTACTACAGCTTACTAAGCAGTTCAAAAGAAATCTTGTGTGATATGATTGATGCCACCAAGAGCAAAGCCAATTGGGTAGTTACTTCTCAGTAGCCTAAGAAGGTAGACTTTGCTCATTCAGATATATTAAATGCCAACTAAGGGCCAGGCACTTTAAAATAGAGGGTGATGGACAAGATAAATACAGTCCCTGCCTTCATGGAGCTAACAGTCCTAGAGTCTTCACCTCAGTCCAGAGTCTAGTCTTCTACTTTGGAGAAATGACTTGAAATTGATCGGATTAGTAAATATGACTCTTGCTAAAAATAACCTTAACACTGACATATAAAATCAGTATAACAATTTCTTATTTATACTGAAAATACAACTGCCAAACTGACTACTTGACATGGTCTAACCAGGTAGCTGCATGGAATCAGAATGAGAAGGGGAAAAGACTCAAATATTTGATGGTCTTGGGCTCTGATAGCCAGATGGGACAACCTCTCAAACAGGAAGACAGACTTTCTTCATACATGTGTCTGGAGAGATGGCACCTGGGATATCAAGTCCAAGAGAGACCCCAGAATGATACTTCTCTCCCATTTTCCTCAGCTTCCTAAAGAATTTGCAGACAAGGTCCTGAAATATTCTTATGGATCTTAAAGTTAGGGATGGAAATGCTTGCTACAGATCTCTGCACAAGGCATTGTGAGGCTGGGGGTAATGATGAGAGAAAAGGATAGAATAATGAACTAAATTTTGAGCAAGACTTATGAATCCTCATGTGTCAAAGATAAATCAGTAGATAAGAAAGAATGAACTCAACTGAGTATCTGTCATTAGGTGGCAGCTCACAGACAAATCTAGATTTCAGTATCAAGCCAAAAGAAATGTCACTATTCTCACACCTCTTTCTAAGTTGTCAGTTGTACTCCTGTAAAACCATGTGCTTGCTAATCTATTACCTAAATTTCTTGGCAGGCTTAGACAAGACCTGGTTTGGCATACTATTAGAAAGCCATCCCCATTAGACAATACATTCTACATCAATGCTTAAGAAAGGAACAAATGACCCATCTTATCCTTAAAGAAAGGGCGTACTATACAGGCATCATCTACACATTGGGTAAACCCTCTTATGAGAGAAACATCTGGGCATTAGAAGAGAAAATGTGAAGCAGGCCTTAGATGGCACGAGACCTACATGGTACTAGGTTAGCATTGGAAGAGGGGTTGAAATCTTATCTCTAGCTTCCTCCTTTCCTTTGGTATTTGAGTGCCCAAGAAAAGAGAGATCCCTATGACATAGTGGCTAGGCACAAGTAGAAGGGAAAATATAGAATCAAAATGGCCTTAATAAAATAATGTTTCTCTGGCTTTGTCCATACCCAGTTTGCAGGTCATTTAGCCCTTCACAAAAGTATACAGTACATAGTAATCATTATAAGCTGTTAACTGTTATTATTATATATTCATCTCTCCATCACTAGGTTCATTCCAAAAACATCTGATGTGGCCTGCACACACACAGAAAGATAACATGAAAAATAACAGAAACAACCAAAATATACAAAAAGAAGTCAAAGCCAATGCTGAGAATAAGGAAAGGAATGTAAACTAAAACCAAAGGAAGAATTTGCACACAGAATGCAGAATATTGTAAATGGACTATATACAATAGGATACTAAGCTTTCTTACACAAGCATTTGAATTTTGCAGGTATATTCTAATTTTCTTGGAAAATCCAAGTTCCTTAGGACCGTGAGCAAAAAGAGAACCTTTAGGAAATTAAGGATATATCAGCATTTCCTTACAATCAGATTTCCTTAGGCCAAAATCTATGGTGTCTTGCTGCTTTAAAAATCATTATCTGAGATTTCAACTCCTGAAGAATGTTCCTTAAGTAAATTTTCATATATATATATATATATATATATATATATATGTGTGTGTGTGTATATATATATGTATATATATATGTATATATATATGTATACATATATGTGTATACATATATACATATATATTTTTTAATTTTTAAAATGTTTATTCATTTTTGAAAGACAGAGAGAGACAGAGCACAAGCAGGGGTGGGACGGAGAGAGAGGGGGACACAGAATCTGAAGCAGGCTACAGGCTCTGAGCTGTCAGCGCAGAGCCTGTTGCGGGGCTTGAACTCACGAACTGCAAGATCATGACCTGAGCCGAAGTCGGACGCTCAACCGACTGAGCCACCCAGGCGCCCCAATTTTCATTTATATTTTATGTTGCCCCTCCCTTTCTTCTTTCCCTCCTCCTTTTCTCCTTTTTCTCCATTCCTTCTTTTTTCTTTCTTTCTTTCTTTCTTTCTTTCTTTCTTTCTTTCTTTCTTTCTTTCTTTCTTTCTTTCTTTCTTCTAATCCTGATGCTCATTTAAGACATTCCTTCAAAGGCTAGTCTTTGCCTTTACTGGCACTGATGTTTAAACTAGAGACATCTAATTTGTTTACATTTAAAAAATAATAACAATGAGAAAGGAACTATACCCAGCCACTGAAAGTAATAAACATTGAAATATAAAATAGCTGCACTTTACACTTGCATTTAAAAAATTGGTGGCAGAATCTCTGTGAGCCATCTGGAGCTCAGAAGTCTTAGAGAGTACACATTTTTGATTTAATAAAGACAGACATGCACAGGTGTGCTGATAGGCATTCACTAAAAGTCATGCTTCCAACCCTGGAGAATAAAGTATGCTCCCTGGAGAACTGTTGTGGTTTTCTTTTCCATTTTGAAAAAAAAAAATGATATTATACTGAATGTGGCTCATAAAAGTGTCAGACTGATAGTTTTGGAGCTCCAAATTTCTTCCCGCAAAGCAAGAGCAACACAGGCAGGCATATCACAAATTTGCTGAAACATTTTTAGTAATGGGACTTAATTGGGACATTATAGGCACTTATAAGCATGCCAAAATTTTTACATAAATCAGGTTGAACATCTGAAGGCTGTGGTAGGAGATGAATGAATAAGTTCATAAGAAGTACAGGTAGCTTTCCATGTCAACTCAATTATTGTTCTTAGAAACTTCATTTTTAATTAGGTACAAAGATTATTTAAAATAGCCACTTGTGGCAGAAGGCCACTTACCAGAAGATGATGGGGTCTCCAACAGATTGTCTTCCTATGAAAAAAGTCCAGCACTAGCTGGCCATAGTAGCACCCTCTATCTTAAAAGAACTTACACCCAGGGGTAGACTTTCTTTTCTAAAAGAAAAACTGAAAAACTGTGTGGCTTTTAATTCAGATAGATAATGAAGACTTTCCCACAATTTATGAACTGCTTTGCTAGTATAGCTAGCATTAAGTGGGGATGTGTGTGTGGCTACAAAAGTCCTATTTTAATAGGCTAAGAACTGATAAAGATGCTTCATCAAATGAAGCAATTGTAGAGGATAGGGGAAAGGCTGAGCAACTTTTTATGCTCTCTTGAGGGCTAAGACAATAGGGCACTATAGAAGTGGAAAAAGGAGTCTTGGCTAACACCCTTTGATATGGGATGAGTCACCAAGAAGATGTACTGTAGCAGTGATAGAGAATCACAGTAGGTAAGTCTTTAGGAGACCTAGAGCTCAGCTTTGAGTCATCTCCAGATGAGGTAACTCCAGAATGCTAGTTCTTTCAGCATCCAGGAAGAAGCAAATATAATTCTTTCTAAAGGAAGCTACTAGCATCATTCCAGGCCTTCAATTATTTCTACAAGTTCTTGTGCAAATCAATGTCAGGAAAGCAATACAAGTAAATAACCAGGTGCACAAAGAGACAATAAGGCATGAATAAAATATAACAGAAACAGCGTACAATAGGGAAACACAGGGGCTTCAAATATTGGCATTATCAAACACATATTCGAAATAACACCTATTATTTTCAAGGAGATAAAAGACAAGATTGAGAATTTCATTGGGTATTTAGACACTAAAAATAGAATAACCAAAATTATGTATGAATGGGTGAGTTCATTAATATCTTGGACTCAGCTGTCAGGAAAAAAAATACTTAGAATAAAGTACAGGGAAATAAAAATGTTGGTAATACATAAAAGATCAAGACAGCACAATGATAAGGTCTAAGATATGTACAATTATAATACCAGAAAGGGAGAAAAGCAAGAAAGGGGAAGAAGCACTTTTTAAAGAGAGAATGTCTGGAAACGTTTCCAAATTGACAAAAAATATTATGTTACAAATTCAAGACCACTTACAAATTGCAAGAGAAATAAATAAAAAAAAAAATCCTTGTCTAAGTACATCACAGTGAAATTGCTGAAAACCAAAAATAAAAGAAAATCTTAAGAGTAATGGGGAGGGTGGATAGAAGTCACATTACTTTTAAAATAACTGACAATTCAACTGAGTTGATTTCTCAATATAAATAATTAAGCTGGAGCAATGGAAGGATACATTCAAAGTGCTGTAAGAAAGTAGGCCAACCAAGAATTCTATAGCCAACATGACATACTTTAAATAGGAAGGTGAGCAGAAAAGAATATTAAACAAATTCTATGCTTCTTCATAATAAAAACACTCAAAGACTAGGACTGGAAGTGAAATTTTTCAAGTGATAAAAGGCACTTATGACAACCGACAGCTAACATCATACTTAAGGCTAAAAGACTGAACATTTCCCACTTAAGATGATAAACAAGACAAGAATATTTGTCCTCACTACTTCTATTCAACATTATACTAGAAGTTCTAGTCAGAACAATTAAATAAAAGAAAAAACAGAAGAAGAGGAAGAGGAAGAAGAAGAGGAATGAAAAGGAGAGGAAGAGGAAGAGGAAGAAAAGAAAAGAGCAAAGGAAATGAAAGAAAAGAAAAGAGAGGAAAGAGGAAGAAAGACAAAATAAAAGGTACTCAGATTGGAAATGAAGAACTAAAGCTATCTGTATTTGCAAATGACATGAACTTATATACGGAAAATCCTAAGGAACCCACTAAGAACAACAACGAAAACACCCCAAAACTATTAGAACTAATAAATGAGTTTCACGAGGTTGCAGGATACCAGATCAATATACAAAAATTAATTTATATAAATTAATTTATAAAAACTAGGAATGAAAAATCCAAAAATGAAATGAAGAAAATAATTCCATTTACATTTAGCAACAAAAAGACAAAGTGCTGAGTAATAAATTCAAGAAAAGTCATATAGCATTTATAATTGGAAAACTATAAAACATGGTTGTAAGAAACCAAAGAAGACCTAAACAAATGGAAAGATAGCTCACGTTCATGGACTGAAAGACTTAATATTATTTTTTAAGAATATAATACTCCCCAAATTGAACCAGAGATTCAGTGCAATCCCTATGAAGACCTCAGCTGTCTCCTTTGTAGAAACTGACAAGCTGATTTTAAAATTCAAGAGGAAATTCAAGGGACACAGAATAGCTTAAAAAATCTTTAAGAAAAAGAACAAGTTTGGAGGACTTACAATTCCCAATTTCAAAACTTACTACAAATCTACAATAATGAAAACCGTGTAGTAGTGGCATAAGAAAAACTTGTAGAACAATGAAATAGAACTGAAAGTCCAGAAATAAGCCCTCATATTCATGATCAATTAATTTTTGACAGAAATCCCAAGACAGTTCAAGGAAAAAAATTAGTCTTTTCAATAAATAATGCTGGAAACAACTGGATATACTAATGTAAAATCATAAAGTTGGACTCCTTTCTCATGTCATATGTAACATGTATTATAGACTTAAATATAAAGGCAAGAACTCTATAACTTTTAGAAGAAAATGTAAGAATACATCTTTGTGACCTTGGTCTCCGTAGATATGACACCAAAAGCACATGTATCACAAGAAAAAAATAAAATTAAAAACTTTGTGATTCAAAGACATCATCAAAAAAGTGAAAAGTCACAAAATGGAAGAAAATACTTGCAAATCATAAATATAACAAACTTGTATGCAGAATATGTAAAATTTTTTTATAACTGGATAATAAAAAGACGAATAATTCAATTCAAAAGTGGGGAAAGGATCTGAATAGGCATATCACCAATGAAGATATACAAATAGGTAGTAGGCACATGAAAGGATGTTCAACATTGTTAGCCCTCTGGGAAATGCAAATCCCAAACCATAATGAGCTTTATGTGGTGCCCATTGGAATGGCTATACTGAAAAGACTGATGATTAACAAGTGTTAGAATGGGGGAAAAAAATGGAACCCTTGTACATTCTTGGTATGAAAGTAAAGTGGTACAGACAGTTTGGAAAATATTCTGGCAGTTCCTCAAGTGACTACACGTGGAGTTATCATATGGCTCTGCAGTTACAAAGAGAAATGAAAACATACATCCACACAAAAACTTGTACACAAATATTCATTGTGGCACTATTCACAATAGTCAAAAAGTGAAAAAATCCAAATATCAATCAACTGATTAATGGATAAATAAATTGTACCTACATATGATAGAACATTATTCCTCAATTAAAAAGGAATGGAGTACTGATACTTGTTCCCACATGTATGAACCCTGAAAACTTATGCTAAGTGAATGAAGCCAGTCATAAAAGACCACATATGGTATGATTCCTTTTATATGAAATGTTCAGAGTAAAAAATCTATAGAGACAAAAAGTAGAATAGTGATTCCCTGGGATGCATGGGTAAAATGCAGAGTGACTGCTAATGGGTATGGGTTTCTTTTTGGGGTTGATAAAAACGTTCTCAACTTGACTGTAATGTTGGTTGCACAGATCTTTGTATATATTAAAAGGCATTGAATTGTACTTTGAAGTGGTAAATTATATGGTATATGAACTGTATTCCAACATAGTTGTTATATGTAGAAAAGTGAAGGTGAAGTAAAAACATTTTCAGACAAACAAAACAGATAATCACCAATGGACTCATCAGTAGAAGAAATTGTAGGTTATAGTTTGATGATTTCAGATAGAATGCAGACCCAACAATAAGGTAAATATATGAGTAAAAACAAATGAGTATTGACTGTGTCAAATAATGTTAATGATGCCCTATGTAGACACAAAGCAGATGAATACAGGCAAAGATTTGTATACAAAACAGTGGCATAAAAGTTGAGAGGAGGGTAAATAGAGATAAATTGTTCTAAGATCCTTACATTATCTGGAAAGATTACAAAATGAAATAAATATATTTTGGTAAATGAAGGATATATGTTGTAACCTCTGATACAATCACTAAAAGAATATCAAAAATGTACATTACTTCCAACTTAATAAAGCAGGAAACAGTATACTCAAGCTGGGTAATTTGAAGCGAGTTTAATAAAAGGAGCACCTTATAAAGATGTGAACAAGTTTAAACAAAACAAAATACAACAAAAGGAGATAGCACAGAACCCCACTGTGTCAAGAACTGTGAAGAGTCTGAGACTTTACTTGACCAACTTGCAAGCTGAAAAATTATTCTACTGTAGTTTCAAGGATGCTGGCTGAAGGCACAAGATTCCTGGGTCAGAGACAAAGGACGGTTTGTTACTCACAACAGTAGCAGTAGCCAGAGTATCAGCATTTGCACAGTTCTCCCAGCCTGAAATTTCCATATGATCCTGTGAAGAGGGTCAGGTAACACCTTCAAAAGCAGTAGACTGTATGCAGGAGAGCAACTGTGCAACTTGGTAGATAAGGAAAAAAGAGAACAAATCTTCTGGTGCCTTCCATTGAACAAAACCAACCAGAAGTCAGAAAGCAAGGAAGCACCTTTAAGTCTTCCATAAAACTGACCTTCCTACAGCCCAGGGCAGGTGGAAAAGGATGGAAGTGGATCTGATGGGATGGAGAAACAGAGGGGAAAAGATGAACTAATATGTAATAGTCTAAAACAAGATAAGTGAACAGGGGTAAAGGGGCACAGAAATGGTTAGATAAGGAGCTAGCACTCAATGGGATAGGGATTTAACTCAAAATGTTTAAATGTTTCAATTAAGAGCAATGACCATGTGATTGGATAAAAACCAAATGAACAAAAAGTCCTAATCATACGTTATTTACAAAAGACACTTTTAAAACATGGAAGTTAAAAAAATGTTGACACAAAGTATGGGAAAACGATGTACCATAAAGCATCAGCCAAACTGTATTAACATCAGATGAAGACTTGAAGGCAGAAAAGTTACTAGAGGTGAAGGAGGCCATCTCAAAATATTAATTGCTTTGATTTACCAAGAAGGTCTAATCATTCTAAATTTGCAAAATAACATATGAAAACTAACTTCTAAAAATACAGACTTAAAACATAGCAACAATAGCACGTACAGAGTAAAAATAAATTTAAAAATTCACAATCAGAATTGGGAAATTGTAGTATAACATCTCTCAGAAAAGGACAGAACAAACAAATAAAAAATCAGTACAAAAACAGAGAACCTAAACAACATGGCTGACATGTTTGAGCTGACATGTTATATATATGTGTTATATATAACACACATATATATACACATACATATATATGTATATATACATGTATATATATACATATATATAACACATATATATGTTATACATATATAACACATATATATAACGTATACACACACACACACACACACACACACACACACAAATCCAAGAACTGCAGAAAACACCTTCTCAATCATACACAAAATATTGACCATATGCTGGGCCATAAAGCAAGTTTCAACAAATTTCAAAGGATTGAAATTGTATAGAGTATATTCTGTGACAAGGTAATTAAACTATATTAGAAAAAAAAACAAAATAAAAAGATATCTAGAAAAATCTCTACCACAATGGAAATATAAACATTTTGAACTGAATAATAATGAAAATATAGCTGAGTAAAGTTTCAGAGATACAACTACGGCATACCTAGAAGGAAATATGTCTTTAAATGTGAATATAAAAAATATGAAAAGCTAAACATCAATGAGCTATACACATCAATGTCAAAAATTTAGAGAAAAAAACAAGAACAGCCAATAAAACCAAAGAAAGTAGAAGGATGAACATAGGAAAGATAAAAATAGAAATAAACAATTGTATTGCTTATATTGCTTATTTTTATTCTACATTGTTTTTTTATAGAACACAAACAAACAATAAGATTATTCCTGAAAAGCTTTGAAATTGATAAATTCTAGTCTATATACAAGGAAAAAACAAAGAGAAGGCACAAACATTCAATGTTAGGAATAAGGAATAGGGCCAAACAATAAATCTTCTAAGTATTAGGAAGTTAAAAGGAAAATATGAACAATTTTTCTGCTATAATATTTGAAAATTTAGATGAACAAGATAGATTCATAGAAAATACTACTTGTCAAAATCAACACCAGAAGTAAAACGAATTCAGAATAGCCTTGTAAATATTAAAGATGTTGAGTCATTTATTAAAAATTTTCCCACAAAGGAAACCACAGGGTCACATGGCTTTCAAGTAAATTATATCAATAATAAATGAACAAATAACACCAATGTTATATTCACTCTTTATAAAGAAAGAAAAACAAAAAGCATTTCCTATCTCTGAGGTCATCACAACCCTATACCCGCACCTCATAAGAACATGAGAAAAGAAAAGTACAGGCCAACCTGACTCATGAACATAGTTGCAAAAACTGTAAACAAAATATCAGCAAACATCAAAAATATGTAAGCAAGAATGAATAGGGCTTATTCTATGAATGTAAATTTAGTTTATAATTTAAAAAATCAACATAATTAATAGAACCAAGGAGGTTCTATTCCAAGGAGGAAAACCATCAATACAGTAGATGCAGAAAAGCTGTTTCATAATATTCAATATCCACTCTTGATAAAAAATTTTTTAGCAAAAACCAATATGAGGGAGCCTTCCTCCTTTATCTGATAAAGGATATCTATGACAAAAGTATGACAATATTTTATGTAATATCTACTCCTTTGAGATCAAGAGTAAAACTAAAATCTATGCTATCACCACTCATATACAACATTGTATTCAAATTCCTAAGCAATGTGGTAAGGCTAGAAAAAGACATAAAAGATATGAAAATTAGAAAGATATAAATAAAATTGTCATTATTCATAAATAATATATGGTCATGTACATTGAAAACCTAAAACTGTTTTCAATTAAATTTTTAAAACTAATGCATGAAAGTAATTGTATGGATAAAAAGATCAATACACAGAAATCAGTTGTTTTTCTCATCACAACAAATCATAGAAAATTAAATTTAAAAAAGGCATCCAAATTAGTAAAAATATCAAATATCTAAGAACATGTCTAACACTATGTGCAAAGTATCTATGCAGAAAAACAAAACATCATTGAAACAAATTAAAGGTATAACCAAATGGAAAGACACAAATTTCATGGCTTGAGAACGTTAGTCTCATAAAAATAGTATTTCTCTCTAAACCAATTTACAGATTTTATTGCAATCCAATCAAAATCCCTGTAGCTCTTTGTAAAACTTGTAAAGATAATTCTAAAGTTAATAAATTGAGAAGCAAAATAAAATTCCTTGCTTTCAAATTAAGAGGTTTTGTAAATTATAGTAATTAAGGCAATGAGATTTTGGCATAAATATTGACAAATAAATCAGTGGAGTAGAAGAGAGGGCCCAGAAAAGATCCATGGATAAGTGGGCAATTAAATTATGACACAAGAGGCATTGGAAATTTGTGAGGACCAGATAATCCTTTCAATGAATGAAGCTGTAAAAATTACCTGTTTATACAGAAAAAAATAAAACAATCTTTACACCTTCACACTTTCATACCCTAGGATAAAAATAGCTGTCTCGGTGGATCACAGATTTAAATGTGAAAGGCAAAGCAATAAATTTCTGGAATATACACAGAAAAATTCTAACAGGATATAAACATATAATCATAAAAATTGGCTATATTATACTTAAGAACTTCAATTTGTCAAAAGATACCATTAAGAGGTATAAGATATAAGACACAGAATGGAGGAATACACTTACAAAACGTAACAAAGAGCTGGTAACTAGAATATATGAAGAGCTTTTGTAAAAGAATAAGAAACAGACAACAACATAAAAATGGGCAGGGGTGGGGCACTGGATGGCTGGCTCGGTCAGTTAAACATCTGACTCTTGATTTCAGCTCAGGTCATGATCTCACGATTCATGAGATTGAGTCTCGAGTTGGGCTCTGTGCTGACAGTGTGGACTGGAGGCTGCTTGAAATTCTCTCCTCCCTCTCTCTCTGCCCCTTCCTGGTGTGTGTACTCTCTCTCTCTCTATCTCAAAATAAAAAAATAAAATAAAATAAATAAAACTTAAAAAAAATGGGCAGGAGACTTGAATTGGTACTTATCAACAGAGGATGTCCAAATGGCAAATAATCACCTGAAAAAGTACTCAACCTCATCATTCATCAAGAAAGGTCAAATTCCACCAGGACCTACAGCTATATACTCAACTAGAATGTCTACTGTGAAAATTCTAATCATATTCCAATCCTCAAGGATGTGAAGAACTGGGGAAATTTATGCATTGCTGCTGGTGGTGAAGTTGGCACAATTAATCTGAGAAACTGTCAGTATCTACTAAAGCCGAACATACACATACCATGACCTCACAATGACACTCCAGCATATATACCATCCTGAAATGCATACACATGTGCATCAAGAGATGGATACAAAAGATCCATTGCAGCGGCATTAATAATAGTCAAAAGCTGGAAATAGTCCAAATGCTAATCAGTATGGAATCAGGTATGGAATGGATAACTAAATTGTGGTATTTACATGCAAGAATGTAAATAGAAGAATTTCACAGAAGAATGAAAGAGCCACAGCTACTTGAAAAAGAACGTTGTGAATAATACCTTAAGAGAACCAAGTCAAGCATGAAAGGGTCATACAATATGATTCCATTTATATAAAGGTCAAAAACAGACAACCTACTTTATTGTGCTTAGGGTGGATACTTACGGTTAAACTAGGACTTGATTACCATGAAAATCTGATAGCAGGGAGGGGCTTTTAGAGAACTGACAAGGCAATTCATGACCTGACATTAGTGTTTGCCTTGTGATCAGTCATCATACAATTTTGTCTTTGAGCTTCTTTTCTGTATGTATGTTATCTTTCCCGCCATAAAGGCCTCAGAAATTTGATTTGATGAATAAGGGAGAGAGTAAAGCGAGGATGACACATTTTCCTTGAAGGGTAGAAAGGCTAGGATCCTTAGGGAGAGACAGGAAAGGGAGGTGCAAAGGGACAGACAAAACTCGCAGTCAGGGAGGGGCTCAGGAGACAAACTGCTTCCTTTGCAATTTTACAGGCTCAAGTCAAAAAGGACAGCAGCCACTCAGGGGAGGATTTGCTTTTTGGTACCAAGGTATCTGCTTTGCTGTTTCAGAAATCTTGGTACCAACATACCTGCCTCTTGTTTCAGAAATATTTGTCAGTTATGGGAAGCAAAATCTCCTCTTTAAACTTCCCTTTTGATTAAAAAAAATGCCTCTGTATTCTCTCAGGCTGTACTAGGTCTGATAGTTTTCTGCTTTTATATTGCACAGTTCTTTATTTAGAATCATTTTTTTTGTAAACCTCTTTGATAGAAAAACTTGTTCTTTTGTTGGCTTGCTTCAAAAATGTGAATGAGCTAATTCTAATACTTCTTGGTACAGAGCCTCAAGGTATCTAGGAGTAAATTCAATATTTTATACCAACCTATGAGACACAATGATTTAGGTTCGCATTCCTCAGAGACTTGTTCTTTTTGTTCTTGCCCCTAATGACTGCAGGTATTATAATTTTTGCCATGGGGATTAGAGAAGGCGCATAAAACCTGCAAATGGATACTCCCAAGATTTTCACTAAATGAGAAAATGCCCAGAGAGGGGAGACACAATTGAGATCTCATTCCAACAAATGAACACTCTTCCTTAAGGTTAAACATTTATACTGGGAAGTAGAGCAGGATACACTATTGGGAAATAGTATTTCTAGTGATTCCAAAGGTATAAAGTTTCCACCTAACCTTTCTCTCACAAAAAAGACAGTTTGCTTGTGTGTGTGTGTGTGTGTGTGTGTGTGTGTGTGAGAGAGAGAGAGAGAGAGAGAAAGAGAGAGTTGTTGAAAGTAGGGCAGGAATAAACTCCAACCACTGATTCACCCTCCTGTTACATGCTCAAAGTATACCATTTTAGAGGAGAAATGGCTGCCTGTAAGAGTTTTGGATGAATATAATGATGATGATGAAGAAGGAAGAGGAGGTGAATGAGGAGGAGACAGAGGAGAAGGAGAAAAAAAAGAAAAAAAAATTATGGCTTTTTAAAAACTTTATTTAGAGGCGCCTGGGTGGTTCAGTCGGTTGAGCGTCCGACTTCCCGGTTTGTGAGTTTGAGCCCCTGGTCCGGCTCTGTGCTGACAGCTTGGAGCCTGGAGCCTGCTTCAGCTTCTGTGTCTCCTTCGATCTCTGCCCCTCCCCCACTCATGCCCGCGTGCTTTCTCTCTCTCAAAAATAAATAAACATTAAAATTTTTTTTAAAAAAGTTTATTTTTGAGAGAGCGAGCGCGTGCGCGCGCGAGCGCGGGGGGTGGGGGGAGGGGCAGAGAGAGACCAGGAGACACAGCATCTGAAGCAGGTTCCGGGCTCTGAGCTGTCAGCACAGAGCCCAACTCAGGGCTTGAGCCCACTAACCATGAGATCATGACCCAAGCCAAAGTCCAACGCTTAACTGAGCCACCAAGGTACTCCTAAATGTATTTAGTTCAAGTTATCTTCAAATACATAACCTCTTTAAAAAAAAATTTTTTTTCAGGTTTATTTTTGAGAAAGAGAGAGCACGTGCACCTGCCTGAGTGGGACAGGAGCAGAGAGGGAGACAGAGGATCCAAAGTGGACTCTGTGCTGGCAGATGAGAGCCTGATCTGAACTCACAAACGGCGAGATCATGACCAGAGCTGAAGTCGGATGCTTAACCCACTGAGCCACCCAGGTGCCCCCATAACCTCTTTTTTATTTTGCTGGAATGTCCTCAATATATCTGTTTCTTTTACATGAAACTCTTTTAAAACCCACACATAGAATCCAGACCATATTCAGGAGGGAACTGGATGTGAGTTAGGGCTTTACCTGGCACACAGCATCAATACATATTAGCTTTCGTCATGATTAAGTATTATTAATTTTATCCCTCAGGAGATTAACGTTTTGTTCTTGCATGGCTATTGCATTGTATATAATATCTTGGAGACCACACTCACTTCTGTGACTAATATCAATACTGCTCTTTATTGGGTCTTAATTTTGACATCAGAAAAATGAAGAACTTGGATTCCATAAGCTCTTCGACTCAAAGATTTCCTGCCTCCACAGAGTACTCCGGGTTTCCTCACAAGCTGGGAGTTAGTGATCCCTGGCTGTTAGCAGTGGTTGGTGTTATGGTGTGTGTGTGTGTGTGTGTGTGTGTGTGTGTGTGTGTGTGTATGGAGGAGAGGGTTTTGCCCACTTCTTCAGGAGGCAGTGTTTGCCTTTCCCTGGGCAGGGGTTGTAGAGGTTAAGAAAACCTGGTGAAACAAATGCCAGGGACAGATGTTACCTAATTTGGTCAAAGAACAAAGAGTGTGTAAAACATTTGGAAATCCTCAACAGTGCACTGGGATGGTGGAATATACGGGAAGAACAGAAATAGAGCAGCACCCAGAATTTCAGAATAGGATTGCTGAATTTCAGAGGGTGCGCCTAATGTAATTACAATAGTCCACCCTTAATGTCAGAAATATGTTTCAAGACTTCCAGTGGATACCTGAAACCATGGGTAATACCACCATGAATCACCTATACTAATTAGGTATGTGATATAATGTATTATATTTATAATATAAATATATGTATTATACATTATATACATATATGTATGTTATATAATACATATTATATGCATATATTATACACTGTATATGCTATGTTTTTTCCTACACATACATACTGATGACAAATTTTAATTTATAAATTAGGCACAGTAAGAGAATAGCAATCATAACTAATAATAAAATAGAACGATTATAACAATATACTATAATAAAGGTTATGTAAATGTAGCCTCTCTCAAAATATCTTATTGTACTGTATTCACCCTTCTTCCTGTGACGATGTGAGATGTTAAAATGCCTACCTGACGAGATGAAGCGAGGTGAATGAGCGTTGAGAGGAAGCTACTTTCTGACTCTATCACAAAAGGATGGTCATCTATTCTAGAGGGAGGTTGGCCACAGGTAACTGAAAGGAAGGAAAGCTAAATCACAGAAGGGGGCACTACTGTACCATTTCGCATAGTCTGGGTTTTTGAGAAGGGATCTTCTGAGTTGGAAGCTTAACTGCACCGATTTTTAGCGTTATGTTGCACAAGCTATTGAGCCCCACTTTCCTTACCTGTAAAATGGGGTAAACATCGAATTCGTGAAGCTGTCGCGAAGGTGGACTAGGACAAGGCCGAGGGGAGACTCAGAAACCGAGGGCTGCTCTTATTAAAAGAAAATTAATATTTTTTCTAATTCCCAAGACACCCTCAAGATTATCCATGCCTTACTAAGAATTCTCAAACACCTCAGTAGTTTCCTTTGCTGCGCCGACTGTACTCTCTGCTCCCTCAGCCACCCCTCTCCCCCCGCCCCGTCTAGGGCTGCAGGAGTGGAAGACAGGCACGTGGGGGAAGGACTGGGGCAAACCTAGCCCCATGGCCCCTGGCCTCCTGGCACGGTGGGGCCTGTCATGGCGGCCCAGCTACAGCTTAGGTGATCTCAGAGCAGGAAGAAAGGAAGGGTCTGGGGGTCAGCGCCTCCCAGACCCCGGCCCCGCCTGCGCTCCGCCGGGCAAGCCCCGCGGGAGGCGCCGGCCTCACATTGGGGGGGGTGTCCCCGCCTCCAGCGGCGCGGGCCGACGCCCTGACCCCTGGGCTCAGCCTCGCGCTATCGGGCGCCCACTGGGTGAGTTGGCGGCCGGTCCTCGTCGCGGCAGCCGCGTGCCGAGTTCGGGCCTCGGTCACATTCCGCCATCGCCCCTGAGCTTCCCGGACTGGTGCGTTGCCGTCCCGGCTCCCTGCTCCCCATCCCCTCCCCCTCCGCTCCCTCTCCAGCCTCCTCCTTGCTTCCCCCACCCAATCTGCCTTCTCCTCCCTCAGTCCCCCCCCTCGCTCCCCTCACCCTCCCCTCCCCCGCCTCCATCGTACCTGTACTGCTCGGCCTCTCTTCCTTATCCATCCCTTCCCTATCTCATGTCGTCTCTATCCCCCCGTACCCCTTGCCTCTCTCTCATGAAGCTTCCCCTCCTCCTCCCGCTCGCCTGCCCGTCCGCCCGGCCTACCTCCTCCCCCAGCGCCGGGTCTCCCGTGACACCCGAGACCCCCGGCCGACGACAATGACCACTTCCCTGCAAGATGGGCAGAGCGCCGCGGGTAGGGCGGCTGCCCGGGACTCGCCGCTGACCGCCCAGGTGTGCGGCGCTGCCCAGGGGAGGGGCGACGCCCGCGACCTGGCGCCTGCCCCCTGGTTGCAAGCGCGGGCGCTCCTGCCCCCTCCGGACGGGACCCGCGGCTGTGCTGCAGACAGGTAGGCAGCCCTCCGAGGGCGCGGGGGAGTGTCCTGGGTTGGCAGCCGGCGAGGGGCTGAGGAGGCGGTCCTAGGGGGTGAGCCATGTGCCCAGAGCTGGGCCAAGTTTGTGAAAGTCTCTGAAGACAATTCCCTTTAAGCTGGCTTCTACCGGCTCGGCAGGACATTGCGATCTCCCAGCGCCTTATAAATAGCATCACCGTTTCATTGAGAGCTCCTGGTCTCTCTCACCTCTGCCCATCGGTGTGAACTAGGAGGCCAGGCTGGCCACCCCACTTCCTTTCTTCGTGGCCCTGCACTGAAAACAAAACAAAACAAACAAACAAACAAACAAACAAACAAACCCCTAATCCTTTTTATTTTATATGTTTAAAAAATCGGAGCATAAATGAATTCACCTCCCACATAGAATCTTACAGCGACCCTGGAGAGGCAAAGCACGGATTGACATTTGAGCAGTCTTGCTGTTCAGCAGGAAAGAATAGAGGCTTTAAAAGGTTTCCCAATCTCCATAGCATTCAGCACTAAGTGCCTTTAGAGTTCACAGTTTTGCACATACTTCAGGAAAGAAAAAGACTGCAACAATACAAAAATCTGTAGTCCTTTATATTCATACATTTAAATGGTACTTCTCCCCCCAGATTTTCAAAGTGCTTCAACTTCACTGAAGTTAAAATTACTCCGCAGTGGACTAGAGTACATTTATACTAGCAAGTTCTATTCACTTACCTCTTCAAAAACACTGCCTTGCGGTTTAGTATCTATAAGCACTTGAAAAATCAACAGACTGTGTGTGGGCAACATTGTGAATGAAATTTGAAGTGAGATGAACCACAGCTATAATTAATAAACCATAACTTCCAAAAGTGATTAGTGAAATAGCATAGGGATGAATTCACTAAATGTTTGTAGAGTTGGTCAATTTAATGGATGCATAAAAATGTCTAACTTCTCAGGATGGTTTTTGCATCAATAATTATATAGTATTTCAGCCTCAGGAAAATTATCAAAAGTGCTGGAAATAGGCTTTCTATGCCTGGCAATTTTTTTTTTAAGGCCAAAAAAAAAAAAAACGATAGGAATACTATAGAAAATTCATTTATATCAATTAACATATTTTATTTTGACCCACAGGAAGTACATCACAGATCTTTGCTGTACATTTTATATAATATTAGTGTCATCACAGAGTGGTACATGTTGGCCTTAACTTCTTAATCCTGTCAGCAATTAAGTTTTACATTCATTCCGCTTTATGTAAATTACATCCTATGTTCTCTTGGTGTAGGAGAAAAAAGAAAGATCTTGATGTTCTGGAAATGCCATCTATTCCAAACCCTTTTCCTGAGCTATGCTGTTCTCCATTTACATCTGTGTTGTCAGCAGGCCTGTTTCCCAAAGCAAATTCAAGGAAAAAACAGGTATGCATTTAAAAATTTTTAATTCAAAAATCTTAGGAGCTCTAAATCCATACAGTTTTTAAGGTATTCAGTAATTTGTAATATTAACAAAGGATTAGTATGGTCTATTTTAAATGACTATTGGCTGACAAAGTTTTTGGCATCATTTTCCTTTAAGGCCTTAGTTTTCACAGCTATATAATGGGCATGTTAAAAGTTACCTACTGAGCTTTTAGGATGGGTTAAATGAGAGAATATATATATAAAGTACAGAGTCTGGGAGCTGTTATTATTTACAGGGTAGCTGGGGAGAGTTATATATGGTAATAGATTATCAATTTTTAGTCATAAATTGGAGGAAGGCAATGGTATTGGGGTAAGAAACAGATTGGTTTCTTTAATACCTTCCATAATCTTCCAATTTGCAACCCAAGCAACCTCACTTACTAAAGGAGAGTGGGATAGTGAATCTGTGGACTCCTCAGTGAACCAGTGAATTCCTCAGTTTGG
Source organism: Lynx canadensis (assembly GCF_007474595.2). NCBI lineage: Eukaryota > Metazoa > Chordata > Mammalia > Carnivora > Felidae > Lynx > Lynx canadensis. Next base: position 153,338,221 of record NC_044310.1, on the reverse strand, counting down.
AGGCTTCTGGGTGCAGAAGGCAGATGATGACTTCTTAGTGATAATTAGAAGATGGACTTTTTTTTTTATTTACTTATTTATTTTAATGTTTGTTTATTTTTGAGAGAGAGAGACACATACAGAGCACGAGCAGGGGAGGGGCAGAGAGAGAAGGAGATGCAGAATCCAAAGCAGGCTCTAGGCTCTGAGCTGTCAGCACAGAGCCCTACGCAGGGCTCGAACCCAAGAACGACACTGGACCTTAGTCAGTCGCTTAACCGATTGAACCACCCAGGTGCCCCAGAAGATGGACTTTATTTTATATGATTTTGCTTTCCTTTTCAGTTTCTAGTTTGAGACTGACTTAGGCAAATTAGATTTCCAGGACCAAACAACTATGGAGAGAGATCCTTAATGACTATACATTTGGAAAAAAAAAAAAAAATCAATGCTTCCTAGAATAATCCCGTCTCTTCTTAATATACTCCCTCCCAATTTTGAATTAGCAAAACAAAGAGAGGCTTCACTAGGCAAAATGTACCTTGTTCTTGTGGGGATAGAAGCAATAAATTTAAACAGTCAGATGTTTGCAGTGAGGAGACGGATAGTAAGTGGAGAAAAGACAGTTGACCATTTCCCTGCATCTATTGTTCTCTTACCTTTTTTTCTGACTTTTACTTCCTGTGATGGGTTCAGTAATGTATGTTTACAGTTTTAGGAGTGAAGGAAATACCCTAGGAAATAGATGAGTTCTTGATAACATAAAGCGATAATAGAGACAGTAGGGAAGCATTCCATGGACTGTTGGGTTTTGATGGAAGCCTGGTATAACAAGGCATATATATATATATATATATATATATATATATATATATATATAATTTTTTTTTGATGGGGGCGGTTTGAAGTTTAATTGGTGCATGTGCTTTTTGGAAAAGGACTGGAGAAAGTGGGAGTAAATATTCCCGGAGCAGAGGTATGTTCTCAATTAGAGACTTTGATGGGGGAGGCAAGTCCTTAAGTGGGCGGGACTGTGACTTTGGATGAGGAGATGAACAAGGAGGAGATTCTCGAGAGCTTTATTATCAGGATGAGTTTTAAAGTCAGAGCCCAAGAGAAAAACAGCCCCCCCCCCCGAAATATCTGGGCCTTTTAAGAGCTTGGCTTTCAGGTCAGGATATAAGATGGGAAGATGGGTGATAGATTTGACCGTGTGTCATGATGGTGGAAAAATTGATTCTGGATTGCCTGTGGGATCCAGAATGGGAAAAGGAAACGCCCGATGGTGACATAATAGTCAGCTAGGGAATTTGATAGGTTATTTCCCTATTAATAGAGGGCCCTCTGTGTTTCTTGCACCAATCTAGGCCCTGGGGGACTGAGCTAAGCAAAAATGTCATGCAAAGGGTGTTTACCATGATGGGGCTTGGATTTGAGGTTGGGTTATGACTTTGGAGTTGAACAGAAGAAGGGGAATAGAGAGGGAGAGGTCTGGGCTTACTCTCACTTTAATTTTGAGAATTAATGCTGGGAGAATGCCTGTGTCTGAGAGATGTCGATGGGGCAAGGTTTGTTTTGAATAAAGAGAAAATATATTAATAGAGGGAGAAAAAAAAGAGAGCATGGGTACAGGTGTTAGGGTCAGGTCAGGGTGTGCCCTAAGTGTATGCAGTTATCATTGTAGGCTAAGACATCTTGTCTTGGTGAATGACAACATTTTTTTGGATCAGGTTTAGCAAATCGCAAAATGGGAAAAGGGTGCTATGTTACTATTGACTCCGGCTGGTTTCCTGCTCTGGCCTTGTGTCCTGTTTCCACAGTGACCTTCTGAGAGAGCACTGCACCCACACAGACAGCTGTGCTGTTTCATGAACAGAGCGTTCTGGCCCGACTCCTGGAGACCAGTCCCAGAGAGGTGTTCCCACCTGAGAAGGGCCCAGCATGCTGATCTCTTCCTTTGCTCAAGGGTTGGGATCTCTCTGAAGAGAAGGATGTCCCAAAGTTGGGGAAGAGGAAGGTTTCTTTTTACATTCTCTTATGTTTTCCACCTACGCTTTGCATTTAGAACGGATCCTTTGTTTTTATTCCTTTGTATATGCTCAGTTCTTTGGACTGAGTGTTGCTTTGGGAACAGATGACTCTATGTCAGTAATTCCCCAAGCTCAATATCTTTGTGACACAGATTACCCTTTTACTAGATGGTATTTCTGGCCCGATTATCTCTGACCTTCACTTGAGATGATGTAAATGACTGGATGTGGTAGGTTTCCATTGACTGTTATTTACGGTTGACACATTGCAAGAGCCCTGGGTCTCTTCTCTTAATATTTTCTCTTTCATTTGTTTGGCTTACCCTTGCCAGTCATTTTAGCAATTCTTTTCTCCCTGTAGAAAAAGTGAAGGATTGCGCTTGTTACTTACGAATAATTGACCAGAAAGTTTGAAAGAATCTAGACTAGAAATGTTAAATTTCATGTGGTCTTTCAAAACCAGAGTCAAAAATCATTTTACACACTATATATATACACATATATATGTGTGTGTGTGTGTGTGTATATATATATATATATATATATATGTGTGTACACACACACACATATATATATATATATATATACTTTTTTTTAACAATTTGAGACACCTACATAATGCATAAGTGATAAAGTGTATTGAAGCCCAAATAGGATATGCTTTATCTCTGTTTGATAATAAAATGTCTCAAAGTATACAATACTGTAGGCTTTCAGTATTTTTATTGTAAAATAAGAGCTGGAATGAGATAGAATATGGATTCTTTATTCTCTCTGCTTCTTTTTATAATGCTGTTCAGATATATTGCCTGGGCATATTTCCTTGTGTTTATCAATAAAGCAGATTCCTTTATATACATAGTCCAGAAAAATTACTTGTAATTTAAGCTTTATATTAAAAGTGACTTAACTTATGGTTTAAATTTCTCTTTTTCTTCTATTTATTTTTTTAATGTATACTTATTTATTTATTAATTTTTTTAAACATTTATTTATTTTTGGGAGAGAGAGAGAGAGAGTGAGCATGAGCGGGGGAGAGGCAGAGAGAGAGAGGCAGACACAGAATCTGAATCAGGCTCCAGGCTCTGAGCTGTCAGCACAGAGCCCGATGCGGGACTTGAACTCATGAGCTATGAGATCATGACCTGAGCCGAAGTCAGACGCTCAACCGACTGAGCCACCCAGGCGCCCCTGTGTATTTATTTATTTTGAGAGAGAGAGAGCATGCACGCACACACATGTGTACATGAGTGGGGGAGGGGCAGAGAGAGAGGGAGTGAGAATCCCAAACAAGTTCCATGCTATCAGTACAGAGCCTGACGTGGAGCTGGATCCCCTGAACCGTGAGATCATGACCTTGGCCTAAATCAAGTGTCAGAGGCTTAACTGACTGAGCCACCCAGGCGCCCTCTTCTATTTCTGATTGAAATTTACCAGGAAATCATCCCTTAGCACTTACTGTTTGTAGAAAGGGAAATAATAAGAGATCATTAGCCCTTACAGAAAAATTAGTTCTTGTCTTGGGTTTGTCTACTGTCAGGTAATTTTTCTGCTCAAACTCAGCTTGTGTAGCAGGCCTGGTTAATTGCTTCCCAGGACTTTGTAGTTAGTATAACTTATTCAACATAAAGTATCTGAAGATTTTAAAGATAAAAAGACACCTATGAAAAACTGTGTTATGGAATGTTTGAGCTGGAAGAGAACTTTGAGATCATCTAGTGGACAGATTAGTAAATTGAGGCTAAGAAATGCTGTGTGGCTCACAGTACACAGCAAGGACCAACAATTGCATTTCTTGAGGCCTTAAAGGGTCTTTTTTTAGGAAGGCACAATTTCCGCAGAAGTCGAGGACCATAAGAGTAGCACAAGGAATAAACATGCCAGTGTTGTTGGTTATAATCGCTCATAATACCAGAGCAGGGGTGATGGTACCATTGGTTAATACTCATTTAAGGACCTAGATTTTTGTTTTTTCCTTCTTCAACTATAACTATTTCTTTGTGTTTTTATCCTCTAGCTTTCTTCTCTGTCTTACTTGATATGATCAAATAATTGGCTTATCACCAACTAGGATTTATTGGTATTACTAATAACCAGCTTTTGTATGTAGTTTACAGTCCACAGAAGAGTGCCAAGAAGTGGTCTGATATCCACATTTTATGATTTTTTTAAAAGTGCAAAAACCAGAAATGATTTGCCCATGATCCCACAGTTGAAATAAAGGGAGATCAAAAAGAATATTGGTTGTGAATGTTTTTGCACCTTACCAAACTGTTTCTGATCTATTCTGTATTGAGTTAAGCCTTTTTGTACATCTGAGAAAAACAAAAAATATCTTTCAAATAATTAAGAAATTACTTTTCCATGTGTTCTGCCTTTGATTTCTTTTTTCTCTCTCATATCAGGGACTATCAAAAGACAAGTTCATCTCTCCCCAAATTATAGGGTCTCTGATGTCACTCCTTTGTGATGCGAGTAATTAACCCAATTTGCATAGTTCTGTAGGAATCTTGGTGTGGCTGCTGCATTAACCACACTCTTCTATACTCATTTCTCCAATATTCACGGAAGTAGAGAACAATAAGTTATACTCTCATATTCCCATTTTCCACGTTCAGTAATTATAAAGATTTTGCTTCATTTACTTCATCTATTTCTTTTTGAATTTTTTATCGTCTTTGTTATAAATCCTGAACATCCTCTCATTGAATCCCCACCTAGTTTTGTATGCATCTCTGAAAAGTACATTTTCTATATAATCAAAATGCCATTATTCGCTAACAAAAATAACAATAATTCCTTGGTATCATTTAAAACCATTCATAATCTAATTGTCTCAGTTGGAATGACACATGAAATCTCCAAATTATAAACTGGTTGTATTTCAAAAGTCCTTAAATTAGCTCTTTGGAAATTTAAATTCATTTTCAGATGGAAACAGCATCATAAGTCGTATTTAGGTACCCCCAGGCCATTTTACAAAATCCCATTTAATGTGAAATGAAATGCAAATATCTTCTATATGCAGAAAAAAATAATAGAAACAATACTTGCTCCTATTAGGGTTTCAAGCAAATATGTCTTTCCAACAGCAATTTGCTACTTCTGAATGTTGGCACTTGATGAATATCATTTTTCTTGGGAGGAATTTGAAAGTACACAGATCTTTGTAGCAAATCTGAAGCAGGCTTTAGAGCAGTGCTTCTCAAAGGGTAGTCACTGGACCACCTTCCTCAGAAACAGCAGGGATGCTTGTTAAAAATGTTGATACTCAGGCCTTTTATAAAACCCACTGAATAATAATGTCCTGGTGAAGGACATAAGGATTTGACTTTTTTTTTTCTTCTCTTTGACATATATTTGGAAAATCACGGGTATTCTTATTCCCTGTCACTTTCAGACTGTCGGGCAATCTGACCTTTCAAAATTGTGGACAATTTCATTTAGTTGAGAAAAAGTAGGAATATTACAAATGGACTTTAGTTGTTATTTTATCCAGGTATTGATTGTTTGGAGGAAACAGCCTCACATGAACTAGCCTGAAAGGTTATGTTATAGTATCTGCAGGCCAAAAGTTCACTGATCTCATGAGAGATCAGAATCGGGGAGTAGAAAGTCAGCAAAAATCAAGGCAGACACTTTCTCCATTCTCTCTCTTCTGTTCTTCCACAAATACAGCACATAACCTCTGCTTCTTCTATGTCCATTTCCTCTCACATTTCTCTGCAATCTTGCTTGTCTTGATGGCACATCAGTGCACATGGCCCCAAATGGCCATCTCTTTGGAATAAATCTTTCCTCCCATTTGTGGTTTAGCACTTGGTAAGTGACTGGAGTCTACATCTGGAGAAAGTTGTTAGCCCAGTGTGCCCAGCTCTTTATTCAGTCAGCTGTGGCCAAAGGGACACAAGAACGTGGACCACTGCTCAGCAGTTTGTGGGAACAGTTTTGTGGGCAAGAAGTCCAGCTTCAATGGGTATGGCATATGAAGGTGGGAGAAAAACAGTGGACAGCTAGTGCCCCAGGGAAAACAAGACCTCAAACAAAAAAACAGTGGACACAAAATCAAATTCTTACTATATCCTTATGATATATGGTGATTTACCAGTTCATTTGGCTAACTGACCTAGACAATTTACAGTGTTTGCTTCTTTCCTTCAGTTCACTTAATTCAGTTGAAGCATATTTACTTGACCGTGGTTTCAGTTCATGCCACCCTTGAGTTATGCTTATCTTGCTTGGCCATTGTCTTGTGCTTGCATTTTAGCCTCTGATGACAGGAGCTACCGACACAGGATTCTCCCTACTTCATGCTAGTTACTTTCATTTATAACAGAAGACAGCTGTCTCTTCCTATTTTAAAACTTAAATCTCCTAGCAGATCTGCTTGTCAAGGTTTTATTTCCAGTTTGAAGGTTGCCTCTAATTTTTGGTGAAATTGCAGGGTACATTTGCAATCCAACCTTTATCTGCAATATGGGTCTTATTTTTCACTTCTCTGAAAGCTCAGCTTCTGGTTTATTTTTCCCTAGGGGTATATATTATGTTCTGTCAACAGAAGGAAAATTGGAGCCATTCATGGTTCAATATAAATGTGGATCTTAATTAATATAAAAAAGCTTTCTGCAGTCTTGTGGATGTTGCTTTTAAACATGTCAGCTTATATAGAAAAGTGAGAAATTCCATTGTGTAAGAATACACTGATGTGTATTTGAGCAGGGATAGGCAGACTTGGGCATTGTCCTTTTGGCACTCCGTTTAAGGGATAGCTCAGTGGAGAACCTGGAAATGGCCACAAGTCTTTACCAAGGCAAGGGAGCCTTTCAGAATCAATTTAGGAGAGAAGTAAGAGAACTGATATAGGGAGAGCATCTTTTACTTCTTTTCCTTCCCTTTGGCTCCACTCATTTAGCATTTTTTCAAAGCCACAGAGAAAATAAACATAAATAGGAATATTAGTATTCTTTTTTTTTAAAGATTTTATTTTGAAGTAATCGCTACACCCAATGTGGGGCTCAAACTTAAACCCCAAGATCACGAGTTGCATGCTCTACCAACTGAGCAGGCAGGTGCCCTGGGAGGCTTAATATTCTTAACTAGTTTACCAATGCATGTACCTATTCCAAAAGCTCATTTATAAGTGGGCTGTTTATTCACATATATTTGTCTGTAGATGTAATGTTACATGTGGTGGTGAGGTTTTTAGGGAGTCAGTAACAATTTTTAACCCATAATAGTTCCAAAGTATGGTACATTTACAGCATCCTGGGTGCCATTTTTAATATTGTTTCTGTGGAAGGATAGGAGACAGTATGACATGATTAAAAATATTGGACCAGAAACCTGCAAACCTAGTTTTTAATAATATCCTGCTGCTGCTCAGTGATGTGATATAAGCCTATTGCCCATACTTTCTGGGCTTTGTGAATGCTACCCTTTTATTCTATTCCTAGAGCAAATGATTCTGGTGGCTCTTAAAGTACAGGATGACTCCTTGTAGTAGATACAGGAGTCTTAGGAGGTTCCTTTGGTCCCACTGGCCCCAGAAGTTTCCCGTCAGCCTTTGTTCAGATCTTCCCACATGGTCACCACACCTCCTGTGATATAGAGCACATTGGGTGTCATGGGACAAGGAGCACAGGAGCCACCTTTATAGAAATGATAGGGGCAGGAGGGGCTAGCTAAACTGGAAATTGCACGTCAAAGTCAAGCTCCAAATAGTAGAAACAGAGTCAGAAGGGGCCATATCTGAGAGGCTCCAAGTTAGGTGGTGAAGTTATATTGAAACTTAGAAATAAGGATATGAAATGAGATGCGAAACATTTGAGGGTGGCATAGGTCCAATGTACCTGGTTCTGCTTGGCTTGAAGGGTTGAGGTGGTCATAACCTTTAAGTCCTTCTCCAGGTTCCTCTTGCTCCTCCCTCAAGTAATCCATTTGGTTGCTCAAGCCAAAATCAAGGAGACCTCTTTCTGGTCTTATGTCAAGTACTGCTACATATTTCCCAAAATATACTTGAATCCATGAACTTCTTTCCATCTTCACTGTTGCCATCCCAGCTTCAGCCACTGTCTTCTCACATACTGGGGGCTCATAAATGGCCTTTGTGCTTCTATTTTAGTCTATCTGGGTACATTCTTCATACATTTGTTAAAAGTGATCTCTTAGAAATGTGGATCACACTGGGGCACCTGGGTGGCTCAGTTGGTTAACGTCTGACTCTTGATTTTGGTTCAGGTCATGATCCCAGGGTTGTAGAATTGAGTCCCGTGTCAGGCTCCACGCTGAGTATGGAGTTTGCTTAGGTCTCTCTCTCCCTCTCCTACTCCCCCACCCCTTCTGCCCCCTCCTCTGCATGCTCTCTTTCTCTCTCTCTCTCTCTCTCTCTCTCTCTCAAAAAAATGTAGATCACATCATGTCACTGCCTGATTGAAAACTTTGTGATAGATTAGCATGAAATTCAATTTTGTACCTTGGCCTACAGGATTCTACATGATTTGACTTCTGTCTACCTCTTAAATCTCATCTGCATTCTACATTTTGTTGATTATATTGTGGCCACGGCACAGGGGCCTTCCTACCTGTTTGTGAATATGGCATCTTTTATTCTACCTCAGAGTCTTTGGCCTTACTGTTTTTATCTGCTTGGAACCTCTCTTCCTGGCTCTTTACATAGCTGACTCCTCTTTATTCTTTAGGTAGGTCTCAATATAAAATGACTTATCAAGGAGGCCTTTTTGACTGGACTATCTAAAGTGTTCCTTCACACTGTTTTTTTATTTTATTTTCCCCCACCACGCCACCACATTTTCCAGTGCATTTCATTGGCTTTACTTAACATAATATGAATTGTTGCATTTATCTATTTGGTCTAATTATTTATTGTTTTTCCTTCCAGATGGAATATCTTACATTCCTAGTTCTTGGGTTCTTTCATTAAAAGAACAAATGAGTAAATGGATTATTAAAGACAAATAGTTCAAATAAATTTTAACAAATTGTATTTGACGTATTTATTGTAGTGGTGATCGATTATCTTCCTTCTCTTCATCAAATTTAAAAAATTTTCTAATTCTATTAATAGTTACACATAGGAAATTTTGGTCATATGTAACAAAATTTATGGATATATTTCTGATTTGGTACATTATTCTTATTTAATGAGATTGTAAGTAAAAAGTATTTGGTGGATTGCAGTATACTTTCTTCCACTTACTGTGTGTTAAAAATGCCCACGTTAGAAAAATTAAGTGGAAATACCAATTTGGCTTATAATATGAGTCTGTCAGAACAAGGGGTAGTAGGTATTAGCAGATGTTTTAATTATTAACATTTATATCACTGGTGGATGACGGGCCAGTGCTCATGATGTAGAAATGCAGAGACATGTACCCCTTGAATGTATAAAATTTACCAAGGGATGTGCAAACTCATAGAGTTAAGAGAATTAGTTACTGGATCCTCATCTTCCATATGTACTTCTTAAAACTTACCTTTCTGAGAACCCACCTGTGTTCATAATAACATTTTCACCTGGTGTATTATCCTGGGGCATGTAAACCTCCAGGGCATCACACATAGGGAAAGCTTCCTTTAATGATTAATCAAAGCACCACAAATCAGAAAGAGCTCCTGTCTTTTTGTGTCTTAAATCAGTTTCTGTTGGGGCGCCTGGGTGGCGCAGTCGGTTAAGCGTCCGACTTCAGCCAGGTCACGATCTCGCGGTCCGTGAGTTCGAGCCCCGCGTCAGGCTCTGGGCTGATGGCTCAGAGCCTGGAGCCTGTTTCCGATTCTGTGTCTCCCTCTCTCTCTGCCCCTCCCCCGTTCATGCTCTGTCTCTCTCTGTCCCAAAAATAAATAAACTTTGAAAAAAAAATTAAAAAAAAAATCAGTTTCTGTTAAGGAGAGACATGGTGGGAAATGAGGAATTGGGGTTAGTGGGTGAAATGTTCTGAATTCAGATTATATGATTGTGTGATGGGACTGATAACAATTTTCACTTTTTTATTTTCAGGATTTTTTTTAAAAAGTTTATTTATTTTGAGAGAGAGAGAGAGAATCCCAAGCAGGCTTTGCGCTTGATTCCCACCATGGTGAGAGATCACGAACCAAAACCAAGAGTTGGTCCCTCACCCAACTGAGCCACACAGGTGCCTCTATCATAAAATACTTGAATATTTCCACTTTCTTTTAATAACAAATATACTGGCTGTTAGACTAATTTTTTAGTGTATATACATCATTTGTTTTCATTAAAATCATAAGAAATATTTATCGATGAATATTACAATTAATGGAGTTATTGCTAATTTTATACCTGTTTTTTATTTAATTACATCCCAAGCTAAAAAGTAGAATGTCACTTAACACAATTACCAGAGAATTCCATGTTCTAGCACTTTATTCATACACTTAGAGCTCTTAGTTCTATATTTTAATTTTGACTGTATTCAGCTATTTCTTTTATAAGATATAATCTATAATTAATTTTCAGTGTTTTTTTAATATTTTTTTCTCAGAATGCATATTGATACCTTTATTTGAGTTGAAAATAAAGTGGATTTATCTGATAGAATATAAGTCTGATTTGGCTGACTGATTTGAGAGTGACGACTATCTTTTCCAATTATATGGTTGACATTTTCCTTAAATTGAATAAACTAAATTTACAGCCCTAAACTTTTGATGAAAATGTATTTAAAGCACATTATAAGATAATGGGCATTTTTATTTAAAAAACTGGAAAGAAATCATGCAAAAGCCTCACTGTTATGTTTGATTGGCCAAGGGTAATAAAATTAGCACTTTGCCCCCCAAATTTTTCTGAGTATATTAGTTTTAAACGATTTAAGTGAGAAAGTAACATATCATTAATCTTGGGTAATCTCATTGATTGATAAACTATTTAGAAATTGAGAAAGGGAATGAATCTGATTAATAATGAATCTTTTTCAAGTCTGATAGTTTTCAATTCATTGTTTTCAGTTACATTATAAAAGCCCTAATTGATTTATTGGATGATGTATCATTAAAAATGAATTTTAGGGGCCCCAGGGTGGCTCAGTTGGTTGAGCATCTGACTTTGGCTCAGGTCATGATCTCACTGTTCATGGGTTTGAGTCCCGTGTCGGGCTCTGTGCTGACACCTAAGAACGTGGAGCCTGTTTCGGATTCTGTGTCCCTCTCTCTCTGCCCCCCCCCCACTCACACTCTGTCTGTCTCTCAAAAATAAAATAAACATTAAAAAAGAATGAATTTTTAGCTCAGATGAAATTCAAAGATTGACATTGCTTTCTACCACATCTGTACTGTCTTTTCTTCCTTATCCAACTTACTTTTTCTCTCTGGAACTTAGCATCTGGCATTTTATATGTTCACACATATATGTGTTTATTCTCTGTCTTTTCCCACTAGAACAAGTCCCTGTAAGAGACTTCATTTTATGTATTCCATCTCCAGCAGATAGAACAATGCCTGGCACTTAATAGGCCTTCAATAAATTTTGCTGGGTCAAAGAATAAATTCATGAATTAATGAATGGGGAAGACACAGAAGAGGTGGTTATTACTAAGTGAAGGAGTGAGGGAATATTTGGGAACGTACTAATACTTTAATATAATGGATAAAGAATTTGCAAGGAAACTTAGAAAAGTGAACTTTTGTAACTGGGAGGGGTCCGATATTGTTAGATGTTAACAAGGTCTGAATCAGGATAAACGTTTGAGTATTGATTTACCACTCTTAGCACATTCTAAATTTGGATTACCCGTGCTCAGAATAAGTTCTGTTCTTTGTCTGTTTGGTCCCCTTGTGAGCGTTTTCAGTCTCAACCAGCCCATGTGCGCCAGTTAAAAAGCACGTATACTTTATGGGGCTGAGTCCAGTAAAAGCTTTTCAATCAACCCACATTCATAGTGGAAGATTACTTTCATTCTTGGGAAGGGTGACACATGTGTGTGAAGCCCAGTATTCAGATGAAAGGAGCACTTTGGTATTATTTAACTGTGTATTGGCAAGACTTGAGCCAGTATCTAGTTTCTCTTTAGAGACATTTGCATATTACAGTACTCTTACTGTGCTGTGCCAGGGAAATTAAGATCAGCTGGAACACTCTGTAGGTCATTGGCTTGGAATCTCAGGGCACTGGGAACTTGATGTTTTGTTTTAATGACCTCATTTAGGCTGAACCTGTCTTTGTCCCAAAAGCATAAGGGCCTCTTTACAAAACCATGTCTGCACCTTGGGAAATATATGGGAAAGGTTTAGAGAAAAGTGACTAAATATTTGAAGGCATTGGGTCAACCTCCATGTACAGGGTACTTGATAAATGACTCATTAGTTAAGGAAGATGAAGAGGATGTATTATTCAAGTCCCTTCAACATTGTTGTAGCCATCAAATTCCAGGATGTCTGAAACATACTTTGATGGTTGAAGAGGGTATTTTTAAGAAAAATGAAAGGAAGAAGTGTTTACAGGTCTTGTAGCAGTTCATGGGACTTGGTCTCTGGCAGATGCTTTCTGCAGAGATTTCCATAGGATGTCACTCTTGTGGAATGAAGCACCTCCTCCATATTTCTCAAAGTGGGAGTATATGATGCGTGTATGCATATGGGGTGTGTGAGGACTGTGGGAGGGCCATATGGGAAGTTGCATGATAAACATGGAACACCTTTTTGGAACGATCATTTTAATTGAAAATAGGGGGAAATATTCTTATATTAAAATCAACCCTCCTGTTTTTATGAGCAGAATGCACAATTTATGTGAATTTTTAACATCAAAGTTAATACCTCAGCGTCATTGCCTACCCAGAGATGGCAAGGGCTGTGCAAGTTGCTTTCTTTTGCACCTTCAGTGGTTCTGGTGGAAAAATTTGAAAAACACTAATGTTGTTTTCAGTTGTTGTGGGAAGTGACTTTTTGTAATCCTCAGGAGGTTTGGTTATCAACTGTCTTTTCCTTCCCAGCACTTCTCTAACCAAACTGCTTTCTCCCTAAAGCTTCTCTGATTTCATTGGTACCTGTATCATGAATATTGAGGAGATTGGGTTGTTAAACATTTGAGTGTGTTTTCTATTGTACTTTCCGGCAGCTTGGCAGGAAGTGGCTCTCACTGAAGTCTCTGAAGACCACCCTATTCTGAAGACCTTCGTTAGTGCTTTTTTTGATATCCCAGCAGTTTGGGGCATTTTTAACTACTCTTCACTTCTTGTAAATTTTCTTGACTTCTACCTTTTATAGGCCTCTGTCGTAGGATCTCAGTGTTGGTTTCCTTCAGGTTTTAACCTAGAACTTTTTGTTTTCTTTTTAGTTTCATTTTATTGCTTGGGTAATCTCATCTCCTCCCATGGCCTCAACTGCAATATATACATATAAATCCAGACTATTTATCCTGGACTGTCTGCTGGATATCTTAAGTTATACAGTCTGTCGACATCTCAAACTTTGCATATTCCAAACTGAATTAATACTTTTCCTCTTCAATATGTTCCTTCTTTGTCTTCCTTCATTGGGAGTGGCATAGTCTACTCATACTAGAAGTCAAAAATCTTAGTTCTTAGTCCCCTCACTATTCCTCTCCTCATCTGAATGGTTACAAAGTCCTCTTGGAAAAACAACTCTTGACTTTATTCTGTGTTAGGTGCCCTGCTTTGAGAAAATCTCCCAGGTCAGTTCTGTTGCATTAGCAGTCTGTTTACTTATCAGTGTTCTGCTCTCCAGGAAGCTTCTCTAGTGGCAGCAAGAGCCAAGTCTCCTTGGACATCAGCGCATTTCCAGACCTCAGCATCGCGCCTGCCACATCATAGGTCCACTGTAAATACTTGAATGAATAGATGGTTCGGATGGCACTTTTACCCAAAGTAGGATTCATTTCTAAAATATCTGATAGATGATCATTCATATAGTCTCCTTGAGCATTTTTAATGATGATAAGTTTATTTTGCTGGTGATCAGTAAAATCCCTATACAAATGCCCTCTTATGAACTACACGTAAACCAAAGTTGTATATAATTTGTTAGAATAAAATTTAATTGTTTTATTTTTTGTAGGATTTTACCTTTCCCTATTTAATTCTTAATTTTGATCCATTATCCCAACATGTCAAGATATTATCGAATTGTGTTCTTTTATTACAGTAATTGTCCCTCTCAGCTTTGCTTCATATCACATCGGAATAGATGACATTAATATCTTCATTCGAGAATGAACAATGAAACTTGCCACGTTAACCTGCCCTCAAGTATACTAGTGGATTAGTCATACTTTGAGTTTTCTTAACATGTTGCTAAACCATTCAACCAATATTTATTGAGTGTCTTCTTTGTACTAGTCATTGTGTTTGGTATATATACAGTCTACTCTTGAACAACATGGGTTTGAACCGTGTGGGTCCAACTTACCCAAGGATTTTTTTTTTTAATGTTTATTTTTATTTTTGAGAGAGAGAGAGACAGAGCACGAGCAGGGGAGAGGCAGAGAGAGAGGGAGACACAGAATCTGAAGCAGGCTCCAGGCCCTGAGCTGTCAACACAGAGCCCGACATGGGGCTCAAACTCACAAACTGTGAGATCATGAATGACCTGAGCTGAAGACAGATGCTTAACTGACTGAGCCACCCAGGATTTTTTTTTTTTTTGATAAATATAATACAATACTACAAATGTATTTTCTTTTTTAAAAAAAAATTTTTTTAACATTTATTTTTTTGAGACAGAGAGAGACAGAGCATGAATGGGGGAGGGACAGAGGAGAGAGGGAGACACAGAATCGGAAGCAGGCTCCAGGCTCTGAGTCATCAGCCCAGAGCCCGATGCGGGGCTCGAACTCACGGACCGCGAGATCGTGACCTGAGCTGAAGTCGGACGCTTAACCGACTGAGCCACCCAGCCGCCCCAAATGTATTTTCTTTTACGTATGATTTTCTTAAAAACATTTTCTTTTCTCTAACTTACTTTATTGTGAGCTTCATAGCACATAATACATCTATAAAATATGTGTTCATCAACTGTTTATGTTACAGATAAATCTTCTGGTTAACAGTAGGCTAGCAGTAGTTAAGTTTTAGGAGAGTCAAAAGTTGCACATGGATTTTTGACTGTGTGGAGGGTTGGTGTCCTTAATGCCTGCATCGTTCAAGGGTCAACTGTATAATTAAAAAAAAAGTTTTTTTTTTTAATGTTTATTATTGAGAGACAGAGAGAGACAGAGCATGAGCAGGGTAGGGGCAGAGAGAGAGAGGGAGACACAGATTCTGAAGCAGGCTCCAGGCTCTGAGCTGTTGGTACAGAGCCTGACACGGGGCTCAAACTCACAAGCTATGAGATCATGACCTGAGCCGAAGTTGGATGCATAACTGACTGAGCCACTCAGGCGCCCCTCAACTGTATAATTTATGTTATCATTCCGGCCTTACTCCATCTGGTCTGTCAGGGCATCACGAGGCATTTCTCAGTTATTCTTTAGACACCAAGATATCTTCAGTTCTAGAAATTCCTTTGCCCTATCAGTATGGAGGCTTACTTAAGTAGTAAGAACTTAGTGATTATTAGTATTATCAGTAATATTTATTCAGCTCTTGCTATGTACCAGGTGCTGTGCTAAGAAGATAGTAAGTTTTATAACATCCCCTTTTCCCAGTATATCAGTGAGGTAGACACTATCATCATATCCACCTTAAAGTGGAGGACACTTAGGTTTAAGAAATATGATAATATTTGATCAAAATTACATAGCTGGGAAGTGACAGAGGCAGGATCTAAACTCAGACTGCCCTATGATGGTGAGATATACAGAATCCTGGAAACCCTTTTTTCCTTCCTCCTTCCTTCCTTCCTTCCTTCCTTCCTCTTCCTTCTTTCTTTTTTTTTTTAACTTTAAAAAACATTTGAAAACAACAAAAAAAAAAGAATGTTTTTTAATAGACCAGGCCCATACTATGAATAATATTAAAGGGTACAGTTCTAGAGGTAGGCATTGCTGAGACCTAACTCTTATATAGCGTCACCAATGTGCTTGATGGAACCTAACTAATTCTACGTCGTTCCAAAGGTTCCTTTCACTCAGCATTAGCTCGGACTTGATTAGCTTATTTCCAGGTATATAAAATTGTGGTAATCACGCAAACTTTAAATATAGGAATGCTATTTCCTTCTTTGAGAAAAACAATTCATCAAAACTGTGAAGACTGTATCCTGGATTGTGGAAGCCCATGCAGTTGTAAGGCAGTCCAACTTCTTTTCTCTTATACTGGTTTCTAAGGGTGCATATAAACTTCCTTTATTTCAGTGATGATACAGTTCGCAAGGTACGTTCAAACATGTTATAATTTTTATCCTTTTATAAATGGCTGCTGTAAGTATATGAGTGAGTTTTATTTAGTTCTAAAGATGGAAAGAGGGTCAGAGATCAAGAGTTAAATCATACTGTGGTGCATGACAGAGACAGGACTTGAACCCACAGTTTCAAAAATTTTTTTTAAACATTTATTTACTTATTTTAGAGAGACACAGAGAAACAGCACAAGTAGGGGAGGAACAGAGAGAGAGGGAGACACAGAATCTCAAGCAGGCTCCAGGCTCTGAGATATAGCACAGAGCCCGATGCAGGGCTCGAACCCATGAACCATGAGATCATGACCTGAGCCGAAGTCCAGTGCTCAACCGACTGAGTGACTCAGGTGCCCCTTGAGCCCAAATTTTCAGATTTCAGTTCTAGCCCTGAGTACCTAACACAAATTGATAGGTAGAATTCTATGTAAAAACTGTATATATAAATACCCCCTTTGTGTACCACAGATTTTTATACAGTGAAACATGAGTTGTGACAGTAATAAAGAGTGTTTTAAACTGCACTTGAGGGGCGCCTGGGTGGCTCAGTCGGTTGGGCGGCTGACTACAGCCCAGGTCATGATCTCACAGTCTGTGGGTTTGAGCCCCACGTCAGGCTCTGTCCTGGGTGCTCAGAGCCTGGAGCCTGCTTCCGATTCTGTGTCTCCCTCTCTCTCTGCCCCTTCCCTGCTTGCTTTCTGTCTCTCTCTCTCTCAAAAATAATAAGCAATAAAAAAATTTAAAAAAAAGTTTTAAACTGCACATGAGTCTCAATCATAATATATTCTGATCTTCCTTTACCTCCAGCGTTTTTCTTGTGGTATTGGTGTATTGCTTTCAGGAAATACCAAAAATCCTTTTTATTATTGTTTCAGGAAATGTCAGAAATCCCTATTATTATTTTTTAATTTGTAGGATTTTGAATGATTTTTAGAAACTACCAGGGAAATTGGATCATTTGAAAATCAGGATATATTCTGACTGAAAGAGCTTAGCTGTACTCTGGGGTGTTAAATTAATTTTCATTGACAGACACTTGCCTGGGATTTAATTGAGATTTAGGTTAGTAAAAAACCTGCCTTGTGGCCTAGTGAACAATTGGACAAAGTAGATGAAGTGGAGAGGAAAGTATTTTCTCAACCTTTTTTTCCCCTTGGACAGAAGCCAGGTCACCTGCGGAGATTTGGAAGTGAAACTGTCCTGCCAGATATGTCACCATCAGCAAGTCAGACGCCCATCATTACAATAAATGCAGGGCTGTAAACACTGGTGCACAGATTACTGGTGTTTGAAGAACAGATTAAAAAATGATTCAGATATTTTGAGATTGAATTAAATTCCTTTTAATAAAAAGAAGTTAGCAATCCTTCACTTAGCAATATGATTACCCTTTAACCTTAGAAAGGTTTTTTTATATAAAATGCTTTAGGGTGGCAATTCTCAAACCTCAGCAGGAATGACACATACCTAGATGATTTGATATAAGTACAGATTCCTGGGCCTCACCCCTGGGGAGTCTATTTCTGTCGATCTGGATTGGGTTTAGATTTAGTTTTTGCTTGAATTTTAACTCGTATTACCTTTAAAAATAGAGGATTTCTATTTTGAAAAGATACAAGCACCCTTAAGTCTGTTGCAGCATTATTTACAATAGCCAAGATTCGGAAGTAACCTAAATGTCCATCAATAGATGAATAGACACAGAAGATGTGGTGTATATATCATATATAGTAGAATATTACGCAGCCATAAAAAGAAAATGTGATCTTGCCATTTATGACAACATGGATGGACCTAGAGGGTATTATGCTAAGTGAAATAAGTCAGATTGAGAAAGACAAATACCATATGATTTTACTCAAAAGTAGTATCTTAAAAAACCCACAAAATAAATGAATAAACAAACAAAAAGCAGAATCAGACCTATAAACATGGAACAAATCGATGATTGCCAGAGGGAAGGGGTGTAGCATGCATAGCAGAATGGATAGAGATGTTGAATCACTGTATTATACACCTGAAACTAATGCAACATTGTATGTCGACTATACAAAAAATTTTTTTAAAATGTTTTAGAAAAGATGTGTTTGTTGTTTAATAAAGAACCTCTATGGCAATGGGAATTGTCAGGGCTCCATGACTGTAAAAGTGGTTGTTCAAGTCGACCACACTCGGGGGCGCTGTTGAAATAGATTCTTGTCTGTAGTTAGTTCTAAATACAGACAGCAGAGGGGGCATGCTTTAGATGACCCAAAGAACCTGTGACCGATTGTTTTAATATGAATTTTTCTGTTCTGCACATTTTTTATTCTGCATCGTAAATTTATTTCATTTAGACTATTAGAGAAGTATCATTTGTTGAAACAAATGATCTGTTTTAGAAGGGGCCATGTGATTGGTAGTTTTTATAAGTTAATTACATGAAGAAAAATATTTTAATTATGTATTTAAACAATTCTGGTTTCTTTTCACATTTTCACATTATGATTTGAACAGTGGCTCTAGCTACCATCTTTTATAGGTTGGGTTTTTATTTTTAGTTGTAGGAATTAAGAGTCTGATATGCCGAAGGGTTAGTTGATTATAAAACTAGAATTGACAGATGTCTCCTACAGATTGTTTGTTGAATAGAATTCTGTAATATTTTGCCTAAGAATGGAAGATATATGTCATTCTGTCCATATTATATGATTAAAAATTGGAAATGAGTCCCATATCCTAAAATTCTTTTTCTCTTTCCTTCTAGACTTAGTGCATATATAGATACTTTTGTTTATAATTTGATATTCTGTTTTATATGGCATTTTCCCATACATTCTTTTACCAATTAATGCTCTATTAGCAACAATAGAATAAATCAACTCGAATTATGTTAAACAGAAATGGAATGTCTTCTTCGCCGTTATTTTTGTCAAATTGTAATCTTTTTTGCAGGCAGAGACTATTCTTTTTTTTTTTATCTTCAGTTTCTACTGTGAAACTTTGGACAGAGTAATGAGTGTCACCGCTGGTGTCAACTCGTAGATACAGACTATGATGGATTAAAGATGGCTATAGATTCTTTGCTACACTTCACATTCTTGTCTCATCCTCTAGAATCTTGGAGGGGTCTGAGTATTTGACTTATAATATAATGGAGGTGACACTGTGACAGTTTCTGGTCCAAGATTTTAAGAGACTGGCAGCTTCCATTACCTGTTTCTTAGAATACTCTCTTTGGGAAACCTGATCTTTCTTATATGAGCCTTGTATGACTTTATTGGGACCACCATGCTGGAGAAGCTATGTGTAGCCTCTCTGATCAGTAGTCTCAACTAAGCCCATCTATACAACCATCCTTGCTAAGATGCTACACATGAGAGTGAGGTAACCTTGGATCCTCCAGACTAGCCCCAGCTGAATACTTTGACACAGTGTAGAACTGAAGAATTACTTAGCTAAGCCCTGCCTTCCTGATTCACAAAAGCATGAGCTATAACAAAGGGCTATTGTTTAAAGTCACTGTGTTTGGGGCAATGTGTTATGCAGCCATAGGATAGCCAGAACAAGGCAGAGCAACGAGAGAGAACAGATGGTGGCAACTGGAAGGAACCTTGGAGGATATCTTATTTAACCATTCCCCTTGGTAGGGAAAAACTGCATTCCAGAGAGATGAAGTGACATTTTCACTTCAAGGTCATCCAGACAGTTATGGTCACAGTCCTCTAATCTGTCTTTGTTGCTCTTGCCTCTGGAGGACTCTATAAGATCATTAATTTTACACTTCCGAACTGGTCAGTAAAGACCTATCGATACATCCCTGAGGTCATCTACAGAATGCTACCATGACAGAGGTTTTACAACCTCTAAAAGGACCCCAAAACAGTATTCATTTCAGAAATACTCAGTCTAATTATTCTTTACTACTTAACTTCTATGATAAAAAGTTACATTCTAGTAAATGTCTGTTTTACTTAATATTCAAATATAGTAATAATACTAGAAAAATAAGCATGCACAAATAATGAATGCTCATTTCCTATATAGGAAATTTCAATATTTATGCATTTTGTATTTCAAAAATTCATTGGTAATTTTGGAAACTTTGAATGCATTTTTTTTGTTTTTTTGTTTTAGGGTCATGGTAAAGTGGTTTTTTTTTTTGTTTTGTTTGTTTTGTTTTGTTTTTTGTTTTGTTTTTTGGGGGTTTTTTTTGTAGATTCAAGTCAGTTAACATATAGTGTAGTATTGGTTTCAAGCGTAGAATTTAGTGATTCATCACTTACATATAACACCCAGTATTCATCCTGAAAAGGCCCTCCTTATGCCTAGCACCCATTTAACCCATCCTCCCACCCACCTCCACTCAGCAACCTTTAGTTTTTTTCTCTATATTTAAGAGTCTTTTATGGTTTGCCTCCTTTTGTTTTACCTTGTTTTATTTTTCCTTCCCTTCCCCTATGTTTGTTTTGTTTCTTAAATCCACACATATGAGTGAAAATCATATGATATTTGTTTTTCTCTGACTCACTTGTTTTGCTTAGCATAATACCCTCCGGTTCCATCCATGTTGTTGCAAATGGCAAGATTTCATTCTCTTTTTCATCGCTGAGTAGTATTCCATTGTATGTGTATATATATATCCATGTGTTATGTGTATATATATATATATGTATGTATGTGTATACATATATACATACATATATATATGTATATGTGTGTGTGTGTGTATATATATATGTATGTGTGGTGTTATATATATATACACCACCACATCTTCTTTATCCATTCAATCAGTCGATGGACATTTGGGCTCTTTCCCATACTTTGGCTATTGTCGATAGTACTGCTATAAACATTGGGGTGCATGTGCCCCTTCTATATCAGAATTTTTGTATCCTTTGAATAAATACCTAGTAGTGCAACTGCTGGGTACTAGGGTACTTCTATTTTTAACTTTTTGAGGAACCTCAATACTGTTTTCCAGAGTGGCTACACCAATTTGCATTCCCACCAACAGTGTAAGAGGGTTTCACTTTCTCTGCATCCTTACCAACATCTGTTGTTGCCTGAGTTGTTCATGTTAGCCATTCTGACAGGTGAGAAGTGGTATCTCAGTGTGGTTTTAATTTGTATCTCCCTGATGATGAGTGATGTTGAGCATCTTTCCATGAGTGATGTTGAGCCATCTGGATGTCTTCTTTGGAAAAGAGTCTATTTGTGTCTTCTGCCCATTTCTTTACTGGATTATTATTATTATTATTATTTTTGGTGTTGAGTTTGATAAGTTCTTTAGAGATTTTGTATACTAACCCTTTATTTGATATGTCATTTGCAAATATCTTTTCCCATTTCTGTCAGCTGCTTTTTGGTTTGGTTGATTGTTTCCTTTGCAGTACAGAAGTTTTTTTTTATCTTGATGGGGTGCATTTTTGCATTTGTTTCCCTTGCCTCTGGAGACATGCTAGCAAGAAGTTGCTGTGGCCAAGGTCAGAGAGGTTGCTACATGTTTTCTCCTGTAGGATTTTGGTGGTTTCCTGTCTTACATTTAGGTATTTTATCCATTTAAATTTGTTTTGTGTATGGTGCAAGAAAGTGGTCCAGTTTATTCTTCTGAATGTATTTTTTCCATAGAAGCATGATTTAAAAAATTCACTTTGATATATCATGTGCCTAATTTTTAAATAATCACCTTATTTATCATTTTTCTGTGTGACAGTGTTTGCAAATTCCAGCTTGCTATCTGTGAATCTCAGTCCAGTCTCCCCCTTTATTTGTCTTTGGCAGAGGAACCGGGTCTACTCTTTCTATGAGCAGTGGGAGTGAGCACTTTACCTTACTCTTAGCACCGGCTCGTGGCAGATGTCTCTTATGACTAACAATAAAGGAGAGAATGTGATGGGGACTGCTTGCAGTTGGAGAGTGTGCTATACTTGGTGATGAGGAGTAGAAAGGGAACATGGTTCAGGATGCTGGTTAAATTTTTTAATTCAGGTACGCTTATGTGATTTCCCTCCCCTCTTTCTTCCAAGTACCCTAGAGACTGGTATGTACTTGCTTTTATTTCCATCCTTTCCAGTAACTTCCTCCTTTCAAGGTGTCAATTCTTCAACTCAATAGACAACAGAATAAAGTCTCTCTATTTTTTTATACTTTCCTATTTTCTTTAATTTTCTGTTCTTTTGCTTTCTCTTCTCTTGTCATTTTCCTTTACCTCTTTCCCCTCTCTCCCCACCCTCCTCTTACCCGCCCCTCTCTCTCTCCCTTCCTCCTTCTCTTTTCCCCTTCTTTCCTTCCTTCCTTCTTTCCTCCTTCTGTCCTTTCTTTCTTCCATCCATCTACTCATCCACCGTTGCATCCTTCCTCTCCACCCATTGTCTTATTTCTCTTAAAAGTCAACCTAATTTCTTTTATGCCTTGAGAATTGTTAGTATAGTTAAATTAAATCCTTTAGTTTATTTTTAGATTTAGGGAAAGTAAGTAACACCTTTACAGCTTATATATTAAGACAAGTTATGGGTTTTCTCCTAGAATTATAAGCCCTTGGTAAGAGGGACTATAGCTAATTTTTCTCTACAATCCCTTTTCACATAATTTTGATATTCTTAGCAATATTTATTGTGTAAATGAATAAAAATTAAAGTTCACAATCATAGTTATTATCTCTCTCTATGATTATATTTACCTGTGCTATGGAAGAGGGTGAAAAGCACTGATGAAGATTATTTTAAATCCTGTGGGTGTATGCATGTTATCCACATTTCTAGCCCGTGTGTTTAATGAAAGTATATATGATATTTTAAATTTTATTTATTGAGAGAAAGAGAGACAGAGCATGAGCGGGATAGGGGCAAGAGAGAGAGAGGGAGACACAGAATCCAAGCAGGTTCCAGGCTCTGAGCTGCCAGCACAGAGCCCGACGTGGGGCTCAAACTCACGACTGAACCGTGAGATCATGACCTGAGCCGAAGTTATGCTTAACTGACTGAGCCACCCAGGTGCCCCAGTATATATGATATTTTAAAGTCAAATTTTGCCTTTGTTTTTCTCTTTTCACCATATTTTTACTTTCACTGATGTTCTGTTTGGCTCTTTTGTTTCAATACCTCAAACAGTGGAGCTATGTAAAGCCATTAACGTGGTGTAGTTAATTCACTAATAATAAGGGGACTATCTGACATTACTTCTATTCCTTAGAGTAAGATAAGTAAATCAAGGTTTGTAGTTTATTTGAAGGATTAAAGACGAGAGCTAGGAACATTTTTTTTTTTTCAGCTGTGTTTTTTGATGACAAGTGAACCCTAGTTCTTTACTCAAGCAGAATAATTTGCACTGTGACAGTTCCACCTTTCCTCAGGATAAGACAAAAATTGTGTTGAAAAGTTCAAGATAATTTTGTATTTTATGTTTCCTTGAACCTGACTTGAAGTGTAAAAGGGAGATGCCAAAAAGTCCCAACTTGAAGAACATATTATTCCACCAAATGTTATCTTTGTGTATTTATCAGTTTTTTGCTCTAGCCATTCTAAACTATTTGCTATTTTTATCTTCTTAGACTAAATGTACTTTAAATAATTCCTTAAATAATCAAGAAGGAAAACACAGCACTGAGAGAATCCCTAATGTTAATTTTAAGAGAAACTTAGCTTATACATGAGGAAACTTTTTATGAAGGATCTTCATTAATTCTTAGTCTTTTTTTTTTCCCTTAAAGAAAGCTGACATTTTAATCATTTGAGAGGTGTTAATTATGTTCTTTATGATAAGGTGCAGGCTTCTTCAGACTTTTGTTGGGGTACAAATTCATTGGAAATTCAGTATTTCAAAAGATGAAGCGTAACTCAATTTGTTTTCCTAAAACTTGACTTATTAATGTTATAGATTTTATTAAAGTGTTGCTGTGTCTTTCTATCACAGCTTAATCACTCATGTTTGCAAAAATTTATCTGCAATTGTGCATGGAGTGGAGTACCTACTGTGTACTCCAGGTTGGAAGTTTATTATGTGGGTGTATCAAACAGAGAATGCAGCCTTTGTTTATATTTTCTACTAAGCTTATTCTAATTAGACTCATGATTTTTTTTAAAAAAATAGTTTTTTTTTTAATGTTTTTATTTATTTTTGAGACAGAGAGAGACAGAGCATGAGCAGGGAAGGGGCAGAGAGAGAAGGAGACACAGAATCGGAAGCAGGCTCCAGGCTCTGAGCCATCAGCACAGAGCCCGATGCGGGGCTTGAACTCACAGACTGTGAGATCATGACCTGAGCCGAAGTCGGATGCTCAACCGACTGACGCCACCCAGGCGCCCCAAAAAATAATTTATTTTGAGAGGGAGGGGAAGAGAAAGAGAGAGAAAGAGAGAGAATACCAAGCAGCTCTGCACTGCCAGCACGGAGCCCAACTCAGGGCTCAATCCCATGAACTGTGAGATCATGTCCTGAGCAGAAATCAAGACTTAGACGCTTAACTGACTAAGCCACCCAGGTGCTCCTAGACTCCTGATCTTATTCTGCACTATTTCAGTAGTCTCTAAATGCCATCAACTGGTCTCCAAGATCATATCCTTTTTTTCTTTTTGTTGGTACTAGAGCACTCTTTGTAAAATCCTAAATCTGGACTTGACACTCTTCTACGTTAATTCTTGAATGACTGTCCACTGCCTATAAAATAGAGCCTGAGCTCTTTTCTATTGCTTACAAGGTCTTCTATGATCTGTTCTCTGACAATGTTGCCCCTGCCTACTGTCTCTTCCACTCCATCTCTTGGAGGGAGGACTTGGGAGTGTAAAGACCCTTTATACAGACTTGTAGGCCATGACCTTTTTTTTTTTTTTTAAATATCTAATAATAACATATCCTATGTACATGGCTTATATTTCTAATGCTGAATATTTCAGAGTTTGCAGGACATTTTTGATTGCTTGTCTTTGCTTTTGCCCTCCAGGTTTGACCTCCTTCCATACTCCTAAGTCATCTGCCACTTTTTCAGACATTTATGTTTTCATATTTAAGTTCACGATTAGATTTGCTTCCTAGTCTCTTTGTCATGGCCATAGTGTTTGTGTTCATTGTTCTTGTTTGGGAAGGCTTGCCAAGTAGGAGATAATGCATTGTTCTACAGTCTTGAAACTTTAAGTACATTGAAAACACATTTGTTCTTTCATTTATTCAGTATAACATATACTGCACATTATATTAACATTACTCATTGAGAAATCTTGCCCCCATCCTTGGATTCATTGGCTCATGATGTCTCCCCCAGTCCCTACAGAGATCCACTTTTATCAATGTTTTTTGTACATTCCTCTGTACTCATTTATGTAAATATTAATCATTATATATAGTTGTATAGTTATATATATGTATATACACATACACACTTACTCTATTTACTTTGGTTTTTGGCTTAACTGTTTCTCTGGATATCTTTACATGAAAGTACATTAAAGTACAAACTATATAACATAAAGGGATTTGTATTAATTTATGATTTAGGATTGGTTCTTACACAGTTGCAAAGACATTTTTATGAAACTCAAGGCTTATCACCAGGAAATACAAAAGATTGGAGAATAACAGATCAAGGAGGAGTATGGAGGCAGAGTTGATATGCAGTGAGAGAGAGACAGCACAGTGCAAAAAGGAATAGAAAAATAGAGGTGGGGTATTTAAGCTGACTTTCATAAACCAAGGAATATTTCCACATATAGAAGAAACAGTTCATAGAGTATAGTGCTCAACTACATACAAAGCACTTGCAAAGTAAGCAAAGAGAAGAGAGTTAGTCTTACCATACACCTCCCAAAATATCTGTAGTGAATAGTAAAGTTTGCATCAGAAAATGTTGCCACTTCTAAAAGAGTTTACATATCTGTACACATCTTGAAATTTTTGATAGTCTTGAGACTATTAAAAGGTTTCTATGACTTTTGGTTTATTCCTGTATATTCAGCAATGGATATGCATTCGGTGATTCAAAATGAGGATGCTGCCTTCAAGGAAATCATTTTCCAAGCATCTATAACTATGTTCTACAAAAACATTTACTCAAAGACTTTTCTGTTTCAAATTCAGTTAATTTACATGCCAATAAATAGTTCCAAAAGGCTTTGTGTATATATAAATGAGAAAACTTTGCTAAAACAGCATAAAACAATACAAAAAAAGTTTAGTGATTTAGAAGAATCCTACCTGACTGATCATACATATCAATTTTTAGTTGGAAAATAATACAATTTTATTTTATATTTTAAATTCTAAATAAGTGTTTACATTTAAACAAACTATTGAATATTATGGAAAACTAGAAACTATGTACCAAAGATAGAGTTAAAACCACTGACCAAAAACTAAAAGCACAATCCCATTGCTTAGAAATAGCTCTTGCTGACATCTTGGGTACCTCATCTTTTTCTAACTTTTTAATGCATCTAAACATAATTTAAAAATTTTTGATCAGGGGCGCCTGGGTGGCGCAGTCGGTTAAGCGTCCGACTTCAGCCAGGTCACGATCTCGCGGTCCGTGAGTTCGAGCCCCGCTGATGCTGGGGCATCACCCCTCTGGGCTGATGGCTCAGAGCCTGGAGCCTGTTTCCGATTCTGTGTCTCCCTCTCTCTCTCTGCCCCTCCCCCGTTCATGCTCTGTCTCTCTCTGTCCCAAAAATAAATAAACGTTGAAAAAAAAAATTTAAAAATTTTTGATCAAATACTGTGTATTGATTGATCTAAAATCATAAGCTTTTAGCAGTAGAGGGTCCCTATTAATGATTTGTTTTCTTGTTTTACAAATGTAGAGACTGAGGGGTGCCTGGGTCGCTCAGTTGGTTAAGCATCTGACTTCGGCTCAGGTCATGATCTGGAGGTCCATGAGCTCGAGCCCTGCATCGGGCTTGGTGCTGACAGCTCAGAGCCTGGAGCCTCCCTCAGATTCTGTGTCTCCCTCTTTCTCTGCCTCTGCCCCGCTCACACTCTGTCTCTCTGTTGCTCAAAAATAAATAAACATCAAAAAATATAGAAAGAGACTGAGACCGAAGTGAATTAAATTACTTGCCAGTACTTGGCCATAATCATTTATCAAGTGGAATAGAAGCGAGAATAGAACTCATGTTTTCTGATCTTTCCACAGAGTCCCTGAATGCAGGTGCCACTCTTCCTTTAATTTCTCAGATCGTTAGCAGGTTGCTATGCACACAAATGCCAGACTGTGAAGATGAGGGCTGTATGAACACAGTGTGTCTAGGGGCTGGTGCCAGCCACCTGCTTGGATTCCAGGTTGGCGGTGTCCAAGAGGCAGGACCTCCAAGTCAGAGCTGGCTTGTTCAGCATTGGGTCCCAAAGGCCTCACTGAGATCAGTAGCCTATGAAACAGAGGCTCTGGGCCAAGCTTATCAAGCATGTCCGCTCAGTTGCCCAGAATAATGGATACTGCTTTGGAGAAGGCAGTGGGATCAGGAAGTAGTTTCTGAGGATTAGTGAGGAATGACAGGGAATTAAACTGACCTGAGGCCTTTGGGAACCTCTGGCCTTCAGACCAATAGCCAGAGGACTGAGGACACTAGGCCTTCATATATCCTAATGCTCTGAAAATTAGCAAAATGACAGGGTGGGCGGTATAGGACCCAGTTGGACCTGGGCAGGATAGTCTTTTCTCATTCCTTCTTTTATTGAGGAATATTAGTACTGTTAAGATACCAGCCTGGGCCCAAGGCTCCCTTGTTATTATTGATGTCAGGGTTGATGGGAAGGGGAAATTATTTTACTTATTTATTTACTTAAGTCTTGAAACATTCCAAGACTGTTGTTGCTCTGTAGATACTTTCAGTGCAATACCTTAGTCAAAACCCCTTACTTCCTGAAGTGGAAGTCACCTCAGTGAGATACCAATGCTAGTGTAATTTCCCTGTGCACTTTTCTTCCATCCCTGGTCTTAGAAAGTCTGTATTCTGCACAGAAGACGGATGTGGAAGAGTATTTTTAAGTGCCAATTTATCTCATTAACTGCTGAGTTTGAGAGGAACTCTCAATTAAATACACAGACATTTCTGTGTATTATCTCTAATCAGCCTAATATTAGAGCTGAAAGCAATTTCTTAGCGCTGATAGAAATTCATTAGGCCAAATAATTTTACTAGGTTAACAAACTACATAATTGATATAGGATTACAGCCAAGCATTGCCATTTTATTACATATATGATGTAGCTGTTCACAGAATAAATCAAGAGGCCATTTTGCAAATGTGGATTAGAATAGAACCAGTGTAGTTGTGTTTTTAGAGCACTTTCAATAGCAAATAATGGAGTTAATACTTTCTTTTCACATAGTGAAGAATGTGATTGTGAAATTGCGGAACTTTTAGAAAACAAAATTACTTCTACAAAGCATAATCAAAGGAGTTTCATAACCAAGTATGTGTGTTTACATGAAACTGCTGTAAAAGACACATGTTTAGTCTTATAGGATTCATCTAGTGTCAAGGTGCCATGTGCTGAATGTAGAGCATAAATTAAATGTCAATTTACACTAGATTATAATCCAATAATAGTTAATGCAATAATAGTTCCATTCCCCTCCCCCCGCCCAAACTATTGGATTTAGCTTCATTTGGCGTGGTTTAAGGTCATGCAGTTCATTTATTTTATTCCAGAATTGATACATCTGGAAGAGTGGGGTCTCATTCAGTTTACTGGGAGACAACATTGATTCTAGTGGTAGTGTTACTGCTGGGTAGTTTGGAACAACTAGCTTGTTCTTGGAAATCGATAACCATCTTTTAAGCATTCCTGTTGTGACTGATCTTCATCCTTGTGACTATCCGATTTTGAGAAAGTTGTTAAAGCCAATGCTAGGACCCACACTAGCAAATATATGAAGTTCATGAGGCTCTGAGTTTCTTGCTGGACCCGAACATTTTGGTATTTCCTAGGAAGAATATAAAAATTGCTTGTGGACAGGAGCATTGTTAGAATAAGGATATAGGATGTCTGAAAACTTTTTTCTGTCACATTTTCTGCGGAACTGCAAATAGAGTATTTTAACTAGGATAGTATTTTTTCCAAGGGCAAGGTATCGTTATAGCGATAATTTGAACTAAATATGTCCTACTAGGGTAGTATTGTGAAAGCAAAAGCAACAATAACCACAAATCGTTATGAATAGCATTTGAGTACAGTCGTCTATTCCAGCTCCTGTAAAATGTCTGTAAGTGTATGCATTGATTCCAGGAAAGATTTCTATATACTGTGCTGTGTTCATTCCACACACACTTCTGCCTCATCAATTTTGTCATGCCGCTAATATGTGCCTTTAAATGGATGCTCTCCAAAAGAAATTTTTGGAATGATTTATCTGAGTTGGGAATTTTAATAAAGGTGTCTAATGAGAAGTTTAAGCAAACCGTCTTTTTCTCAAAATAGCTTTCCCTGCAGCAAGCTGAATTTTCAAAACTCCTGCTTTGACTTTTAGAACCATGTTCCTTAAAATAGCTTGCAATTCCTCCCATTTAGGCCAGAAAATCATGGTCTCTTGTCTGTTAATAAACTGTCCAATGGATAAAGGTGGCTGGAAAAAAAAAAAAAAAGGTTTATTTTAAACAATTTGGAATGAAGCTCCACATGGTGAGGTTTACCTGAATAACTTCTGAGACTGTCACTTTTGAAGGCTCTCACCCATTTGCTGTGTCTATATATTCTGGTATATTTGCTAAATCAGTATCATTATCACATAGTCACTCCTCATAAATATTTGAACTTGCAGTCACAAAATGCATATTCTCCCACAATCACAGTGAAGAATGCTTTTCTCTTTCCGCCTACATACAACTCTGTAATGATGTCCACATTTGCTTTCTCAAAGTTTCTGCTGTGACCACTGGCAGAAACAGCATAGCAGACCAGATGGTCTGTTGATTTGAGTAGAAAAATTCTTTGGCCTTTATTTAATTCAGTAGTTCTACTCAATCTGCTCAGGAGAGTCTAATGAGAGCACATAAGGATGCTGCTGTTAAGATGAGGTACGTTGGCAACATTTCTGCATTTCCTGCCCACCCTTGTCTGGGCATTGTCAGTAGTTTTCTTATCTTTATAAAACCGTTAAGTGGATCATTTAAATAATAAAAGCAGTTCTCCTTGTGGCATAATATTTTTTAAAAGTGGCTCTAGGTTTAAATCTTACCTTTAGAGAATATGTGAAGACCGGAAACATAGATTTATTTCTGTGTGAACAATTGATGAGAAAGTTGACCATCTCATTTGGCTTAAGAAATATTTTGATTGCCACTGAGGTTCTAATGTGGAAGGATCGGAATGAGTAGGGGTGAAGTTGTAAACAAATGCTGGGGACTGTCTTTGGAACTGGAGGTTAATAGCAGAAGTAGCCGTGACACCGTATTTGAAAAGACCCGTCGAGTGCTCACTTCCTTCCGATGTTGTCTGCGGTGATCCCACATCACTCCCTAGCTGATGCAGTATTTTTACTTCTGTGAGAAAACGTTCATGTCAGGGGCAGTATTCTTCATAATGGTTCTGATATCTAGAATGAAAATTTGCTTTGGAAGATAATTCCAATTGTCAGTTTCTGATTTGTAAGGTTAGCAGACTTCGAACTAGGGAAAATAAAAATGAGTAAAGATCTTTGCCTCAAAGTATTTATTGGAGTTTCAATTCATTGACTGTCCAAGCTGGGCTCGAACCTATGAACGGTGAAGTTGTGACCAGAGCTGAAACCAGGAGTTGGATGTTTAACCAACTGAGCCACCCAGAGGTTCCCCTTCCTTTTTTTTTTTTTTTATTGTCAGTAAAGTTTTTTGTTAGTTTGTGACATGAGAGTTAGTAATATAAACAATATTACATTATTATGTCAGTTCCAGTATTAAAAATATCTCATCTATAAAAATATTGGAGTAGCATGTTCGGGGAATACAGTGTTCCAGTAAACTAACTTTTTTAAACACTAAGCCCCCCCCCCCCTTTTTTATGGGTAAAAACTGTCTTGAACAGAGTAGTGCACCTGAGATAATGAACAAAAAGGGTGTTTATCTATAATTACGGGAGAAAGGGACTCCATTATTGAGGATGTCTTCTCTTAACCCTCAATGTTAATAATTTGGCTAGTTACAACTTTCTAGGTTCAAAATAATTTTGCTCTCAGAACTTGGAGGGCATTAATCCACTGTCATTCAGCATCTCGTTTTTAAGATAAAAAGCTTGTTGCCAATCTGATTCCTGTTTATTTGTAAGTAAGATTGTTTGCTTTGATTTGTTTATTGGTTTCTTAATCTTCTCTCTGGAAGCTTTGCAGTTTCTCTCTTATTGTTGGGATTATGATATTTCATTAAAATATGTTAAAATTATCTTCAGAAAACACTGTTTTGCTCTATACTCGGTAGGCTCATTTAATCCCAAGCCTACAGTCTTTTATTCAGCTAAGAGAACATTATGTGTTTCATTATTTTCTCTCTTCTGTTTTCCCCTTCTGGGTCCAAATTTTGCCAAGCATTATGTCAGCCTTGTGGTTTTGAGTGAGTTAACCTCTAACATCTTTGATCATCAATTGCATTATTATAAAGTGGAAATCATAATCCCCAGGAGGCCTGTACCCAATATGGTAATTATTCTTTCTCCTTCAGATGGCTTGCTCCTCTAAGCTTATCATTTTGATCGAGGCATTTGAATCTAAATATAGACTTCTGGCTCTTAAGTGATGTCTGGGCTGTTTTTAGCATGAAGGTTATTGGACATGACTCTGTTCTTCCTCAAGGTAGCACTGGCTAATTTCTGAAGGTTTCTTTGAATACTGTAGCCTGTGTTATATGGCAAATACAGAGGTCAGCACAAAGAGAAGAGTCAAAGTACATATGGAAATGGAGCTAGAATGTTAAATGGAAGGCGACACCAAGAGTCTGTTAGAAGGTAAAAGTGTATAAAAGAATATAGGGGACCTATGGTATTTCCATATGAGTTCGTCTGATGAATGGCTGACAGATTAGTCTTCCCAGAAGAACAGCTTTGGTCATGTCACACGCCTTAAAAATCTTCATTGGATTCTATTGCCTATGAAATTAACATCAGACTTTTAACACTTAATATTCAAGTTGTCCAAAAGATTGGCTCCAGGGAAACTTTCCAATCTTACATCCTCCTATTCTGTACATATTCCTTTAGTTTAATCAAAATATATCACTCTGTTTCCCAGATCTATCCCATGCTGTCCTATTGAGTGTGAATTCTCCCTGCCACCCGTTTATTCCAGGGAAGTCCTCTTTTAAGGTCCAGACCTACAGCCTCTTCCTTGACAAAGCTCCCTCCAGTTTCTGTACCTCATGTTCTTCTCTGTGTGGCCTAAAGCACGTGACTTGTGCATCCTTTATAGCATCTAACATACTGCATTGAAGTGATTTTAGGTAGGAACTATGTCACACTCCTGTGTGATCTGCTAAGGTCTAACAGTGCTTCATTTGTAATTTGTGCCCAGTAAATAGGGTTGAATGAGTAAGTGAATGGATGCGTTGCAGTCGTGTTACATTGTAACGTTTTACATGGAGCAAAGTAAATTTGGAGCGTTTTGTTTATTTTAGTGGAGCTGACTAGGGACCAACATTGTGCTTTGTTGACTATTTGGATTAGAAGCTTTTATGTTGTCTCTGCGACTGCTTTTTGATTTTCATGAATAGCTATAAGCACTTTGCTAATGACACAGGAATACTGTCAGATATTTGAGAAATACTTAGCTTTTAGTCCTATACATTTAAGAGTTTAAATGAAGAAAAATGAAAATCAAATATAATACAGCTGTGACTGAAAACTTTACACGTTTTAATGAAATTTCTTATACCATCTAACCTGTTTTGCCTGCAGAAATAGTTTGAAAATAAACTGACTTGTTACTTGGGATCCATGGTAATAAATCTTAGAGTTAAGGGTCTCTTGTAAAATGCCTTCATTCCTAGGGCGCCTGGGTGGCTCAGTCTGTTGAGCATCTGACTTCGGCTCAGGTCATGATCTCGCGGTTCATGAGTTGAGCCCCGCATCAGGATCTGTGCTGACAGCTCAGAGCCTGGAGCCTGCTTAGGATTCTGTGTCCCCTCTCTCTCTGCCCCACCCCGCTTGTGCTCTGTCTCTCTCTGTCTTTCAAAAATAAATAAACATTACAAATTTTTTTTAAATGCATTCATTCCTTCTTTTGCTTCTTTTCCAGTCATGAAATTGAAGATCATGAAATATCTTGGTCTTGAAGTTGTGACTTTCCCTGTAAGAAAGGTGTAGCTTTTATAAAGGCACTAGAAATTTCTTGATGGATATGAAGAAGAGGAATGGGCAAGACATTATATGGCAGTTTGTGGTGTGATTTATATTTGGAAGAAGAAGCTTTATTTTTGTGTCTTCAGTCATCAGGGTGACATTGAATTGTGGCAAGCCAATGTATTCCTGCGTATTTTTGCGATAATGATGATACTTAAGAGAACAATACTTAAGTCTCCTGAAAAAGACTTTTAAATTGTAGGGATTTACTCCTAGTAAAAAGGATTTACTTCTTTGACAAGTGGACAGATATTTTAGTTTCTTTCAGGAAATGAGTGTTTTCAAGTTTGCATTGATGTTTTTTCCCCCTTATAAGTGAAAAAAAAGACTTAATGCCCACTTTGTAAAAATGTCTTTTGCAGGTAAGGATAGATGCTCTGAGAGTGGTAGAGGACGAGGGACAAAGAGGACGGTGGACAAAAACTTAAGTCTTCCAACATAACGCTAACAACAACATACAACGATACTAGCAGCTAATATGTATAATGCATATATTTCCATGTACTATCACTAGAAGGAGACTGAGCATGGGAAGTTAAGTACCTTACTTGACGTCATACCATCATTAAGAGGGTTCAAATACAGGTT
Source organism: Lynx canadensis (assembly GCF_007474595.2). NCBI lineage: Eukaryota > Metazoa > Chordata > Mammalia > Carnivora > Felidae > Lynx > Lynx canadensis. The sequence continues at coordinate 153,304,021 of NC_044310.1, read as the reverse complement.
ATCTCAATATTACCCAGAGATGTAGTACTCTGTGGTTTCACCTTTCATTATTGATTAATTGATTGAAGATCAAATTGGCTTTATTAAATAACTCATGAATCAGGCAGCATCAGATCTAGCAAGAGGAGGGAAGCTCCCTGTGGTTTCACTCTTTAAACAAAGCTTTTGAGTAGATACAAATTCCCTAAGAAATTAAGGATTAACTTTAAATCTGACATCACAACATTAGTATTAGTGCCAGTCGCCTAAATGTTATTTTATCACATTGCAGAGAATCTCTGTCACAATCAGAAAGGTAGAATAAAACTCTTGTATTATTGGGCCAAATAAAAATTTGCTATTTATAATGAAAATATGATGGAAATTGAAATTGGGTTAAACCTTTTGTAGTTTATAAATTGAATCCAGTGTAATCCATTCTAAACTCCGGATGTTAACACAGAATTAGATTTGATGCCTAAGTGCAAAGGAGATTAACTAATTGTGTTAGATTTATAGGAAGACAAAAGGAGTATGATTTTCAGCACTAGTAAAGGAGACACTCTCAACTAAGAAAAATTCTACTTCATTCAACTTACCTAGACTGTTTTTCTAATTAGAAAACTAGATGAAGAAATTATCTCAATTTTAATGTAAAAATGAGTACAATGTTTTACTGCTTCAAATGGTTATTGTATACCCTTTCACCATTTTTCCCGCCTATTTTATGTTTTTTAGTTTTCCTTTTCTGCCTTCTTTTGGACTAATCAGTGTTTTTGCATTATTTAATGATTTCACATTTCACTCTATTATTTTGTAGTTTTATACTATTTTGCAGGTCCTTTGGTGACTGCCCTTGACTTTATAACATGTATCCTTGGTTTACAAAAGTGGTACTGGCACCGCTACTTGGACCACTTAGCTCTATTTTTTTTTTTAAGTTTTATTTTTTTAAGTAATCTCCACACCTAACGCTGGGACTTGAGCTCATGACACTGACATCATGAGTTGCATGCCCTTTCGACTGAGCCAGCCAGGTGCCCCAGATCACATAACTCTATATTGTCCTTGCACCCTTTGTGCTAATGTTGTCATATATTTTAATTCTGCACATGTTTTAAATTTATTGATATGTTCATTCAGAATTCATTTTAAATTACCAATATGTTTACTTTTCCATTGTTCTTCCTTGCATTCTGCAATTATTTAAAAAAAAATTTTTAACATTTATTTATTTTGGAGAGACAGAGAGGGACAGAGCATGAGTGGGGAAGGAGCAGAGAGAGAGGGAGACACAGAATCTGAAGGAGGCTCCAGGCTCTGAGCTGTCAGCACAGAGCCTGACATGGGACTTGAACTCATGAATTGAGAGATCATGACCTGAGCTGAAGTCAGACACTTAACTAAGTGAGCCGCTCAGGCGCTCCTTGCATTCTGCAATTAAAAAACATCTGAAATCAATTTCCCTTTGCCTGAAGAATTCCCTTTAATATTTGTTTTAGTGCCATTCTTCCAGTAACAAATTATCTCCAATTTCTTTTGCCTAGAAATGTCCTTATTTGGAAGGATATTTTTGCTGTGTTTAAAATTCTAGGTTGGCATTATTCTATTAACATTTCATAGATGTCTTTTCATTGTCTTCTGACTTCTATTATTTTTGTTAAGAAATAAGCTGTAAGTCTCATTATTGGATTTTCGAAGTTATTTCCCCACTTCAGGCTGCTTCTAAGATTTTTTCCTTGTCTTTAGCTGAGCATAATTATTATTTTTAAATATTTGTCTGCTTAACATGCATAGTGCTTCTTAATTCTCTGACTTAATGGCTTTCCTCAGTTTTGGAGTGCTTTCTTTGTTTTTTTAATGTTTATTTTTATTTTTGAGAGAGAGAGAGAGAGAGAGAGAGAGAGAAAGAGCGCGCGAGCATGCGTGCACAAGCGGGGGAGGGGCAGAGAGAGAGGGAGACACAGAATCTGAAGGAGGCTTCAGGCTCTGAGCTGTCAGCACAGAGCCTGACATGGGACTTGAACTCATGAACTGAGAGATCATGACCTGAGCTGATGTCAAGATGCTTAACTGACTGAGCCACCCATGCCCTCCAGTTTTGGAGTATTTTGACCATGTAAAGAAAGTTCTTTAAATATTGTTTTTCTGGTTCTTTGTTAGAAGCCATTATGAGCTTTTTTCCTTGCCTCATACATACCTAAAGCTCTTTTTTTCCTCCTACTTTGCTCTTCCTGTATCAGTCAGTATTTTTACTGAGATATTCTAGTTCACTGATCTTTTTGGCTATATCCAACCTGCTCTTAAGGCCATTTTGAGTTTTTAATTCCATTATTGTCCTTTTCAATAATATTTTTTAAATATCCGTGTTTTAAAACAAATGTTTAGAATTTTTCACAATATTTATTTCATTCAGTTTTGCAGATTTGAGTTCTCTGATATATTCTCCATTTTTTGTCTTCTATTTTCTTAAAAACATTAGTTGCAATTATTTTGAAGTCCATATCTTGTCACTTCAATGTCTAGATCTTTTTCATGGTCTGTTTCCCTCCTCTTCCACCCTGTCCCTGTCACTTTGGATGCCAGTGGGCTTCTTATCAAATGTTGGACATTGTGTATGAAAAATTGAACAAGTTCTAGATGAAGTCACATTCTCCCTGAGAATATTCACTCTATTCTCTGATCAGATGAATAACCTCAATACATTAGTGAGAGTAGCTTAGATGGCCAAAGATAACTGCTATAAGGAGGAGTAGTGGGTGGTATAGTTTAATGATAAAAGATTTAAAGGTAGGCAAATTTAGAAAAGAGGAAGGGAGATGTGTCTAAAAAAGAGCAATGAGGAACAAGAAGAACTTATGGAAACAGGGCCATTGATAATCTTCACTGATAATCAGTTGCAGTTAGAAGAAGGAGAAACTGAGAGACGTGGTTGGATTTTATGGGATTTTGTTCCTGATTAACTGTGAGATCCAGAGGAATGGTAAAGGATTTTAGTAATTGGGGAAATGTGGGTGATGAGATGAGAGGAGGTGATGTACATATCCTAAGTAGAGAATATGGGGCCCAAGAATGGATGACCTAGGAGTTCTGGTTTGAGTGACTGACATGAACAGGGAAAAGGGCATAAAGATATTAATTTTGAGGGGCTCAGACAGATAATCATGGTGAAATTGTTAAGGAAGGAGAATCTTTTTATAAGCACTCAGAATTCTGTTCTCCCATTAACTATTCCAGTGACCATTTGGAAGGAGAGGTATGTGGTCATGGAGATCAGAAGCTTCCACTTCATTCCTAGAGTGTGTTATCAGAGATAAAAATAAATAGATTGATTTTGAAGATACTTAGGAAGTAAAATTAGCAGGACTTGGTGAAAAAAATGGATATAGGACGTGAATAGTGGGGCATGTCAGAATTGCTACCAAATTCCTGACTTATGAACCTAGATGGCTGATGGTGATGTCATTGACTGAGCTGGAAATACTAGAAGAGGATCAGCTTTGGGTGGTAGACAGTGACATCATGAGTTTGATTTGGATTTTCTGAGTTCAAGGTGCATTTGAGTCATTCAAATGGGGATATTACACAGCCAATTAAGTATATGGGTATACTGCTTCACAGAGATATCTGAGCAAGAGATGGAAGTTAGTGAGTATCTTCCTATAATGTGGTAATTGAAGGTTTTGGTTCGAATAAGCTGGCCGAAGGAGAGACAACAGGGAGAAGCTTGCCAAGACTGTCCACATGTTACTGAAGGGTAAATAGAATGGAGGATGAAAAAAGTCCGTTTTCCTTAGCTTCAAGGAGATCATTGGTGACAGGGTGGGTTAGGACCTTCAGAGTAGAGCCCTTAGATTAGATTTGGAGAACTTTGTTGGTAAAAGAAAGAAAAGGTAGCTGCTTTAGCTGGAGGGAAACCTTAGCATCCTATGTCTTTAAATCTGAGAGCTTCAATATGTTTAAAAGCCAATGAGGGGAATTTTGGGTGAGAAAAGCTTAAATACTAAAAGAGAGAAGAGAGTATCAAGTAAGGCTCCTAAGAAGCTGGCAGGGAAAGAGGGATGTATTAGTTTCCTACTTTGCTGTAACAAATTACAACAAATTTAGTAGCTTCAAACAGCACACAATTTCAGAAATATGAAGCCAGGGTGTCAGCAGGGCCTTTTTCTTTTTGGAGACCCCATTTCCTGGCCTTTTCTAGCATCTAGAGGCCACCTGCATTCCTGGGCTCTTGATCCTGCATCATTCTGACCCCTTCTTCTGCTTTTACATCTGATTCACTTTCTCTCTGCTTCTGCTGACGCATAGCCTTCCCTAGTCCTGACCCTCCTGCCTCCCTCTTATAAGGACCCTGGTGAATACCTTGGGGCCACCTGGATAATTCAGGATAATCTTCCCTTATCAAGTTTGTTAATTTAATCACCTCTGCAAAATGCTTTTTACCATGTAAGATAACATACACAGCTTCCAGGGATTAGATTATGGACTGTTTCGGCTGTGAGGAACATTATTCAGCCTGTCACAGGAGACAAAGAGATAGTCTTTAGAAGGTAGAAGGGACCAGTTTCTAATTTAATGAGAAAGCTAGAAGGTAGCTAGAAGGTGCAAGTTTTGGTAGTTCTGTGTCTGTAGTGGAAATATATTTTGTGGCTGATGTTCACTGTTTGCTCTTTAAAATCAAGTTTGTTTCACTTGCTCCAAGGCAGAAACAGAGACAGGAGATCTGTACCTGAAGATCTGTACCAGAGGAGAGTACCACCCAAAAAACTAGAGCACTTCTTCATTTAGCTAATAGCTAATAACCTGCTGGGAACCCAGTGGGTACAGGGATACAAAGATTTCAACACACAGTGGTTATTATCTTTCTGTAGTTGGAGGTTTTCACGCTGTGCTGAATGATCATTTTACCAGAGGAGTTTAGAAAGGATTCCTGGGAACTAAGTTATACAAGATGATCTCATAGACAATTTTAATATTTGCTGATTGTATAAATAATATGTATTTCTTAAATACAGTATGTTTTATTTTATTTATTTTATTTTTAATTTATTTTTAATTTTTTTAAATAAAAACTTTTTTAATGTTTACTTTTGAGAGAGGGCAAGCATGAGCTGGGGAGAGTCAGAGAGAGGGGGTGACAGAGGATCTGAAGCAGGCTTTGCACTGACAGCAGAGAGCCTGAAGCTAGGCTCGAACTCATGAGCTGTGAGATCAAGACCTGAGCCAAAGTTGGCCGCTTAACTGACTGAGCCACCCAGGCATCCCTATTTTTTAAAAATTTTAAATATTTATTTAAATAATCTCTCCACCCAAAGTGGGGCTCAAACTCATGACACTGAGGTCAAGAGTCGAATGTTCTTCTGACGGAGCCAGCCAGGCACCCCTTAAATAAATGTATTTTAAAGAAATGGGTATTATATCCATAGAATGTATTAAATGTCAATACCAGAAATTCTTGCCAAAGTAAAGAATACTGTAAAGATTCTTAAGGAGCCATTGGCAGTATCTGAGCAGTTCAGAGCTCATGGCACTCTACTTTTGTTAAATACTTGATCTTTAACTTGAGGAATCTTATAGCTTTTTTTTTTTTTAATGTTTATTTATTTTTGACAGAGAAAGACAGAGCATGAGCGGGGGAGGGGCAGAGAGAGAGGGAGACACAGAATCCCAAGCAGGCTACAGGCTCTGAGCTGTCAGCACAGATCCTGATGCGGGGCTCGAACCCACGAACTGTGAGATCATGACCTGAACCAAAGTCAGACGCTCAACCGACTGAGCCATCCAGGCGCCCCTTATAGCTTTTTGTGTTTTAATTTTGCAGGAATAGTAAATAATTATAAAATTATAAAAATAAATGCATTAAAAATAACCACTCATGATCCTATCTCTCCTTAATTTCAGTTTCCTCCCTTGAGATCACATTGTTAAAAATTTGGCATGGATTCTTCTAAGTTTTTTTTCTACGTTCTTATACTTAGTGGGTGTATATAAAACTTTAGGTATTTTCTTTGTTTTTACACAAATAGGGTCATTATTGTTGTGTAATTTAAAAAATTCAACAGTATGATTTTAAAATCTTTTTTGTTAATCCATACCTTACTACTATCAGTTGCTATCTAGAATTCCATAGTCTCAATGCAATGTATTTCATTAATATGTTACCATTTTCAATATATAAATTGTTTCTATTTTTTTCTACTAAACAGTGATGAGTGAACATCCTTCATTTATATATTTATAAACATCCCTTTATGAATATTTAGGCTACTTTGTTGGTAGAGAACAAGAAAAAGAGTACTTATATCAAAGGTTGTGGCTTCTTAGGATTTTTATAGATGCTGTCAAATTTCCTTCCTTAAAAGTTTGTTGTCATTTATTCTTTCATTAGTGTTTCAGAGTACCACTCTTTTCCTAACACTGGTGTCAGTATTATTTGACATTATCCATCTTAAATTTTTGTCCAGTACTGAAAATGCCTTATTTTAACACACATATCTCTTATTAGTAGAAATATCTTTTCAAGTTTTTATATTCAGTGGTATAATATGTTTATGTGTGTTTAAATTGTGTGTCCATTTCTGCCCATAGTTCATTTGAGGGTTTGTTTTTCAGTTAATTTTTAGGAACTCTTTGTGTATTCTGGATATTTGTCCTCTCTTAAGTATGTTGCACATACATACCCTCAGTCTATGCCTTGCACTTGAGTTTTATGTATGTCTTTTATGCCATAAACATTACAAATATTTGTGAGTTAAATGTATTAACCTTTTTTAGGACTTGTAGGTCTTACTTAGTAAGGCTTTTCCCACCACAAGATTATTAAACCATTTTTTTGGTTATTTCTTCCATCATGTTTATGAATTAGTTAATTTTTAGAAATTTCTCTTAGTGTTCTAATTTTGGAGTCCATTTTAGTATATCAGGTTAGGGAAAGAAACCTGTACCCTTAGTTTACTCAAATGCGCACAATCTTTTTTGAATGTCTTACCCTTTCTCCATTGATTTTCAATACCAGCTGTTGCATATACACATGGATGTGTCAGTGCCTTTTTAAGAAATGGATGACTGCAGCTTTATATTATATCGGGTATATGAGGTATGAAAAGACACTCCTCACTGATCTTGTTCTTCTAACTTCCTTGGTTATAATTGCACATTTTCTTTACTCTGAAACAGTTTGACTAGCATAGGAAATTATCTCTTTGTTAAAGGTTACATGGAATTTATCTGTGAAAAAAACTGTCTGGGACTGGCCCACCCTTTGGGATGGTGGCTCTTTGACAGCTTTCTTCTATGGTAACCGATGTCTTCAAATTGTCTGGTTTTTTTGGATTCAATATATGTAGATTATACTGCCCTAGAGAATTAATCATTTCATAAAATGGAAAAAGTAGTTTCTCAATATTCTTTTAATTCTTTATTTCTCTGGTATTATTTCTTCTTTTATATGTTGGTACTTTATTTTATCTCCTAGATTTGTTTCCCTAACTATCTATTTTATTTTTGTCCCCAAAGAACAGATCTTGTTTATTAGTTCTACCAGTTTACTTTCTCCCTTTGTCTTTATTAGTTTATTCCTTCTGCTTTGCTCAGGTTTAATTTAATGATATATTCTAATTTTTGGATGCTAATGAATTTGTTTTCATTCTTGTTTATTAATAGAAATGTTGTTTAAGGCTGTGAATTACAATATGGGAACCGTTTTAGCAGTATAAGATGTGATTTATAGTGTTTCCATTGTATTCCTTATTACTACTATACAGATATTCTGCCACTTCTGTTTTTTCTTAGTTATGTGAAGAGTCTTAAAATTTTTAGATGCTCCCTAATCCCAGATTTAGTAGTAATTTTCATGTTGCTGTATTGTGATCAGAAATTTTGGGGGGTTTTATCTGTGACCTAAAATGTGACCAAATTTTTATTTTTAAAATCACTTTCTTAAAGAGAAGTTACAATCTCTGATTTAATCTGAGAATTCAATATGCGACAGTCAAATCTATATTATTAATTATATTAGCCTATTTCTATTTTTTATATTTATAGCTACTTTTTAATCTGCTTGTTCTTTGGGGCACCTGGCTGGCTCAGTCGGTAGAGCATGTGACTGTTCAAGCCCCACGTTGGGCATGGAGCCTACTTAAAAAAAAAAAAAAAATCTGCTTGTTCTTCATGGTTTGAGAGGGTTGGTTAATAATGTTTCTATCTGATTTTCCTTATAGTTCCTTTACTGTATGCTTTACAAGTGTGTATTATATGACAGTTAGATATAATCAACATATTTTATTGTGATTCACATAATTCAGCATTATGAAGTCATCTTCATTGCTTTTTTAGTGCTGTCCTGGGTTCAGTCTTACATGATATCGACCACTGTGTTCTTTCTTCCCTTCCCTCCCTATCTGCCTCTCTGTGTTCTTTCTCCACCCCTTCTTCTCTCCTTTTTTCCCCTTTCTCTCCACCCATTCTTTTGTTTTCAAACTCAGTTAGTTATACCTATCTTTCTCCCACAGAATAGAGTGGAATCTGCTTAATAATTCAAATGCACAGTGTTTTTTTTCCTTTCAGTGAGTAAGTTTGGCTGTATTAAATACTGAGATAACATAAAAGTTTAGTATGAATACTGTTATTTTATTTTATATTATATTTTAAAACTTACAGCTTTTGGAAAAGAATTCACAATGTGTTCTGCCTTTTTAGCATTGTGTTCTTTTAATTAGAAAGGTTTATGTTTCTGTTGTCATGACTGCAACAACATAAAAAACCTTAATCCTCTTATTTATTTAAGGATTTATTTATTAATCCTCTGTAAGGAGCGATAATAATATTTTTCCTCTTCCTCTTCCCTTTTCTACCAGCTGATTTTAGCATTATAAAATAATTTACTTAAATTCTTTTGTGGTTTATCAGTTTTAAATAATATCTTTTGATCTGAGTAACATTCCATGTTTTTCCTCCTTCGACTTTCATCTTTTTTTTTGTTTGTTTTATGGTTTCTGCATTGTTAAGGCTTATACTGCTTGTATTTTATTATAGCAACATAATGACATAGTGATTTAGTCCCATAAGTAGTTTTGGTATTTATTATAGTCCTTTTACTCTGATTTTTCCAGCCATCTCTTGGATAACTACAGTTTATCTTCTAGTAAATTCCTCAACAAAATCCCATGGGAACACGATTTTATGTGTTTGCATATGTTCAAAACTTTTGAACATTCGCTGTTGCCTTTATAGTGAATGAGTTTGGCTAGATTTTAAAATCTCATTTATATTTCTCTGCTCAAGGATTTCACAGGCATTACTCTATCCAGTGGTGTGACCAGAGGCAGTGGGGTCCACCTAAGCGTGTTGTTGACTGTTGTGGATAAATACTCACCTGGTGGATACCCCCCTTACAGCTACTAGAGCTTTTTTTGTCTTGATGTCCAAGGATTCTTTACATTTGAAGTCCAGTAACTTTGATAAGTTATCTTACTGTTTACTGTTAAAAGGTGTTTCTTGGGGGAAGTACGCCCTTTCAATAGGTGTTTTATTAAAAAAACATTTCTTATATTTTATCTTCATGAATGTATTCCTTTCGATGATTTTGATTTTCTTCTATGGAGATTCTAGTTATAGGTGTGGAGATCTCCTTAACTTGTCTTCAGATCTCTGTTTCTAATGCTTCTTAAATTTAAAACAGTTTCTCTTCTCTCTTTGGTTGTTCTTGTATCTGTCATCTGTTTACCTTACCTCTGATCTCACTGTAGATTTCAGTACATAGCAGTTAAATCTCTTGAGCTCTGCCAGCCAATGTTTCATCTCCTCTTATTGTTGTGGTGTTTATTCCCTGCTGCTTTTAATTTTCTGGTTTGTGGGTGAACATACATGATTTTGCTTCATTCCTTTTTACTCTTGGTTTAAATTTATGCTCTCAAGTTTTATCTGAAATTTGGCAGAACTTTTCTTGCAAGCAGTCTTCTGCCATTTGTTTTTCCTGTACCTTTTCTCCTTTCTCTCCATTATTAGGATGCTTGTATGGATTCAGCAGTGGTTCCATTATATTGTTCATCTTCAAGGAATGGGTGGTTCTTGGAACATGTTTATGAGAAGGAAAGTCAAGGTCCAAGTACTAAACTAAGAACCTTTTTCATTTCTGTGTTTGATTTTTTTTTTCAGTCTTTAATTCTTCTATGTTAATGGAAATGGGAAAGTATAATTTTTTTAAAGTTTATTTAATTTGAGAGAGCGAGAGAGAGAGAGAGAGAGAGCGCGCGCGAGAGAGGGAACATGCACAAGTGGGGGAGGGGCAGAGAGAGAGGGAGGGAGAAAATCCCAAGCAGGCTCTGCACTGTTAGCACAGAGCCCAATATGAGACTCAAACTCACAAACTGGGAGATCATGACCTGAGCTGAAACCAAGAGTCAGATGCTTAACTGACTGAGCCACGCAGGTGCCCCTGAAATTTTCTTAATATCATCATTTCCACTGCTACAGAGGTATGATGTTCCCTGCAGAGATGGATTTCTGACTTCCTTTGGTTTTTATTATTTTTTCTCTGCCTTTAAAAAAAAAAAGTCTTTATTTGTTTTTTAAGTTATCTCTGCACACACCATGGGGCTCGAACTCACAACCCCAAGATCAGGAGTCACACACTTGACTGATTATAGGTGCCCCTGGTTTTTATTATTTTTTTTGAGGATTTTTGTGCTTATGTTCATGGAGGATATTGATGAGAAATAGGATTATGTTCTGATACCAGTCTGATATTCACAACTGCAGGTAAATATGAATTCTTCTCTCAGGAAGCATTAGGAATTTTATCTTTTCTCTTTGGAATTGTCCCATTTCCCACTATTTATCTAACGTGACTCCTTTTTCATTGAAATTACTTAGCCTTCTGTGGGTCTTTTTAGTTTAATTGTTTATAACTTTCATTAGCTCGGGGAACTTCTGCCTTTTTCTTATTTCTTACACTTTTTTTTTACTCTTTCTGTGACTCATATTTTATTTGTGTTTATCTTTCTGGGTTGTTCCTCGATGTTTTGTTTTGTTTTTTCCTTTTTCCTCTTTTCTTTGACCTTTACTTTACATTATAGGAGACTCTCTCTCAACTTTATCTTCCATGCCACTTAATAGTTTTTAGTTTTATTATATTAATATGTTACTGTATTTCCATACTATTTATGATATCTAGGAATGGTCTGTGGTTCTTTGATCTCTCCTGTTAACACAGCATTCTATTTTATCAGTGCTGTAGCACCTTGAATCTTCACCTGATCTAAGGAGTCCGATTAGACTTAAAATTCTAATTTTCTTCTCAATTATTGCTGATATTTTGGGAAGGGGTTTATTTTTTTGTTCATATTTTCATATTTTTCCCTGTTGTCTATTTTCTTCAAATGTTTAGTAATCCTTGGTTGTCTGTTTATTAATGTGGAATTACTCATTTAGAGGTTTCCTTTTTTTTTTTTTTCTTTTTGGGGACGTTTTGGTTGCCTCAGATTCTTCACTCCTTTACTTTTCAGTATTTACGTAGTATTTATAATAAACTTCTATTTAAAAAAATATATATATATACACTCTAAACTTAATTTCTTCACCATTATTTCTCTGATACATAAATTCCTGCTGTAATTGCATGTGTTCTTATCACTCTCATCCCAGTGACCTTCTAGCTTCTAGAAATTCTTTTTCTTTTAATTTTTTTAAATTATATTTATTTTTGAGAGACAGAGAGAGAGAGAGAGAGAGAGGGAGACACAGAATCTGAAGCAGGCTCCAGGCTCTGAGCTGTCAGCACAGAGCCCGACGCGGGGCTCGAACTCACAAACTGCAAGATCATGACCTGAGCTGAAGTCGGATGCTTACCTGACTGAGCCACCCAGGCACCCTGCTTCTAGAAATTCTTTTAATGCACGGCCGAAGTACCTTTCTTATATCCCAGAATCGTTTAAAAAAATAGGATTTCTTTTTTCTTACCAAGGAAATACTTCTTTTTTTCTTGCTCCTCTTCCTTCTTCTTGTCAATTTAAGGTTTTGGGAGCATGAAGAGAGGTAGGTGCTGGTTTTCTGTTTCAGCTCTTTCTTGATCTTATCTCTCCAAAATTTCAAAGACTATTTTTCTTCAGAAAACCTTAAAATATATGAAATACGAAGGGCATAGACAGGATGTTTATCTTTTTTATAGCCTATACTTTTGTTAATTAAAACTTATATTGTAAGCTCATATATAAGAAACAATTAATGACTTTTGTATGTATTTGGCCACTTGATCCTGCTGTTTTTACCTCCTTGTCATCTTTGAAATCTTGACTCCTTTCTAATTTGGTAATTTCCATTTCTCTCTTGAACTCACTTAGGTCCGTCTCACTGTTTTCCTAACTTCTAGTTAGGATTCTCAGAAATAGCACACTTCATCTTCTACTCTGAGGTAAATTCACATCTTAACAAATATTGCTACCTTTGCGGATGAGAGTCAGATTCTTCCACGTGACATAGAATGACCATTCTTATCTGGCTCTTCCCTCCATGTTTCTCCAGATTCATCTTTGTGTATGTTTTGTTTACCTGGAATTACCTTCATTCTGGAATCTTTTTCTCACTCAGTGTTAACATGTCTGCTGTCTCATGGTGAAGTTAAGCTCTTTTACTTTTATAGTTCCACCACTTTATTTATAGTCATTTACAGAACTTAACACTTTATTGAAATTATTTTTAAGTGTCCATCTGCCCTCCTGTAGACCGTAGTCCCTTAGTAGGCAGGCATAGTGCTCCTAGAAACTATGTCAGTTATAGAATACATACGCACTTTTAAAATGCTTTGAATGAAACTTGGTTTGGTAATATTTATAATCACTAGGGCTTATAACTCATCCAGTAATTTCTTTTAAAGAAGAAATTTTCTATCAGATTTTAAATCAGTGAGAAATCCCAGCCATTCCTGATAGAAGGAAATAGCTGTCAGAGTAGAGGGAGAAATAGGATAGAGGTAGATCAGATCAGCCTCATCAAGTGAGAAGCCCGATGCCATGTCACATACACAGGGAAGCAAAGCCCTTTAGTAGAGTAGGATAAGCTGGTAGAACTTGAGGTACTGAGTTTATGTCTAAATATCTAGACCATTAATTGCTATCATAAAACATTTTAAGATTTATCTGAAATTGGTGTTCTTAGGACAGCAGTTAAATGTAGTGTTTACGTTACTGACCACTAGTAGAACTATGTCAGGTAGCAAAAGAATATCCAAATGTTCCTGTGAGGAAGACTGTGTGCTTTTGTTCAGAATAAATCATAAGGCTAGCAATTGTTAAGACGAGAAAGGAGGCTTGTCCACTATGTAACCGGAGCGACTAGTCTTTCCACATTGATTGTGACTGAACATAATGCCTACTGTGTACAGAACGCACTCTGCTAGGTATTCTGGGAGCAGCAGAAGAAATAAGAGACTGGGCCCCACCCTTAAGGACTGTATTTTCATTAGGCAGAAAACCACGGCCTATGGAAGGATTTATTAGTTATTAAAACAATGGATTAGTCTGTGCAGAGTAAGACATGAGCAATAGAAAAGTTTAATTTTTAAAAATGTGCAGGGGTGCCTGGGTAGCTCAGTTGGTTAAGCATCCCACTTCGGCTCAGGTCATGATCTCGTGGTTCGTGAGTTTGAGCCCCGGCATTGGGCTCTGTGCTGACAGCTCAGAGCCTGGAGCTTGCTTCGGATTCTGTGTCTCTCTCTCTCTCTTTGCCCCTCCCCCACTCATGCTCTGTCTCTCTGTCCCTCTCTGTGTCAAAAATGAATAAACGTCTCTCTCTCTCTCTCAGAAATAAAGACTAAAAAAAGTTTTTTTAAACGTACAAAATAAGGAGTAGTATAATTTAGATGGGGGAATGACTTCTTGGAGGGGTGAGTATTGATCTGAGATTTTGTGGGAGATGATGAACCTGGAGAGGCAATGAGCTGCCCCAGAATGGGAGGCACGATAGCACAATGTAGAGGGGGAAGACGAAGGGGCAGAGCAAGTTATGTTTTGTGTAAAGCAGGTGATTGGTTGATTTCTTGGCCAAAGAAGTATTTGTAGCACTTACTAATCAAGAGCCATTCTTCTGTCTTATAGCATTTGATTTTTTTGGTATAAAACCACTGGGTAAGTCAACATGATGGTAAATTAGACCTTTTCTTACCTCCCAGGAGCCCACATTCTAAATGATGGAAAGTGCACACACATAAGAAATAGTAGCTTGACTCAATTAGTGTATGACAAAAGGTAAAGAGAGAGGATGGAAAAGATGGATATGGTTGGAATCTGTAAAACAGGATTAAGTAATACTTGCTTTACCAGGTTGTCACAATAAAATAAAATAACATATGTAAAGTTCCTAATCCTTAATAGGTAACTTATGTGCGTGTATTGTGTCTCCCTTCTTCTCCACCGGTCAATTCTAAGGTAAACTAGTGGGGAAAAAAAAAAAGAGAGAGAGATGTTCACAAGAACAGGATCAGTGACACTTTCTGAAGAGGTATGTCTCGTCATGGGCCTTGAAAGATTGGTGGGGTTTAGTGAGCAAACGTTAGGAACAAAGAGGTAGACATACAGAATGTGCTTTTGGGAGCTACAGGAAGCTTTGTTTATGTTGAGTGGGAGAAGTTGGAAAGGCTGGGAACCTAGAGGTTGGCTGGTACCTGTATAGAATCCTCTTCTGCTCCGATCCTACCTTGTACACTACTCTGACTGATGGTTTACATGTTGTCATGGGTCAGCTCCTTTGGTAAGCAGGAATCAGGAGCTATCAACTTTGAATTCCCCACAGCAAATAGCATAGTATTTTACACCTAGTAAGGCCCTTCACACATATTTATTGACTTAGTAAAGATAACACATGCTTAGGTACATCAGAAACAAGGACTGTATGGTGATATTTTATGCTAATATTATATCAAATTATATAGTACAATGTGGGAAAGAATATTGTAGCGTGGAATAGTGGGGTGTCCTGGAGAAAGCCAGATCTGTGTTTCACCGTGGCTCATTGACTTACGCACTTTGTGAACCTGGGCGGGTTCTTTTGCAATATGTACTTATATCTGAAACCATTTCTTAGCTATCTGTTCTTCTGGCCTTTGTTTCCTCATCTATTGACTAGCTAGTGTCCACCTCATAGAGTTGTTATAAGGATTCAATGAAAACTAGCTCAGTGCCTGGTTCATATTAGGTGCTCACATATATTGTATTAATAATCATAATAATAGTTATTTTTTGGTATTCTTAATCCACAATTGAAACCTTGATATGCATCTTTTGAGGGGCAAAATGTACTCTATTGCTATCAAAATACTGAGCAAGAACCAAAGTAATGTGCAGTGCTGTCCTATATATTTCATTGTGGATCCTGCTGTATTAAGCTCAAAATCCTGTTTTATCAAATTTCAGTTTTGGAAATAAGGACCTGAGCCACAGTCTAAGGAAAAGGGGCATCTTAGGCCCCTTTCTCTGTGACAGCAAAGCATTTTCAGCAGCTGCCTCGGTCTCTTCCAGGCCCACACAAGCTTGGTTTTCTTGACCCTCACAGCAGTTCTAAAATTGTTGGCCATGGGTTTTTATCCTCATTTTGCAGAAGCTGAAAAAAACTAAGGGTCAGGTGACAAGGTTAGTGAGTGTGAAAGTCATTTATAATAATGGTAAAAAAGGCATAGGCTAAAGTTAAATTTTGAGTCAGTGTCTATAATAAGTAAGAAGTAAGATAAAACACAGTCAATATGAACACTTGGAAAGGATCATTGAAAAAGGAGACTCTGCCTGTCTTAAGTGTGAATGTCATCTCATTAGTCTTTTTGCCTATTGACGAGGAAAAAGTGTATGTAAGTTTCATTTTTCAAAGACAATGACCTTTCTGGCAACATAGAGTCACAAAATGCCACACTTTGCTCTTCATGGTTTTCACTGGAATTTTTTAAACTTCAATTTTCTAGTGTTCCAAAGAGATGACCTATCACACGAGTTGTCTGTCAAGGGTTTTTTTAAGCCCTTATAGGGCAGGTATATTGCACTGCAATAAATATAGATCCTGGGCATCATTTTGACTTGAAGGATTTTTTTAGTGTTTAAAAAGCTCTATAGTGTCAAGTGAAACAGCATCTTTGACTTCCCACTCACCTAGACCTCAAAATGCAGACTCTGCTTTGAGAACCTCACTTTGTATCCCTATCAGCTATCAAGTTCTACGTATTCTTTTCTCCCAATCACTTTTCAAAGAAAATGTCATTTCTTCCTTGAAGTGGTAATCTCACCTATGATGTATATAGTTTCTTCTACCTTGGCGCATCCTTGATACTTGACATCTCATCACCATTAGACTCACCTAACCCAGTACTGGGTATGATTTTTTTTTTTAATTTAAAAATGTATGATCTCTATTGCACTTTGAGATGGTGACCGTGTCTTATTCAACAATATAGTCCTACCACCTAACACGCTGCCTAACATATAGTGGGTACTTTGCCTCATTATTTAGGGACATGAACTGCTTTGATGATGGTGGAACTCCTTTTTTGAGACCAGAGATAACACATCTTTGTAATATTCAAAGACTAAATTGAGAAAAGGAGAAAGAAAAAGCCAAATACTATAGATAATAATCTTGACATTACGTAGTTACTGTGGGCTCTGTTATTGCTGGCCTGCCAAAAAAGTGACTCAAGGTTAAACCAGAATCTTTCACTTTACAAATGGTAACTCCCATCCTAGTATTACTAGATTTTTAATGATATTTTTTATTTTAAAAGGCCACGATAAACCTAATTGGATAAGGATCAAATGAATGCCCCAAATTAGATCCACCTGTGACTTTTTATATTAAGTGGATTTCCCTCCCTAGCTACCATTGTGAGGGATCTATGTAGGTTTTGAAATTCAAAGTAGGGAACCCTAGAGTTTGTAGTGTCTTTTTTTCTTTTTAGGAACAGGAGATCACTGTGCATATAAAACACACCCAAAATAAAGCAGTAAAGTGAACCCTGCTTAGTAGCAGTCCAGATAATGAAATGGAAAGTTTGTGTCTGAGATGTCTAGAATCTTCCATTTTGCCTTGTTACTATACAACAGCCACCTTGTAATCTAGCAATTACAAGGAGTTTCCCTTGTACCGAATACAGTGGGTTATTCCATGTGTCACAGTTGAAGAACACAAAGTAGATGCTTGTTAAGTCATCAGTACAGCAGGGATCTTATAATTACAGTAGCTCTGATTAGTTTCAATACTGTGATACTTTTTATCATTTTGAGTGTTTCTTTTAATCTTCATTTAGACTTCATTGAAAACGTTCTTGTTAGCCACCAATGATTTCACTTTGACGCTCCTCCAATCCCCCCAGATGTTCTACTTTTCAATTATTTTAAGAAAAAAGGCAAATGCCTGTTAAAATTTTGAATTTGCATTGAGCAATGGTTATTGCTTAAATACTTTTAATTGAATGAAATATGCTAGGTTACACAGGTCTGTGCTTTTTAAAAACTGATAAGCATTTACAATTCATATATTGTGGTTTAATGCCTTTTTTAAATTTAACATTATTTCTAGGTTGATTGTTACGGTAATATTTAACAGAAATACTTAAGTGTGTAACCTCAAGGATAGTTGAAAAGCCCATAATACAAAAATTTTAGCTGTTAAAGAAATGAAATGCATCAATGAATATTAATAACCTTTTATATAACACGTAAATTAATACTTTGGGACCAATTCTAACCTCAGGATTTTTTGTGCCTTATATAATATGTAGCAATCGACCCATTTATCAAATTTATGAGTTGCACAAGTAAATTAAGTTCATCTGCATATTTAAGTTCTTTAAATAGACCAATGTAAACAGTTTCTTATCTGCCATATGTTGAAATGTTTTAGTAAACTAAAGACATAACTGCTTAGTCAACAAAGATGGCATTAAATTGCACTGTTTTGGAAAAAAAAGTTAAGTGAACTAGATGCCTGTTAATCTGGTTCTTTAAATATCATAAACAAAAGTATCAGAATGTGTTTCCAAGGACAAAGGCGGAGTTTTCCCGGCTTTGATTGGTTGCTGCCTTGTCCTGTCCCACGGCCATCCTTAATTGGCTTTGGGTAGATTGGAATCACATAAGCAGAGTGACATTTATTACTTTCCTAGTTTCTTTGCACTGAGCCCTGAGATTCCCAAGTAGTAACTGTAAAAGATTTCTTTCATTTCGTCCATGATCTACAAGAGGGGATCATTCTACGAAGAGCAGGCATGAGTCTGAGTGCGAGAAGAGTCACTCTGCCTGCAATAACGCCAATAGTCCTACAGAAAAGGGTATGTGACTTCTTTTGCCTTTTTTTTTTTTTTCATTTTGCTGTTTTTCTTTCTTTCTGCTACCGTGTGTTTATTAATATGTTGGAAACTTTAGTTACATATCCTGAGAGAGATTGTCATTCATTGAGGCTAGAGGTAATTAAAGGGTATATTATTGAAATTAGACAAAAGGGGGAAAATGCTGTGCTAGAATGTCTCTGTGGTAAAAAAAAAACAAAAAAACAAAAAAAAAACTCCATGGAAAAGCAGTTTGGTCTCGATTTCAGGGCATTGTGATTTAGAGAGTATTTGAAGCTTTTGCTTTTTTTTTTTTTCCTTCTGTAACTTCAGGCCTCTTTGCCTTTAGTTCAGTAGAAAATCTGCTAGCTATTATGTTTTATATTTGTGTACTGAGAAGCAGTTTCTTTGTTTCCCTATAATTCATAATACATCCATCTTCATTGTTGAATGGACTATATAATTGTTTTACTGTTTAACCATATGGCACCGGTTTATTAGCCTCTGGTTTCTACCAATTTCTATTGAGTTGCTGCCTATTTGCTTAAGAAAAACTTTCCATTATATTCCCTTGTGAAAGAGGTTTCTGTTAATTATTAATGCAATCAATCCTGTGTATGAAAATATTGTATCTTTTGTTTTTTTGTGAAGTTTATTTCCATGTCTTACTTGCAGCATCGTATTTTATAAGGTAATGATAAGTATAACATGCGATGTAGTATTTATAATACTAAACTTTTCTGGTGAATACACCAAATAAGAACAATGCATTTAAATCCTTAAAGAATCAAATCTCCAGTATAGAAAACAAAAGCACCAACCCACATTTTTGGCGATATGCTTTCTGAATGGTTTTGGTGACGCTAGAAACTAATGTTTATTTCCGTACCTGACTTTTAATAGTTAACTGTTAGTTAGCTATTAGTGTATTCCGTAAGTCAAAGGTCATGGTTTAATTTGTTTAAATATGACAAATGTAACAATTAAGGTTTTTTTTTTAAAAAAGAAAAGTATCTTTTTTATTGTTTTTAATTTTTAGGTTTTCAGTTTATTTTCTTACACAACCATTTATTCACTAGGGACATTTTATTTGGCATTGGAATTGTATATGGTGATTTTGCCAACATTTGTTCTTTATCTTTCTTCATGTCTTTTTCTCTCATCTTGAGCAAATTTAATTGAAAATACTTTGCTTTGAGCTTGAATCTTTATTTTGATTTAGACTTAGCATTAATAGTGACTGTATATATAGATTCCCTGACTCACTGGAATGTGAGTATACTAATATGTATCAAATGTGTGTTCTTATGTCTGAGTTCTTGATCCAATTGATATACCAAGAAGCTTCCATCATGTTCTTTTGGATGACATGCTGGTGTGGTAGGAAGCATACTACCTGAGCTGTCTGTTTACTAGCTGCGTGACCTTGGGCAAGTCACTTAAGCTCGCGGTCATTACTTCTTCACCTGTAACATAATAGCTGAGGGATTTTCATTAAAAGCTTTCTGCAGTCTTACCTGTGTCTGTAATTCTGTGAATCAAATAATATATTTTGTATTTTCATAGTTAAAATATTTAAACCATTTATTTTTTTTTTAGAGTATTAAAACATTAGAAAAAGATGCTGTCATTTTCAAGGACTTTGAGCACTTAATCCAGGGCACTTCGTATGAATAAAACTTGGCTAGAAAATCCAGTACTGACTGGTAAATAGCAGAACAAGAATATTCTGGAAAGCTGTGATTATAATTGGTGTTAAGTCTGAGCTGCCGATGGTCACATCATTGTGATTTCTCTTGGTCTCTTATAATAAGCTGCTTGTCAGGTTTTTATTATAATAATCACATAAGTAATTGTGCCCAAGTCCATGTTATTCCTTTCCAGCGAGTACACGTATTAAATTTCCACGTAATTTAGGACATCACCATTTGCTGAAGGTACTTACGCTATTTCTTTGTCCTGGCATTTTAACCCCTAGAAGGCCCCTTATCTAGAAGACTATCCCGAAAATCTTAACATCTCTTACTTTAGGAATTGGGCATTTTTATAACTAGAAAACATCCATCTGCTCTGGTTGCACCATGACTTTTTTTTCTCCAAGATTGAAAATTATTCCATACTTGTAATTAACTTGTCATTTTCCATATGCACCAAAATTTAAGGTGATCTTACAAATTGGTACCAGCATTTCTCAGAGTGTTTTGGGGGCAGCTTCTTGTTTTCCTAACAAGGCAGCAAGTGCCTTTTGCGTAAGTTTGCCATAAAGTTTGCTCATCCTGCATGAGTGGCTCTTGAAAAATAATTTGCCAGTTGGAATCCTAATCATTTGAAAGGCTGAGGGCATTTCTGAAAATGCTTAATAGCACTAGGGGATAATTTTGTTATCAGTCTGTGTATGTGATCTAAATGGCCTTAAGATTCTCCTGAGAGTGGCTGGGAACTTGAACTTTAAACATGGCCCGTAACACAGTATGGGTCTTTTTTTTTTTTTTTTTTTTCTTTTTTTTTGTAGAAGATCAAATACACTTTGATCTTTGAGGGACAGGGATTTTTGGTAGATTCTCTATCAAGTGAATTTTAGGAAAGATATTTTTTGTGTCCTCCAATTCTATTAGGGTCTTATTTCCTTGATTCTGGTTCACCAAGGTTCTAGTGAAGAAGGGTTCATCATATCTCTCAGAAATGGTTACATCCTCACCAAATGCTCTGAATGAATATTTTACCTCATAGCATTTTTCTCAGGGAACTACTAGGTTATATCTTTTTTTTTTTTTTTTTTCTGATGAGAGAAGTCTGAGTCTCTTGGGTGTTGAGTGACTTATGCAAGGTCACTCAGAAGGTCAATGGCAAAGCTAGAAATAGAATCTAGGTCTTGTGACTTCAGTGTGTTTCTCCTAGATATGTGTTACCTCCTGAAATTAATATGTTAATGAAATTGCCTTATGGGGTGTATAATTGCCATTCAACTTCTAGTCTGGAATTAGCTTAGGCAAATCCTTTCATCTCCCTCTGCACCTCCACCAACTCCCATATGTTCTAGTGTAGAAAACATTTTATTCAGAAAGCAATTGTCAGCAGCAAAGAGTGTGTGTGTGTGTGTGTGTGTGTGTGTGTGTGTCTGAGAGAGAGAGAGAGAGAGAGAGAGAGAATGAGCATTTATACCCAGAGCTCTAGATTGGTACAGTACATCAAGAAACTATTTTAAGGTCCTAGAGAATTAACAAAAGACTCAAGCATTGTAAAATATATATTAAGTGTAATATAAAATTCCTATTCTTTTTATAGAGAGCCTTCAAGATCAGAAGGCCAGATGTCCATTTTCTGATTTTATGGGTAGGCATGTTCTAAGCCTCTATCAGATTTATAGAGTTTTGTGAATTATGTTTACAAGCATTTCTCCATTATTTATCCATACCACAATTATGAGATGTTCGTAAGCACACAAGATCCTAAAGCATCTTCTGAAGTCTCAGAGAAAGAAGGGATAATTTCTTGAATATATTTTCCTTAAGATTCAAATCCTTTTGAAAATCTGAAATTCATGAGTATAATATGGAGCAGCGCCATTTATCCAAAGATTCAATTCTCTGTCTATACAAGAGAATAGTTTATGTTATATTCATTTCCTTCCTCATACAGTTAGAATCATTGCTATGACTTTCTAAAAATAGTTTTGTAAAAAGTGAAAGAATACAGATTATCATATCACTATTTTGCCCAGAAACTTTTAAATATATACAGAATCAGTCCAAATGTGTGTAGCATTCACTGAGCTTCAGGGCTTGTGTGCCCCGTGGCTTCTTCCCCAGCTTCCTGTGAAGCCTCCACTCAGTACATGGCTTTCTTCCTTGTGCTCCAAACAGTGTTTGATGTTTGTCCTTCTGTACTTCTGCCCCCAGTTTTGTGCTCCGTGGCCTATAGACAACTCCAGGATTCTGTTTGCTTTCCCAAAGGCTGTTTGTTGTCTGTGTCCCAGCTCAAGCTTTTAAGACTTTCTCAGCACATCTATCTTGGTGGTGTCTTGATTCAGGATCAGTGGACATGCCTTTGTTGCTTACTTCGCAATCCAGTATGTACTGCCATGTGACATCAATTTTAGTATCATCTTTTATGATACTGAAGTCTCATTAGCCATCCACAGTTATGTATCTTCTGCTTTCTGGCTATTTAGAGTTGACTTTTAGTGTTCTCTGTGTTACCGTGTGTGTGTGTGTGTGTGTGTGTGTGTGTGTGTGTGTGTGTGTTAATGTATAGGTCTTGTACTATCTGGTTTTCAAAATTTGTTGTTGTTTTTATTTTTGTCTTACCACTAGATTTTAAAAATTTAAGAGACTCCTTAAATAAAGTGCTTTGTCAGTTACGAGCTGAATTTCTATTTCACATACCCAGAAAACTGAAATGACAGTGCATTAAACGGGGAGGAGATTTATTTTTCTTTCACTTTACCAGAAGACTCAGTCTAAAACTAATGTAGCAGCCCCACAATGTCCTCAGGCAACCAAACTTCTTCTTGCTTTCTGCTGTATCTTCCTTAGTGTGGGTCTCTTTTCCTTTTATGGAAAGAGGAATGCAAATCTCCAGTCATCCTGCTCACATTCCTGGCATACAGAATGGGAAGCACCAAGGGCGTGCTGGCCTCCTCTGTCAGATGTTAACTGCCACCCTGAGGTAACCAGGAGCTTCTGCTTCATCTTACTGGCCAAGATTCTGTCATGTGGTCAGTCCTGGATACAGGGGGAGCCAAGAAGTGGAGGCCTTGAGCTCCACACACTGTTCTTCTCGTTAGAATCAGGACTCTTCAGGAAGGGAGAGGGGAACAGTGATTCTTGGTGGGCAGCTAGCCATCCCCACCACAAGTGCCTCCAACGTATTAGACATTCAATAAATATTTCTCCCTTGGATTTTTCTTATTGTTTTCAGGTACAAAATATGGCTTTGCTTTTTTGTTTGTTTGTTTTAAAGATTTTATTTTTAATAATCCCTACACCCTACATGGGGCTCAAACTTACAACCCCGAGATCAAGAGTCTCATGCTCCACTGACTGAGCCAGCCAGGCGCCTGTCTCTATGGTTATGCTTTTTGAACAAATGTATTCTGTTACTTGTATGGGGGTAGTAGAAGGTATAGTAAGTGGGGGAGAGAGTAGATTTCCTGAGCAGGGGAGGGTAATGGAGACCCACAGACGGCTGGCTTCCTTGGTTGGAAGGTAAGGTTGTAAAGTGGTAACCAGTACAGTATTATTTCTGTCTACACGGAGTTCTCATTCTTGCTAAACCTCATCCTTTCTTCTGCCCTTTTTGTTGTATACAGGGTACCTTTGTTGCATATCCACCTAGGAAGGGTACCACAGAGACAAATGGATTTTGTGTTTTCACAAAATGTTTCCTTTCCTGAGAAGTGAGTTTTTAGGAAGTGAGCTACAGTAGAGAATGTTGGTGTGTTTTAGAGCCAGGCAGCTCTGTGTTCGAGCTCAGCTCTGTCACTGACCAGTGGTGCGACTTTGGGTGCCTTCCTTGAAACTTTTCTGAGGATCATTTTCTCTGTCCTGGGGATGAGGATGTTTCCTCACAGAGCAGTTGGATAAATATTTAGAAATACTTGACACGTAGTAGAAGCTCGAAAAAATGTGAGTTTCTTCCCCACCCCCATCTGTGAAATGGCATGTTTTACTAGTTTCATAAACAGTTTAAAATCTCGCTATTACAATGAGCATAAATTGTTTTGTGTCCTGTCCTATTAAGGTAGTTATCCTTGTAGTAAATGAATCAAACAAAAAGTAGTTGTCCTTGATATATTACAGCCAGGGAGAGGAAGGCAATGTGTGTTTCACATGCTGGTTCCCTCAGCTCTTTTACTGTAACTTTAGGTGGGCTGTAACTGAATTAAAAAAATAATAATCCAACTATTATATGCTGACAATTTTTACTTTTAAGCTGGGACCATAGATTTAAATATAATTAGATAGGTTCGATTATTTCTCTTTTCACTGTCCTGGGGAATATTAGGCAGGAACTTCTGGGTTATGTATTTGAAAGCGGTAAAATTGTGCCTAATATAGAGACATTTGTCTCAGTAGATAAAAGTGATGTTGCTGGAATGTTAGCTACATGATGGCAGAGGCGGTGTCACTTTTGATCATCACTGGACTCAAGTGCCCAACATGGGGCAGGTACAACATTGGTATATAATTACTGTTAGTTGAATAAACACGATGTTTGAAAAAATAGAATTGGACTGTTTGAATACTCACCTGTTATTGGCATTTCCTTCTCTACATTCGCGACCCTGTTGCATTCACTTCCTTTTCCCCTGGTTTCATACCTTGGGAAAAGCCAGTCAGAGTCCACCCTGCATCGTCATTACCTTTATCCAGCTCCAGCTTGCTGCTGTGGGCAACTCTGTGTACTCACTGCCCTCAACACATACCCATAAAATGAAAGCAGCTCTAACGTGTCCAGCACTGATTACACATTCTCTTTAGTCCTCATAAGAACCCTACAGGATTAGTGGACAATTCCAGTTTGGGACGAGGAGTGTGAGGCTTGGAGGAGTTAAGTGCTGCCCACAGCACACGTCTGGTCCGTGACCAGGCAGGACTGAGTTCCGGGCCAGCTCTGTGCATGCAGGAGGCCACCTCTCCCAGCCGCGTGGGCTCACTTGCGGTGGGGCCTTTTCCATCTGCCACTAAGAGCTCTCTGCCCTCTCTTGCAGTCCTTTGGTTGGACCAGTCTCACCTTTCTGCCTATCTCTCTTCTTCCTCTTGTCATTTTATCTGGTTGTGTACTCAATCTTGCCCTAAAGGTGTAGCGACTAAACCCTATGTCAGAGTTCCTCAGCGCTCAATAGTTCTGGAGAAGCCTCTGAGACTTACTGAATGCCTTATTTGCTTTCAAAAATTTACAGTAAAAATCACTTATATTAATTGAGCCCTATCAGTTTGCCAGCAGTTTGCCAATTTTTAGTATGAGGAATCTAACTCGTAACCTGGTGGTTGAGGATCTGATCACAGAGCGGACTGCAAAGTCCACCATCACCATGAACACCTGGACTGAACCTCCATATGAATGAGGGCCATGACCCACATTGTTCTGTGAACCACAGTGCCTGGTCCACATTTGGCAAGGAAGGCAGATTAAAAATAGGCTCATTAATAGTCTCAGACCCTTGCCTGGGGGCAGTCTCAGGGCTGGCTCTCCTGACTATTCCCCAGCACCGGAAGCCAAGTCTAGAAAATAAGAATCTCTTTTTGGCAGAAGAAAGAAGCAAGGCTTTTGGTAATTTCAGATATTAAACCCTCTGAGAGGGTAGGGTCAAGATTTTCTACCCCTGTAAGATATCAAAAACAGTTGCTCTTCAGACTGTTCCTAAAGAAGAGGAATTCAAAAATCGTCTTTGGCAAAAACACCATTGTTAGAAAGTGATTATAAACGCTTCCTAGTCAGCCATGTACGGTTAGACGTATACATTCAGTTATATTAGTGAAAATTTCAGGGATTTTATAGTTTCAACGTTTATTTATTTTTGGGACAGAGAGAGACAGAGCATGAACGGGGGAGGGGCAGAGAGAGAGGGAGACACAGAATCGGAAACAGGCTCCAGGCTCTGAGCCATCAGCCCAGAGCCTGACGCGGGGCTCAAACTCACAGACCGCGAGATCATGACCTGGCTGAAGTCGGACGCTTAACCGACTGCGCCACCCAGGCGCCCCAGGGATTTTATAGTTTCAGAAGATAAATTAGTTTGGGTAGTTCTATCAAGATTCAAAGAAATGTTTTGAAATTACCATTCTAAGTACCAGACTAACTCCAGCTTGAGTTCCAGGAAGAATTCTTGCTGAGGTGACTTGATATACAGTGTGTGTGTGTGTGTGTGTGTGTGTGTGTGTGTGTATACATATATTCCAAAAAATCCTTATTGAAGTTAGGATGTACACGATTGATCTGAAAAATTCCAATTGTTAAGAATATTTAAAAATAGCTTTAAACATTTTAAAAGCTTGTAATTATGATAGTACCTGCACAGGGTTAAGAATGTTAAAGTTGTAATTTTCAAAACATCGTTATTTTCTCTATTTGTACACGCTGAGAAGTAAAGACTCCCTCTGCTGGCTGTTTCAGGGCATGCAGATTTCCGGCAAGTTAATATGGAGAAAAGTGAAACAAGGAACAACCTGTCTTGATATTCCAAAAGCAAGGTGCTTTGGCACATACGTGAATTTTTATATTGTGGTTTTTAGTTATCTAGCACTTCATCTGAGATGGCGTGTAGAAGCAGCGGCTTACAGCCACATGGAAGTTGGAGGAGCAGAGTGGCAAGAACCGAGGCAGGTCGGAGCCCAGAGAAGGGACTCTGGCTGGCTGTGCCGGGGAACAGCTAGCATCCCAAGCAAGTCAGACCTTCTTCAGTCTCGGCTTCTTTGTTTGTAAAATGAGAGGACGTCAGTGGATGTTGTCCAAGAGTCCTCTTGACCTTTCATATTTTATGATTCAAGCAGCACTGGCTGTATTTCTTGTACACAAATGTGCTTTATACATGTTTTACACTGATATAAAATAAATATTTAGCAAATTGAAGGAAAGGTAAAATTACAAAAATGGTTATAAATCACTTGCTCCTAGTGCTGACACAGCATGGGAGTGTTAAGTCTAGAAAGTGATATTTTGTGTGCTATTATAAGTTTATACAATAATATCTCCCAAATGTCCCAGAAAGACAGCATAGCACATTTCATTGATCCTGTGACACCTTAAGTTACAAGAAACATCATTATGTTCTATGTTTCCAATGAAACTATGACAGACCACTGATGGTAAGTTACATCCAAGTTTCAGACAAGTTAAATGTGAGGAGATGTGCTTTTAAAAATTAGTAAAATAAGGCACTTCCTGAAAGTGCTTCAACTGATGCCAGACAACCCAAGAATTGCAATAAAAAGTCCAGTGTTCTGGGCACTAATAAACATTTTCTTTCTACTCTTCATGTTTCCCCCTCCCTTTTCTTAACACTTTTTCCACCCCTCCCCAACTTGTCCTTCTCACTGTGTGAAACTGTTTTTTCACTTTTTTGCCTAGACATGTCTTATGGGTATTCTGGGAATAAATGATTGCTTAAACCCTGAAACGAGATACTGGAATAACATTGTGTCCAACATAAGCATGACCAGTGGTTTTCTGCTTTAAATATGAATAAGCATTAGCACTTGTGAAGGTTTTTCTTTTACTTCAAAGACGAATTAGTCAGCACTGGCATCTTCACAGGAATTACATGAGTTTTAAAAACACTGAGGCTTCAGAGAACACTCTTTTGATGAAGTCACTGGAAACATTAGTGTGGGATTTGGGATTTGACCCTCTTTATTCATATTGGATTTAGGTCCTAAAATAACACGCATATATGCATATGTAGATGTGTGTGTGCGTGGTTTAGGACATCTTTAGACTTTATTTTTAGTGTTTGCCTTCTTTTATAATGAAATTGGAGCTGTTTCTTTTGCCTTTTCCCCCTGCCACATAACAGAGCACACTGAAAGGGCTTCCAGTTTTTTAATCACAAAACTGAACCCCCACTTGAGTCTTTCTGGCTACCCATGAGGGAGAAGAGAAGGAGCAGCCTGTAGAGATCTTGGCCTGAGAAGAAGGGCAGAAAGGGTCAAGAACAGAGTTGGAGTCTCAGAGAGGGTAGAGGGGTATCAGGGAGACTTTCTGCGTGCCCCTTGGCCTGCACACTGGGTCTCTTCTCCTGGATGGGAGACTGGCCAGGCCATGATGTGACAGTGTTACTATTCTAATCTGTCAGGTGTGGCAGTGCTCAGTCCCCTGCAATGTCAACGTTGGGGCATTTCCACGCCGGGCCCCTTTGGCTTGATGCTGGATGGGAAACAAATTCATACATCATACATCTCCATCCGTATATTTTGAATTTATATCCAGAACTTCTGGAAGTTCTACATGTATCTCCAGTAACACAGGCCATTTTTTAAAAAAGTTTATTTATTTTGAGAATGAGAGAGTGTGTGTGCACAAGCAGGTGAGGGGCAGACGGAGGAGGAGAGAGAGAATCCCAAGCAGGCCCCATGCTGTCAGTGCACAGCCTGACTCAGATCTTGATCTCAGGAACCGTGAGATCGTGACCTGAGCCAAAATCAAGAGTTGGCACACTTAACTGACTGAGCCACACAGGCACCCCAGCAACACAGGTCCTTTAACTCTGAATTCGTTTATCCACTCTGAGTGTTTATCCACTCAGGCCCTGTGATTTCCCCACTGAGATGAAATCGCATACAAATGTAGACAAGTTCAGAGTTTTTACAGAGATGGTGTGGGGGTGATCCAGCTTGTGACCTAGAGGACTGTGGACTCAGGGAAGGAGCCTGGCTCAGTCACTGGTGACTTGATGGATCTGCCTCACGGAACTCGGAACCGTCTGCCTCAGTTTGGTTAATAAACCCTCGTAGGGTAGATGTTCTGTTACTCGTCGCTGAACTGGTTCCTAAATGGTTAGGTGACCATGTGGTTGTTTGCCATTATTCTCTTACCAGTTTGTACACATGTTCTTGTGAACTTTCATTTAAAACTTAATTCTGTATTTCCAACCATTGGGAAAAGGCATTCTGTCATTTGTGGATCTGAAAACTGCTCCCTTCCGTGGTGGGCTCCCTGCTGGTTTGCACCGATGGAAACCTGTGGTCCGCAGTGCTGGGTGAAGAGCCTTCTCGAACATGCCTCCTGACACTTGAGCTTCCTCACCCGCTCCTCATAACTTCGTGCCTCTGCTCTTGGCAAAGCGGTCTGTCTCTTGTTGCATGCGTGTTTTTTGCTTCTTCAGTCCTTGGTGTCTTTACTCCTAAAATTTAATATTTGTCCTGCCCAGAGGTCCTCTGACCTTTTTTTTTTTTTTTTTGAATTCTCATAGAATACCAGAATTGAAATGGGCCAGAGAAGTCACCTTCTCCACCTTTATTCAGTTCACAGATTTCATGAAAGCTTTGCTTGTGTTTTCTCTTTGGTCTCCGGGTATTTTTTCTTCCCTGGAGGTTTTCAAACCCTATGAGGTTTCAAAGCTACTGTTTTGGAATGCCTAATGTTGTCTCCTGCAGGGCTATGCATGATGGCTTCATTTTTCACTATAAGAATAGTTTTGATTATCAGCTGTGTGCCAGGTACTGTTCTAATTGCTAGAGACACAAGGGGAAGAAAACAGTGACATCATCCCTGCTGTCATGCAGCATTCTGAGCAGTGGAGGTTGATGGATAGTAATCACGTGGTTGTGCACATGCATACATGGCATGAAGGGCCTGGACCTAAACTGAGAGGGTCATTGAAACTTCCCCGCAGAAATAATGGCTCATGTGAGGGATGGAAAGTAGAAGGTGGGGAGATAGTGTACAAAGCAGCTCTAGTAGCATATGCAAAGGCCCCGTGTCGGGAAGGAGCACGGCTGTTTCAAGAAACTGAGAAAAACAAAATAATATGTTTGGAGTTAGAGAAGAAGGAAAGGATTATAGGGTGTAGATCTGAAAGGAGCCACAAGGGTATGGAATAGACAAGTTTGTGCCAGTCAGTTTCTGTAATTCTGATATTGGTGACAATACGTATTTTGAGTTAATATCTTATAACTAATTGAACCTGTGCTGCTCATGCTCAAGTAAAATGTGTTATTGAATATCTTTTTTAATGGAGAGAATGGAAGACATCCTACTACCTGACTTCTCTAAACCATGTACTCTTTTGCTCTTAATAAATATTTGACAATTAGAAAAATAAAACAGAGTGGCCATAAAGAAGCAGTAGCTTTCCTTGAGCTGTTAGGGCCTTTTGAACAGTTTTTGTTTTTTAAAGTATGCCATTTTGCTAGAGATTTGGAATAAGTAATAATGAATATATTATTTTCCATTTCCTTCAAGGGAACACAGTGAGTTACTTAATTCAAAATATCTGAGACTGTCTTCTCTTATCTTAGGACACTGCATTCCTTTATGTAGAAGAATGTAAAAATCCAGGGCCACTCTGACCTTGATATAAAAATATTTCTCATGATTTAGGTACATTGCCTATCTGTTAAAAATAATAGAGTAAAAAATGGAAACATTAAAAGATAGCTTTATAATCCTATTGCACTTGGATGATAAACTTTTAACGAGCTATAGAAAATAAACTTTCCTTGGGACCTAGTTGAGGTCACACCTCTAAGGGCCTTGTTTCTTACTTTCTATTAACCATATGTAAACAAAATAGATAATTAGTGGATACAATGGATAAATTAATGTTTGTTTTTAGAAGTTATATACTTTCTTCATGGTAAGGTCTTAGTATTTAAATGTGATGTTTAAGTTATTGTAAATTAAATAGTAATTAATAAGAGTCAGTGTCTAATTAAATATTAAATGTAGTATTTAAATGTAGTTAATTTAAAAGTTAAATTTAAATTTTCCCAAAATAAAAACTTTGGCACAAGAGATAACCATGCCCCAATGATCTTTTTTTTTTCTTCCTCTTTTGCTCTTTCTTCTTATTTTCTTTCTTTATTTAAAAATTTTTTCTCACTTCATTCTGTGGATTCTTGGTCATGTATTTATGCATAATCCATGCTTATTTTTTACCTGCTGAGTGATTATCCCACCTTCCATCCCCCTCCTCTGAAAAAAAAAACAAGGATACATGGGGGAAAGCTACCCTGTATTAATTCCTCACCGGTGCTCCCTTCTGCTTTGTAACATTGCCGCATGATCAGATGGCAGTCCTGAGTTTGTCTCAGATATTCCAGGATGAATCCGGGCTGAGAAAGGACTATCTATACCATACCGTCACATTCCTGGGGTCTGCAGGGAGGAGCAGAACGGCTGCCCGTTGGGGCCTTGCCTAGAGCTTTCCTAAGGCTTTATGAATAATCTGCTCTGAGAATCAGAATTTCCAGTGATTGTAGCAGATGATTACCATGTGTGCTTTGGAGGCAAGGTGATACATATCGGATTGACTTTCAAATTTGATCCCTTTATTTTTTCAGAAATGGCCGTTGTTTGATTTTTAAATATTTTATATCTTTTAGTCTTGAGGCCTTAAGGGCCTCAAGCTTTCTTCTAAAAAGTTAACCATTTCTTGCCATCCCTGTATATTTGAATGTTGTTGTGTCTACCGCTTTGAAAATGGGTTATGTTAATTTTTTAATCTTTTGCCTCCACTTACTTTTATGGAGGGCAGTCAGGGGAATTGAAGTATAAAGTGTATGAACTGTCTTGATAAGGAGGATGTCAGCCAAAACAGAGATCTGCTTCAGCCACATTTCAGCATATCCCCTGCGGGGGCTACTTTTCCTATGTGGTACTATTTCACTAGTTGCCATATGCTCCCAGAGAAGTTTTTCAAACTGTAAACCACTCCAAAGGCCAAGGTTGCTCTGACTGTCAGGATTACAGTGACCGGGCAGGGCTTCCTAAACACAGCCTGTGTGTACCGTGTTGGCTGTCCTTGGGCACTCGCTCTGTTTATGCTGCTGGGATGTTATAGACAGGCCTTATCAGTGCATGTCTCTCTTGCTAGTCAAGTATCTATCTGGTCATTGATGCAACAAAGAAAGTTCTTATACTTTTTTAGTGTCAGGCAGGATTTCTTCCTGCTGCTATGTAATTTCAAATGATCAATTAGTATGAATAATATTTTTCTCCCCGTTTTTCACTTTATAAAGCAAGCTGGGAATTTAGATCACGGAACTTGAAATTATAATATCCCTTTATTAAGTAGCGTAATTATATGATTTTAAAATTTCTTTGTTACCACTCAGTGTGTAGAGGAAACAGGATGCCATTATGTTGCTCTAATAATTCTTAAGAACAGCCCTGCTACTTGTTTTTACCTAATCACAAAAGTTTTTAACTTAATTTTAATCCATACTAGTCATGTAGGTTTTCAGATGATTTGACTTTTTTTCTTACATAGGGCAGTTTTGTGTAGTAATACTTTTGGCAAGAGGCATATTCAACTCCAGTAGAGAGTTAAGGCTTATTAGATTAGCATTTCCTTTTTCGTATATTTTAAGGAGAAATAAATACTCATAAAGTGAGACTTTTAACCAAGACACCCCTTTGTGGTATAAAGAATTTTTCACAATTATTGAGTAGATTTGAGAGATGACAGGAATTTATTCCTGTGGAATATCAATTAAAATATAATTTTATCATTCTTAGGTAAATATGTACTTTGGATATATGTCAATTAAATAAGAGGTAAAAAATACAAATTTAAAATGGAACTCGAACAAAAGTACCAAGCTTTTCTTCCAGTGGGTGTTATTTATTTTAAAATGAGTACATGCACCTATTCTAAAAATTTGAGTTGGCCTAGCCCTTCTAAATTTATGTGTCTTCATTCTTGGCAACCTGTTTCTTTCAAATTTGCAGTAATATAGTCTGAAGAAAATAATGGCATTTCCTAATTGGTTAGATGCCTTTTCCTTTGCCTCTTGTTCAGTTCTTGCCCACTACTTGAATTTGGCTTAGGCTTCAGAATGTCTCTAGTTGTGTTTTTTTTTTTTAATTTATTTCCTTTAATATAAAAATATAGTAGATAAGAAAAAATAGAGCATGAAAAGTAAGAGGCATACTTCTGTTAGCCCAGGTGATGGGAGTTTTCTGTAAGAAAACATGGGTAGTCGGGAAGCCTTCCCAGCGACCTCCATGTCATTCCCATTTGCCCCCCATCTCCTGACGTGAGATTTGCCAGCTGGCCTCTGAGGGAACTGAGACAGTGGCTCATCATCGTGGCACATGAAGGAGCAGTCACAGGGTTGGATCCTCTTTTCCTCTCAAGAGTGGTCGTCTTTGTCAGGAGCATGCAGCAGGGCCTGACCCAGTCAGCGTCAGCCAGAGCACGTGGAGGTGCAGTGGACAGCATCCCTTAGAATCCCACCGGTTGTCTGTCACAGATACAGGTCCTCAGGACACGCCCTTAAGAACACTAGGCTCCCTGCTTGCAGTCAGGGGAAACACGGAGATTACAGGCAGATCTTGGGATCTTTGTGAACCACATGTGTTAACCAGAAAGCGAGTGAATTGATGTGAAAGGTCAAACAGTTGCATCTGATCTTGGCGATGTATTTTCACGACCTTTCTCATATGACCTTATGTAGCAACCTCAATGACTGCGAAACTCAGAACTGCCCACAAACAGCGATATTGAGTCAATTCTTACCTAGGACTGTTTGTAAGAAAACATGTGTATCTGTGGATCATTGAGAAGAATTTGAATTTACTGAGCATTACGATTTAATAATCATACACTTTGTGACAAAATATTTTTAAATTAAAGTTTATAAATAGGTATTGAGTACTTACTATGTCAAAACGCTTTGGCTCTTCAGGGGTACAAAGTTCATTTGTTCCGAAGATCTTTATTAAGCCATACATACGCTGCCTTGGGCCAGGTACCTGAAATATGATGTCAAATGGTAAATAAACAGAGATTTTCCTTGAAGAAATTTATTAGTACAATTGAGGAGAAGGGCCTGCAAATAGAAAATTATAAAATAAGAGTATGTAAAAGAGTAATATAAATTACAAAGGCTTGGGCAGTCAGGGAAGACGTTCTGGAGGAAGTGCCATGGAAACTGGGACCAAACAGTAAGTAGGAATTTGCCAAATAAGGTAAGTTGTTGGTGGTTGGAGTGTTGATCCCAGTTAGAGGGTACCTCACATGCAACTAAAAAAGAACAGCTTACAAGTACCTGACCTATTTGGCTAGGATCGTAGAATGACCTGTTATATAGGCTGGTTTCCTGGAGAATGTACATGTTGTGTGCATCCTAGAGTTTGGGCTTTATTCCATGTGTTCCCACTTTCCTGGGTCCCTTTCTACCTCATGTTATCTTTCAGACTTTCTTGCCTCTAAGTCACCATTAGTATTGGTACTTCTCAGGGTTCAGTCCTAGATTCTCTTTTTCTTTTGTTTTTCCTTTTCTCCCTCGCCAGGCGTATCCGTGTCCATGGGTTTGTTTCTGACTTAAAAGCTCGATGGTTCTTAAGTCAATTCTGAACTTAGGACCATATATCCCTATTACCACCATCCTACCCACCACCTCAGTTTCCTTCCTCTTTGCTGCTCCTGCCATCCCTGACTCCTCTCAGTCTTTAGAACTTGCCAAATTCCTTCTTACCCAAGGGACTTCTGTTCCCTTAGCTGAAATGCTCTCACCTTCTCTTGGCCTGGCTCTAGCCCACTCTTCAAGTCTTGGCTTACATTATCACTTTTTCACAGATACCTTCCAGGTCTCTCACCCTAACCTAAGCCCCATTTTATGATTAGTAATATGCCATACTTTTATGCTTTAGTTGGTAATTATTATTTTTTTAATACTGCTTTCCCTACTAGACTTTAAGCTCTCTGAAATGAACAACAGTCTCTGTCTGTGACAGACAGCCTTATATTAAAACACTTAGCAAAGGATGTGCACCTTGTAAGGGGTCTTAGTAAATATGATGAGCTGCTTGAGTTGGGACAACAAGGAGCCACTGAAGAATCTTAGTAGCAGAACGACCTGATTGGATTGGCAATAAGCAAGTTACTTCTGCCAGCAGTATGGAGATTGACCTGGAGGGGGTCCATGGCTACAGCAAGGGAGAAAAGTAGGTAGGTGTTACCAGTAGACACGGCACATATAAAAACACAAAGAAATCAAATTCACTTGTTCCAGGGGCTCTGAGATATTCTCAAGATTATTTTCATCTCTTAGTGTGGCTTACTCCACGTGGGCCTCATTTTCCCACACTCTTTCTCTTTGTGAACAATAACAGCTTCATCCTACGTCTGCCCAATAGAAAAGAGGGTCCACTCTACGGTTATGTGAACAGATATCCAGATTGGCTCTGACTGGCTCTGATGAGGTCATACGCCCTTCTCTGAAGTAATAACTGTTGCCAGAGGGATTCTGGGTGCTGGTAGATCAGTCTGGATACTATCTATCCGGATCTGAGGCAGTGGTATGAACCGGTATGGTAAGACATGTTTTTGTATACATGCTGCTACCACGGCTGATTTCAAGCTGGATGCCTGACTTGCAGCTCCTGAGTGTTTAACAGCTGGCTCTGGTAAGCCTGTCCCTGCAGCTCTAGGTCTCCATGGCTGAGCTGGAAGGAGAGCTGCAGGGGTCACAAGGACCGATGGTGAGGGAGGGAGTGTGCTCTAAAAGGCAACCAGAATATTGTTAGAGAAGACAGGTAGGTACCTGGTAGCCAGTCTACCAAGGAAATTTGCACTGTACTATGCATAAAGTATACTTCGGTGTCATGATTTTCGTTTACCTAAGAATTTTTTAAAGTTCCTATATCATTTCCTTGAATAACATGGTGAGACATTATATAATATTCCATTCTATGAAAGTACTGTCATTTACCGTTCTTTTATAGTTGAATATTTAGATTAATAGAATTATATGTAACGCTTTGCTGGGTATGTCTATGCTTAAAGCCATTTTCCACATTTAGGACAGATTTACTGAGATGGTTTACATAAGGGAAATTACTGAGTCAACGGAATGGACCTTTTAATGCTTTTGAATACTTTCCAATAGGTGTACAAAATAGTTTTACCAATTATATCACTCCTATCACTGTAAGAGAGCAAGTATTTCATCACACTGTTATAAAGTGCAATTAAAAAAAAAATGGTAGGACAAGGGCACCTGAGTGGCTCAGTCGGTTATGCATGAAACTCTTGATTTTGGCTCAGGTCATAATCTCACAGTTCGTGAGACCAAACCCTGCATCGGGCTGTGCGTTGACAGGGCAGATCCTGCTTGGGATTCTCTCTTTCCTCTCTCTGCCCCTCCCCTGCTTGTGCGCATGTGCTCTCTCTCAAAATAAATAAATAAACATTAAAAAAAATTGGTAGGACAAAATTGATAAATCATTTTTATTTGCATTTGTTTGAATTACTAAAAATGTTGAAATGTCTATTTTTGTAACAAGTGTATTTCTTATAGTGAATTTTCATACCATTTCCCACTTGTGTGTGTAAATGTTGATCTTACTATATCATTATCATAGGTGTTTATCTTCTTATAATTAATTTAATTAATATACAACCATACCATAGTTAATAATGGAAATTCTAACACAGAGCACGACTTGGGAAATGTTAAGGGGAGTGTTGTATATGAAATTCTCTCTAATTCTGTATAATTTAGAGTAACATTAGCTGCTGTGATATATAAATACAAATTCACAGTAAGTGAACACAATAAAAGTTTATTTCTTGCTCATGTCAAAGTTCCATATGGACGTTCTTAGTTGGACACCTTTCGTGTGGTCATGGTGGGATAAAGGCTCTTTTTGTCCTATGGCTTTTCTTCCCTCTAGGTCCTTGTAGTCATTTCCATTCAGTGGGAGGGTGGCCTAACAATGGGGGACAATATGTGGGAGATTTTTATGGATGAGGCCTGAAAGTGCAACATTGAATGTGCTTACATTCCATTGACTAAAACTCAATCCCATGGATACAACTAATTGCAAGGGGGAAAAAATGATTTGGTACACATCTAGCCAGTCTTTGCCCAAGTTTCAAGAACCTGAAAATAGAGACATCTTTCCATAAAGGCTGATTTACTTACTGCTTTTACTACCTGTATATATCTGGGAATGAATAGCCCATGTTACTTGGATTACAGGATTTAAATATGGAATGGAAAATTTTAAGTATTGTTAAGGGATATATAGCTTTTTAGTAGACCAGAGTGGTAGAGAAATGACAGCAAATGGTCACTGAACATCCTCTACTTTAGACACTGAAGAGAAGAGAGTAGAAGTTGTCAGACATAGTGATTTGACATGTTATGAACAAGTTTTGGATAGGCAACATTTTTTCAGTGTTTTAGAAAATTAAATGTACAAGAATCCATATAAGGACTTTGTAATTAGCTCAGCCAATAAGTTTGACGACTTATTAGAGTGATATTTTTTAATAGACTATTTTAGCTCATTTTCTTATTTCTACCTACACAGGTAATTAAAGTATACAGTGAAGATGAAACCAGCAGGGCTGTAGAGGTACCCAGTGACATAACTGCCCGAGATGTTTGCCAGCTGTTGATCCTGAAGAATCATTACATTGATGACCACAGCTGGACCCTTTTTGAGCATCTGCCTCACATAGGTCTAGGTAAGGATACAGAACCGTAGTCCATATCCTTGCTTTTCTGTTCCTTATAGCTTCAATCATATGGCAAAGAGTTTCTTCAGACGTAGAAAAATAGAAGAGAATTATGAATAGTCTTTTTCTTTATTTTTGGTGTTGTTGGTTGGGACACAAAGAATGTAGCACAAAATGAAAGTAAGGGTAGAAATATTACACATTTAGCACACTTCTTTGTTTAAATAATGATTTAGGGAAATTTGGGAGCCAAAACACAGAGTCCAAGTTGATAGAAAGATAAATGCCATAATAATCGTTGGTAGCACAGTGAACATTTTTTGAGAAGTTAATAAAATAAGCTGTTATCTGAACTACTTTTTGAACTGGTTGTAGTGAAGACACGGGAAATTTCTACACTGGTGCTTCTCTTTATGGATGTGTAAACCCTAAATTTTTCTAGAAGAACTAAGTAACTCTTTTACATTTTAAAGTCATAAACATAAAGAGTAATCTTCAAAAATATTTTGTAAATTGGAAATGCAGCTCTGTGTTGTAAAATGTAGAGGGCTTTCTCCTCCATTTTTTAAAACAAGTTAAAAGAATATTCATTCTTCTGTTGGAGTGAGACAGAATTTGGCAACAATTTTATTTCACATTTTCTTATTTTTACAGGTATTAGTGTTAAAGAACATGTTCCCCTAATAAGTAGTGAAAAAGAAAGGGGTTTGTTATGTTCATGCCATCCGATTCTTTGAATTCCATATTTGTTTCCTGCGGCTGCTCTAACACATTGCTATACACCTAGTGACTTACAACAACCAAACTTTATTCTTGTGGCTCTGGAGGCCAGAAGTCTAAAATCAGTA
Organism: Lynx canadensis; assembly: GCF_007474595.2. Taxonomy (NCBI): domain Eukaryota; kingdom Metazoa; phylum Chordata; class Mammalia; order Carnivora; family Felidae; genus Lynx; species Lynx canadensis. The sequence continues at coordinate 153,265,761 of NC_044310.1, read as the reverse complement.
TCGTCGGGTTGAACTTAAGGCATCGGCAGGGATGCACTTCTCTTGGAGGCTGTAGAAGACCAGCTGTTCCCGCACTCTTCCAGCTTCTGGAAGCATTCCTCGGCTATGGCCATGTCACTTCAGTCCCTACTTTCGTGGTCACACTGGATTTTCCTTCTCTGTCTGTGTCAAATCACCCTCCGCCTCTGTCTTATAAAAATGGTACCATTTAGAGTTTACCTGGATAATCCAGGATAATCTCTTCGTTTTAAGGTCCCTTAATCACATCTGCAAAATTCTTTTTTTTTTTTTTTTTTGCCATTTTAGGTAAAATTCACAGAAAACCTGAATTCTGAAGGTATGCTATATGGGCCAGGGCAACTTGCTGTCATTGCCTTCCCAGGGCAGAAAAAGTTCAACATATATTTTCTGTGTTGATATTTGTGACTAATTTAACTTCTATTCATGACCATTAATCTCCTTAAAGTATGATGTTGACTCTCAATAGACATCTGCCATATTCTAAACTTATCTTGTTTACATATGCTCTTAATTAGCATATGAAATTACAGTATTCTATACTATTAATTTTTTCTTTGGGAGCAACTTAAAAAACTTTTTTTTTTTTTTTTTGGTTATAGTCACGGCAGTTTATCCCTAACAAATAGCTTGAAACTCAATAATAAAAATCTACTCTGTAAATCACTGAAACCACAGCAAGTGATATTAAGGAATAAAACGCACAGGTCTTTTAATGTTGAGGCTTCAAGTGGAACGCTGAGAATTAATTTGAGTTGCATACTAAGTTTAAGATTTTAGGCATCAAATAGAAATATGTTTCTCCATTACTCTATTTTCTGGAAATGCTGAAATAAAATCAAAGATGTGAGAATATTGTCTCATGGCTTTGTCAACCATGCATCAGGCCAAAGATTATGGGAAAGAAATGGGGTTCCACAGCCTTCTTGTGTTCTTTTTCCTCCTTTTGGTTTTCACTCAGATTATATCTTTAAATAGTAGAAAAGCTGCAGGCATGATGCTCTCCAAATACTGATGCATATTAGATTTACCATCTTCCATATCTGTATTTATTTATTAGCTGCTTTATTTCTGTAAGGATACACTGAAACATTAGATGGTAGCTAACGAATATCTATTTTCTTCACTTATTTATTGTCTAATTTCTCTATTTTAACATAATCTGTAATTATACTGTGCATTTACTTTTGTAGACTTTTTGTGTGTGGGGGGGGTGTATGCGTGTGTGCGCTTAAAAATACCTCTTCTTTTTCTTTTTCTTTTTTTTTTCATTTCACTTTACAGATTCCACGAAAACTAGGAACTCTCCCTGCCTTTTCCTGTTGCCTTCCTCAAACAATTTAGCAGATATTTATTGACTATTTTATACCCAGCCTTAGATCGTGGGGGTGCAGTATGAACATGATAGACAAAAAAAAAAAAAAACAAAAGAACAAACAAAAGAAAAAACCCACTGCCCTTGTGAGTTTGCATTTTCGAGGGAAGAGAAAGATAAGAGGCAAATGACTAAAATTTGTAACCCCTTAAATGATGATAAGTATGGGTTTCTCCTGATATCCAAAAGCAGAGTGCTCTTACTGAAAACTTTCATAAGCTGAAACTGTATAAAGCAAAGAAGCATTTACCATTAATTTATATGGAACAATATTTGAGCATTCCCAGACCCCACAAATAATCTCTCTTAGTATTTTCTGGTGTCTCAGGGTGCATCTTGCCAACAGATGCACAGAATAAATCAAGATAAAGCCCAGATGCTCACAGACTAAGTTCAAAGCTATGGTGGCTTGATGCTGAGATGCTGAGTGCAGTTCCCTGGAAGGAGCTTGGCGGGGCCATGTCGCTGCTCTCCAGGGTGCACGCTGCCTCTATAAGGGCTCGCTGCAAAGCAAACGCTGATTGGTATTTTCATTTTTCACCTTTTTATGTAAAAGTGAAAATCCTCTTTGGATTTCTGCAGGTTGGCAAAAACAGGTACTAATGTAGGTCTTTTGTAAAAGCAAAGTGTTGTAATGCGAACTTTTGAAAAGCTGGAACTTTTGAAAAGCCTATACTGGGAGAAAAGGAAGGCAGGAAGAAGGAAAGAGCATGCTGGGGGTGAGTGGGCGATGCATTTTGTTTCTTATTTTTATTACTTTGAAAGAGAGAGAGAAAGTGTGCAGTAGCAGGAGAGGGGCAAAAAGAGAGGGAGACAGAGAGTCCTAAGCAGGCTCCACACTGTCAGTACAGAATCCGATGCAGGGCTCGAACCCGCAAACCGTGAGATCATGACCTGAGCTGAAATCAAGAGTCATTAACGGAATGAGGCACCAGGTGCCCCAGGAGACGCACTTTAAAAAAAGGGATCAGGGAAGATGTCCCTGATAACATCATGTGGAGGAGAATATTTGTGGCACTGTGCTCAGGCAGCAGCCAGAGGCCAGCACTTCTGGAATAAGGTGGGGAGTGAGGGAGTGGACTTCAGTAGGGCAGCCACAGAGCCAGCACATGTAGGGTCTCTTAGGCCACGGAGGGGCTTGACTTTTCCATTGAGTGACAGAAAAAGTGACTGGAGGTCTTGGAGTCAGAGAGCAAATATGATCCTGATTTAGTTTTGAAAGTACAGTTGACCCTTGAATAACGTGGATTTGAAGTCCACGAATCTACTTATATGTGGATTTTTTCTAATAAGTACGGTCCAGTACTGTAAATTTATTTTCTCTTCCTTATAAATTTTCTTGATAACGTTTTTCTCTAGTTTATTGTAAGAGTACAGTATATAATACATATAACCTCAAAGTATTCATGGACTGTTTATATTACCAATAAGTCTTCCAGTCAGCAGTAGGCTATTAGTAACTAAGTTTTGGGGTAGTCAAGTTTCATACAGATTTTTTACTACAAGGGGAGATCTGCACCCCTGTCGTCCACATGGTTCAAGGGTCAGCTGTATACTGGTAAGAAGGCCAGAATTCAACCTTCTGGAGGCTAAGCCACTTTATTTTGCTTCTACATCAAATTAACTGTGGCTTTCTGGATTGATCCTGGCGCATATGTAATTTCTGCTGGTTGCTCATGCCCCACTGTACCATCTTCACGGTATTGTCTACCCACGTATGAGGTGTAGTATTGGTGAGACCCTGATGCATTATGGGCAAGAATGTTGTAACTTGTAGGATAGATGAGAGTTAAGGGTTTTCTGTACTTTAGTTCACGTTAATGACCAAGATAAGCTTAGGAAAGTTTCAGAGACATTTTATGTTGTTAAAATAAATGTGCTATTGTTGTTGCTTCTGATCCAGTAAAGCACACCACAGATTACTAAAGTCAGAAGGAGGAGCACTTGATATTCAAAGTATAGTATGTATATGGAATCTAAAGTCTGTTTTCAGAGTGGCATTTTCTGTGGCAAAGGAAACGTCCATCTTTTTAGTATTTTTTAATATAAATGCATGTGTGTGATAGCTGTTATTAATGTGCATCTTATATGTGCAAGGCACAGAGTGAGAGGTTTAATATTAATCTTGATAGATGTTCATATTACTTAGCCTCATGGTGACCCTGCAAGATATGTTTTTTTTTAAAGCTCCATTTACATATAGGAATACAAAGATTCAGTGATGAGATACCTTGCCCAGAGTCAAATGTTGCTCAAGTCTAGGTCCTTTTACATTCTTAAAGTCTTTGCGTTTTCCCTTGAAATGAGTTTGTCTCTCCTCATCCCAGTAGACAACCGGTCCAGGGATTCTGTGGTTGATTTGTCTCTGTCTCACTCTGTGTCTCTTTCATGTGTGATGTGAGTACAAGTTAAAATTTTGAACCCTCCAGAACATTTTTCGGTAAATGTTTCTTACCAAGTGGTATTGAAGTTATTGGGAGCAAACCGATCTATCCTGTTCACTTTATAGCACAGCCAGTTATTTCTTCTGGCCGAGCAAGAGGATCATGTTGGAAATGACTTCTCCTTGAATTTGTATACAGCATAAACGGTAACATGACTTTTGGAACTTTGGGTACACTATCAATAGTTCATATCCTCTGGCAATAATTATTAATGTATGTTGCTGAGAATTTTAATAGGCAGAGTAAATCATTGAAGGCAGCTAAACATCCTCATTTTGTTATGAATCTCTGATTTTCCTGATTTTGGATCATCTTATGATGAGGTTCTAGTTGCACACAGTTTTATAGACATTGAATTTAAAACATCAGTACATCTACAAATGTTTGCCCTTCTCTCCTGTGTTGACGGTTTGTAACTGGTGTGTTTTACTTCATAGCCACTGGATGTCACTGTGGTTCCCCCGATGGAGCCCTTTGCTTTTACAATCAGTGTTAAGTGGACTGAGGGGGGAGTGGGGCGGGGGCAGAAACTTCAGTTTTAAGTCCTCTGGAACTTAATGGGATCCATGTTTGTCTTGCTCCCATTTTGATTCCTAATTGAAGCCACGGTATGAAGCAGTGGCAATTAACACAATACCTCAAGCGCATACCTATGGACTCCTCGGGAAGAAGAATTAATTGTATTTTAGTGTCATTGCTGGGGACAGCTGAGAGTTCCATTGTGAATATCATTGTGGAGTGGCTTTAATAAGCAAAATGAATGACTGGAGGCTTTTAATGAAACCATTTTTATGTGTGCAGCTGTCCCCACGTGATCTCTTTAAGACAGAAACAGTGCACAACAGTGGTAAAAAGGAGCTTCACAGCCGCCTGCTTTGAAGCTGTTCCTTTACTTTTTTTTTTTTTTTCTTTTTTACCAAAGAAGCACAAATGTTGTTCCTGTTGTCTGGAGCTGAAATGTGGTTGTACTTTCAGCGTTGTTTGTAACCTACCAGCCATCAGAATTGTGACCACTCTTATCACCAGTACCAATAATTGTGAAGCTTTTAGGATATGTGGCGCTAGGCTTCCTTCTCTGCTGAAACTGACCTGAGCTCTGAGGAGGCGTGGTGTCCTGGTGGCACGCCAAGACTGGAGGCAGAGAATATGAACCAGTGGGGTGCCTGAGTGGCTCAGTCAGTTGAGCATTTGACTTTGGCTCAGGTCATGATCTCGCAGTTCATGAGTTTGAGCCCCGCATCCAGCTTGCTGCCAGTTCGTGAGTTCAAGCCCTGCATCCAGCTCGAGGCTGTCTGCGCTGAACCTTCAGATCCTCTTTTCCCTCCCTCTCTCTGCAACTCCCCTGTTTGTGCTCTCTCTCTCAAAAATAAACATCAAAAAAAGAAAAAGAAAAAGAAAAGAAAAGAAAAGAAAAGAAAAGAAAAGAAAAGAAAAGAAAAGAAAAGAAAAGAAAAGATGAACCAGCGAAGAGTTATAACTAAATCTGCCTCCTGGTCCAGCTGATTTTTCCTTCTCGCTGTTCTCCTAGCCTGCATTCAGGTCTTATCATCTCTCTCCTCAGGTATTATATTAGCCTTATAACAGGTCCCTTTGCCTGTGGTCATACCAAGGTTATCCTTGTGAATTCAGCCCTGATTCTTCATGCATTAGGGCCCAAGGTCCTTTGCAGGGCTTGTAACACCTATGACCTGACTACCTCTCCTGTCTCCAGCCTTGTGTCTCCTCCTCTTCTTCCTGTACGTTTATACATTAAAGAAGTTTCTGTAGTCGCCCGCATACACTACAGTTTCCACTCCTTGGTTTCCTTGCTTGTGCTGTTAGGATTCTCAGCAAGTTCTTTCTCACCCATCTTTACCTGGCTATGCCTCTTCCAAGGCTTACTTGGAATTTTAGTTAAAAATGATAGTAAGGTATAACTGGTAGCCATTTCCTAAAAATATTATGAAAACAAAGCAAGATGAAAACCCTCAGTTGTCCAAGCTGACAGCCAGCTAACGTAGTGCCATGGTTTGAGAGAGAGAAAGAAAAGCATTAGGAGGCATCCCATGCTCAGCCTTATCAAGTAGAGTTGCCCCTTCCCTCTGAGAGCAGGTAGGGAGACAGGTCTGTCTCTTCTGTGTTCCAATTAGGATACTTGCTGTTCTTGAGACAATTAGGGTACTTACTGGCACCACTGTTTCTTATACATCCTTTAGGAAATTGCAAATCCTGAAAATAACAGAGTGGTGCCAGAAACACTGGGAGTGATCGTGATGGATTGTGTCCCAGGAGGGGATGTTCCCACAAGTACATGCTGGACTGGGGTGTGGAAAACAAGCAAATTTGGCCAAGAAATAGGTATAGGGCTGTTCAAGCAGGGTTATTTACAATATCGATGAATTAGAAAAATGTTATAGCAATCAAGGGATGTAATAAAGTACATCCGTAGTATGTAAGTTATGCAGCTTTTGATCATGTTTTTGGAGTCCTCCCTTTGAAAACTGATATGGGCAGATATAAAATCATAATGATGACTGACTGGATGTGTATATATATATATATATATATATATATATATATGTATACACACACACACACACACACACAGTGTCTCCTAAATTTCATATACATACATTCATATGGACCCAGGGAAAAAACAAGAAGGGATTATACTGAAATGTTAAGTGCTAATTCCTGATTGGTAAGCTTAAAAATGGATTGTGATTGTCAGCTGCCCATGCTTTTCAAATTTACTATAGTGGAAATGTATTATTTTAGAATAAAAAAAAAAGAAACACAGTTTTAAAAACTTAAGAAATTTTAAAAGATTTAAGACATCTTCCTGAAGCTCCAAGTTGGGCCAACTACCCGTCTTCTGAGCTGCTGTAACATTTTCTGCAACTATCTTTTTTTTTTTAATTTTTTTTAATGTTTATTTATTTTTGAGAGCAAGAGAGACAGAGTGTGGGTGGGAGAAGGGTAGAGAGAGAGTGAGACATGGAATCTGAAGCAGGCTCCAGGCTCTGAGCTGTCAGCATGGAGTACAACACGGGGCTTGAACCCACGGACCACGAGATCATGACCTGAGCCAAAGTTGGACGCTTAACTGGTTGAGCCACCCAGGCGCCCCTTCTGCAAATATCTTAATAGTGGTCATATTATGAAAACTAGACAGTAGTTCCATGAGAGATGAATCTCTGAATACATCTTTGTAAACCAGGGTTTAAGACAAATAAATGGTTTCTGAACTAAAACATACTAAACTATAAGGTACTTATATCAAGCAGTTCAAAGGATGGATTACAACGTACATAGAAGGAAAAGACTTGGAAAAGAAGCCAAAGAAATCAGATGCAATGCTCAGATGGAAATTTATTGTAAGTCTGTAAAGGATGTATTTCGTAACTTAGAATTTATGGAAGCAGTTTCTAAACTCTTCGGTTATTTACCAGTCAGCTTGAGGTAATGTATATGCAAATGCTTTGCAGAAAAGTAAGATTTCTATGAATACAAGTTGTGATCGGTGAGTCTGAGTTAATATGAAGACTACTTCAATTTGTTGAACAATAATCTTCAGGGCTTTTATAGCCATCAAACTAAGTGTCATAATTTTCCTAATAATTGTACTTGGGGAGCTGAATATGGTGGTAGCAATTTTTCCAGGGGATCTCTCTGGTATTAAGTAGTTTTCTTAGGTTAAGGAACCTTTCAGAATCGAGCCTTATTTAATTCTTTGCTTCTCCAGTTTTTGTTTTGCTTGGTCAGAGGCTGTTCATTTTTATCTGAAAATAAGATTGACAAAATGTATGTAGTTTCTACCTAGCCCAGAGAAGTACAAGGATCATTTGTCTCCTGGAGTTTCCTGTAACAAAGGTATACAAAGAATTGTTTTCTGGGCGAATTAGAGGTAAAAGCCACTTTTGTTTCTTTTCTTATCAAGTGATGAGAAGAGTAGGGAATCAGGTTTCTATTTGAGCCCCACGCTGTACTTTCAGTAGATTCAGCGAAGAAATCCAGGCAGAAGGTCACAGGTGAACACTTTCCATTCTGGGAGGATTGAGGTTTTTTTTAAAAGACTTTGAAGTGAAATCAACAGTTTCAGAAGAAACTTCTTTCCTCTCTTCTTCCTTTTTGTTTTTAAAGAAAAAGTTTCTGAAATTAAATAGAAACAGAATTTTCTGTACTTATTATTTGGTAATGTTTCATTGTATTTCTGTGACACTTCACAGATCTATCAGAAACAGAAATGAAACTTAAAGTGATATGAAGCTTTTGTTTTAGTTTCAAGAAAGCTTTTCTTTAGTGTTTGGAGACTTTTCCCCCTTTTTTCTCTTTTTTGGATGCTGTTTTGAAGCTATTTAAGAGGGCTTCTCTTCTATTTTTCTACCTACACAGAAATGGTATGTAGTCCCTGTCATTCACTTTCCAGTGACTGAAAAATACTTTAAAAAGTTTTCTAAGCAGACTTGTATCCATAAAGATTTAATAGTATATTTTAATACGGTATTTTAGGTGAATTTATGAAGTTTTAAAAATAAGGTCTTTGAAAGAGTCATGATGAATTTATGAGAATGTTACCTGGGTCATTTATCACAAGACAATCCAAAAAGTCTCTGGATTCATTCTGGGTGACAGTTCTTAATATAATTGTTCTCAAGTATTGCAGCAAAGAGCTTCTAGTTGCAGAATTAATTTGTTTCTTTTTGATATTTAAGACGTGCATTGTAAGTTATTCAGTGGGATCATTCCTCTGGTTAAAATCCACTTGGTTTTAGAATGGCGCTAAAGAGGAAGCGTCAATGGAAAGTTAGTTAGAAGCCCTCTGGACCAGTACTTGTTTTGTTTTCTCTGTTCTCAGGTCTTGGTAATGATGTCCCAGGCCTAACCTAAGCAAAGCAAAGCCGGTCTTCCGCAACTTTTCACCCCCCCCCCCTTATGAGCTTTTTTGTTTTCCTTTCAAAGTTATCCATCTAGGCATCTTGTATCTTCATGTTGAGCTCCTCCCTGTTAAGATTTGTATTTAGTTAGGTGTCTGCCTTGAAAAAAAGAAACCATGAATTTTCTGCAAGATGTGATTAACTGATAATTATGCCTTTTAGGGTTATTTGGATTATTGTAACATTAATCCTTTAACGTAATGAGGTTTGGTTGTAGGATGGTATATGACAGCGCATCCAAATTTGGATACAAATATATAAATTGAAAATGCTTATTAATTTTGAAAAGCCAGGTTGTGTACTAGACAAGTTTTATCTCCATTACCAGGGGAGTGTGTGAGGTGAGAACCTATAGCTGCATCTGATCCTCTGGGCTTTGTCTGCTTTCTTATGTGTTTTCTGAATTTTCAGTAGAGTACCCAGAAATCCTCTTTGAAGGAATGCAAAGTATGTCTTGCCCTATCTCACATACTCTAGTTAGTCTAGCTTTATTTGAAGAAATTTTTCTTCTTAAGATTACCAGAATGTTTTCCTGATGCTAGTAATGCATTACTTACGCGTTTGGTATTATGGTTCCATGAAATTTTCTGCAAATACTGTACTCTATTGTTCCTTTCTACATTGTTACTCTGGGCTTTGTTTACATGTAGACTACTGCTTGGTTGGTGGTCACAAATAGTACTTGATAGTGCTTTTCGTTACATACTTGTCATAGCTGTTCACATACAGCTTGGCTTTTCTGCCTTTTTTGTTTTATTTCTTCTTTTGGGGCAGTCCAAATTCAAGTGATTTATGTTACTTTCATGTGAGGTTAAGATTGATGTGATTTGAAATATTACCCGTTATTTTCCTTCTCCTTACACTCAAAATGCAGTTTTTTATTGACTTAATTAGCAAATATTTATTGAACACATTTCAAAATAAAAGAATTTGAGGCAGCTGAAACATGAGAGGTGCAGGAACATGAGAGAGGATATTAGTTGATATGGAAAGAATGAACAGGATATAAATAGGCCCAGCAGAGGCTGCAGGGGGTGCCCCTCAAGTGGGAGCTGTAGTGAAGGCAGAGGCAATACTTGCAGAGGAAAAGCATTGACTTGGGATCAGACACCTGGCTGCTCTTCAAATCCTGAGATGTTCACTGTTCTGAAAAATGGAAATATAACTCTCATGAAGCTGTGATATTACTTTACCACAGACCTGGTGGCTTCAAACAACAGAAATGTAATCTGTAACAGTTCTGGAGGTGAGAAGTCCAAAATTGATGTCACTGGGCTGAAATCAAGATGATGGCAGGGCCAGGCTCTTTCTGGGTCTTTAGAGGGAATCCGTTCCTTGCTTCGTCCATCTTCTGGTGGTTGCCATTGTTCTTGGCTTGTGGCTGTGTCACTTGAGTCTGCCCCTGTGGTCACATTGCCCTTTCCTCTTCTGTTTTGGTCATATCTCTTTCTGTCGCTGTCTCATAAAGATCCTTGTGACTGGATTTAGAGCCTACCTCAATAATTCAGGGTAATCTCTTCCTCTCAGTCTTTTTAAGTTAATGACATCTGCAAAGACTTTGCCATATAAGGCAACATTTATAGGTTCCAGATGTCTTTGGAACCATTGTTCAGCATGCTGAACTGAAAATATTAAAAGAATTAAATATGGCAAGGAGAAAGGTCTCAGATGGAGACTTACAAAAAATGTAACTTCCTTTATTTCAATAATTTGAATAATTTTTTTACTTTCAGCCTCCTGCCTTCTTCACAGCAGACAGTTTAATCTTCTGTGTATTTATTTTTTTGTGTGGATTGTTCTCAGTCTTGTTGGTGTTAATAATAAATTCAGGTTCTGTAAATGAGTTACATACGGGATTAAAATATTCTCAGTTGAAAATTCAGACCTGCTTTCACTTCTGCAACCTTCTGCTGAGGCATTAAGTCCCAGGACAGGTGTTTGCCTAACTCTTGTCCCGCTGTTCATGTTCTGTTCCTGTCAAGCTTATTGACTGAACCATACAGCCCCCTAAATCTGAACTCTTGTCTTAGCTCTTCCCTGTACCTGCTGGAGATGTGGTGCTACTGCCATGCTCTTTCTTCAGAGTGGGATGCCATGGACTCATCTGCCCTGATGTTGCCCTCAGTTATGGCTTCTCCATCATGCTGGATGTAGGGCTTCTATTGGAAACGAGATGTCTCCTAAGGCTACCCTCTGGTTTGAGCCACATACCACTGTTAAACTTATCTGGTGTTTTATCACCATCGACTCATCACCCTGAAAGCATTCTCATTCTGGAAGGGGACAGGATACAGGGTCACTTGGGACCTATACCATCCACTTATTATTATCTAGCGCAGTCTCTACTCCGTCATTTTCTTCACCAACACCTTAACTACAGCTCCTTTCCCAGAAGATAGAAGGTGGATCCTTGTATGAAGCAATCAAGGATTGGCTAGACATGATTCTCCCCAAGCACTTATATTTGTCAAAGATTGGTAAGGTCTGTTGTGAAGTTCAAAAGTAGAGGAAATGCGTTTCTTTCTTTTTTTTTTCCTCTCTGTATAGTGTAGCTTGAGGTCAGAACATATGATGTTTCTTCAGTGGTAGAGAGAGCAATGGGTACAAAGAAACACAGGTTGGTAAAACAAACAAGCAAACATTTTGCCGACTACATTGAAATTTTCTTCCTGTGCAGTTGCAAAAAATACGGATCTCATGCTTAGCAAATAGTATTTTTAATGTGAACCTGGGTTTCATAAGCTTGAAAATATCAGCTGGTTTGTGTGAGAAGGAGACCAAATTAAGGATAGAGAGATTGTTAGGGATGTGGCTTCCCATGGGATATCTCAGTGACTGCTGACTCTCCCAACCCACTTAATAGTTTTTCAGACTCATTGATAACAACACAGTCCTTCCAAGAGCTTGAGTGGAGGACCTTGGTGTCTCCCCTAACTACCCTCTCTTTTCCATTTCCTATCCGATTTGTCAGCCAATCCTGTTGGCTCTATCTTCAGAATATGTCCAGGTTCTGCCTGCTTTGTACATCTCCACCGCTGCCACTCTAATCCAAGCCGTATCATCTCTCCCCTCATTAATTGTAATATTCTACTAAATGTGCTTCCTGCTTCCACCCTTAAGTCTTTTTTTAAAGTTTTTTATTTATTTTGAGAGATAGAGTGAGAGAGAGCACACATGTGAGTGGGGGAAGGGCAGAGAGAGAGAGAGAGAGAGAGAGAGAGAGAGAGAGAGGGAGAGAATCCTAAGCAGGATCCATACACTGTGCTGTCAGCACAGAGCCCTATGTGGGGCTCAGTCTCACAACTGTGAGACATGACCTGAGCCAAAATCAAGAGTCAGGCGGCTCAACCGACTAAGCCACCTAGATGTCCCCACCTTGAAGCTTTTAAAATCAGCTCTCCTCCACAGCCGATGCAATCCAATGAAAATATAAGTCAGTTCGTATTATTTCTCTATTCAAAGTGACTTCTCCTCAAACTCCAAGGAAAGGCCAGAGCTTCACTATGAACTGCAGGGTCTTTCCTAGGCCTCCTTCTAGCTCATCACCATTGCTTCTCTAACCTCTTCTCCTAGTACTTGCCCCTTTGCTCACTCAGCTTCAGCCGCATTAACCTCCTTGCTATACTTCAAACATGGAACGTTGCTCTTGCCTCAAAGGCTTTGTTCTTGTTCTTCCTGTAGGTGTCTGCTTGGCTCATGCCCCCTTCTCCTTTGGGTCTTTGTTCAAATATTACCTTCTCAACAAGATCTATCTGGCAAGCTCTTGAAATGAATTCCTTTCCCCTATGACCTCCTCTTTTCCTATGCCCTGCTCTATTTTTCTTTGTAGTATTTATTCCTGCCTTTTAAGAGTTGCATTTTATTTATAGTCTGTATCTTCTCATTAGAATGAAAACTCCATGAGGCAGGGATTTTTGACTGTTTTATTCACTACAAAATTCCAAGCCCCAGGATGAATGTCTGACACGTGGTAGGCCTTCAAGAAATATTTGCCAAATGGATGGATGAATGAATGGTATAACTGCTAGACTCCATGGGTTTATCCCATAGAAAGTAGGAAGTAGATAAGCTTTTTGAGCAAGGGTCACGTTGACACATATGTTTTATGAAGCTTGCTGTAGTATTAGTGTCCAGGTTGGATTACAAAAATAAGAAACTAGAGGTTTGGAGATTAGTTAAGAAAAGGTGAGGATCTAAATTGGGATTGTTATCATGAGAATGAGTGAGGGGTTGTTGGTTGTGTGAAAGACACTTGGAGGGAAATATCTCTGGTATCTGGGGATAGCAAAAGTGGAGGTCATGGGAGTGGATATAAAGACGCAATGGAGATAGGAGAATTTAGGAAAAAGCAGTTTGAAAGAGAAAAAAGGAGAAGACTTTGTTTTCAAGTTTATTTTTTCATTTTGATAAAATGTACATAACATAAAAGTTACCATTTTTAAGAGCATAGTTCATTGGCATTATGTACATTCATATTGTTGTGCAACCATCGCCACTGTCCCTCTCCAGAACATTTTTATCTTCTCATGGTGAAACTCCAAATCCATTAAACAATAACTCCTTGCTCCCTAGTCCCTGGCCACCACCATTCTACTTCCCATCTTTATGAATTTGTCTATTTGTACCATTCTATAAATGGAATCATGCAGTATCTGTTCTTGTGTATTCTTATTTTACATATAATATCTTTTAGGTCCATCCCTGTTGTAGCATGTGTCATTCCTTTTTAAGGCTAAGTATCCCATTGTATGTTTGTAGTACGTGTTTATCCATTCATCTGTTGGTGGGCAGTAGAGTATTTCCACCTCTTGTGAAGGATGCTACTGTGAACATTAGTGTAAAAATATCTGTTCTCACCCTGCTTTTGCTTCTTTTGGCTATATACTCAGAATTGGCATTGCTGGAATTAATATTTTGGGTGAATCACTATACTGACTCTGGATTTAGACAAACTATGTATGAGGTGGTGGAAAGTCTAGCAGCTAGAACTAGAGCACAACTGAAAGCAACTGTGGCCAGAGATTCCATCTCAAGGAACTTGACAGATGGGATGGCTGAAGAGAAGAGAGTGAATTAGTTTAAGAAAGGGAAAGAAAAAATTTGAGCCAAAGATGACATCTTAGGAGGGAGGAACCATGGAAGCTTGTCAATGAGACAGAAAAAGAGCCATTGGAGTTAGGAACAGAACCCAGAGTGTTGATGCACACTTAACTTGAAGTCATCCATATTCATTGAGCTCTTACGAGAATTTCCTTTCAGATGAATAAGCTTCCATTTAAGTATGACTTTACTTTCAAGGGTTCAGGTGTTGTAGGTCACAGATCACTACTGAGTGTTGAATGTCTGAGACACGATACTTTCCAAAAAGGTCCTAGAAGCACCTAAAAAAAGCAGAGGGTTTCTGTATTCCTTAGTTGGCTGTTCTTCACTTCCTGTTTTACATTAGTAATTTCACAGTAACTTTTCTTTATTGTTGTTTCTTTATTTCTGTTATTGAGGTATGACATACCTTAAGAAAAGTGAACAAGCCATATGTGGACAACTCAATGAACTCTCAAATGTTACATAAACTTGGATATCCAACACCCAGAACAAGAAATAGTATTTCCCATACCCAGTGGTTCCCGTCATGCTCCTGCTCCCTCACCCACTATCCCTATTATCTTGATTTCTAACACCACAGATTTATTTCGCCTGTATCGAATTTCATGTAAGTGTAGTCATGTACTATGTACTATTCTTTGTGTCTGACTTCTTTCATTTAATATCATGTTTGTGAAATTCACCCATACAGTTGTGTGTTGTAGTATGTATTTCACTGTGTAAATTTACACAAGTTATTCATTCGTTCATTCTCAGGCTGATAGGCATTGGGTAGTTTTCAGTTTGGGGCTCTTTGAATAGCACTGCTATAGACACCAGGTTTCTTATTAAAATACGAGTTGTGTATGTTATGTTCACCTCTTTAAAGTTGTCGCTGCCTATTTCATTTAAGTACCTTTCCTCCTAAGTGCCTTCCCACCCTACCTAATTATCTTCATTGTTAATACAAAATATAGTTGCCTAAACATTAGTTTTGAAAGCATAAATTGCCCCTAGAAATTAGGTTTCGTGAAATTGTATGTGCTTCCATTAAATTTTTTCCTTTTAAAGCATTTATTTTAATTTTTCTTAACTATCCAGATTATGTGTCTCAAATGCATTTTTGAACCTGTCAAAATTTTTCGTCTCTTAATAGGGTGAATTGTTCAACCTTGAGGCAAATATTTTAATTTTGGCATCACGATGAGCTGGAGAAAAAGAATACCTCCTAAATTCTTAATGCAGATTTGTTATCAAACTTAATTATAATTTACATGGCAATAAAAGGAATTGAGAATTACCAAAAAGTGCATTGTGATATTCTGTCATTTTTTCTCCTCAGGTTACAGTCTGCTTTGGTATAAAAATCAACATTACTAATTCAAAGTTGCCGAAAATATTATCAACCTGGCTATCCTAGAATTGAGTTGAAATTTGCTGTATTTAGTAAAGCTACATAATATATTTTATATATTTGTATGGATACATGTGTCCACACACATTTCTTTCTACCTGCCTATTTGTCTGTCTATCTATTCATTCATCTGTCCATCCATGCATCTATCTGTTGACATACTCACTGAAACATTCCTTACAGAAAGAACAATAGAAGACCACGAGCTGGTGATGGAAGTGCTATCTAACTGGGGAATGGAAGAAGAAAATAAACTATACTTTAGAAAAAATTATGCCAAATATGAATTCTTTAAAAACCCAATGGTAAGTGAAATCCCCATTAGTAGTTAGAGAAAATAAATGGATTTGTTAAATTTTATTTTATTTTTTGTGAAGAAAAGAATCACTATGAATAAAGTATAATTTCCTATTTGGTAACTACAAATAAAATGTAATTTCCTATTTGGTAAATTGTAGGTCAGAATTCTGTTCCTTTAAAATCATAATTATGTTTTTTCTTACTTTATCAATGATTAGTCAGTATGATCATAGAAGTTCAGATAGGTAGTTTGGGGGAGCTATTTCTTCTTCTTCTTGCTTTTTAAGAAAACAAATATACATTTAATTTGGGAAATCAATTATTAGATATCTTCAAGCAGCTCCAAAATATTATAGTTTAACACTTTTCAAAGAATGTAGGAAATTTAAATAAGAAAATTTCTAAAGTAAAAACAGATTGATGATTGTTTGGAGTGCTATAGCTCAGCCAAAAATTATTGACATGAATCTTGCTGTTCCAAAATATTTTTTCAGTGCAATAATTACCGAGCTAAGTAGAAATGAGCTAAAGACCAGAGCATTATCCAATAAATACTTCTTTCATTATAGTGCTCTTTAAAAGAAAATAAATGTGTGTCACATTCCTAGTGAAGACTAGGTATCTGCAGAAGTCAAAAGAGCCCCTGGGCTCATTATTTTAAATTGTTTTTGTCTCTGCAGCTATAGCGTATTTTTACACTAGGTTTTGGATAATTGAATTGAAATGATCCTTTATGAAAAATATATGATACATACTATAATAGAATATTTTCAAACCCTGAAAGACCTCTTATGTTCTCTTTTATTTGAACCTATTAATAAAAACATAATGGAGTGATCTTTGACAAAGAAAATAAAAGAGTACTAATAAAAATTAAATAGAATTAGAATTTGAAGGGAAACTGTTTTCTTGTTGTGAATCTTTGTTAAAAGCAAGAATTTAAAAGTATAGTTAAAGGCATATGGTTTAGTGCTTGTTTTGGGTTATATATCATTATGGTTGTTGTTATTATTATTATTATTATTATTATTATTATTATTATTTAAACAGGTCTGTACACTCATTTTGTAGACCTAGAGCAGTGGTTCTCAACTGGGGGTGTTTTGACAATGTCTGGAGACATTTTTGCCTGTCACTACTGGGGTGGAGGGACAGGAGGGCTGTTAGCGGGTAGAGGCCAGGAATGCCGTAACTAATATTGAACACAGTATTAGACCAAATGTTAATAGAACTGTTGTAAAGGCCTGTCCTTCCAGGAAGTATAGAGGTCTATATTTTCCCAAACTTGTCTGATTATAAAAATTACCTGGGGGTGGAGAGAGTGCTTATTGAAAGCATAGGACCCAAGACCTACCCAGACCTACTGAATCAGACACCCCAGGAATGAAGCCTGGGAATTCCAATTTTAAACAACTGTCCTAGGTGAATTTTATGATTAAACAAGGTTGGACAAAGAGTAGGTTGAAAGGACTGGACTTTTAGCCTCTGGCCCTATTGTAAGTCCTGGCTCCTCTACATGTGGCTATGACCTGGGTTATACCGTCTACTTCTATGAGCCTTGAGTTTGTGAAATGGAGTTGAGAATCCTCTAGCACCTGCCAGCCAGAATGACTGTAGGACTCAGGGAAGAGATACGGGAGCAAGCACGCTGCCATCGTGAAAGCAGTGTTTGGTAACTTGACGTATGTGGATCTCTGCATCTGCATTATCTGAGGGTGTTTGCTAATCTTTGGGCCCTACCCACACCTTCCCCTTAAGATACATGAAAGTAGAGTCCAGGCACTGGCATTAAAAAAGAAACAAAACAAAACAAAACAAAACACTTCAGGTGAATTTTCAACACAGTGACTTAGAGAACTTTTGCTCTAGCTTACTATATTGGTCATACTGAATCTTTTCTAGCATGGCTTTTGAGATAATGTAACCTCTATCTTTTTGTCAGTATTTTTTTCCAGAGCATATGGTGTCTTTTGCAACTGAAACCAATGGTGAAATATCCCCCACACAGATTTTGCAGGTAAAATATATTCCCATTGAAGTATGTTAAGTAACAGCATGATAAAGGGGAACTTTAAGGTCCATATTTATACATGCCCAGATTTTGAAATGGTATACCTTGACTGATTAATTTTTGCTGGAGGTGAAACTAAAAAGAAAAGAAAGAATAGGAAAGGAAAGAACAAAACCTGAATAAAGAATTCCCTAAATCAGGAAAGCCTCCTAACCCCATTTTTCTTCCCAGTTTTGGCCAATTGTGAAAGGAATGTGTATCATGAAAGGAAACTTGCAGAGTAATTTGCTCTATGATGTGTTTAAAGATTATGTTAGTCTTTTTGAAAAATCAAAATCCTCAGTACAGTGTAGGCATTTTACTGACAGATATTTAGTATTAACTTTTATAATAAGTGCTCTCAATCCATTTGTGGTAAAATATTCAGCAATTAAGTGAAAGGAGAAAAACAGATATAGAATATATATATATATATACGTACATATATATATATATATATATATATATATATATACACATATCATATGCTGACGTGTCATAACCATGTTGGATACCTGAGCAGAATTCTGAAATGTTTTAGCTGAATTAAGAATGCTAGTTATTTAATTAAGAGTCTCCTTAGTTTTGTATCTGTTGGGCTCGTTTCTGCCAAACTGGAAGTGGCTTTACAAGATCATTTTTAAAAGATATTTTCATTACAATAAAAGAATGATTTCAGTTATTTTATTTTTCATAGATTAGTAGATTTCACATCACAAGCTCTGCCATTGTTAACAGGTTAATGTTGAGCAATGTTTTTATAATGGTTACTGTTTGATCTAAGCCTTCAGGCATCCTCAGACCCACTCAATATTTTCTGACCATTAAAGAAGACAACTTTTAATATTTCCATAATAGATACTACTTTAAGTATATTGGTATTTAAATATACTGGTAACTGTAATGGGTGGTACAGATCTGTTTTCTATGGGCTTTTAATAGGCTATATTTCATTTTCTCTCTTCACAATATTTTAGAAAATGTGATTAGTCTCAAGAGATTTTCCTGAAAGCTTCTTATATGCTACTGGGTTTCACAGACACCCCATCAGGATATTAGGATGAGTGGCAGCGGCCCAGCAGCTATGCCTGAGGACCCCCCCCCCCCCCCCCCCCCCGCCGCTCTCAGGCCCTCTCAGTGCTTCACTACTGGCTTAGGATACAGGGTGGCGGGCTGGAGTTTTTATTCCACCTCCTTTCCCCAATTCTCCTATAATATAGTTATATTACTTTAATGTGAAATTATAAAAACAAGAAAAATCATAGCTTTGGAATCAGATAGTCCTGCATATGCCTCTGACCTTTTCTCTCCACAGAGGCAATGTTTCCACTTTTAAAACGTTTCTTCTTTTTCTAGTATGACCTCTGTGACTCCCTTTTTAAAATTTAATTGGTTTGGTTTAATAACTTGGAAAGCACTCAAACTAAAAAACCTACTTGCCTGTTTTGCATGTCAATTAATTAATAACTGTGGCTCATTAAATTAAAAAATTTAATAATTTACTTAAAAACATACATATCTATTCTCAGCATTTCCCAGAGTAGCCTTTTAAAATATGTCACATCATTTTAGCTAGTAATTTCTCTTTCAGTTTTTCCATTTTGCATTTGTTTATTCATAGGGATTTCTGTTTTCTTCTTTTAATGAGATGCTAATGCATTTCCACTGTCTTATTAAGGATGCAGAGCACAGCCACTCATACAGAGCTCTTCCTTTTCATTCTCGCTTTCCCAACCAGCACATGCCTACTGTCTCAGTTCATTATTACTGTGTAACAAACTGTTCCAAACCTTAATGGCTTAAGTGCCCACTCACATTTTGCCAACAATTTTGCGGGTCAGGAATGTGGAAAGGGTTTAGCTGGGTGGGTCATCTCTGAGGCACATGGGCTCTCTGGAGGTTTGAGGATCCCCTTCTAAGATAGCTGTTCACTGTGTGTCCCTGGTACTTCTTGGCCTGCCTGCCTCTCTCTCTCTCTCTCTCTCTCTCCCCTCTCTCTCTTTCTCTGTCCACATGGGTTCTCATCCTCAAGAGCTTTCCTAGTTGTATTGGGTCTCACACAGCAGAGCCATCTCGGGGTAGTCACATTTCTTATGTGACAGCTAGCTTCCAAGAGTTAACTAGTGAAGGACTAGTTAAGGACCAGAACTGGAACTAGCTGACTATCACTTCTGCTGTATTCCATTGGTCAAAGCAGTCAGAAGCTGTGCCCAGATTCAAGGAGGTAGAGAAACAGACTCCAGCTCTTCATGTGTCAGTGGCAAGATCACTTTGCAGAAGAGCATGTGGGCTGGGAGATGGTGCTGCAGCTCTCTTTGGAAAACACCTGCCGTAGCCATCCACAATCGAGAACCTTGGTGGACAAAGAAAAGACTGTCTGCTTTACCTCATCAGGGAGGTGAACTCAGCCCAACTTTCTTAACAACTGAATAACTGAAGTCAAGATTGGAGTCTTTATTTTGACTATGATGAAGCTGATATGTTCTCAGGGAGGAGCATAGAAAAGCATAGAAACGTATCAGGACTTAACTCTTAGACAAAATCTAGCTTTTCAAGATGGACACTTAAATAACTTACCAGTTTGGTGTTTGGCTAAGTACTGACCACTTAGAATGTATATTTTGTGCACATATTTTTATTTGGAACTTGCCTTGGGTTGTCAAAAGACTGATTTATTTTCCGTTGTATTTATATTGCCATTTCTATAATGGCTTGTATAAGTGGCATTGACCCTGTTAGATTTTACATGGTTATATTTGAAATCTTAACAAGATTACTATAAGGCTACACTATCATTGATTCAAAAATACTATGAGAATGTCTAACTTTCTTCCAGATGTTTCTGAGTTCAAGCACATATCCTGAAATCCATGGCTTCTTACATGCAAAAGAACAGGGAAAGAAGTCCTGGAAAAAGATTTACTTCCTTCTAAGAAGATCTGGTTTATATTTTTCTACAAAAGGGACATCAAAGGTAATTGAAATGTCAATGATATGTTATGAATTGTAAGTTAAAGTGGGTTTTATTTTTTTTACTGCTTATATCAAGAGTTGGTAATTATAGATTCCAAATATTTGCTACAATTTATCTATCCTTTAAAAATGTTTATTTATTTATTTACTTACTTACTGAGAGAGACTCCCAACATGAGCAGGGGAGGGGGCAGAGAGAGACTGGGAGGGAATCCCGAGCAGGCTCCCTGCTGTCAGCGTGGAGCCTGACGCAGGTCTTGATCTCACGAACTGTGAGATGATTACTGGAGCTGAGATCAAGAGTCGGAGACTTCACGGACCCAGCCACCCTGGTACCCCTGCCATAATCCATTTAAGAACTGACTATTCAGCTTTGTTTCACACTAGTTTCAACATAGGCCCCGTGATGGAAATCTGGATGCTCTTATTTCAGTACCACATACTGTGCTCATTTCTTCTCTACTCCAAATTCACCCCCTTTTTCCTTATCCTTGGTTGCAGATTTTGAGGTCCAATGTAGTGCACATCTTTTCTTTTCACCACAGGTTATGCTGCTGACCTTGCCCACTTCTGAACTTCTGTTGTTGATGCAGTTAGTAACACCCAGCTGACTCTGTAATTGCTCTTGAATTCCTTTGTCTGTGTTGGTTTTGTCTCCTTAGCTAGATTGTCGATTCCTAAAGGAAGGTACATTACCATCAGGGTGGATATATGTGTTCCTTTGTGTGCGTGTGTGTGTATACCTGTGCAGTCACATAGACCTACTTGTGTGCTCCTACAGGCACCATCACTCATACATGTAATTTCACAGTGCTCAGCGCTGCATTGTCTGTATTTCTGTGTAGTCTAGTCAGTGTTGACTATGCCTTGTTTTATGAGTGCTGACATTTTATGCGATGCATTGATTATCTTTCATGTAAAACTACTTTTGAGAGTTTTCATGGGCGACTATTTTAATTCTGTTCTAATGCATCTGTTGTTGTCAAACAACATTGTTGATTCTTTGTTGGTAATCTGTCATTTTTTTTCTGGCTGTTTTTCAAATATTGTGATAATCATTGGTGTTCAGTAACTTCCCCGACCATATTTCTAGGTGCATTCGCATGTATTCTGATGTATCTTACTTGATTCTCACCATATGCATTCAGTCTGCAAATTTCTATTTTCCTTTTATCCTGGAAATGTTCATTTATTATTTATTTCTCTCTCTCATTATGTGATTCTTTAAATTTCTGTAGGATTTTCTGTCTTGGCTACTTGTGGCTGCAGGCACACGTTTGCTTGTGGAGGCCTCACTCTCTCCTCACGTGGCCTTCTCTTCTTTCTCCATGTCTTATAAGGACACTTGTCACTGCATTTAGGGCCCACCCAGATAATCTGAGATTGTCTCATCTTGAGATCCTTAACTTAATTACATCTGTAAAGACCCTTTTTCTAAATCAGGTTATATTCCCAGTTTCTTGGGATGGGGGCACAGGCATATCTTTTGTGGGGGAGGGGGATGACTATCATTCAACTCACTATAGGAAGCCAGTGAAAATTTTTGAGCAGGAGAGTGAGATAATCAAGTTGTAAGATTACTACGGCCATAGGGAGCTTAATCAGAGAGAGGGAGAGAGAGAGAAAAAAATAATGAAGGGGAGGGGGCTAAGGAAGCAGAGAGTGGAGGGGGACACAGGGAAAGAGAGATTATCTAGAGGCACACACAGATGCTAATTAGATAGTCACTCAGCAATGCAGAGTGGAGCTGATGGGATCTAACCTAGGCCTATGATGAGCTGGGGTGGGGGTAGGGGGGTGTGGGTGGCAAAAGGGATGGATACAAGATTCAATGGCAAGTGGCTAGATCTTGTTGACCTTGTTGATGTGAAAGGAGAGGGAGCATTTTAAACGTTCTTAAAAAAGGAAATGAAGAAACACTCAAGGATTTAATAAACAGGAATAGGAGGTTTGCTATCACATTATCTTAGAAGTAAGATCATGATCTGAGCTCTAGATATATTGTGTTGAGGGTGAAGCATTCAAATGGAAATGCCCAGAATACAGTTAATGGGGAGACCAGATATACCAGTGGTGGTCCTAACAGGAGATACGGAGCCACAAGGAGTAATACTTGATTCTTTCATACTTTCGAGAGCTTTCCCTCAGATATGGTTTTCCTTTGTTGCTGTTTGCAAGAGTACATGCATATGAGTGTGTATTTCGTTGAAGTTTAAGTGATGGAATGGGGCTCAACTAACTTAGTAATAGTTAGTAATACATTCTCTTACAAACGTATTTTATTTTTAAGTGTATGTCATTCGACTCCTAGCATCCTGTCATACATACGCATTAAACTAATTTTTCTTGAACATTTTAACTAATTTTCAAATTTTTCTACCATAAATAACGTCAGGATAAATAATTACCTGTTTCTGTAATTAAGGTTTAGGATTTTCTTTGGTCTAAATTTTAGTGGGGTTGCTTTTTTATCCTTTGTTTGTAAGTGTGAAGTTATATATGAAGATGTTTTTTAAACAAATACATGCTTGGTTATCTTTTTTTTTTTTTTTAACTTTATTCATTTAATTTGAGAGAGGCAGAAAGCATGAATGGGGGGGCGGGGACAGAGGGAGAGAGAGAATCCCAAGCAGGCTCCACACTGTTAGCACAGAGCCTGACACAGGGCTCGAAACCATGAACTGTGAGACCATGATCTGAGCCAGGGTCGAACACCGACTGAGCCACCTAGGTGCCCCTATTTTTTTATTTATTTATTTTTTTACTTTTAACATCAGAGAAAAGTGGCTTCTAAATCCAGTAATCATGTTGATCATACTTTTTCCAGTGAACCTTCACTGGAAGATATGATAATGTTTCTTTAATTTCTAAATTCTCACTTCTTCAACAGGTTTCTCATTAAAATCAACTGCCCATTATATTTTTACTTTAGCCTTCCCCTCCTTTCCCTGCCCAACCGTTATATAAAAGACAGCTCTGATTCCTTCTACTGGACCCATGCCTTTTTTCTTGTGATGGTCTTTCCCTTGGCCAGGCAAAATCACAAGCATCAAACATCTGTTCTCAGTCCATATTGTAGCTCTTTTCAACATAGTGTCTGACTTTGCTGTATATCAGTACATAATATTCTTCTCTCTGGCCTGTGTCTAATGAGCTCATGTTCCATACATGAAAATGATTTTAAATTTCCCCTCAAAAAAAGAAATTCAAGGTATTAGGTAACCTCAAGGATTATGACCTTAATATAAATTATGCAGGTTATCTAATGTCTAACGACATTTCTACCTGGCAAAGATACAATTTCCTATCCTTTTTCTGTGAGAAGGTCTTGATTTATTGTAATTTCTGAAGATCTGGGCTGCGTGGGAGTTAGTTCAGCACCGCTACAAGCCTCGGAGATGTACCTGTGACTTTTATTTAGGGAAACCTCTAAGTATGCCCCTCTTCACCTCTCCCCTTGTATACACATGCACGTGTGGCCTTTGCTAACCAGGCCAACCCAGGCTTGTGGTCTCAATTTGTAAACCTTGATATGTCTGCAGTAATGGAGCAAAAATCTGTCAAGAAATGAAACCCATCATGCCTCTGTAGCCTTCGAGGGTTTCTCAAGCTGCCCTTTTCTTACATCCAGATGACTCAGCTACGTTGACTTCTACAGCACCAGTGGATGGGGGATGGTTTTATCTTTTCTTCGTAGAAATCAGACATTTTTACTAGCATTTGTTTCTATCAAAAAATAGTTTTAAAAGCCATGACAGTAAGAGTATCTCTCTCCTTCCTCTCCCCTTGTTCCAAGGGCGCGAGGCTGGGTCTCTTTCAACAGTTTTCTTTTCTGCCTTATTCTCCCATGGAGTTGGGAACTGTAGTCATTCATTAGATCAAAATGCCTAACAGTGACACACAGAGGAACAGTGGCATACACAGACACTCTCGCTCTACCAATCATCAGGGATGCAACAGCCTGCTGGTAAATGACTAGAAGTATTTTGGATTTGGATCTGAATGGGTTGCTCAAATTGCTGAATGTTCTGGGTTTTCTGTCTTCTCTGTTTTGCTTTGTTTTGAGCATTGCCTCTCAAATTTCAGTGCATGTGAATAACCTGAGGCCTTGTTAAAATGCAGATTGTGATTCAGTAGGTCTGTGGTGGGGCCACACATTTTACATTTTTAATAAGCTCCCGGGTGATGCTGATGCTGCTCGTCTGGGACCACACTACTAGTAGCAAGATTTTAAAGAACAAATGCATTTTGGCCAGCTTAGATTATGCATTCAACCCCAGAATTAAGCACTTCTTCAAGTTATTAACCTGTCACAGAATAATATGACCCAGTGATTTCCCATGACCAGCTTTAAATCTCATGGATTTCCCAGAGAAGAAATAGCTGTTCATGATTCCTTCCACTTTGCCTTGAACATCAGACACATTCCACTGCCAGGTAATTTCCCTGAACTCATCTGTACAGGCTTCCTTCTTTTCATAAAAGTAGTCAGGCCACCTATTTCATTGTTTACTGTGATGTGCTGGGCAGTACGCAAACAGGAGGGGTGATGGTTTCTAAACAAAGCAAGAATCATTGTCTCTTTCTCTTCCTTCTCTGACTGCCGTGGAAGCTCAAACCAAGCTTCTTGCCTTTGTTCAACTACCATTATTTGAAACCTGGACAAGGAAAACATTTCCAAAAGCCATCCTTTGCTGCCTCTTTCCCTGAGATTCCTGAAATGGTAGTTAAAGAGAAAACTTTATTATTTTTTTTTAATATATGAAATTTATTGTCAAATTGGTTTCCATACAACATCCAGTGCTCATCCCAAAAGATGCCCTCTTCAGTACCCATCACCTACTCTCCTCTCCCTCCCACCCCCATCAGCCCTCAGCTTGCTCTCAGTTTTTAAGAGTCTCTTATGCTTTGGCTCTAAAGAGAAAACTTTAAATAGGAAGGTAAATGTTTTGCTGTATACTGGAAGTTAAACTTACAAACAAGTGGCCACTTCTCAAATAATATTGTATCAAGCTTCTGGTTCTTTTATGGATATAGTAACTTAATTTTTCTTCCCTTTTGTTTCTGTGACATTACTTGGAATATTTTTTGCCAAGGTATAAATTATGCAACATGATAGAAACACAAAGAGAGTGTGCCAAAATATGTGTTCACTTCAACACTCACGTATATATTTTTTTAAAGGAACCACGGCATTTGCAGTTTTTCAGCGAATTTGGCAATAGTGATATTTATGTGTCACTGGCCGGCAAAAAAAAACACGGAGCACCGACTAACTATGGATTCTGCTTTAAGGTACAGGCTTAATATTTTGATAGATGAATAAAGCAAGCCTCAGCCTTTTAGGTAAGCTTGAGTTTCTTTTAATTTGTTTTAAAAAGAGACAGCTTTCTCTTATATATAGGAGAATTTTAGTGGCTTTTATTTCAACAGGTGTTACCTTCAAGATATGCATTAACGATAAACAATGTGCTGTGGCCTTCTAGCCTAACAAAGCGGGAGGGCCCCGAGACCTGAAAATGCTCTGTGCAGAAGAAGAGCAGAGTAGGACGTGCTGGGTGACCGCGATTAGATTGCTTAAGGTAATCTCGTCGCAGGCGTGAATTCCTATTAAATGCTGGGAGTGCCATGAAAGTGTGAAAACATCTGTATTTCAAAATGTGAAGACTCACTATGAGTCCATGTACCCAAATGTATGTATTTTATTTTTTTTATCTAAAAGATAAACATTTGCAGAGTAGAGTGGAATCGCCTAGTGCATTTATCTTTTGTGTGTGGAGTAAGTATTCCATTTTTACAAATGCTCTGAATTTTATTTTTTAAAGAGTATTACATAGATAGCTAGTGTAACCGATTAAAACTTCTATACATGACTCAGTATGCATTTTCAACGTATTGCCAACAATCCAATGTGACATATATTTTAAAATGTGCCCACTGAAGTATGTTTAATGTGATGGTTTTACATTTAATTTAAGTGTTGTATAAATTGTTTTATAGTTTACTTCAAATTATTACGCAAATTTTACTGTAGGTATACTATGAAAACATCCACTTTGTGCTAAGTAGAAATTGTAACCTAAATAAGCATAGTTTGTTAGTGAGCATTTTGAAAGGAGTAAGAATGTTCTAAAGGTTATGTGGGGAAGAGAGACATAGAGTGATTTCTTCTAGAATGTATAGAAAACATATTTAATTTAAAAACTTGTATGGTAGTAAATTTAACACAACTTCATAATTATAAAAATTATCAACCATTTCCTTTTGAAGAAGGGCAAAATAATCAGAATCAGAATTATTAGCTGTCTTACAAGTTTTGGAAAACAGTTTTATTTTTTATTCTTTTTTATTTATTTTTTTTTTAATTTTTTTTTCAACGTTTTTTATTTATTTTTGGGACAGAGAGAGACAGAGCATGAATGGGGGAGGGGCAGAGAGAGAGGGAGACACAGAATCGGAAACAGGCTCCAGGCTCCGAGCCATCAGCCCAGAGCCTGACACGGGGCTCGAACTCACAGACCGCGAGATCGTGACCTGGCTGAAGTTGGACGCTTAACCGACTGCGCCACCCAGGCGCCCCTTTTTATTCTTTTTTAAATTTTATCTTTTATCTTTTTAAATAAAATTGTATATGTTTTTTTATTCTTTTATGTAATTGAGGTGAAATTCACATAACATAAAAGTAAATGAATTAACTATTTTAATTAACTATGCTAACATTATGAACATATTACTAACTGTGTACACATTAACAACATGAACAATACAATGGCATCTCGTTCATTCAGAATGTTGTGCAACCACCACCTCTGTCTAGCTCCAAAAATTTTTTATCACCTCAAAAGGAAACTCCATAACCATAAAGCAGTGACTCCCAGCCCCTGGCAACCATCCATGCCTGTGTCTGTCTCTATAGGATTTACCTATTTGGACATTTCATATAAATGGAATCATATAATATCTGATCTTTTGTGTCTGACTTCTTTTATTTAGCATATTGTTTTGTAGTTCATCCACCTTCTAGCATGTCCATAATTGATTCCCTTTTTATGGCTGAATAATATTCCAGTGTGTGTGTGTGTGTGTGTGTGTGTGTGTGTGTTTACAGATGTATAGATATATGTTAAGACAGTTTATTCATTTATCCATTAATGGATACTTGGGTGTTTGCATCTTTTGATTATCGTGTATAGTACTCTTATGAACATGTGTATTTATGTATTTGTTTGGATACCTGTTTTCAGTTTTGAGGGTATATACCGGGAAGTGGAATTGCTGGTTATATGGTAATTCTGTTTAACCTTTTGAAGAATTGCCAAAATGTTTTCCAAAGTGACTAACGTTTACCACCTGCGCTATATGAAAATTCCAATTTCTTCATATCCTCATTAACACTTGTTATTTTCCTTTAAAAAAAAATAATTATCCTAGTGGATGTGAAGTGGTATTGGAAGAAACATCATTTAAATGGCTTAAAGGAAGCTTTTGGATTAACTATGAAATTTGCTTCCTTTTGCTGTTATGGCAGATAGCTGCCGTAGTTACTTTATTACAAGAGACTTGTTTTTCAATAGTCAACCGTTAAATGACTATCATGATTTTGGTTTCAACAAAGCTTAGGAGTCTTGATTCTTTGAAACCCTCATGGTAAGTAATTGCTTCTATGTTCTCATTGTCATAAAATGTAAAAAAGAAAAGAACTTTAAAGAGTGTTGCAAACCAGACAAAGAAGTAGTAATTAGTAAACTTGGGATATGCATTGGAATCATCTGAGAAGCACTCTCAAGTCCTATGGGCCCAGCCCCGTCCTTGGGGATCCCGATTTAGTGAGTGAATTCCAGATGTATGCCTGATTAAGAACCAGTAACCTCATCCAGTCTTCTCCTTTTATAGATGAAGAGGCTGGCATTCTTTGGAATCCTTTAACTCATCACAGTCCCAGTAGAGAAAGTACCTTGAGGTCTCTGGTTTTCTCTTTCCTTCCTTTAGAACTCTGGAAATCAGGGTAGGCTGGTAGAGGAGATGCTTTCCAACCTTGTTAGTCAAGGCTTCCTCCCTTCTAATTTGATCTCAAGGTCAAACACCCAAGTCAGGAGCAGATGGTAAGCCCACTTCCTTTTTTTTTTTTTTTTTTACCCACTTCCTTAAAGCAGTCTTTCTAACATGCAACTGATTTTACTAGGATACACCTTTTTTTTTTTTTTTTGCATAAGTAGAATTCTGCCAGTAAAATTATGATATGCTTTCATATCACTTATGATTTTTATTTTCATTTAGTTATTTTATATTTATTTAGACTCATAGATGCAGATTTTCATCCTTTATCAATTTTGTGTACACACACACATCTATCTATCTATCTACCTGAAATAAATTGTGTGAGCTATCTATAAAACTTCAAATTCTAAGTCTGGTTTTCCTGAATCATTTCTTCTCATAGCATGGACACCCATATTTCATACAAACTCTCTAGCTCTGTGCCATCAGGAGCTTCAGGGAGGAATAACTTCTCAGATAGGTGCTCTGCCATGGTCCCTGGGGTTGTCTTTCTAGCCAGTGGCATCCCCCTTGCAAGGTTTGATGCAAATGATTTTTTGATCTCACCAAACATTTCAGGCAATGGCAAGTCACTTGGTCCACAGTGAATATAAGATGCCATAGTTAAGTTAAGGCAAATTTATGAATGTTAAAATTTGAAAAGAAATGTGTGTCTAAGAATTGATAAAATATATTAAAAGCTTTTTTTGATCCTTCCATATACAGAGTGCTTAGCTTCTGGAAGATTGTCTCCTTTTCACTTTTTCTTCTCATTTGATT
Source organism: Lynx canadensis (assembly GCF_007474595.2). Taxonomy (NCBI): domain Eukaryota; kingdom Metazoa; phylum Chordata; class Mammalia; order Carnivora; family Felidae; genus Lynx; species Lynx canadensis. The sequence goes on along the minus strand of NC_044310.1, from coordinate 153,236,372 downwards.
TCTTTTTAAACCATCTTTCAAGGCACAAATGTCCACTTTAAAGATGCTCCATTGTATTAGTTTCTATGGGTGCTATAACAAATGACCACTTTAGTGGCTTAAAACAACACACATTTATTATCCTACACCGCTGTCATTCAGGAAGCCTGAAATGGGTCTAATTGTCCTAAACACAAGGTATCTGAGAGCCTACATTCTCTTCCAGAGACTGAGAGAGAATCCATTTCTCGTGCTCTTTCCCGACTTTAGAGGCCGCCAAGATTCCTTGGCTCATGGTCCCTTTCTCTACCATTAAAACCAGCAATATTGAGCCAAGACTTTTTCATGCTATGACTCAGTTCTCTTTTGTGCCTCCCCTTCCACTTATAAGGGCCCTTATGATTATATTGGATCCACCTGGATAATCCAAGATACTCACCTAATTTCAGCATCAGCTGATTGGCACCCTTAATTTTATCTGCAGCATTAATTCTTCCTTGCCAGGTAACCTGACCTAATCACAGGCTCCAGGAATTACAATGTGGACATCTATCGGGGCCATTATTCTGCCTACTATATATGTATCCCGTGTGTGTGTGTGTGTGTGTGTGTGTGTGTGTGTGTGTGTGTTCAATTGTGGTAAAGCTTTTCCAGATGAGGCAGAGAGGGAGGCAGGCATCACTGAGAACCTTTATCCTGGAGGCAATGATAAACCACCTAACAGTTTCAAATGGGAAAGTGATATGATCTGTTTTACAGATCTGGTAAACAGATCTGTTTTAACATATCCAGATACAGGAAGGCAGGGCTTGCCAGAACACAAATTTGAAATGCTCTAACAGGGGAGTCAGTTGGTTTCCCCTGGCAGCTTGCCGTCAGTGGGTACCTGTTTTATCCCCCTGGCTGGTGCACCTGGACTCACTTGGTGTTAAAGTTGTCTTTTGATTTTTCTCCTTTGGTTGCCTGTTGTATTTCCAGATTATCATTGGACTTTGTTGGAAACGCAGGGAGACATGAGTCTGTGTGCTGATCGGACTGAAAGGGCCCCTGATTTTCCTTACATGCTACTTACTAGATACTGCCTCCTCCAAGAATTTGGCCTCCTAATTTTATTTTCCTTTCTTTTTTTTCATATACACATGTAAACTGTTAATGTGTTGTCAGAGGAAGATCCTCCTATTCTCTTTGGATAAGTTCCAGTTAAATATAGATTCATAGAAAATCTGAGAATTGCTCATGTACAGTGTCCTAGTTACATGTGTTATATTCTTCCCTTCCCTTCAACTAGAACTCTGTCAGCTTCTAACATATTTTGGTCCCTTATCTGCCCCTTTGTAGGACAGGGACATGTTAAGGTGACTCATGCCCTATCCCTCGGCCAGAGTTAAATGCCTACTAAAGACCAATAGCACAGAAGCAACTACCTAACACTACAGGTACCAGGGATAATACATCTTTGAAGGAAACAGTCTTATTAGTAGATAGCTGGCTTTTACCAAGCTTTTACCAAGCAGCATGTGTGTACCTTGTGAAAATATTGGTTAGAAGTTATTGTATATTCTCCAAAATGAACTTGACTAGGAATTAGGCTCCTCTGTCTTCTTTTTACAGTTATGGTAGGTTTAGAGTTGATTTAAAGTAAATTTCATTAGGTTCCATTAATGTCAATCAAACTGTAAATTAAAAAATAATTTTTGTAAGTTGGGAAATAATTGGATAAAGAAATAATCATAGAGAATTTTAAATGAATGTGGGTTTGTATTCATGTTAAAAGCAAAATCTTGGAAACAGAGACTCTCCAAGCCGCCCTCTGATTTCTGCCTAATTACCAAATATATCCAGTTTGCTGGAATTGCTGTTACGGAAATAGTCTTTAGTAGAGAAACAGTTCTGTTGGAATGTTTAAATGGAATTCATCCTAAGGGTGAGATTGGATTCCATGGTGTCTCCTCAATCTTTTATATAGGACCTATTTTCAAGTTCATCGCAAATCTGTGAAATGGAGAGAATTGTCGAGGGTAGCCAGAGAAAAGAAAAGAAAAGGCCTCTCTGTGCCATTGTAGTTTTGCTTTGTTTTGTTTTGTTTTGTTTTGTTTTGTTTTGTTTTAAAGAAAGTGGCGTAAATCTTAGGGGAGTACCTTCTAGCTTCAGATGGTGAACCCTCCAAGATGAATTTGGTTCTAGCAGTTGGCATACTTTTTTTTTTTCTTAACTAGGCTTTACACTCAGTGCAGAGCCCAACATGGGCTTGAACTCAGAACCCCGAGGTCAAGAGTCAGCTGCTTGACTTACTGAGCCATCCAGGCACACCATGGGAGTTAGAATTCTTTTTTTTTTTTTAAGTTTATTTATTTTTGATAGAGAGCGTGCAAGCGAGGGAGGGGCAGAGAGAGAGGGAGGCAGAGAATCCCAAGCAGGCTCCACACTGTCAGCTCAGAGCCCAGTGCGGGGCTTGCACCCACGAACCCAGAGATCATGACCCAGGCTAAAATCAAGAGTTGTGTGCTTAACCAGCTGAGCCACCCAGGAGTCATGGCAGCTAGCATTCTTAATGTTTCTTAAACTAGTATTCTACTTACAGCCCAGACCCACTTTCTAATCTAATCGTGTAGCCTGGCAGCCGAGTCTTACAGTGCTACCTCCTGAAAATAAAGATGCTGTGGTTCTGCGACTTACATTGTATTTTGTGACCGTTTGCGTGAGATCAGCCTGATTCCCCACCATTTTGATTTCCCTGAATTTAGAGCCAGAAATGAAACAATGTGATAAGAGTTTTGTTACTAGAGGATGCTACAGTGTCAAGAATCTTTAACACAGAGCCAAGTTTATGGATTTGCCAGAGAGATGATAATAATTTGTCAATCAGTCATTGAAGAGTTATGGTGAATTTTACCCTGTTTTGCTTACGATGCCTGTAAGGTTTTCAGAGTCCTTGTTTCATAAAGTGGCATCCTTCCCAAGTGAGCTTTCTTATCATTAGGTGATATACTCCTCCAATGCTTTTGGCACTAGGGTGCTAAGAATAATGAGTAAGAATGTCCGTTTCAGATTTTTATACTGCTGAACTAGACTTTAAGGGTGGGTTCAAGTAAAAAACACTTGTCTTTTTAATGTATCATTGTAGGGCACTAGAAGCTTACCTTTCAAAGTTATTGCTTTACTATTTGTTGTAAGGAAAGCTTATAATTTTTATTTTTTATATTGATGATTTATAATTAAAGTATTGAATTTTCATCAGTTGCCCATGTAGTAAAAGTGATGGGAATGCATTTTTATTTATTTGTTCTGCAGTATGGCATGCAGCTGTACCAGAATTACATGCATCCATATCAAGGTAGAAGTGGCTGCAGTTCTCAGAGTATATCACCCATGGTAAGGACCATATTTATTAATCTATATATTTTATATTTACATTCTGTTCACTTGCAATTATATTGCATTATAGATGTACATTGCACTACACTTACACCGTAAGTCCTTTTGGTTAAGTAAAGTAACGACACCATCTAACATAATGTTATATTGAATTATTTATTCTTGGATTTCACATGATTGCAGCCTATGCGATCAAATCCCAGCAGTCCAGTATCACAAAGTATTCAATTAAAATAGATAATGTTATATGTTAAAGAAAATTGAAAGAGTTATGTGAGTCATTCTGTGTCATTACAACATTGGAGGATTACATTTTGATATGATTTATAGAATATTTTCCTTGAGACTGTAGATGTTTCTTTAATTATTGATTTTCATTGTGGGTTTATTTATTTATTTTAATATTAATTCTGGAATTGTCACAGCCTAGTATAAAGCTGCCAGTAGTTTGGAATTTTAAATGCTAAAGTGCACACAGGTGAGCTCTTTTGCCATTCTGGCTTTCTAACAACAAAATTTTTAAGGTCTACGTCCTTGAAAAGCAAACTGCTCTTCAGGAAACCCAAAAACTGCTAACCAAAATGTAGGTCTTGCATTACATAAAGTCTAACACTACTTCTCAGATTTATGCTAAATGCAACTTGAATATTTACTTGCAGATACACACAGACACATCTTTTCCCTTCTTTAGAACCGAATTTTAATTTACTGTGCCTTAACACACGAAATTTATTTCTGAACTTAAAAGTTTACGTTCTACTGTTTTTGCTCTTGCTTCTTAATATTGAGTATATTAGGAATTCGGGTGTATGTGCCTGTGTTACAAATCAGCTAACATACTGCATTTCCACATAGGTTAAAAATCTGCTCCTCATAACTGTGAGACCAAGGAAGGCACATTTCCCCACATGTAATGTAGCAGATGAAATGCTCAATTCTAGGAATGAGGCATGAAATAATGTTGATTACTAAGTCTGATAGACTAATATGGAAAAAAACTCCTATCTGTGGTTACGTTGCTTTTCGTTATGGAAGAGTAACTTTTCATCTTTGTATCAGATCACTTTTAAGCCCTAAAATAAGAAACTAAAGACTGTAATGAATTTTTATAACAGCAGTTGCTTTAGGTGAGTATTTTTATAGTTTGTCAGCTTAGCTTCATCTTTCAATCCACATACATAGAAAGAATAATGGATTTTATGATCTTACTCCTTTTCTAAGTCCTTCTAAATTTCTTTTAGTATCTAAAGTTTTTAGGATGAGCACATTAATAGCAGCCATGCATTTGGAGGCGGTTGCTTAGTGTCTGTTAATCATAGGGAAAAATTATCATAAACAAAGCGTTTTCCAGTCTCATCGTGGTCATTAGCGTCATAAGCATGGTGTTACTCTTGCCTCTCTGTCCATTGAAAGTGGGCCTGTTGCTGATCCATATTTACACGACAGCTTGGTTAGTATAACTTTGCTTCTTCAACACAGTGTGTAGGAAAAGACGCTTCTTGAGTGAATCTGGCTGGAGACAGGGATTTTGTAGGAGGCCTGTGTAGCGAGGACCTATCTGTCCTGTATGGCAGTTATCAAGATCAGAGAGAATAGCACTTGAGAATTATACCTCCGTTCTTCTTAACTTACATAAAGGAAACTGAGATGTTTGGGGAGGTATTTGTGTTTACTTTGAAGTCTCTACAGAATCCCACCTTTCTAGGTTATCATGGAAGAATCAGTGACCTCTATAATGACTGTCAGTGCCCCTCACCTGCCTCTGTTGGTTTTCATCCAGGCACTATCTTCAGTGAGCAACACAGAAAACCGAGTATACTTGAATTATATTGCTAAAGGAACACTATTCTTAACTTCTCCAGGGATACGTTTTGAGAAGGGAAGTAAGAAAAAAATTTCTCCTACCGTAATGAACATCATAGCTGTATATAGCACATAATAGCCACCCCTATCAGCCTTTGAAATGAGCATCATCAGCAGATATTTCAGGCAGCCAAATATATTTGGTTCTTTTCAGCACAAAGATTCATTTAAAGGAGGATCTGTTAGTATGGCCCTGATGGGAGAGATGAGATGGGGAAAACTGGTCTACTCAAGTCCTTATTAGTCCTTACTCTTGACCCTGAGCTAGACATTGAAAAGTGAGTTTCTTCCCTCTATCTTCCACCCTGTGGTACATAAATGACCCTGGAAAGAGCCTATCTGTCACTGCATTTACATTGAGCTGCCTTTGTGACCTTGTTTGAGTCACTCGTGTCCTACAGTATAAAATAAGGGGGGTAATTGCATAATTTCAGGAATTGGTTGCATCTCTGATGCCCTATGAGTCTGTATGAAGCAGAGGAGAGAATGGTATCAGGGAATTCTGTGCTCTCTTGCTAAGGACTCTGCTGCAGGTTTATCAACATCTTCCAAATGGGGTGACAGAGAGTGTGGCTACTAGTTGCCACCTACGTAAACTCCCTGAAAAACATTTTCTGTCTCAGGCTGACTAGGAGTGACTGGATCCGATCTCAAAGTGTGGCCTGCATAATCCAGGGTGTACCCAGGCCTCTTCTTTCTTGCAAAAAGAGGTATGTCATTAAAATCATGGACCCTTTTTCAGGGCTTTCCCTGTTTATTGCACCAGAAGAAAGAGCTAGAAAAAAGGGACAAATATTTGAGAAATACACTGATTCTGAATGTTATCAACATTGCTTTCTTACATGAAAGAAATTGAGCTGAAAATGACCTTTTGAGTTCAAGTCAGAATCTGCTTCACTTCTATTTCTTTGTCCACCAAAGGTAAACTATTAATTTTTCATCCACCACCTGCTATTCAGTAGAACACATTTGCTATATTCCTGTGTTTTCCCTAGTGTAGTCATTGTAGCAAATGAAAATATTTATTTGTATTATAGACTCCCTACTAATGTCAAGTAATTATGGAACATGGGATCTTGTTTTACATTTCATCCTATTGTATTGTAGGAAAAAAAAAACACAAGAACAGGAACAACTGGTTATGTTTATTTTTCTTTCCTAACAGTATTTTTATGTTATCAGGACCTTGTGATTACAGAGCCCATCTTGGCACATGAAGTAGAGATATTGTAAGGATAAAGCTATCATTATGATTGAGATTAGTTACTCTGTGGTTTGGGCAGGTGGAGGCTTTTCATTAATGTCAGCAAAGCAGAAGTGTATCCGACTGGTCTACAGCCCGGCACAGAAGATCACGGGGTGAGAAGGGCAAAGTAAGGTGTGACAGCAGATAGAGATTACAGAGACGGCATCTGTCTGGAAAGAGCAGCTGTCAGTTACAAAGGCTCCTGGAACTAATGAAAGATTGCATGCCGGATCTCTAGAAATAAAGATGAACCATAATAAGATTGTGGACCACTACAGCAGGGTTGGAAGAGGAAATAGCAAATGCTAATGAAGTGAGATGTATGATGCGGTGATAAGTGAGCCCCCCATTGTTTTGTGTGGACCAGGTTTTCTTGCAAGCATACATACATTTGACTACCGTCTTTTAGATGAAGCTAGGAAGGGCCGGATGCATGTGCGGAGTTAGAAAAAGGCCTTACGCCACGAGTCTCCAGAGGCACACCGGCTCTTCCTTTACTATTAGAACTCCATTTTTTGTCTCGCTCCTCTGTTAACGAGGGGGAGTCAGTGTTAAACATTGTCCATGCTGTTCTTGAATGTTTTGTCCCCTTTGGGAGAGTTTGAATTCTTAGCAAACTGACGGAGACTCTTGATCATTGTCTCGTGTTAGGACGACCGACTTGGGATGGCACACTTGTTTAAAACCTGGTTGCAGAGTAGAGCCCTCACCAAACAAAGAGTAAAACTAAAATCCACGTTTGGGATAGTTTATTTTCACCTTCAGAGAATATGAAAACAAAAAGCAATGGCCAGAGGAAGACTTCATTGTTCATTTAAATTATGTTTGTTTGGAGATGTCTTCCTTGTACGTCAGTTCTTCTTTAGTCAGACTGATTTTTGCAGGTCTCATTTTTCCGTGTTCATCCTCACGAGATGGAAAATGTTCATATATTAAATCATAAAAATTTTAATATGGAATTACTGGAGTCATTATTCCACTAAATTTTATTTTCTAAGTAAGATGAACCTCGATGTGACACACTTTTAAGATACATATTGTATTTTGTTCCATTATAAAATGAGTACTATTTCTTTCTCAGATACCTTTGTCCACTGTGAATCTTATAAAACAGCTGCTTCATCAGCAGATAGGGTTGACATTTAAATGATAATGACGAATCTCCAATCATAACAGAGATTAGTTCTGAAGTGGTGGGTCTTTTAGCCACAGGAAGAGTTACTCCTTTCTAAATTGGTGTTCTCAAGAAAATATCCAGAAACAGGGTTTTACCAGAGAATTTGCCAGAGAATGGGAAGAGAGAAGGTTCTTTTAAGAGAAAGTCATGCTAACTTTGAAAGCTTTTAATCTCTTTACTCAACATTTAATTCAGTGATCTTAACAAATAACTATGTAATTTATTTAACCAAAATACTTCACAGCACCATTTTATATTAAATATGTACTTTTAACTTTTTAATTTCTTGCCAGCCACCTTTGGATTCACATTCTAGAGTGGAAACATATTGCCAGCAGAGCACTGAAAGATAACTTTCAAAGATAACTTAATGTTAAAAAAAATGTGTTTTTTCCCAGAGAAGTATATCAGAGAATTCTCTAGTAGCAATGGACTTCTCAGGCCAGAAAAGCAGAGTTATAGAAAATCCCACGGAAGCCCTTTCAGTTGCTGTTGAAGAAGGACTCGCTTGGAGGGTACAAATTACTTCACATTCTTAAAGTATTTATGATTCGAGTTTGTCTTACCCGAAAAGTTGAAATCTGTTTTCCCTTTCCTTGTGCAGAAAAAAGGATGCTTACGCCTGGCCACTCATGGTAGCCCTACTGCCTCTTCCCAGAGCTCTGCCACAAACATGGGTATGTCTGTGCCTGTTCACTGGGACTGAATGAATGGCTGGGTGGACGTGCACATGGGTGAGGGGACTGAGTGGCTGTGGTGGAAAGTGTATGTAATTAAATTGTGAGGATTTCAAACACAGCTCTGTATCCCCCCCCCCCCATTGTATTTCTTCAGCCATCCACCGGTCGCAGCCGTGGTTTCACCACAAAATTTCTAGAGATGAAGCACAGCGATTGATTATTCAGCAAGGACTTGTGGATGGGTAGGTTTGATTTAGAATGGTAGTGACTGTGATCCCTCTTATAATTGGTAATTACTTAGTTAATACACATAATTTTGACTTCAGCATATCATAAAACAGAAGTGATTCTGTTCTGTAGGCGTGGTTACCGTTGTATCTGAGCAGTTATCTATACAAAACCTATTATGTCATGCGTGCTTATATCTGTGCATCAACAAACAGATAAGTGAATAGGATGCTCTGCCAGTTAACTAATGATCACTAATATTACCCATTTTGTGCCAACACCAGTATCTCAGTTAAAACTGAACTTGTTCTTAGGGGTCAACGTTTTGATTTGAACATGTAATAGGATTCCAAAGTATTATTTGTGTCATGACATTATCTTACATGTTATATATGTTTTTAAGTTTGACGCAGAGTATATGAACTCTTTTGTGTATATTTTGACTGCTTGTTTTATTTTTTTTCTCTCCATGTACATTCCTATTTTCTCCAAGTTCTAACAGCTTAAAGTAGTGTAAACCTATGAGAAGAGGGTTTCTCTTAAGTGTTTCTCATGTCATTTTTGGGTGGGGTACCATGGAAGATACAGGAGAAATGTAAATTGTATTATGAAATATTTACACTCTGAAGCATTTTCTTTTTCTCCGATCGCTGAGTATTTCAAATACTTCCTGTAATGCTGGCAAAATTCTCTTTTCAAATGCAGTACAAATCAAGGGGGTTGTATTGAGGTTTGGACTAGAAATGAAACCAGCATCAATTTAAACAAGTGCTTGATGGGGCCTTTTATCTTCAAGGGTTGGCTTAAGATGATGACAAGATTTCAAGGTGATTTAATACTGACATTTGGATAAAAATGCATCTTCACATGGAAGATTATTAATAGCAAGTCAGCATTTCACTAGACTCTAAATAAGAGAAGATTTTAATATACTTCTCTATGTGGAGCACAGTCGTTTTAGATATAAATTTGAGCAATCAGCAGAATTACAATCCGATGAGACCAAGAAAAGAAATAATTCACAAAGAATCATTAAACTGTTTTGAAGGATTATAATTTCCCTACTTTCGGAGCCTAGTTCTTTATAAATTTTATGAAATCAATGCATAAAGAATGATACTATCTTTATTTTATTTTATTTTTTAAATTTTTAATGAAACATGGGGGGTGGGGTACATCCTTTGGAAAGATGTGATGATGCCAGGCAGTCCACTAGATGGTAGCGGTGATCCGCTCGGGAATGGAGAAAGAATCACAGCTTGATTTACCAGTGAAACTCCCTTTTGTCCCATCTCCCAGTGATGTAATGTCGGAATCTCACACAGTACAAATGGAATGGATAATCTCATCAGACATCTGTGATGGCTCAAATTTGGCTGCCTCTTTGCCCAGGCACAGGGAGATTAGTATTGGAGTCACCAGTGGGGATTGTTTGCACAATCTGTTTGCCAACAATTAACGCAAAGCTGGTTTTGCACAGTATCACCAGTAAATAAGAATCCACGCCTAGCAGCATTTGCTCTTAGGCCATTAGGCCATGCCTTGTTTTTTCTAGCTCGACATTATAGAGGCTTTTCTGCTGCATTCTTGATGATTGAAGTATACATTGTTTGGGTGTTTCTTTTACTCAAAACATTTTGCTCAACATTTAATAAATGATTTCAGGATTGATTTTCTAGAATATATGCATTTCTCACTTTCTGTTGTGTATGTAACAGTAGGAACCAGAATCAAAAGAAAAAGGGGGATCCATGTTGGAGAGGGGTTCAAAATGATTTCCTTCTAAATAATTTTCTCTTTTCAGGGACTAACATAACCCAGAAGTTAAAGTAATAATATGCTAATGCCCCATTCTCTACACAAAGGTGTTGTGTGAATACCCAGTTCTTCCAATGGAAAAAGAACGTAGTACTAACTTTTGATGCCAACGTAGCATTATATTGCTTATTGTGAGCAAGAAATCTGACAAATGCCCTGTGTATTTATCCTATTAGAATTACATTAGCACTGATGACAGTTTTATAGTACAAGATTATGTTATACCAGATTGTTTACCATGTTGGATAATCCCATCATTGAATACACAGTAAAGGAAAACTCTGGCTACATTTATAAATATATTTTCTAGGTTTGTTGCATGCTCTGTTTTTATGAAATACATGAGTAAAGTAGAAACATATTGAAATTCCTTCTCTCTCCTTAGAGTTTTCTTGGTACGGGATAGTCAGAGTAACCCCAAAACTTTCGTACTGTCAATGAGTCATGGACAGAAAATAAAGCATTTTCAAATTATACCAGTAAGTAATTTGTGATTTCACATTTGTATATTAGAGATGACCTTAATGCATAAGCTTTTGGAAACTTTGGTTTTCTTTGGATCTTTTATTAAATATAACCAGGGAGCTTGTGCTTTGACTAGACTTAAGTTTGGCAGAAATGGTTTTATGAGCCTGAATTAATATAAGAAATACAGGAATTGTAAAAATTAAATTTCCCTTTTTCCATGAAATATGATTTACCAATATTGCATGGACCCCATGCCACCTATTGTTAAAAGGCCACTAGAGATTCTTTCTGAATTGTACCAGTGGTTCTTTAAAAACCATTATTTTTAAACCCTTTCTGCTTTCTTATCTCAAACATGGCTTTTTTTGTTATTGTTGTTGTTTTGTTTTTGTATTTTTGCTTTTAATCATTATGGATAGGTACACAGGTGCTGCAGAACTGGAGAACATTTAAACTATTCTGAGCACATTTAAAATTTTTCTGTAATTCTGCTTCTGAGTAGCACACTTCACTTTGGGATTTTTGTTGCTTCTGTTGATGCCGTGTGTGTGTGTGTGTGTGTGTGTGTGTGTGTGTGTGTGCTCGCGTGCATGTGTATATGCATGCGATCTATATGTTGGAAACAGGTAGTGTGGAGTAGAGATTCAGTCTACTTTCAGGAACGTTTTACCTAAGATTGCTAAGTTGCTAGTATTTCCTTTTGAATGGCCTCTTTTTGGAATTATCCAAATTCCATATGAAGTATCTTCCCAACTTCACTGTCCTTGGGTGAGTATGAATTGTTTAATGTCACAAGACCTCTTTAATTTAATGTTTAACGTCACTGCCAGAGGAGGAGGACGAGGAGGAGGAGGAGGAGGAGGAGGAGGAGGAGGAGGAGGAGGAGGAAGAGAAGAAGCAGCTGTCATTCCATTCACATAATGTTTGATTGCTTCAGAATCAATTTACTGGTAGAAATTATATGAATATTTGCTTCTAGAGAATAGATGAAGCTGTCAGGTAGACAACACTCAGGTATGGAAATTAATTTCTGTCGATGAGAGCATTAAAATCTTTGTTTACTTTTGCACCGAATAGTGCAGACTTCTCACTGTTGATTCACAATAGTCGTACTATTCTAACCATAGAACGTTAGGAGAACTTGAGGTGTAGAAAGTAGAGCAGCCACGCTCTGGATCCTAGGATCAGATGACATTTCTTTTAAATACAAGTGAAGTTACAAACAGAAAGTCAGCGCATCATAACATTCTTTTCATTAACCTTTAGTTTCATCCACTTTTCCATTTTAGTATAAAAAGACACAGTGTGCAATAGAATATGATTGCCCTTGAGGGTATTTTGCCCATCTTACCAGTCTGCTGTTTTCCCTCCTGTAGGTGGAAGACGATGGTGAATTGTTCCACACTCTGGATGATGGCCACACGAGATTTACAGACCTAATCCAGCTGGTGGAGTTCTATCAACTCAATAAGGGCGTTCTTCCTTGCAAGTTGAAACATTATTGTGCTAGGATTGCTCTTTAGCCAAACCAGAAGTGACTTGTTAAACTGTTGAAGAAAAAGGACTCACGACACAAAAAAATAAAAATAAAAGAGAAAGAAAGAAAGAAAGAAAGAAAGAAAGAAAGAAAGAAAGAAAAAGAAAGAAAAGGCAAGGAAAGACCATAAATAAGGGAGAAAACATTGCCATGGTGAAAAGAATCTATTTCACCTACAAGTTACAAAAAATAGCTGTGCATTGCAGATAAGCAAAGATTTGAATTGACATTACATTTATCATCTAAAATTCATTAGTTAAAATTAAACCTCAGAAAAAATGATTTGGTGTGTTCTTGTGTGATTTTATATAACTATAGTATTTTCGTCAAATATGCATATTTTAAACATCTTTCTGTCCTCATTTATTAGAGTAGCATTTGAATTCTTAAACACAAAGTTGAAAAAACTGAGAGGGTTCAGAATGAATTATTTGCAGACTGAATTTCAATTACACTACTTTTTTTTGTAACTTCAGAAGAATGATAAAATCTTGAGCTATCAATTGAAAGAAACTACCCACAACTTGTTAATAAAACTAAAAAAGTATTTTGAATTATATATTTTCTGAGTTTATTGTAACCTTAAAATCAAATCATATTTTCAAGTATTGGCTTAAAATTATTTTGAAGTATGTTGGTTTTTCAGGATGACTTTTATTAGGTTTTTAAATCATTAACTATCCTATAATACTTAACACTGGTATTGTACCTATTAGTGGCACATTATTGATTGTGTTTTATTTCATTCACTTAAATACTAACTGGAGCTATCTTTTTAAAGAAAATGATCAGGATATGGAAAGGATTTATATAATTAGCACATGCTTTTGTGGCCTGTCATCAAATCTGGTGAGATCAAAGATTCAAAATCTATAAAGATCCTAATAGGCAAATTCGTCCTATTCTCTGTCTACTCTCTTTTCAGTTGGCAACATCATTATGGAAACCAAAGACTTTGGAAACTTGAAACACTTACCTCCCTTATCGCCTCTCTGAGGCCATCTGGGAAGTTTTTGTTGGGATTCTGTGATTCTTTTCTTCCCACTTTTTGTGGATGGCTATTCATTGTTCATGAAAAGAAAAGAAAAGAAAAACACCAAGTTAAAATCATTCAAAATGTGCCATCTCCTCTGATCCTATAACAACACTGTAAGAAAGTTAGGATGATTGTTTTAAAACATTTCAAAAATGCATACTTTGGTTTTAAATATAGGCTATATATTTTTGGCAACAAAGCATCTGAAGACATTTATGAAATGGTAATAAGCCAATTATTACTGAAAAAAATGCTGGAATATAGAAAATACTCAGTTTACTTTCAGCCCAGGCAAACCTAATTCTTAAAGCACTGAAACTTAGAACATGAATCTGATGTTATAAAATAGCCATCTGGTGGTGTCCACGGGGCTTAGAAGACACACAGGATCTCTACGTGGAAGAGTGAGAGGTCAACACCCTGGCCCTTTCAACCTTTCAGAAGAGTCCTGTGTATTTCTGACTTATTTCCAATTTATAAAAATAGTTTGTGTTTTGAATTGAAATGCATTTTCTCATTTTGCACCCAGTTAAAATTTACAGTCTCAGAGAATGTCCTATTTTAAAGACTAGACTCTCAGAAATTGACCGATCTATGCTTGTCTTTGTTATTTGTGTCTCTGACTTCATTCATAATCTAAATTTATTGTGGAGCCCAGATGTTGTATGTAATTGCTTACTTTGATCTTAAAGCATGAGTCCAGAAAAATTACTGAGGAAAGGTAGACATTATCTTTCATGATTCCTTCTGATAAATAGGGTTTTAAATGTGTATGTTTGTGTGTACATGTGTGTAAATCTAATACGAAATTAAATCCAAAAATATCAGACACATTCAGAGTTAGTACAGTATTAAAATGGATTTCCACGAGAAATGTGAATTATCTTTGGATTATTTTTCATTTGATTCAGCCAAGTTTTATTATCTTACACCATTTCGGATAAGGATTGGGACAAATCAGCTCTATTTTCTTCTTTTTTCTTTTCATATGTTGGAATGAGTATGCCTTACTCTCCTAGAAAGAAACTCTGCAGACTGTGTTGTTTTTATTTTCTTTTATGGAAGAACTAAGTAATCATTGTGAAGCATTCAGGAAACCCAGTGAAACAAGATAAAAATTATTAGGAGTCTTTCCCAGAAAAGCTACTCGCTTCACCTGTATAATGGTGTAATCCCTGACTGATTGAGTATATTAGATGGAGATTTTTGTGTTAACTTTATTACGGTGGTCAACATCAGTTAATCAGTGTCCCTGTGGGGTCACTGGCTTTTGATCACCAGCAATGCCAACTCTACATGGTAGTTGTATTATGATAATGACATTAGACTATTCCCTGGATTATGGCTTCTCTGAAAAGGAAAGTTTGTCCTTGGTAATGGTTACAACTTGGTGGTTCAAACTGGCTCCTCTATTTACAAAGCTGTCCTCTCTGTTGCCCAGCATTATTAAGATTTCCTATGCCTTGGATCTGTCTAGCAGCCTGATGAAACGTATGGACCCCCCTTCCCAGAATGTCTTTTCATGCATAAAATAAAACAGAATTTCAAAGCAAACTAATTATAGAAACATAGCTACAGTTTTACATGTACCCCAGTTGGAAACGGTGCTGTAGTATGGCCTGCTGTGTCTTCTGGCTTTGTTGACTTCTGCTCATGGAAGGTCTCCAGTTTTCTGTCTCGTATTCTCTAGAGAACATAGTGGGTGATTCTCAGTCGGTGTTACCCACCCCCCACCCCCATCCCGCCGGGGAGGCATAGAATAATTTGCTTGAGATGCAGGGTTGTTGTAACATTTATTGAACATTCAGCCAAACTGTCATACCTGCCTCTGCCTCTTGTGGGATGGATCAACTCCTGCCTGACCTGCTCCCAGATTTTTGCTGTCTGTGACATTAGGCATGCTTGGAACCCAGACACTGTTTGTGTTGTCTTTAATCACATATACCACAGGCCACAAATTGTAGATGTGAACCAGAGAAAAGCAAGACTCTTGGCTAAGCACATAACTATACTCACCCCAAAGTTCATGGCAGAGATCCCCCACCTTGAGAAAGGGCATCCAAGAGAATTTCTAACCAGCGTCAGTATTTGCTTCTGCAGTTGGAGTATCAGGTGGCTAGCCCTTTCCAAGTCAATTTCCTTTATAATTATAAAAAATTCACCACTTCTTTTTTTTTAAGTTTATTTTGAGAGAGCAAGCGAGGAAGGGGCAGAGAGAGAAGGGGAGAGGGAGAGAGAAAGAGAGAATCCCAAACAGGCTACGTGCTGTCAGCACAGAGCTGGACATAGGACTAGATCCCACCAAACATGGGATCATGACCTGAGCTGAAACCAGGAGTCAGATGCTTAACTGACTGAGCCACTCAGTTCCTCCCAAACAATCACCACTTCTTAATTCAATCCCCCATAATACACAAGGCATTAGAAACTAGAGTTAAGATTATAGCCATGAAGTCATACTTTTTGGATTTGAATTCCAGCCCCTTTCATAGTAGCTATGTAGCCTTGGTCAAATCAGTTTCATTTCTAGAGAAGGGATCACCATCATCATTATCACCACTTTTTAAAGACATTTTTTAATGTTTATTTATTTTTGAAAGAGACAGAGACAGAATGCGAGTGGGTTAGGGGCTGAGAGAGAGGGAGACACAGAATCCGAAGCAGGCTCCAGGCTCTGAGCTGTCAGCACAGAGCCCCACGCGGGGCTCAAACTCATGAGCTGTGAGATCATGACCTGAGCCGAAGTCAGATGCTCAACCAACTGAGCCACTCAGGCGCCCCAATCACCACTTTTTTTAAAAAAAATTTAAATGTTTATTTATTTTTTGAGGCAGAGAGCATGAGCAGGGGAGGGGCAGAGACGGAGACATAGAATCTGAAGCAGGCTCCAGACTCTGAGCCATCAGTCAGCACAGAGCCCAACGCCAGGCTTGAACTTGTCAACTGGCGAGATCATGACTTGAGCTGAAGTCAGACGTTCAACTGACTGAGCCACCCAGGCGCCCCTTATTGTCATCACTTCTTAAATTGTTGGGGCGGTTAAATAAAATCATTCATGTAAAGTGCATAGCTATCCAATTCTATCTAAGATATTGATATATATTTTTTATTACATTAGTGATTGTACTTTTAGGTATTCTACCTCCCTGGAGTATTGTCCTTTCCACCACTGAGTGCCTTTGCTATGCTACCACTTGATTGTCCTTCCTGCCAAGAAGGCACATTATGCATATATTATACATTGTGCCTCTGCGCTGGTTTTAGTCCTTCATGTGAGACTTTGTTAATGGAAGTAGCCATGGTTACAGTACATTGGGGGTGTGGGTAACCAGTCCATCCACAGGGACTCTGTGGGCTGTCCCTGCCTGCACCAGAACTCACAGATTCCCATGCTTTCTTCCACTTGGCTGATGAACAATATAAAGTGAAATTCCATCTCTCTTCTCTCAAATGAAAGTGATTGGTAGGATGGGAAGTATAGAAGATGGAGAACTTGCTTTAGAGGTCCTGCCTGGACAGCACAGGAAATGGGCTAATGCACAGCTGAGTGGAGGAAGATGAAAAGATTCCTAGGTCATTGGTGCATCCTTGAGAGATTAATAAAGTTTCACCGAATGGATGTGTCCCTATTTGTACACGCATGGATTCTGCTACCCTCAGAAGCTCTTGTCATGTTAGCAATCTGATTAAAGGCTGAAAACGGTGTTCTTACCTCGTGTGCTTGTCAAGTTCACTTCAGTATGTACAGGGTGCCTATTATGTGAAAGACACTTTTGAGATGCGAAACTGAGTAGGGTATAGATAGACAAACATCTATCCTGGAAGCCAGGCTGGGTAAGTATTATACAGTTAATACACTGGGAGAGAAACATTGATTATACTTGCCGGAAGATGGGAGGAGTAAGATGGGTCCTGACGCTGCAGGAGTTAACATTTACAAAACCTTGGAGAAAGGAGTATGTGGTGCCATCAAAGAGGGAATGGCCGTGCCAGGCAGCATGAGATTGAATTTAAGAGTTTTCCTTTTTGTCTTTTGTTAAGATTTTATTGTTCTGTAATCTCCACACCCAAAGTGGGGCTCAAATTTACAAACCCGAGATCAAAGGTCACATGTTCTACCAACTGAGCCAGCCAGGGTCCCCTGAATTCAAAAGTTTTTCAGCAAATGATAGCTTCGTTGTAACTGAAGTATACACAGTATTGTGACCGAGAGGGAAGTCATGGCAAATAGGACTAGAAAGACAAACTGTTACAGCATTAAGGAGAGCTTCAGTGCCCAGCAAAGTGGTTTACATTTTAGTTATAGAAAGGTATAGTCAGGTACCTCAACGTATCACCCTATTAAATTTTTACCTGGTTGAAATCAGGAATGGGCTCCATTCATCCTTTTACTTTGCCTTGTGTATTGGAAATTCCCAGAAACGTTTGTTAAATAAATGAATAATTAGAGGATAAAAGTGCCCTGATGATGTCTGGATTACAGGAGCAGCTGTGTTTAAGATGACTAAGATGGGGCAGGGTACCAAAGAATGATGACCCTTTGCAATGACCTTGGCAATAATCATAAAGCCTACTCGAGAGTCATGGTCATGAAAAAAAATTATTTTATGGAGGAGGAATCATCAACGATGTCAGTGATGGGATGAAAAGGATGGGGAAGAAGTAAAGAGAGGAGTCAAAACATGCTTAGTAGGTTCAGGGCCGAGGAGAGTAGGAAGACGGTGACAATTACGATGGTGAAAAAGTTATAATTTTAACAGATGTCATCAAAATTCTTAGAGAAGGATTTGTCTTCTTCTTTTATAGGAAGGTAGGTCTGAAGCTTTGATGCTGAAGGAAACAGTTAAATACCAAGAACTTCATTTTGCTCAGGAAATTAAGAATTTGGGCATGAAAGCCAAGACAGGAGGTGGTAAGAGAATGAATCCAGGGACCTAACGGACAGTGGGAGGCTGGAAGCTGAAGAGGAAAATGGTCACTGAGGAAGTCCAGAGGCCAGGTGGCAAAAAGAACTTAAGAACATGGATACGGAGTACGTATTTTCCAGGATGCTTGCTCTGTGGATCTACAATTTAACAACTTCCGTCTTCCCAAACCTGGTGTGAAGTCTCCATACATACAATAGACTTGGAAGAGTGTTGTAGAAAGTCCAGAGAAATGACTACACTCCACATCAAGTTTTAGGTGGCTTATAAAGGTGGACCACCACTAAAATTGGGGCAGAAACAGGAAATTCAAACTATAGGACCGAATGTCAGAAACTTTGAGTTGGGCATTGGTGGCCTTTTGAGGGGAGGTAGTTTGTTATAGAAAAATGAAAAGGCAGGCTACCCTCAGCTAACAGATAGTTTGAACTTTTTATAATCTTTTTTTAAGTCACCCCTTGGTTGCTTTAGTATGAACCCTAACTCACTCCCTGGCCTTGTCTTTTATAACATACCTTCTTGCACATCACCATTTCTTCACTTGCTATTATTCAAAATCACTGACCTCTCTCTACCTCGCTGAAACTGCAGGACCACTGAAAGGGGAACTTTTCAGGCCGTTCTTACGTGTTCTTTCACCAACATTGGTGCTATCACTCTCTCCTTGAATCACTCCCTTCTTTTGGTTTCCATGTCCACAGAATTCTTATATTCTTCCTATCCTTCTGGGTACCTCTTTTTGGTCTTCTTTACAACTCATTTTCCTTTTTGCTCATCCCTTAAATTTTGCTATGCTTAGCTAGATCCTAGGCTTAACCCCCTCCCTTCTTATTTTACCCTGTCCCTGAAGACTCTTTCCTTTAATGTCATGACTTCACATACTAAGTGGCTTTAAAACCTGTGCCTTCTTTTTGAACTTTAGATCCATATATTCAGCTGTGGTAGGGTCCCTTCCCTTAAGGAAAGGGAAAAAAAAAAACAACCTCAAGGCAACCTGGCTATACGTGTACGTGACAACATCCCTCATGACCTTGTAACATGAGACCACTTAATCAGACCACGTATTTGTGTGTCGCCATATATGGAAGACAAGGAAGGAGAAACATATTTAAAAACTACACCACGTGGCATTCAGAAACCCAGTTGTTCAGGTATGAACCCACCCGAGCGGTGCTGGCACGAATAAAGATGCTTCCTGGAAAGAAAAGCCTCAGTGTCATGACTCTCTGTGCAAGAATCCTGCTACACAGCTACCCTTTCAACATCTCCCTTTACACATCTCATAGTTACATCAAACTCCACATTTCCATGGATCTCTTTATCTTCCCCCAAGACCTGGTCCCTACCAGAGCCTCACAGCTCAGTAAACATGGTGCCATCATTCAGTTTCCCAAACAATAACCTAGAAGATATTGAGAAACTGTCACCTTCCACATCCAAAGAACACCAAGTGTATTTCTCTCCACTTCCATTGCCATTACACAAATCTAGACCACTTTCTTTCCTAGACTACCAGAGCAGACTCTTGAATCGTGTTTCTTCCTCTGATTTTTCTCCACACCTACTCTCCCTCCCCAAGTTCATTCTGCACTCTACTGTCAGTCATCTCTCAAAAATACTGGTCTTGGCACTCTTCTACTTAAAAGCTTCAATCGCTTCTTATTGCCCTTGGATAAAGAATCCTAACATAACTATGAGGCTCTCATATTTTCACCTTTGTATTTCTAGCATAATCTTTAGCCACTCTCCCTTGCATTCTATTTTCCAGACAGTCTGTTCCCTGAAATAGACTCTATTCTGAAATGTTCTCTTTAACTTCAGGTTTTTGCACGTACCATTCCCTTTATGTTAAACACATTCTTTTACCCTTCTCTCCAATTCAAGTAACTGTTTTGCCCTTTTAGAGCTCCTGTGACAATATTACTTTCTTCAGGACAATTTTCTTGACTATGGATTAGATTAAATTATCCAACAATATAGTCCTTCAACTTTTCCATCTTAACACTCATCACTCTCTGTTGAATTATTCATTGATTTTTTTTTCCTATTAAGTGTAAGTTCCTGGCAAGGAAGGACTATGTTCCTCTTGGTTGTAGCCTCAGAATTTAGCAAAGTGTCTAAGACTGATATTAAGTGCTCAGTAGAGACTTGTTGAATGAACTCAGTACAATGATGAGGAGGAATTGAATATGAGATCACGATCCTGAGTTCCTGTAACACATCATGAGAAAATGATTCCAGACCTTTGAAAAAAATATACAGATATAGATAGATATAGATATATCTACATATCTATATCTATCTATATCTATATGTATCTATCTGTATCTATCTATCTATCTATCTATCTATCATCTATCTACTTTAACTCTGGAAGAATAAGCATACAAGAAATAGCCAGGAACACTTAGAAAATGGTGAGGTGTTAGTTACTACAACAGATATTAAACCATAAAGTAACAGTGATTGAATAATTTTTAAATAGACCGATGTGATCATTATATAATTTAGTTAATCCCACTTATTTTTGTTGTCTTTGCTGAAGCCTCACCAGAGAAGAAGAAAGCTACTAATTTTCCTATTATTAGTTCAGGAAGCAGAGACCAACCTTGTAAGTGTAAACATCTAAGCTACTCTTATACATTGTATCCTACACATCTGGAAAAAAAAAAAAAAAGGTGCTAACATCTTGACTATTGAAGGGTAGTAAAAATAGATTATCCAAGAGGAGAAAAGGAATTTCTATGTTGCAAGAAGTAGAAATGGCCTAACCAAAGGAGAGAGAAATATAGGTTAGCTTAAATTAGGAAGGAGATGATTGTTTGGGGTTTTCCTTGAGGAGCAGAAATGTGTGTTCCTTTTACAGCTCCACGGACGGTGGGTGAGTGGAGGATGCCTAGGACACTAGACTGAAGCATTTTACCTCTGACAGCAGAGATGACGGCTTTTGTGGCAGAACCTGTAGTTGGGAATAGACTTCTCAGAGCGCCAAGGGGCCTTTTTTTCTGATGTCAGAAGATCCATTTCACAGCAACATTTTTAGCTAGAGGATCAAATGGCACTAACCACCAGATCAAGCCACAATCCTCATTGCCTAGAACCATGCCTTGAATTTCTATGAAGATGAGGTTTGTTGCACTCAAGTATCATTGAGCAAATTTGTATCTCTTTGATGAGAAACCAAAAAAAGAATCAAGAATATGCATGGAAACAGATATCAATGAGGGAACAGTTGCTTTTTTAGGTTTAATGGGACAACTAGCATCTCATGGCTCCTTACTGCTCTCTTTATGCCATAATAAATTTCAGATAGTTCAAAAACCTTTAAACATAAAATATGAAATCATAAAAAATCAGAAAAATTATGGGGGAATATTTTTGTAAAGTCATGGTTGTATTTAATCATGATATTAAAGCCAGAAATAAAAAAAAGGCACTGACACATACAAAATGAAAACCTATATAAAAGAAAAGGATACCACTCTATGTAGGGCATGGTAACAAAAGAAAATTTGGATAAAATATTGATACCGTTGTCATATATCAGTAAGTAAGACATACATTCCAATGGGACAAAAAACAAAGAAATGAAATGGCAGTTAACAAATAGGCATCCTGGTACCCTATGTCTTTTGACTGGAGCATTTAGTCCATCTACATTCAGAGTTGTTATTGATAGATAAGAATTTAGTGCCATTGTATTACCTGTAAAGTTGGTGTTTCTGGAGATTTTTTCTAGTTCCTTTTTTAGCCTTTGTTGCTGTCGCTCTTTCTTTTCCACTCAATGAGTCCCCTTTAATATTTCTTGCAGGGCTGGTTTAGTGGTCACGGACTCCTTTAGTTTTTGTTTACTGGGAAAGTCTTTATCTCTTCTATTCTGAACGACAGACTTGCTGGCTAAAGGTTCTTGGCTGCAGATTTTTCCCATTGGGCACATTCGATGTTTCCTGCCTCTCCCTCTGGCCTGCCAAGTTTCTGGGCTGCTGCTAACCTTGTTTTCCTTTGTAGGTTAGGGATTTCTTCTCCTTCGCTGCTTTCAGGATTCTTTCCTTATCTCTGTATTTTGCAATTTTTACTGTGATATGTCTTGGTGTTGATCTGCTTTTGTTGATTTTGATGGGAGTTCTGTGTGCCTCCGGGATTTGGATGTCTGTTTTCTTCCCCAGATTAGGGAAGTCTTCAGTTGTAATTTGCTCAAATAAGACTTTTGCCCCTTTTCCCCTCCCTTCTTCTTCTGGGACTCCTATGATATGAATGTTATTAGGGAGGTAAGGAAGGGATGGGCTAAATGGTGATGTGTATTAAGGAGGGCACTTGTTGTGATGAGCTCTGGGTGGTATATGTAAGTGATGAATCACTAAATTCTACTCCTGCAACAAATATTACATTATATGTTAACTAACTAGAATTTAAATAAAAACTTAAAAAATAATAAAAATAAAATTTTGAAAATTATATAAAATGTCATTAAAAATTAAATATAAAAAGACAGGAAAAATACAACATTTAGAAAAATAAATTTCACAGTGTTAGAGATTAATATAGTTAAGAAGTGAAGGATGTGGATATTGGAATAAAAAAATAATAATTTTGCTTCTCTTATTGAATGGTCAAGTGGTCGTTACGAAAAATAGACAGCCAGTAAACATATAAAAAGATGTTCAGTCTCATTAGCATTCAGCAACTAAAATTTAAATTTTAATCGGTTATTTCTTTTCCTAACAGATTGGTATCGAGTGTTGTCAAGGATGTGGGGGAAGTTAAACATTCCTATTGTGTTACTGGTGGGAATTTCGAGGACTCCATACTTTGGTAGAAGAGTTAGGCGATATATATATATATTTTTGTGATTTAAAAATTGAGAAATAATTGACATAGAGCATTTTATTAGTTTTACGTGTGTACAACATCATGGTTTGCTATATTTATATTTTGTGAAATGATAATCATGATTACCTTAGTTAACATTCATCATCACACATAGTTACAATTTTTTTCTTGTAATGTGAACTTTTAAGATCTACTCATTACTATAGTCACCATGCTGTACATTACATTCTCAGGACTTACATATATTTTATAACTGAAAGTTTGTACCTTTTTGATCACCTTTACCCATTTCACCCATCCCTCACCCCCCACCTCTGGCAATCATCAATCTGTTCTCTGTATCTAGGAGTTCAGTTTGTGTGTGTGTGTGTGTGTGTGTGTGTGTGTGTGTTTTAGATTTCACATAGAAGTGAGATCATACAGTATTTGTCTTTCTCTGTCTGACTTATTTTGTTTAGCATAATGTCCTCAAGGTTCACGCATGTGGTCACAAATATCCTTCTCTTTTTATAGATGAATAATATTTTGCAATATTTATAAAAAAATAGAGGGGCGCCTGGGTGGCGCAGTCGGTTAAGCGTCGGACTTCAGCCAGGTCACGATCTCGCGGTCCGTGAGTTCGAGCCCCGCGTCGGGCTCTGGGCTGATGGCTCAGAGCCTGGAGCCTGTTTCCGATTCTGTGTCTCCCTCTCTCTCTGCCCCTCCCCCGTTCATGCTCTGTCTCTCTCTGTCCCAAAAATAAATAAAAACGTTGAAAAAAAAATTAAAAAAAAAAATAGAAAATGTTCATTCCCCTTTATCTGGAAGTTCTATTTCTAGAAACTTACTCTAAGGAGAAAATTTGTCAAGTAGAGCATCAACATGTACTCATCAATCCATTTGTTCACTTATTCATTCATGTGATACATACTTTGTTAGTGTCTACTATATGCTTGATTATGAATTGATGTACATGAAAGACACAACCACTGATCTTGTCGAGTGTCTCTTCTCTTTGAGAATACAGACAAAAACAGGAAAGCAAATTTTAAAAATGTTTTCAAGATACTTGGAAGGAGCTACTAACAAGAACAAGAGGATGGGTACTGTACGTTTAATAAGATAGGTAGAGAAGATCTCTGTAAGGAAGTATCACTTGAGGAGAGACAAACAGTTTAAAAAGTAACCATGTAAAAATCCAGTGGAGAAGAGCTTTCCAAGCAGTGAAAAGAATATGTGTGAAAGCCCAAAGCAAAATATAATACAACATGCTGAGGAGCACAATGATCGAATATGGTGTGTAATGGGGGAGATAGAGAGACAGGTACTGTTTAGACCATCCAGGCCCTTTGAAGCCAAGGAGAAGGATTTGGGTTTTATTCTAAAGGTATGTAGACAATGGTTTGGAAGGTGGGCAAGAGTAATTGTTTATTGCAGCATCATTTATAATTGTGAAAATCTGGAAACAAGAAATACCTAAGGGATTGGTCATAATGATCACAATGAATGATCATTTATCTATATTCACTGATATGGAAAAAAACCTCCACAATTTTTGAGAAAAAAAAGTTGTGTGTGTGTGTGTGTGTGCGTGCACGTGCACATGCTGGAAGGAAGTTCACAAAATGATAGTGCAAGTAGTTGACCCTGCTCTGCCTACAATATAACATTGGTGAGATTTTGGGGTGACTTTACATTTGGCTTTATTTTTTTTCTTTATAATTTTTTTATGCATGGGTATACTTTTTATAATAAGAAAGATAAATCTCTTTTAATTTTAGAGTCAAAAAGGCATGTCATTTTATACTATTTTTTTCAGTTTGCTTAAATGTGAACTGGCATTTTTGTCTATAGAGTAAAGTACACATGTGATAATTGGGTGTCATGTCCATCCAGTGTTTCAATCTGAGCATGTTACTCTTCTGTCAAAACATGTGGGATGCCTGCCTGCCAATTTCTGAAGGAAAGAAGAGAAATCTGCATTTGGGCTCTCTCCGTAGGCTCTGGTCTTTGTAACTCAAAGAACTAGAGAATTTTCATTAAAAGAGACCTGTTTGGGGGTGCCTGGATGGCTCAGTCGGTCAAGTGTCTGACTTCAGCTCAGGTCACGATCTTACATTTCGTGGGTTCAAAGCCTGCGTCGGGCTCTGTGCTGACAGCTCAGAGCCTGGAGCCTGCTTCCGATTCTGTGTCTCCCATTCCCTGCCCTTCCTCTGCTCATCCTCTCTCTCTCTCTGTCACTCAAAAATAAATAAACGTTAAAAAATTTTTTTTAAAAAGAGACCTATTTGTATCTTCCAAGTCTAGGCTAACTTTCAGCTTTTAATCTGAAGGACTAGTAAAGATTCCAAAGCAACTTTAGCATCAAACTTCTCAGTCCTCTTACAGCAACATTATCCCAAACACACAGGAATCCTACCCAGGGCCTTGGGAGCCTGCAGGTTGTTGAGCATGTTTTCTGAAAGGACATTCCTTTTTTCGGTGTTGCTATGCATTGTAACATTGTGACATTTTACTACAGTAAAAAGAAATAACTTACCCAGAATTGCAAGCTCCATGGTTAATTTTCAGTCTCTTCCCCAAATAGAAAATAATAGTTTTCTTCCTTTTAACTAAGTACTAGATGCGGTCTCTCCTGCTAGCACTAGATGCTAAGTAAGAGATGCTGTCTCTCCTGCTCGTACCATTTTATAACCCCGTGTCTCTAATACCTTTTCCTGGGTTTTCATAGAAAACAGCTTAGCCTTCGCCTTTCTTGCCCTTACATCTCTTAACTTCTTGGTCTTTCTCAAAACTGTTCTTTACCCCAAGTCACAATTATTAACTTAAAGTTATTAAATCATAGCTTCCAAGTAAATAGACAAACTCTTTGTGCACTAATTCAATTCTTAAAATCATCCTCAGAGCTTCTGATTGATTGAAGGTTTAGTCATGGGACTTAGGGGGACGATGATGAAAATAATGGTGATGAGGACGATTGATTAAATATCATAGGACTGCTGAATTCGCCCCTGACTTCTTCCTGCACAACCATAATTTCCCCAGAACATGTAAGGGATGTTTACCTAAACTTAAAAGAAATATCACAAATAACACATCTTCATTAAAGGAAAATCAGACGACAGTAGGGGAAAAAAAGAGAAAAATCACCTATAATTTTACCACCACTAATATAGTACTGCTAACACATTGATATGTATAGTGAGTATAAATTATGCATTGCCTTTGAGTGTTTCACACTAGTTATCCTCCACCCATTTAACCTCATTTTTTCTGGGCATCTGACTTTTATCTGTATATAATCATAAGTGATTTCTGTCTTATATGCCCTGCCAGACAATTTGAAGAAATCAAAAAATAATAATTTTTTAATGGTTTGATGATCACATTTTAGAAAGTAACATAATACAAAAAAAAATATTTACAGAATTTGTTTCAGGGGTGCCTCGGTGATTGGTTGAGTGCCTGACTCTTGATTTGGGCTCAGTTCATGATCCCAGGGTTGTGGGGTCAAGCCCCGGCGCTGGGCTCCCTACTGTTTGTGGAGCCTGCTTAAGGTTCTCTCTCTTTTCCTCTGTCCCTCTACTCTGCTCATGCTCTCTCTTTCTCTATAAAATAAAAATAATTAAAAAAAAGAATTTGTTCCACCGACAAAGTTGAACTTCTTTTCCGTGTTGCCCCCGATAGGATGACCAAAATAGTACATGATCTGCGTGCTGTATGGAATTGGAGCATTAGGAATAAGACAGTCTCTCTCTTAGTGCAGTGTTCTTCAAAGTGCAGTTTTGAACAAACTGTATTAGAAACTTCTCAAAGATTCTGATGCAGTTCTGCAGTGGAGTCCAGAAATCTACATCTGTAATAAGCAATCCAGATTCTCATGCTTATTACCCGTTCAGAGCCTCTATGTTACTGCACTTGACCATTCCTCCCTAGTGCTCATCTTTGTCAAATGTTTCACTGCTTTCAAAATTACAGCAAAGCAATTTACCAAATTCTTTTCAGTATAAAATGACAATATTGATATTTACCGATCATATAATAGGTGAAGATATTTTCTCCTGTCACTATGTTTTAGTTTGTCTTCTTTCAAACTCACAGAGGTAAGGAGCTTCATCAGTGTCCTCTAACTCAAAATATACAGAGTGATTCTCATGGATTATTGAATTTCAAGCTTTTAAAAATTAGAACCCATGATGTCCTAAATGTAACGGACATATTAATCCAAATAATGTGAACCCTAAAGAAAGGCATAAGTATGTAAAACCCACAGATTTTTCACCCCCAGTCTTAGACTAAAAATCCAAAGAATCTGGACAATGTCAAAGGACAGCCAGTGGATGTCACCAGTGCGCCATGAATTTGTGGAACCAAGAGCTCTTTTGCTGTCCCCTCTTAGAAATAACTGCTGCTGGTGGTCTTATACCTTCGTAACATCCAATATTTTTTTTTCCTTTCCTTATAAATTATTGACTGATTCTGTACCAATTAGTTCTACCAGTTGGTAGGTTTGTTACCAAGTTAAGCTTCAAGACAAGAACCTGGACTCAAATGATTAAAAATTTAGAGGCAGTTGATTAAATATGCAGATAGTCTGTGAAGCTACTTCTTGAAACCATTATATTGTCTTTTAATACTAATGATTTGTATAATTAATAAAAAAACAAGCTTGAAAGCATTAAAGAAAGAAGTGAAACATTAAAGGGAATTGGGTTAAATGCCAAGAAGTAGGAATATAATTCGAGCAGGACACATTTACCCTATAAGTTAATTCTGACTGTTTTGTTTTAATAATATGGTTCCATTTTTAGCAAAGACTATGTATAGAATTGTGCAATTGTTTGGGAAATTATGTGTTGGATCAGTAAGTGGTCTGAGGGCTAATTATATACATTTTGCAAATTGTATACTTTTTCTTCCAATTAAAAATCTTAATTACTTCAGTGAATTTTCCAATTTGAAGGTTTGTTGTGAAGTATAAGCAGTGAAGCGTAGATGTCCGGATCAAATTGGGACTGCTGTTGAGATCCCCTGGCATATAATAAAGCTATTTTTAGTTAATTATAAAATTATGAAATTGCCCTAGCAACTCTGACCCCTAAATTCATGTTTTTAAAATGCATTTTTCTCCAGATCAGAGATTCTTCTCAGCTATGAACACAAATTTGGAGTCAGTCCAGGTCTTTTCACTGTATGATAGCAGAAAAGACATTTAAACTCTTCATGCTTCTGCTTTCTTAGCTATGTTACAAGGCAAATCAAACACTATCAGGAATAACTATTATTTGCAGGGGCTCTGCTAAGTATCAGGTACAATCATAAGCTCTTTCATGGTTTACCTCATTGAAATCATTGAAAAAAACCCAGATGGGAACTTCTGCTAGTCTGATGTCACAGAAGAGAAGGAGGAGAAATAAAGTACTGGAACTTGCTTTCAAATCATAGAGCATCTGATTCAGAGGCCTAAGATCTTTTTCAACATGGCTCTTTCAGCAGATGCTCCTGCCGCCATGCTTTCTAAGGCCAGGCGTTGCCCAGGCATTGCATCGAATATGTTCCACGGGTTGATTAAAGGACTGGCAGTGTGAACACACACCACTGATGCGAAAGTACTATGTTCCTCGGCAGAAAGTACCTGCCAAGCCTCTTCCAGTGCCCCATAGGATTGAATCTAGTTACTTACTTTTTGGAGACTCTGGAGTCAGATTCCCATAGAACATTCATGTTTATTGTTTAATTTTGGTGCATTATCATAAAAGACAGGAAACTGAAGAAGAGATTTTGGACCTTAAGTTAGAGATGGAAAAATCATGGTGAATGCAAACATTAGGCTGAAGACCATGTCAAGAGTCTGGATTTAACTCTGGGATTGATCAGTTCTTCTTATGGTAGGTCCTGGACACCACCTGCTTGAGGGCGATTATCAGTCCTGCGTCTGTTGGAGAGATTTTTCTGAAGATTACTCGCATAACTCCAATTGTCGCTGAGTTATGTGCTCTAACATCATCCCAAACTCAGCATGACACAATTATATCTGTGGGTAAACATTGTAGGTGGATAAAATAGCAGTTGTCAGATGATTCAAAATAGCTTAAATGATTAAGAAACTGAGATTCTGGATTTGTAGACATATGTATGGATGTGTAAGTTTGTTGGTGAAATAGTTTGTTTCCTGTTTCTCCAGCATTCTTTTGCGTGCTTGTTTTGTCCAGGAGTTTGATTAAACTCTTCCATTTTGCAATTGCCTCTGTGTCTTGCTTTTTCACTTGCTATTTAATGGTCCTATTTCTCTCTCTCTCTCTCTCTCTCTCTCTGTCTCTCTCTCTCTCTCTCTGTCTTTTATGTCAGACTATAAGGGGCAGGGGATCGGGAATGAAAAGACCATAGGTATTTGGCACAGAAAGATTCAAGTTCACTTAATAGCTCTGTGACTTTGGGACAGATAACTTCTCTGTACTTCACTTTCCTTTTGCGAAAGGAATTACCATAAAGCTTGAGATAATCACTGGGCCTGGCACAAAATAGCTCAACAAGTGCCATTTTAAAAAATACTATTTCTAAAATCCTTTTCTTTCCCCTTCTCTATGTGAACATAAAAATCATTCAGTAAAGTTTGGTTGAAAGGATAAATGACTGTTATTGTTTGAATCACCTGGAAGCCCATTTCCTGATTATTTCATTCTTTATCATAATCTCCTAATGTCCTACGTTCCAAATTGTCTTAAATGGGAAACTGTTGTCTCCAAAACCTTTCTGGGTTCTACTTTTGCTGATCATTGTTTGTTTGGGGCAGGCTCTCATGGCCTCCTTTTCATATCTACTCCCCTAGAAGCAGACTTTTATTTTCGCCCAAGGCCTCCTTCACTTATTCACCATCTTGCTGCACTTCAAAGCGCAACTTGAAATACGCCTTTTCCATGAACTCTTCCAAGAGAAAAATATTCGATTCTCACAGCACGCAGTTGTCTCAAAATTTTACACTTCTGAGGATATGTTGAAATGGGCTTTGTAAAATTAGCATGCATTTGAAACAAATGATGTGTCCTCATGAGTAGGGAATGTATTTCATATATTACTTTCTATCATCTTGATGCTACCTAGTAAGGTAGACATTCAAATATTTGCTGATTTGAATAAGGGATACATTTCCAACAAAACCATATCAGAAAGAAAGATGATAAAATAATCTTTCAGGATTTTAGAAAACACATTTCTGTCTCCATCTTCATCAGTACCGCCTTTATTTTTAGGAATACAAAAATAATTTTAAACGAATTTGTATGTAAGGAAATTTCCAAGGTTGTTTTTTGGCCATAATTGTTTTCTATATTTTTAATTCATCTCCTTAACATTTACTGATCACCTCTGATGTTTTAGATACTCTTCTAGGTTCTAAGGAAATGAAACCTGAAAAAAGGCAAGGTCATTGACCCCAAAGAACTCATGAAAAGTGAGAAGGACAAATCAGTAATGAATAAGTATAAAGATGTGGTTCGTGCAGAAACAGAAGTCAAAGGTACTATGGGAGCACCCCAAGTTCAACCTGATTTGGACTGTCATTCTTTTCAAAATAGAATATTCTTACCCCACAGCTTGCCCATGAAGATTTTAATGGGTCCACACTCTTTCTGTTGTTGCCACACCTCTCATTCTTATTGCATTGAACATTTTCATATTCCATGTTGGAAATTACATGTATCACATAAGTTTGTGGGGGTGTGTATGTGGACACATGTATATTTCATGTGCAGGCCTCCTCCATTCTGTGCATAAAATTACTCTCTAGACTTCCTCCTATGGCAGTATTGATAATATATGATATATTCCTATGGCATTTACCTATTACCTTTCAAAATCATCAAGAGTTTGGCAAGATCTATTCTGACTGTCAACATCCGTAAAGATAATATCATAATATATTTCTATGTCATTGTACACTTTTCAACGCTTTTTTTTTATGGGGAGCTGAGCCTTGGGAGTGATGTTCTCCAGGAAAGATGAGCTGCGTTTGTAGCATTCTGTACAATGGACAGAATATTTGGCAAATGCCACACGTGGCAATTCTTTCCATTCAAAAACAGTCCAAAATGTTGAAGGAATTCTTGTCATGTCAGAGAGTGCAAATGTTCTTCGGGTATGGTTGGTTGATTTTATAAATGAGTTTTTCCACTTTCCAAAGTTACGTCAACAGACATTTCATTAAATTATATTTAAAGATTCGACAAGACAGGTCCTGTGGAAAGCACGTTAGCTCTCGTCACACTATGATTGGTCTAAGTGTGGTAGAGCCTGAAAGGGTGGGCTTAATCAGCATGAACATTTGCAGAAAGTAATGAAATTTAATAATAAATAATTCCAAGAGGCCTCGTTAAGCTGGAACATTATTATCAAACTGAATATACATGTTGACAGCTATGCCAATAAATTTGAGAGCTGTGAACGTTTACTACATAAAATAATGAAGGTTCTTGAAAAGGCTCTGCTGCTCTTGTTCTAAGAGAAGGATTACTCGCTGACTCTGTTTTCTTTCTTTGTCAAAAAAAAAGGGAAAGATGGTGGGGGGGGGGGGAACAACTTCTGGCTTTGCTATCAGAGACATGCCTGCAAAGAAATGCAGTAGGTCTAAATGAACTGAAAGAAAAAAAAAAATCATACAGAAGTTTATCATATTATCTCTACCATCAAAATTAGAACTACAGATCTGGCTGACCATAGCAATTTCCTTGAGGTTTTACATCTTATCAAATGGAGATAGTGCTTTTGGATTTTGGTTATGAATACGAATGTAAGAAGATTACTTAATCCCTAGATCTTGATTCTGAATGCAGAATTGAACACAAACTCATTATAGTTGCTGCATTGAACTTAATAATATTATGAGCCAATAATTAAATACTATGCTTGAGGAAGATTATGTTATTTTTTGCAACTACCGATAGTTTTTACAAAAGATAAAAGAAGCAGACAAGCTCTGTAACATTTGTTTAGAATTTCTTGTTACAGAACATGGATACATTTTGGCATTAAATTGCCTTGGACATAAAAAAATATCTAGTATACAACTTCACTTAGAGAACTGCCAGCACAGATAATTACAATTAAATGATGGCCAGAAGAGAATCAAATATATTAGAGAGGCCATAGTATAATAAATAAATTTGGTAAAGACACTCATCCTAATGAGATTAATTTTAGGTGTAATTGCACAAAGCTCTAGCTTCATTGAAGATAATAAAATGCCCTTAAAACATTTTTAAAGATCAGCTCAAAGTATTTCTGGAACATCAACAAATTTTCATTTTCTTATGTTGGATCCAATCCACAGAAGTAAAAGAATGGGAATGAACTACTCCTCTTTGCTTATTGTGTTTTCTCACAAGCATATTAAATCATTAAAGACCTAGCACCTATTTGTCAATTGCAGGCATCAGCAAAATAGAAGAGACCTTGCTTGAATTGTCTCTAAACACAGAAAAGTCCTGAATGAGCCCGTCTTGTGTTTCTGATTCAGGGCATCTTGCACATATTACACTCATGTCTACATTAAAAGCATTAGGGTAAAACTACCCCCCCCCATTTCTATATGTCAAACAACTATTTGGATCTATTAAGAGATACTTTTAGGTAGGGATTGGGAAGTCTACTTCTCTGTACCTCTCACCCCTCCTTCCAACCTTGCATTGACTGTCCTTTCTGACTGTCCTCTTTAGGCCCCAGCCTTAATGGTGGCCTACGTCTTGGTAGGTTTTACTAAGTGGTCACCAACATTCCATTTTCTCCCCATCCAGGCAAATGAAAAACAAATCCCTGGGGTTCCTGGACCCTGTAACTTTTCCTGGACAATAGATGGTATGATGGTGAAAAGCTTGTGTGCCTTTATTTGCTGTTGACCCAACAATGGTACCGAGAAGGTAACATCTTCCAGATAGTTCAGCGAAGAACTATCGAGACTTTTGAAGTTGTTCTGGAGTTGTTCTCCACTAATCCAAACTTAGTCCAAATTAATTAGTAAATGCTCTGACACAGGGTATTTCTCATTCCCATTCTTCTTATCAAAACTTTCTGCATCTTAGCTGGATGTCCTGTTAGATTAGGAAGGTGTTAAAAATTCCATGTATATTAAAATATTAATAGGTATAGCTACCCCTTGATAGTAGAAAAGAAGGCAATGAGAGGACAAGAACGAGGATGGTCAGGAGGAAATAACGGTTGGTGGAATATCAGAGCTCTGTGGCTGACTGGGAGGGGAAGGAGGATTCCAAGTGAGAGCCCCTCCTGATTTCTGCCTGCAGTTCTAATAAAACTGCTAGTGATTCCAAATACCTAAATCTTCCCCACCAGTTTATGTCTGTGTAAGCTCAGGAGTCAGTTGCTTCTTAAATGTAGATATTTTAAGTTGTTTAAAGTAAAATTTATTCCAATATTAATGTGAAAAATAACCATAACTCAAGTTCAGGAAGGTAAACTTGTGTGAAATGAGATATGACATTAACTCTTTGAGTGTGTAGGAAGCAGAAATATTACATAGCCCCTCCTTATAGCTTTATTTTTCCATGGCAGACAACACTCCCATCCCGAATTAATGAATAATATTTTGTCATATTTGCTTCATACTTTTTAAATAAATAAAACATTATAGTCCCTCCCTTTGTCCCAAAGGTAATTACATTCACAAATTGTACATGTATTTTTTATACTTTTACTGCATATATAATCATAAACAAGATATGCTATTTTCAGCTTATGTGTTTGAAAAAAATTACATAATGCTATCAGCCTATACATATTGTTCTATAGCTTTCTTTAAAAAAAAAAAAACACCTACACGTTATATTTTGAGATCGATCCATGTTAATCTATCTATTGATCTATCTATCATCATGGTATATATCATTTTATCTAGCTATGTGTATGTGTATTTCACTTTTACTGCTTTTAAAGTTTATACCAAAATGTATCCATTTCTCTACACGTTATTTTTTTTGGTTGTTTCAAAGTTTTCACTATTACAAATAATGCTGCAAAAATATTTTAATTTGTGTCCCCTTATGAGGGTTTTGTTTGTGTGTTTTATGTTGTTGTTAGATATATACCCAGGAATTGAACTGCAGGATTTTAAATGTTGTACATTTTCTTTATTACAAGGTACTGTCACAATGCTTTCATAATTGATCCTGTTGATCTATACCCCCAGCAGCAATTAATGGGTTACCTAAATCCTCACCAACACTTAGTGTTACAGACTAAATTTTTGTTTTTGCCACACTGATTGTATGAAATAGTATTTTAATAATACTGGTATGTGTCAACATTTTTCCAAATGGTTGTGTTAATTGGCAATTCAAGTTCTCTTTTTTTGGTATTTGTTCACATCTTTAGCTCATTTTACTATTTGGTTGTGTTTTTATCACATGTGAGAGGTGGTTTTTTTTTCTTTTTTCTTCTTTCTTTTTGTTAATTTTCTGGATTCTCATGCCTTTTGATATGTATTTCAAATGTCTTCCCCCAGCGTTTGGTTTCTTTTTATCCTTTGTTTATGATGTCTTTAGTACACAAAGGTATTAATTTTGATCTGGCAAAACTAATTCATCTATTCTTTTATAACTCCTGATTGTTTAACATCTTAAGGACACAAGATGTTATTTTTTATATCCTATTTTTTTCTATGTAAGTTTTAATTCTCTTGGAATTTATGTCTGAGTATGTTTTTTTGTTAAGAGTCTGATTTTATTTTTTTTATTATTGTTTAATAAGTGATGCTAATGTCCAGATATCATTTTTTGGAATAGTTTGTTTTTGATGATGTGTTTTCAATGCATATTTTACCATTTAACAAATTCACCTGTATGCACACTTCTGATTCTGGGATTCTTATTCAGTTCCATTGATCAATTTGCCCTTTTCTACCCTGTGACCTCATTATATTAATTACCATGACTTTATATAAAAATATTTATTTTTAGTTGAACAAGACCTCTTTGTTCTTTGCTTTTTCCCCCAAACACGTTTAGCTAGCTTTAGAGCTTGATTCCCATATATGAATTTAAAAATCATTTTGCCAAAGTGTATGAAAAATCCTACTGTGCTTTTGATCAGAATTGCATTGAATTTATAGATGCCCATGGCATTTTGACTATGTCTACATAATACTAATATAGGAGAATAACGAACTAGTACCTACCCTAGCCTTTAATGCTGAGCCACTAACAGCACGTATATATCACTTCCAAATGTAATGGGACTCTCAAGAGATGTGAACCTGTTTTGGAGGTACTTTAGAAAGAAGAGCAGGTGGTGTTTAAAAATGGAAAAGAATTCGGAGAGGATTCAATTTTAAAAACAGAAATAGGGAATGAGCAAAAAAATGTAACCATGGCAAGGAATGAAATGACATCTTATCAGTTATGTGGATGGGGGGAAGGGGTTATTGGGAGGAAATCACATGAGAATGCTAGTTGCAGTGTTTGACTCTTCCATATCCTGAAATTGGAAACTTTTCGAGTATGTTTCAAAGTGGTAACCCTTTCCCGCAAATAACAAATAAATTAGTTTCAAAAACCACTGCCAGGTCCAACCTCCAGAATCTGCCAGTTTAAATAGTCTGTGCCAATGCATTCTTACACACCCCACTTCCCCCTGCCAGCTTCCTTGCTGATTGGATCCTGATGGATGGTAACACTCTATTCCACAGCAGCACTTTATAAATAACATAATGCTGTGATCTACAGAACAATGGCAATTCCTATTTATGCAGCTATTGGACTGACTGGAAACAAATGATTTCCCTAATAGCAGACCTTTAGATGGATATTGGGCTCTGGAGCCATCTCCAAAAATGTATCAAGAAGGTATTAAAAAGCAAGATGTATATGTTTTTAGGAATGTGGACGTTTTAGGCACAAAACATATTTACTACTCAAATGCACTTATGCTACCATAAGTGAAAAAAAATAACTAAGTAAGAAACATTGATACCATAGGAAATGTCAAGCACGCTGCATACATTTGTTAGATAAATATTACTGTATGGCATTAACGTATGTTACTATTTTGTGTCCCTAGTGTTTCTCTATGTTATTCTCTCTGAAGATTTATATATTTTTTCATAGACTTGTTTATTAAAAAAAAAGAAAAGAAAAAAGATTCCATGAAAGGATTGATACTATCTAGGTAAGAAGTTTAAATTAATCCAAAATTTGACCAAAATACACAAATTACCAAAATTTCAAGATTGTCTATTTACAGGGATATGGGCACCACTCGACTTGATGGCATTAAATGTAAGTCAGGAATTTACACCAGCTGATAAGGATTCTGTTTTAAGAATGTCAGGTGGCTAGCTAGATTTAAAAAAAAAAAGCAAGAATGAATTCCACAAGAACTTCAAAATGGTATTGTAAGAATTGGTAATTATTACGGCTGCAAAGGGTTACATTTCGTCAAATTCTTCCATTTTACCGAAGACAACCGAATACAAGTTCTTCTCTCATTCAAATATTACATGCAATATCATTTTAATGTCATGACGCATGCCTCCCTCTCCTGTCATGTGATGATGCCTCCTTCCCGCACACATGGAAGTTCTAAGCGACAGAGCCCTCAAAATGCTTTGACTCTGTCACACTGTTTTGCTTATAGGTCTTTGTTGATTATAGGTCTTTGCACATGTTCCTTCAGCTTAAAATGCTCTCTCTTCCACCACCTGAACCACACTGATAACCTCCTATGTTTTCTTTGAGAAAAGTAAGAATTAGCAACATTTGGTGCACGCTTACTATTTGTCCAACGCTGTCCTAAACACATGGAACCACTTTGCTCATTAAACCCTCCTACTGACCTGATAAAGTATGTAGTATTATCATCCCCATGTAACAGATGGGGAAACCGAGGCACTGAAATCTTAAATAACTGAAACAAGAACACAAGAAGCAGATTAAAAGTCAGGCAATGTATCTCCAGGGAATGATATTATAATCTCTGTATTATACTGGCAACATAGATTCAGGGTACACTTCATTTACTCTTAAAACTCTATTTCTACTTTTTTTCTGAGTACCCACAGCACCACTACAAACAACACTTTCCAAAGTGAATATTAATAGATTTTGTTTTGGGTCTCCTACTGTGAGATTCTTAGTGGCACTAAATAGCATTACATAGAATTGAGAGTTTAGACCTGGAATTGGACAGACCAGGATTTGAATTGTAGGTCTGTCACTTACTCAAAATGTGACCTTGGCTAATTATTTACCTACTGGAACTCAGTTTTTCTAATCCGTAAAATGGGTATAATAACAGTTGCTTTGTCATAATGATACATTAGGAGGATTAAATATGTTAAACACATAGTTGCTCAAAATAGATGAGCTGTTATGATAATTATTAGCTGTGTCTTCTAAATTTATCACCATCATAGTGGTAGATGCATATTTGTTGCATAAATAGGGCTTTGAGGGTACAAATGAGCCAGACCGTATTCTGAATTTACCAACTAGTGACACATTTATTTTGTGAACTCCAGAGCTTAACCTTCAATACAGAGAAGTAACCCTTCTTGAGGTGTATGGGCTTTGATATCTTCAGTTTAGGGTCCTTCTTGGTAATGCATTTGTCATCATATCTCCGTTCACATATCAAGTCAGGCTACCTAGGATATTATTTAGGGCACAGAGAATAGATATGTTTTTTAATGCACCGGTATTTTCTGAACTGAAGGAAGGATGGACATCGAGAGAATTGAGTCCTTTAAATAGCTTCCTGAAGCAGAGGGAAGGAGCTATTGTAGAGTGGTGATCTGAGCCACTGAGTTGCTACATGACCTTCAAGGTATTATTCTACTTTTGCCCTAGAAAAAAGGAAAACAAAACTACAAAACTCTTGGTTCCCTTCATCCATCACCCCTAGTGGGTCTGTGTGTGTGTCTGCGTGTGCAGAGATATGGCCCACGCAGCATCTTTGTCAATAAGGTTTGGGAGAGCTGGCTTAGCACTACAGTGGGAGGTAGGAGTCATAGTTCTGAAGTTTCTGCCTTTAAAAATATGACCTTTAGAGGTCGCCTGGGTGGCTCAGTCGGTTAAGCGGCCGACTTTGGCTCAGGTCATGATCTCGCGGTCCGTGAGTTCGAGCCCCGCGTCGGGCTCTGTGCTGACAGCTCAGAGCCTAGAGCCTATTTCAGATTCTGTGGTTCCCTCTCTCTGACCCTCCCCTGTTCATGCTGTGTCTCTCCCTGTCTCAAAAATAAATAAACGTTAAAAAAATAAAAAAAATATGACCTTTAGTTATATAACTAGAACCTATGTAAACAAACATGCGAGCAAGCAAGCCAAAAAGGAATGACCTCTTCTCA
Organism: Lynx canadensis; assembly: GCF_007474595.2. NCBI lineage: Eukaryota > Metazoa > Chordata > Mammalia > Carnivora > Felidae > Lynx > Lynx canadensis. The sequence continues at coordinate 153,197,885 of NC_044310.1, read as the reverse complement.
ACAGAATGAAGTTGTTCCCAAGGAAACCCATTACAGCTCCAGTGTCAAAGCACAAGGACTCCCCAATATTCCCAGCATCAGTGTCCCGGGGTACTTACATGTTATGCTGAGTATGATGGTGAGATCCAATACCCAGATAAGTGAGACACAGCCAGTGGAATTTTCTGAGAGTACTGGGTGAGGTCCTGTTAGTTAAGGCAAGATTTCGTCAGACAATTTTACCACGTGAGGGAGAGACACTTATAAGTGTCCAACCAATCTTTTTCCACATATCGGTCAGAATAATATTTTTTTTAATTATTTTTTTGTCAACGTTTATTTATTTTTGGGACAGAGAGAGAGCATGAACAGGGGAGGGGCAGAGAGAGAGGGAGACACAGAATCGGAAACAGGCTCCAGGCTCTGAGCCATCAGCCCAGAGCCCGACGCGGGGCTCGAACTCACAGACAATGAGATCGTGACCTGGCTGAAGTCGGACGCTTAACCGACTGCGCCACCCAGGCGCCCCCAGAATAATATTTTAAAATGACAATCGGGGTTGCAGCACATGCTGTTCTCTCTACCCAGAACACTTTTCCTCCAGATGTGTGCATGAACGCTTTCTTGTCATCTTGAAGTTGTCCTTTCAAGTAGCGTCTCAGAGAGGGCTTCCCCACCATCTTCCCTAAAACCAAACACCAAGAGGGACCTTAATCTACTTTGTGTATATGCACAGGCAGCACTCAGCTGACTGTCTAGAAGAGAGTGTGTGGGTAGGTCTCCCAGAGCACTTGTTGAATGAAGAATGAGTGAATGGAGGAGTCAACAGCGCTCCTCTAGTCTCCTGGAGATCGATTAGACCACCCAGTCACACAAATTGGAGCCCCAAACCAATAACTTCATATGTTTATGAGGATCTCTCAATTTAAGACTCACTTTTTTCTCCTTGCTATGGCAGAATAATGAGTGTTGGAAGCGTGGTAGAGAGATCAGCACTGTGTATTAAGTGCTATTGTACTACTGTGTGCTAAGTGCTATGAGGAGTACGAGTAGTATTTGGCTTTTTCTTAAAATAACTTTTAAACGTTTATTTATTATTGAGAGACAGAGCATGAGCATGGGAGCGGCAGAGACAGGAGGAGACACAGAACCTGTAGCAGGCTCCAGGCTCTGAGCTGTTAGCACAGAGCCCGACATGGGGCTCAAACTCAGAAACCGCGAGATCATGACCTGAGCCACGCTTAACTGACTGAGCCACGCAGCGCCCCTAGTTGGCTTTTTAAAATAGCACTTTGAAGGCAGTGATTCTAGGCTTTCTAATTTAACCTGTTCTGTATAAACAATGGGCTTTGTGTATATTTAGGTCTGCATGCCATTGCAAAAATCTAGAGTAGGGCTGGTAAATCTACCTGTCTGCTGTTCACTCATTGATTAAGTCAGGAAGTGTTCTTTGATCTCCAGAAAGAATTGGGCACTGTGCCTAGTGTGCTGGCACTAGGGATATTGCTTTGAATAAAAGAGACAAACTCCCAACTCTCACAAAGCTCTTATATACATGCAAGAAAGACAGCCACTAAGTAAGAACTGCAATGTCAGATTTGGAAAAGCATAATAATAGAAGGAGAGTGATGAGATGTATACCCACTGGGGGGTTGGGGCTGGCTTCCTGAAGCATGTGACATTTGACCTGAGGTCTAGAGGAATGGTGATGAGTTGCCCGCCACAGAGTTGGAAGAAGAGCGTTCCATTCAGAGAGGGGTTAGAGTAGGACTCCAGGTAGCACAGAGCTGTGTGTGAGAGACTGAGGGAAACCAGTGTGGCCGGCCCGGTGGATGAGAGTGAGGGCAGGCCACAAAGACAGATCATAGAGGGTCTGATGGGCCGTGCAAAAGAGTTTGAATTTTATTCTAAGAAAAAGCAAGGGAATCACTGAAGTGTTGTTAAGTGCAGGACTGACGGGATCTGATTTATACCTTTAAAGGGTTATTGCTAGAAAAAGAAGGGGTTGGAAGAGGACTATGAGTAAAATAAAGGACTAAATGATCTTCAAGATCATTATTAGACGTACATTTCCGCGTAAGATAACACAACCCAACTCACCAAAAATGTGCTGCGTAACTTCCGTGTGCCAGGTGCTGGGCACAAATAAAAAGGTGATGTTGAAGGATTCCTTCAGCAACGTTCCTGGGTTTTTCCAGAGAGACACAACTCCATATTTTTCAAAATTGATTTCCTCATTCATTTTCAATTTCCTCTTCTTGATTAGCTAAATCGAAAGCAAATGTTTGGGGTCCTTTTAACCTGCTCACCTCAAACCCTCTTTCTCTTTTTGAACAGGTCTGTAATTTCCCAAAGTAGCGCGTGGCTGTGGCATGTAGTACTTATCCCAAAGAAGCAGGTTCTGCTGGGGGTTCATGCTTGAGTCCATTTTTCTTATCTTTCTCAAATGGCCGAAGTTAACTGATTTGAAAGGGCCTCATTTTAAATTACATTCATTCAGTGAAAACAGAAATTAACACTTAGAGACATCTATATGCTAATGATTGTAGCTCAGGGAATTCACTTCTAACCTTTTCAAAAGGCGCTGGTAAAGAGCCATTTCACTTGAAAGCAACTTAGTAAAACTGGTAGATTAATTAAATACCATAAAATTTCTTTAAAAATCTTTATTTCATTTATCATTTATGCCATTATTTTTTCTTTTTTATGTGGGCTACCTTGACTCGGATCGTGCCTTCTAGGACATATTATTTAGCAGATTATTTGACATGAATAATGCAAAATCCAGAGCGGTAATATAATGCCATGAGTTTGGAAGAGAGTAAAAGAACAAAAGACAAAGGAAATCTGTTTATCAAGGCCACTCTTAACTCATGTTGCAGCTTTGTGTAAATGTTTTTTAAAGTTCCTTTCCTCTGTCAGTGAAGCCCTGGTGAGGACACAAGCCCAGGCTTGGTGAATGAAGTCGGGGTGCAAATTCCCATTTACCTCTTCAGCCACATGCCTTTGTACAGTGAACAAACTGCGCAGCTGTACATGAAATCCTTCAGTGGTTCTAGGTCTCCTCTCTATCTTACTAATCTGTATTTACTTATCTCTACTTCTCTTCATTCACTATTTCATAGATCATTAAATTCTGTTATCAGGGAGAAGCAAGCTTTTCCCCAGTCTACCCATGCCCTGAAGTGTCAACTCTGCTAAGGATTTTAGAGTAGGATGTATTTTGTTGAACTGTGTGAAGAAGAGATCGTAAACTTGAGCGAGGTAGCCCTTCAAGGGTATAGGTTAATTAAGTCAAAATAACTCAATGTTTTTTTCACACCCAACATACCCCTCCTATCTTTTGTATAAGCAACAACTTTTTAGGGCATGGGGTTTTATAATCGACTTGCTTCTGAATCCTGGTTCCACCAAACATTTACTGGTTGTATAACTTTGAGCCTGTTACTTAGCTACTCAAGCCCCAGTTTCCTCATCTGTGGAATGGGTACAGTAACACTTGCTGGGAGGGTTAAATGAGAAAATTCATGTAAAGTGCTTGGCAAAATGCAAGTGGAGGATAATGCTTAAGTGGTGAGGATAAATTAAAGAAAGAAACAATTGGAGGGGCGTCTGGCTGGCTCAGTATGTTGAGCTTCCAACTTTGGCCCAGGCCATGTTCTTGCGGTTCGTGAGTTCGAGCCCCACATTAGGCTTGCTGCTGTCAGCACAGAGCCTGCTTCAGATCCTCTGTCCCCCTCTCTCTGCCCCTCTGTCCCCCTCTCTACTGCCCCTTACAGTATCTCAAAAATAAATAAAACACAAAAAAGGAAAGAAAATTAAAAAGAAATGAACAGTTGGAAAGATTGCTGCCTTCAGAAGCTGCATTTCCCAAATTAAGCTGAAATAAGGGACCTCAGATACCTAAACTGGTGATATTACATGACCCTTACACTCAAGATTCTTTAGTCATGTTTCCTTCATACATTTCTTCTTGACTCATGTATTCAAAAGTGGCATTCTATAATCATTAAAGGGAATCATATCAATAAATTTGTCCATGGTAGATTTATTTTTATTACCCCTCCTTTTTTTTTTTTTTAAATTTTTTTTTTCAACGTTTATTTATTTTTGGGACAGAGAGAGACAGAGCATGAACGGGGGAGGGGCAGAGAGAGAGGGAGACACAGAATCGGAAACAGGCTCCAGGCTCTGAGCCATCCGCCCAGAGCCTGACGCGGGGCTCGAACTCACGGACCGCGAGATCGTGACCTGGCTGAAGTCGGACGCTTAACCGACTGCGCCACCCAGGCGCCCCATTACCCCTCCTTTTTAACAACTGTAAAATTAGATGCATTTTGAGATTTGTTTACACTCATAAAACCTTCATCACAATCAGAATAATAAGCATATCCATCACCCCCGAAAGTTTCCTTGTGCCCTTTTGTATTCCCTTCCATTACCTTCCCACCCTCTACCCCCACCAAACTTCCTCCCCATCCCCAACAGCCACTGATCTGCTGTTTGTCACTACAGATTAATTTGCATTTTCTAGGATCTTATATAAATGGAATCATACAATAGGTACTCTTTCTTTTTTGGTGTTGTTTTGATCTGGTTTCTTTCACTCAACATAAGTATTTTAAGTCTTATTTCAACAGAAGCATTTTGACCCCAATGAAGATATTTTTCTCCCCAGACAGCATCTACCTTATTGTATACATCAGTAATGTATTCTTTTTTCTTGCTGAGTAATATTCTTTTTTACAGATATAACACAATTTTTTTTAAATCAATTCACCTGTCGATGAACACTTGGATTGTTTCCAGTTTGGGCTATTACAAAGACCTTTGTTATGACCAATAAAAAATATAAGTCTTTGTACGGACATATGCTTTCATTTCTCTTGGGGGAAATATCGAGGAGTACAATGGCTAGATCTTATGGTAAAGGTATGTTCAACTTTTAAGCTAATTACCAAATTGTTTCCTTAGAGGTTGTGCCATTTCATATTATCTTTATCAGTATTTGAGAGTTCTAGTTGCTCTATATTTTTACTAGCACTGGGTATGGTCAATGTTTTTTCATTTCAGCCATTTGAAGAGTGATATAGTGGTACCTCATTCTGATTTCAATTTCTCTAATGATTGTCATGTGTTTCTCTGACATCCTTAATAATCTCTTTGATGAAGTGGCGATGTAAATATTTTGCTCCCCTTTTTATATTGAACTGTTTTCTTGCTATTGAATCTTGAGAGTGATTTAGATATTTTGAAACAAATCCTGTATCAGAAATGTGCCTTGTAAATATTTTTTCCCTGTCTGTGGTTGTCTTTTCATTCCCTTTATAGCGTCTTAAAGGGAAGCTCTTAATTTTAATGAAGTCCAATTTATCAATTTTATCTTTTGTGGATCTTTGCCTAACTCAAGTTTTCAAACTGTTCCCTGTGTTTCTGTCTAGAAATTTTATAGGTTTAGGTTCCACCCTTTGGTCTATGATCTGTTTTGCCTAAAAATTTTTATGTGGTGAAAGATTGAGATCAACGTTCATCTTTTGGGATATGAATATTTGGTTGCCCCAGTACCATCTGCTGAAAACACTCCTTTTTTCTGCACTGAATTGCCTTTGCACCTTTGCCAGAAATCAATTGATCATATATGTATGGGTTTATTTCTGGACTCTCCATTCTGCTCCATTGATCCATTTATCTGCTTTTAAGACAATGGCATATTTCATAATCTTTTAATCTCTACGCAGTTTGCTGAGCTCCATGCCGTCAGTGTCTCCTCCTTCCATGTGGTTCAACTGGACAACTCAGTTTAGTTTTCTTTTAGTGAAATATAGCCAAAATGAATTTCACCAATGACCTGAAATGAGTCTAAAGCCCCTCTCTACCCTTTGCTAATGTTGTGTCCCAGTTTACATTTTTTTTGGGGGGGAGGGATGTGTGTGCCGAAAATACATTGACAAGCTTTTCTATTTCATACAAACCTATAGAAATTAGTATAAATCATCAAATTGCTCATGGTGGGGTGAGGAGTGGCAGCAGAAAAATGAAATGAAGAACCCAAAACAAACACCAAACCCTCTCTAAAGAATTCCTGTTAACGACTGTGTCCATTCCTAAATTATATCTAACTTTTCTCTGCTCTCTGTTGTATACACAGAGGGAGAATGTTCACTTTTTTTTTCTTTCTTTCTTTCTTTCTTTCTTGCTTTCTTTTTTTTTTTTTTTTCACTTTAGACTGACATTAGGGGTTCTCGAAAGCAGAGGCAGGCCAGAAATCCCAGGGCAAGATCCAGTTGAGCCAGCTTGAGAACAGGGCTTTCTCAGGTAGGATTCCACTTGTAAATCCCAGCTGTCAAACTGTGACGAACAGAGCCTCAGAAGAGGGAAAAGCCAAGACTAAGCAAGGAGTGAGGAGAGCACGTGTGCTGCAAACAGGGAGACAAGAAAGGTGGTTATCAGCCTTTTCATAGGTCCAAGCTGATTGGCGAGCTCCTTGTTGATGCTAATGAAGCTATTTTTACACTGATAGCTACATTACTCCCAGCAATTGTCATGGTTACACGGACAAAAGAGAAGGCGAATGGTAAACTTTCTGAATAAAGGAGATATTAAACTGGAATCACTGAATCATTTATCCTAACAACAAAAATAAGTCCTTTCTAAGATAGTTAATGAACTCTGTTTTACCCTGAGGCTATAATCCTCCACTAACATCAGTCTCCTCATCTGTTAAAATGATGGGGGTTGGACTGGATGATCTCTGAGGTCCCTGCCATCCCTGAAAATTCTATGATTCTAGGATTATTTAATCTATTTGTTTCTCAGTGACTGGCGGTTTTGCATTTACTATATGTTGAAACAAGGGGGACTTTTAACTTGGAAATTTTGAAATGTTATTTGTCTCACAAGCTGGATTTCAAAAGACAGAGTTTGAACTAAAGGCATTGATCGCTAATATATTTTGGACCATATACAGTAACCTGCCCATTTAATGACACACCGTGTGGGGGTTGGCAGGAAAGCAGTAAAAAAAAAAAAAAATCCTGCTGCTCTGTGCAATTTCAAATCCGTGATAAGTTCGTTCTTCTCTGAAGGAGAACAACCTGATATCTGTGCTAACTCCAATCCCCTTTCAAAATGGTTCTCAAACACAGTTTGGCAGAAGGCATCAGCTAACTGTGGTAGATGTGTTCTCACTTACCGCTTGTCAAAGCTGGGCCTGATCAAACCGGGATGCTCATCTCCTGGCATTAAAAGAATGCATCAGAATTCTCAGACAGGAATCTGTAAGCGGATGATAAAGTTGTGATATATCTGGGCCCACAATGGATAGGACCTTACTTAATTCTATAGCTTTTTCATAATATAGAATCTACAGAGAATGCCTGAACCAACTACCTGAATGTGTTAGCTCATTAATCCCCATTTTCCATTCAGAAAATTACCTAAATGTCTTCTAGTCTACATGCCTACTGTTTCAGGAAAAAGGTCCCCAAATTACAGTTTATGTAGACTGCGTTAGCCTTAGCATAGAGAAACTTGTGTAGCCTGGTTCTCAAGGAACTTACAGTCTACTTGACAGAGAAGATGGGATTAGGAAATATTTGTATGTTAGATGCATACTGTACTAGGCACTGGGCATAACTCTTATTGTGAGAAAGAGTCTATGATTTCTGTTCTATGGATTAAAACACTGAGTCTCAAGGCATTAAAAAAAAGATACCACTGTTGCATATCTAGTAAAGCTCCTATCAGAGGTTTGAATCCTGGTTCATCTGACACAAGGTCTGTCCTATTTTCTCAGCACCAAGGATGGCAAATAGGTTTCATCTCACCTGCTGATGCTGAGGAATTGACGGAGCTAACTGGAGTGTTAAGAGAGTTTCTGGGGCGCCTGGGTGGCTCAGTAGGTTGAGCGTGCGACTTCAGCTCAGGTCATGATCTTTCGGTCTGTGGGTTCAAGCCCCTCGTCGGGCTCTGTGCTGACAGCTTAGAGCCTGCTTCAGATTCTGTCTCCCTCTCTCTTTGCCCCTCCCCCGCTCACGCTCTGTCTCTCTCTCTCTCTCTGTCAAAAATAAATACACATTTAAAAAAACTTAAAAAAGGAGAGAGTTTCTGAGACAGGACATATCGGATCAGAGGAATAGAGTGCCTTGGTTTTTTTGTGATGCACCATACGTTCTCGAAATTTCCCATATTTGCCCCAGCACCTGCTGGCACACACCTAAGTTAATGGAGGAGTGAGAAGAAAGGAAAACTCAGCTGAGTCTGCGTGTTCAGGGAAAGTTTCTTAGAAATCTGGGAGACAAGCCAGCCCTGATAGATGGGTAGAATTTGGACAAGTGGCCGGAAAGCAAATCAGTACTCCAAAAAAGAGTTTGAGATGAGAAGCAACGAGAGAGCAGGCCTTTAAGGCAACGATGGGGGTAATTTTTAGGAGACTGAGACCCTTGCCTTCACGCCTGCGTTAACCATGGGGCGATGGAACACAAGCAGATCGTTTAAACTGGTTCAAAGGCTTCTCGCATTTACCCTGCTCGAACAATCTCTCTGTGTTTCATTAGTTGCCAATAAGTTACCTCTTTGTTTCTGTGTTTGGTTTTATGGATTCTATTGTTGGCATGATGAGAGCACAGGGAAGCCATGTAATGACAGGGGGAAGCACTGGCTGGGGGAAAGAAAAAACACTTTGAAGCCGTGGGGCTCCCAGGCTACGTCTGGGCACAATGCCAGCTTTTCTGTAGCTGAAGAACTTGCCGTGGAAACAGCTGGCAATGGCTACAATTCACCTGTAATAAAGACAAGCGATACCGACCACTCAGCACACTAATCAATGATTTAATAATTGTGTCAATGAAACAGATGATTTGATGGGCTCCGGGGGATTCAAGCCCCCTCTGCAGCTACATGCTGCCTTCGAGAATGGCCTAGTCTTCCTCAACAGATTTCCACGCTTCCCTCCAGCACTCTTATTTTAAGACTCTTCTGGTTACAACTTTTATACCAGAATATATTGGAACATCATCTACTCCTCAGACTGGTGTTTATTGACATTTATGGAAGTGTCAGGAAAGTCCACTGAGCAAATAGAGCCTTTCCCCACTCTGTCTATCTAGGTTTGTAGAATCTGTCCCTAGTGGCAGTACTGTCCCCTTCGGGGTCGTAGAACATCTCTTCCAACGAGCTGCTGCTTCTCAGGATGCATCGCAGCTCGGTCTGACTGAGGGGGGGGGGTGCCAGAAAGAATATGTGTTAGGTTCCATTGCATTTTGGATTTTCTCTACCTCCTCCCTTTTACTCTGTGACATTATGAGGTGTTTCAAACCTGGCTGAGGTGTTATCCAATCATAAGTACAGTTTCCTAGGATCTGGGTGACCCTTTCCTCCCTACTTAACAGTCGTTAAATGAACATATGCCATGAAACGAAAGGGCGCGGATTTTTGGCTTGTCCTGGAAAGCACAGTGGACTGGAGTGCGTGGGGCAGTGTGGGATGGCTGGTGGTCACAGCCGCTCTTATGAGCACGTTGCTGCCGGTCCCCCCTCGTGGGGTTGTCATAGTGTTTTTCCACCTTCCCTTCTTAATCTCACAGAAAATTATTTAACTGACTATCATCTAAGCTCTTACATGTTAGTTACACCGAGTAGACTTTAGGAAACTGAGCATCAATGATACTGAGTCAGTTAGAATTAGGTCTTCCCTGGTGGTGAATCTATCATGACATTGACTTTTATGAGGAGAAAAAAAAGGAAAAAAGGGACGGGGGTTACACCATTGTGTAAGCAGCTTTTGTAACTTGTTGGTAGGTATGACATATCTCAGACCTAAGGTAAGTTTTCAAAAACCCAGGACCTTCCCCCCACCAGTAAGGTAAACAGGCTTAAAATTTTATAAGGGATCTGCTCTGGGTCCCCTTCTAAAAGCCAGGTTCCAGTTATTTGTTAAGCGTGCCAAACTCCTGCAGTGCTGGGATCAGACTCCCTGGCCCCGATTGTTGGTGATTCCCTTTACAATTTGAGCATTTTTTGTCTGTTATTTTGAACTGTGGACCCGAGTGCCCATTTGGAGGCAAACAGAAAAGTCCCACTCAACATTCTGATATGTATAATGGCCCCGGGCAAGTTTTCCATATCTGGAAATACATTTGTGTTGTATTATTTTAAAAACACTCCTCTACTGTCACTCTCCTTATCCCTGGCTTACCCTGAGCTCCATTAATTAAGGGCCTAATCTGTGCGAATATTGTGGCCCTTTTAAGAGTATATGCATTTTAATGGGTTTGCTTAAGGCCTGAAAAAGATTCAAGACACAAAGGACTGAGTCGATAATGGTGGGATTTCAGGCAGTATGACAAGCATTGAGGGATATACTTTTGGCCAGAGGCCCTGCCTGACTCCATTCAAATTTCACAAAATAGACAGTTGTCTCTCCATAAGCAAATGAACAATATCCTTTTCTTCCCTTTTCCCTTCATAATTTTGACATAAGCTATGCAGTGGAAAGCAGGTACTGGCTGGTAGTATCCATTATGCATGGGGGCCAATTCTATTAAGGATCTAGGAAATCCCTCCCTTGGTGGCATATTTAGAAAGTACTATTGGCATCCCGTCCCTCTGTGTTACCAGTGAATGACATGTCAATGTCTTGATGCCTGATCTTAATTATTCACTCTCTGCCATTTCCACAGACCCGAGACGGCTTTCGTCAGTGCTGACACACGGAATATAGCAAGGAGCATTAGTGGAGTCCAAATATGACTGTAAGAACAGTGAAGAGAAATTATATGCATCTATATGTATCCGTATATAAATATATATATATTATACATACATGTATATGTATATAAACACATACTTATATGCATGTGTGCATATGTCTATAGATAGATATAGATGTATCTATAGCCACAAAAGATATAAAAGTTGATCCACAAAACTAATTTAGTGGCTTCCAGCATGTATGGCGAAAGAACCATCTCACTCATACATGTAAGAAACCACAGTGACTTCTCTCTCCTGACCATTCTGCAAGGAGCTCATGGGAGTATTCAAATGTTATATATTAATATTCATTCAATGTTTCCTATTATATAATTTGTACAATGTTCCTTTGAGGATAAAATGAGACAGTAGATGCGAAAATACTTTGAAGATTATAAATTGTAAACTAAAAAAAATATATTTCATCATAATTATGACTATGTTTATTTTCACGTTATCTATTTGGTTTCAAGTTTTGGATTACAACTTCCTTTGTGGCACAGCTGACGTTAGTTGATTTTCCTTGTGAGTGCCAGAATGGCACAATCATCAAAAAGGTACAAACACAGCAAGGCAGAAGGAACAACGAATGCCAAGAAGATGGAGTTTTATTCCCAGCTTGCTGATAACAAATCTTATGCCTTGGGCAAATCATTTAATCTCACCAAGTCTTTCTACCCTTATCTTTAAAATAAAGGGGTGGCTCAGCCAATATTCCATCCAGATCCAATTTTCAGGGATCCTTGGGTAACCCTTTAAAAAAAAAAAAAAAAACATATGAAACCTCTCATCAGGGAAAGTTACAACGTCTTTCCTTCCACCACAAAAATTAGCTTTGGTCCAGGTTCCATAACGTGTTAGGTCGTAAGAATTTGGCAAAAACTGAAATATATTCCAGAAATTGTTTTAATGCCAACAGGCTGTTATCAGCTATATTGCTGCCAGGACATTATAATGTGTGAGATGAACCATTGAAAAAAAAAGATAAGAGCACAAACAAAAACAAAAGTGTGGGTGAAATCTTCGAATTTTTGGCATCAGTCTGATTTGTCTGGTTACAAAGTAGTCAATGAGAATCTCTTTCTTTCTTTTACTTTTTGCATTCCTTTCCTTCTTCCTTCAAGAGCCCTGTTCCATATAGAAAAACAGGCTCAATAGAATCAATGTTCGAAGCTAATTTGGATGGTCTAAGCCATTTCAACTGGTAGTCAATAACCTTGTGGGACCCCTTCTTAGGCATCCTCACCTTCCGTAGAAGATAAAGGGATGAGATAGAAAGAAACTACAGCGGGAAATGCATTTTCAGTGGTCCCCTGGTAGAAAGCCACGGCATTCCTCCATTACGTGCCCACATCATGCACCCAAACTGTGCCAGTGTTTGATTTTCCCCTGCGACGATGATATTCCATCAACAGTTTGCAATCTTTGTAATTTCTCCACTTTAAAACTGCCTTGATAAATTAACTGGGTTAAACTCGTTGTAGATTTAAACCTCTCTGAAGGTCTTAATAGGGCAGTGTCGTATGGACTGCAATCTGAAGAAAGTGAGCAAGGTCCCGTTCCCATCTCTGTTGGCGCAAAGTAATTCAGGCTGAAGGAGGAGTAACTGCAGGGCATTTCTTGAGGCTGGAGAGTGCCTGGTTGGAGAAAGAGCAAGAATGCCAAAACGCCTGGTGACAGCCAGGGAGCGGAGGGTTGTGGAAGATGAGATGAAAGTTGAGGAGAGGCAGGCAGACGCTGTAGGATTTGGTAGGCCATTGTAATGAAATCAGGAATCATTGGAGGGTGTGGGCAGACAAACGACTTGAACCAAATGACGTTGAACAGAATATCTCTGGTGGTAAACAGAGCTGCCGGGGGCAAATAGAATAATCTAGGGCATAGGTGATGGCATCTTGGAACAGGTGGTAGTGGTGGAGACAGTGAGCGATGGTCTGGATCTGTTCCGACAGAAGAGCTGACACATTCTGTTGATGGATCAAATAAGGAGTGTGAGAGAAAGAGAGAAGCCCAGGATGATTCCGAGGTGATGCCTGAGAAACTGACACTAAGGAATCACTGGCAACTGAGATGAAGTTTGTGGACTTAAGTCTTTGATGCCCATATGAGGAAGAAATTTCTGTAGACCTTTAATCAGTACACTAGTATTGGGTAGCTACTTTCATTCATATTTAAATTTAAGAGCCAGGGTGGCTCAGTCAGTTAAGCGTCTGACTTTGGCCAGGTTATGATCTCACGGTTTGTGAGTTCAAGCCCTGCGTCGGGCTCTCTCTGCTGTCGGTGCAGAGCCCACATTGGAAACTCTGTACCTCTGTCTCTGCTCCTCCCCTCTCTCAAAAATTAATAAACAATAAATAAATAAATAAATAAATAAATAAATAAATTTAAGAAAGAACTTTAGGAAATGGAAAAAAAATCCAGGAGTAGTGCATTCTCTTGGTTTCATCTACTCATTCATTTGGTTAGTTAATTAATATGTCCTGTAATCTCTCACACATTAAAAGGTACAAAGTGCTGTGAAGGATAGAAAAATGTTTACATGTGAATTATATTACCAGAATGCATATAACCTAATAGAGGGTGAAAGTATGTGTCATTAACACAAATAAGGTACCACGGTGCTTGGGCATACCAAAGCGATTATGAGGTGTTCTCACATGAGACAGCCTTAAAAATTGGTTGGCTCTTTACATTCCAAAAGGGAAGTCATTACACCACCAAAGCCAGAAAGACTATGGAAGAGGAAAGGAATTGTCTTATTAGACCTTGTGAGTTTACTGTGGGTAATCTGGAAAACCAATCTTGACCAGTCTTTCTCAAGAAGTTTTGAGAATTAAGCTCTAATGCTCATTGTATGTAATTAATTTGCTTATCTCACATGCATCTAGGATGCACCTAGCCATGTAACATTGGTGGGAGAATTGAGAAAATTGTTCTGTGGTTGAAAAAGACTGAATTGTAAATTCAGGATTACAGTTAATTAGTGTTAGATATCTCAGCTTCTGATCAAATTCTCATATCTAACCCAGAAAGCAAATAAGATGAGTGGTATACCTGATGTCTGCTGAGCTGGACGTCACGTAAAAGGCTATGCAGGTAAGTGAAAATAGCAAAAGAAATAAAAGAAATTGCTCTTACCCTTGAGGCTCATGTAATCTAATTGGGAAGACAAACACAAGGACAAGTACATGAGAACAGTTTTACGGCAGAGTCTAAATATTGACCAGTGACATCATAGTCATGAGTGTGGACAAAGGGTAGGGTGGTAATTTGTGTTAAGGAATAATCAAGGTTGGCTGGGTTGAAGCAGAGAGGACATCCTTGAGGGTCTGAATCTTAAGAAAATATTGGCAAGTCATCGATCAGTCAATTTAAAAAAAAAAACACAAAACCTGACATTTGGGCATGGATTTTATGAGCTAAGCAATGGACACTGTATAGGAATGCTGATATTCAGATGGCTTTCCTTAATTTTAAGAATAAATCTTCATGTACACAAATCTTTGCTGCTCTCACATTTGTGCTTCTCAAGCCTGATGGATTCTCCTCTCCTGAAGACTGACACCTGTCTAATGCTTGAGTTGTGAACAACGTCCCCTCTGATGGGCTCTTCTGTTGACAGTTATAAGATTTCCTTGTGGTGATCACTGAGGGCTGCCTTCTCAAAATGAGCACTCTACTATGATGAAAACGTGGAAAGAGATGCAAGTCCCATAAAAAAGGCAAATCTCTCACCTCACACATCCTCCGGTGTGTAGATAACTGACTGATAAAGCCTTCTCTCTTAGGATGTAGGACTTGGTCAAGTCCCACTTGGTGGGGTACCACTGTTTGGACTCAGCAGGGTGCATCATCCACGGAGCACTCCGTGCCAGTCTAGAAATACCCTGAACACATTGGAGAGAGAGCAGGAAATCTCAGTGCATTTTCCCAGTACCCCATCTGTGTGGCATGTCGCCGAAACCCACAACTTGTAATGGTAACGTGTTGAGGTGAGAGGCGAGAGGGCAGGCGCTGTCGCAGGTGGAGAAGGAAAGGTTGTTAGGCTTTCTGAAGGCATGTCGAGGGAGGCTGCAGTAACGTGACAGTGCCCCGTGCTACCTGAGCACAGCACGCTGAAATCTCACATAAGTGATGCAGAGCATTTAATGAGTCGGGACTGAAAACTTTAATTAGCTTGTAGGGCTTTTTATTATTTTATTTTTTGTTCATTATATTTTCTGCTCAGTCTCTGTGGATGTTCTGCATTTTCATCATCAAATGACTGGCTGGCTATTTTTGTCAAACAAGAAGCCTGAAACCATCAAGTCTGAGTGCGGAGACGGTCTGCCCGCTCTGTCAACAGGATGAAAGTGAGTCTCGGGCTTTTTTAATTACAAGGATAACATGTTCGCTCATCTAATAATGAAGATGGTTAGCAATTTTAAATTTTAATAATCAATTACTGAAAGTAATTCTCCATTAAACCACAAGAGAGCCATTAAATCTCAAAAGATGGAACATGCTGTATGTAACAGTAGCAAATTTTCTATTTTTAAATATCATTAGGGAATATCTGATTGTTTCATTTCTCTGCATTTCTTTTACCTTTTTCCTCATGCAGACCATCTCATTTTCCGCAGGAAGACAGCACATGATCTTATAAATAATAAAAGAAAACCCTTGCAAGACTTGATCCAGGGGTGTGAAAGATGTGCTAAGAATGTAATTTATTTCAGTCTGGGATATTTTGACTGAATAATAAGGAAGGTGACTAATTAATATTATACTGCGCTGTGGGCAAGGCATGGCTAATCCATGCTGCCTCCACCTCTGGAGACCTGCATTCAAGCCTTAGAGGAGTCACAGCTGCAGAACACGGGTTGGGGGATGGGAGGAGAAGGTGTCAGATGTCTTTCCCTGGCTGTGGAGACCCCTGTCCATATTCTAAAACCACCCTGAACATCAGCCTCTGCTCCGAGGAGACAAGGGAAAAGACAGATGATTGCTACTTGGCTGTGGCAATTTGGCCGACTTATATGTCAGGGGGAGATAGCTCTGTGACAGCCTGAGCTGTCCCAGCCCCAGCCTGGTTTAGCCAGCACACTTTCATCCCACTTAAACACTTGGAGATAGATGGAGTAAAAGAAAAGGGGTGAGTGTGTGTGTGTGCGCACGTGTGCTCAGGTAAGATACTAGATAGGGGTGGGAGCACAATAACGAGATGGCCAGAAAATAGTGATAGAATCAAATCAGCCCAAGTCTCCATCAAAGCAGCTGACTCCATATCTGCAGTATCTGAAGCTTAAAGAGCAGAAGGACACAGTGCTTTATTTCTAAGGCATTTGATTAGCCTTCAGTTAGTGGGAAGACCACTTAGAATCTAAACAGTAAATAGTGCACTCAGCATTATAGTGCTGGTCCCCCAAACACCATGTGGTATGTGGAAGGCAGGGAAGCCCGCTGACCTGAACACCAGGAACCACATGGCTGGAGGTGGGCTTCTCATCGTCCTGCTTGTGTTTCTGTTGGGAACTGTCCCTGTGTTTCTGAACTGTGCTGGCCTTTCCAGGGAGCAGTCCCGGGCTCCCCCAGGAAGGGATAAAGCAGAAATTCTGCCAAGCCAAGCAGGTTGGGGGGTGGATAAGGGGGATTTCGTGCCATGGATAATTAAGATGCAGTTCTTTTGTACTTCTTCACTGAAAATGTCAAGTTTCTGGATATTGTGGGGTTTCTGTTTCTGTCTCATTCTGCTACTTGGACTTTAATCATCCTTAGAGCCATGAGCAGGGAGAAGCTGACTTGGTGGATATAATGGAATGTTGGTTCTCAACCTCAGGAGTTCCCCAGGTGAAATTCAGAGCTGGCCCCTGAAATTCGGAACGTGGAGAGCAAGGCAAGGACGAAGACAGAGGCAGGCCTCTCTGGATTGATAGGTGGCAGTTTTAAGAAGTAAGGGAACTTCCATTTGATGCTTGCCTTGGGCTGTGCAAAATGAGATCTTTGTACCCACCTTGCAGAATCATAATTTATTTTTATAGAGGCCTTAATGGGATTCAGTCATGTACACAGTCCAGATGGTCTCAATAACACATTACTCTCAAGGCTGCATCCTTGTAGTGACTCCTAGTGTGGGAACAGTGGGTGGAACATACCTTCCAAGGAAAGGGGAGGGGGGGGAGCCTCTGCTCTTATTGCCTGGATCCAGGTCAAACGTCAGCCAGGGGTCATGCCTTCTCAATGACCTCCTCCAACAGGAAAATGTGATCCACATTGGACAATTTTGGTCTTTGTTAGCACATCTGAGAAGTGACTTAGAGAAACAGATAAGAAACTGTTAATGTTTAGGTTCTGATGTGAACCCCAATTATCTAGCTATGGTGATACAGCCATGTTCTGCCTATCCACTATTGGTATGTGTAATGGGGCATGAAAGTGGTGATATATTATTTAACTTTGGAACATGCTTACTCTCCTGGATCACCAATCATGGGTTATTATGAATGAACTACCATGAACTTTTATGATTATAGGAGTGGCTACATCTTATATTTCCTCAGAAAAACAGCACTATTTAATGACTATGGCATCCTATGGAGACCTTCAACCTTTAGTCATAGAGTTAAGAGCTCTTGGTTTCACAGCTCCAAAAGCCCTCTTTGAAATGATCTCTATATAAACTGGGGCAGAAAGACCCCTCACCTTTGCATGACATAGGCAGAATTTGAGAACCAGAAATCCTATTGGCAGTCACATTTGTATATTCTGTGGAATGAAATCCACTTTAGTGGGCAGTTCTGTTTGATATCTTCGTCCATTCTTACATGTTCTTCTGTATCTCATTTTCTGCAGAAACAAATCTGGTCCTTCAAAAGGGCATATAATAGGAAGCATTGTTTCTTTTATTTCAAATCTATTTTTAGAGACAAATTACAGCTCCTGATACTGTGGTTTAGTGAAGCTGCTATTTTGGGGGCATGTGTGTTACTTCTGTAATGGGTGTGAAAATACAGTGACCCAGGGCATGGAGAATCTAGCTTCTTGCTGCTTGCTAGCTTTGTTTGGGCTGTTTCAGATTGGTCTCTGGGGTGCATGAAGGTAAGTGAGCAACATACATTGGGTCTTCAGCAATTTGGTTTGGAGGTCAGACTGCAGATTCCCTCCCCTAGGAATCTTTACTACTTCAGAGTGGGAGAGAGTCAACTCTCAGTGGCTTCCCTAAGGAATGTCTGATGCTCCACAGACAGTTGGAGGGAAAGGGCAATACCAAATCCTGCTTACCTCCCCGGTGGTGTTTGGGTTCTTGTGTAGAGGTGGAAAATGTCATCCATGGCATCAGTGGAGGCAGGACTCTATCCGCAAAGAAGATGGCGATGTCAGCAGGGGTCACTCCAGGGAATTCTATTTACTGAGAAGCAGAGAACAGGATAAAGGCAAAGCCTAAGGGAGGCTAAAGTAACACCCAGTGGAGAGATAGAGAGTCAGTCAGGCCACCTTGCTAGAAGGCTCAGGGCTAGAATCATATAAAGTTAGGGGAAGCATTTAGAAAAACTCTAGGTGTGGGCTCTCCGATTATGGATAAGAATTGGAATGACTGGTGGGATTCTGGGAAGATGGCGGCGTAGGAGGACGCTGGGCTCACCGCGCGTCCTGCTGATCACTTAGATTCCACCTACACCTGCCTAAATAACCCAGAAAACCGCCAGAGGATTAGCAGAACAGAGTCACCGGACCCAAGTGCAGACGAGAGGCCCACGGAAGAGGGTAGGAAGGGCGGCGAGGCGGTGCGCGCTCCACGGACTGGCGGGAGGGAGCCGGGGCGGAGGGGCGGCTCGCCGGCCAAGCAGAGCCCCCGAGTCCGGCTTGCAAAAGCGGAGGGGCCTGACGGACTGTGTTCAGACAGCAAGCGCGACTTAGCAAGCGCGACTTAGCGTCTGGGAGGTCATAAGTTAACAGCTCTGCTCGGAAAGCGGGAAGGCTGGAGGACAAAGGGAGGGTGAGCTGCGGAGCCCCCGGACGACAGAGCTCAGTTTGGCGGGGAACAAAGGCGCTAGCCAGCGCCATCTCCCCCGCCCATCCCCCAGCTAAAATCCCAAAGGGAACCGGCTCCGGCCAGGGAAATTGCTCGCTCCGCGCGAACACCCAACTCTGTGCTTCTGCGGAGCCAAACCTCCGGCAGCGATTTGACTCCCTCCGGCTGCCACAGGGCCCCTCCTGAAGTGGATCACCTAAGGAGAAGCGAGCTAAGCCTGCCCCCCCTCCCGCCGTGCACCTTGCCTTCCCACCCCAGCTAATACGCCAGATCCCCAGCATCACAAGCCTGGCAGTGTGCAAGTAGCCCAGACGGGCCACGCCACCCCACAGTGAATCCCGCCCCTAGGAGAGGGGAAGAGAAGGCACACACCAGTCTGACTGTGGCCCCAGCGGTGGGCTGGGGGCAGACATCAGGTCGGACTGCGGCCCCGCCCACCAACTCCAGTTATACACCACAGCACAGGGGAAGTGCCCTGCAGGCCCTCACCACACCAGGGACTATCCAAAATGACCAAGCGGAAGAATTCCCCTCAGAAGAATCTCCAGGAAATAACAACAGCTAATGAGCTGATCAAAAAGGATTTAAATAATATAACAGAAAGTGAATTTAGAATAATAGTCATAAAATTAATCGCTGGGCTGGAAAACAGCATACAGGACAGCAGAGAATCTCTTGCTACAGACATCAGGGGACTAAGGAACAGTCATGAGGAGCTGAAAAACGCTTTAAAGGAAATGGAAAACAAAATGCAAACCACCACGGCTCGGATGGAAGAGGCAGAGGAGAGAATAGGTGAACTAGAAGATAAAGTTATGGAAAAAGAGGAAGCTGAGAAAAAGAGAGATAAAAAAATCCAGGAGTATGAGGGGAAAATTAGAGAACTAAGTGATACACTAAAAAGAAATAATATACGCATAATTGGTATCCCAGAGGAGGAAGAGAGAGGGAAAGGTGCTGAAGGGGTACTTGAAGAAATAATAGCTGAGAACTTCCCTGAACTGGGGAAGGAAAAAGGCATTGAAATCCAAGAGGCACAGAGAACTCCCTTCAGACGTAACTTGAATCGATCTTCTGCACGACATATCATAGTGAAACTGGCAAAATACAAGGATAAAGAGAAAATTCTGAAAGCAGCAAGGGGTAAACGTGCCCTCACATATAAAGGGAGACCTATAAGACTCGTGACTGATCTCTCTTTTGAAACTTGGCAGGCCAGAAAGAATTGGCACGAGATTTTCAGGGTGCTAGATAGCAAAAATATGCAGCCGAGAATCCTTTATCCAGCAAGTCTGTCATTTAGAATAGAAGGAGAGATAAAGGTCTTCCCAAACAAACAAAAACTGAAGGAATTTGTCACCACTAAACCAGCCCTACAAGAGATCCTAAGGGGGACCCTGTGAGACAAAGTACCAGAGACATCACTACAAGCATAAAACATACAGACATCACAATGACTCTAAACCCGTATCTTTCTATAATAACACTGAATGTAAACGGATTAAATGCGCCAACCAAAAGACATAGGGTATCAGAATGGATAAAAAAACAAGACCCATCTATTTGCTGTCTACAAGAGACTCATTTTAGACCTGAGGACACCTTTAGATTCAGAGTGAGGGGATGGAGAACTATTTATCATGCTACTGGAAGCCAGAAGAAAGCTGGAGTAGCCATACTTATATCAGACAAACTAGACTTTAAATTAAAGGCTGTAACAAGAGATGAAGAAGGACATTATATAATAGTTACAGGGTCTATCCATCAGGAAGAGCTAACAATTATAAATGTCTATGCGCCGAATACCGGAGCCCCCAAATATATAAAACAATTACTCATAAACAGAAGCAACCTTATTGATAAGAATGTGGTAATTGCAGGGGACTTTAACACCCCACTTACAGAAATGGATAGATCATCTAGACACACAGTCAATAAAGAAACAAGGGCCCTGAATGAGACACTGGATCAGATGGACTTGACAGATATATTTAGAACTCTGCATCCCAAAGCAACAGAATATACTTTCTTCTCGAGTGCACATGGAACATTCTCCAAGATAGATCATATACTGGGTCACAAAACAGCCCTTCATAAGTTTACAAGAATTGAAATTATACCATGCATACTTTCAGACCACAATGCTATGAAGCTTGAAATCAACCACAGGAAAAAGTCTGGAAAACCTCCAAAAGCATGGAGGTTAAAGAACACCCTACTAACGAATGAGTGGGTCAACCAGGCAATTAGAGAAGAAATCAAAAAATATATGGAAACAAACGAAAATGAAAATACAACAATCCAAACGCTTTGGGACGCAGCGAAGGCAGTCCTGAGAGGAAAATACATTGCAATCCAGGCCTATCTCAAGAAACAAGAAAAATCCCAAATACAAAATCTAACAGCACACCTAAAGGAAATAGAAGCAGAACAGCAAAGGCAGCCTAAACCCAGCAGAAGAAGAGAAATAATAAAGATCAGAGCAGAAATAAACAATATAGAATCTAAAAAAACTGTAGAGCAGATCAACGAAACCAAGAGTTGGTTTTTTGAAAAAATAAACAAAATTGACAAACCTCTAGCCAGGCTTCTCAAAAAGAAAAGGGAGATGACCCAAATAGATAAAATCATGAATGAAAATGGAATTATTACAACCAATCCCTCAGAGATACAAACAATTATCAGGGAATACTATGAAAAATTATATGCCAACAAATTGGACAACCTGGAAGAAATGGACAAATTCCTAAACACCCACACTCTTCCAAAACTCAATCAGGAGGAAAGAGAAAGCTTGAACAGACCCATAACCAGCGAAGAAATTGAATCGGTTATCAAAAATCTCCCAACAAATAAGAGTCCAGGACCAGATGGCTTCCCAGGGGAGTTCTACCAGACGTTTAAAGCAGAGATAATACCTATCCTTCTCAAGCTATTCCAAGAAATAGAAAGGGAAGGAAAACTTCCAGACTCATTCTATGAAGCCAGTATTACTTTGATTCCTAAACCAGACAGAGACCCAGTAAAAAAAGAGAACTACAGGCCAATATCCCTGATGAATATGGATGCAAAAATTCTCAATAAGATACTAGCAAATCGAATTCAACAGCATATAAAAAGAATTATTCACCATGATCAAGTGGGATTCATTCCTGGGATGCAGGGCTGGTTCAACATTCGCAAATCAATCAACGTGATACATCACATTAACAAAAAAAAAGAGAAGAACCATATGATCCTGTCAATCGATGCAGAAAAGGCCTTTGACAAAATCCAGCACCCTTTCTTAATAAAAACCCTTGAGAAAGTCGGGATAGAAGGAACATACTTAAAGATCATAAAAGCCATTTATGAAAAGCCCACAGCTAACATCATCCTCAACGGGGAAAAACTGAGAGCTTTTTCCCTGAGATCAGGAACACGACAGGGATGCCCACTCTCACCGTTGTTGTTTAACATAGTGCTGGAAGTTCTAGCATCAGCAATCAGACAACAAAAGGAAATCAAAGGCATCAAAATTGGCAAAGATGAAGTCAAGCTTTCGCTTTTTGCAGATGACATGATATTATACATGGAAAATCCGATAGACTCCACCAAAAGTCTGCTAGAACTGATACATGAATTCAGCAAAGTTGCAGGATACAAAATCAATGTCCAGAAATCAGTTGCATTCTTATACACTAACAATGAAGCAGCAGAAAGACAAATAAAGAAACTGATCCCATTTACAATTGCACCAAGAAGCATAAAATACCTAGGAATAAATCTAACCAAAGATGTAAAGGATCTGTATGCTGAAAACTATAGAAAGCTTATGAAGGCAATTGAAGAAGATTTAAAGAAATGGAAAGACATTCCCTGCTCATGGATTGGAAAAATAAATATTGTCAAAATGTCAATACTACCCAAAGCTATCTACACATTCAATGCAATCCCAATCAAAATTGCACCAGCATTCTTCTCGAAACTAGAACAAGCAATCCTAAAATTCATATGGAACCACAAAAGGCCCCGAATAGCCAAAGGAATTTTGAAGAAGAAGACCAAAGCAGGAGGCATCACAATCCCAGACTTTAGCCTCTACTACAAAGCTGTCATCATCAAGACAGCATGGTATTGGCACAAAAACAGACACACAGACCAATGGAATAGAATAGAAACCCCAGAACTAGACCCACAAACATATGGCCAACTCATCTTTGACAAAGCAGGAAAGAACATCCAATGGAAAAAAGACAGCCTCTTTAACAAATGGTGCTGGGAGAACTGGACAGCAACATGCAGAAGGTTGAAACTAGACCACTTTCTCACACCATTTACAAAAATAAACTCAAAATGGATAAAGGACCTAAATGTGAGACAGGAAACCATCAGAACCTTAGAGGAGAAAGCAGGAAAAGACCTCTCTGACCTCAGCCGTAGCAATCTCTTACTCGACACATCCCCAAAGGCAAGGGAATTAAAAGCAAAAGTGAATTACTGGGACCTTATGAAGATAAAAAGCTTCTGCACAGCAAAGGAAGCAACCAACAAAACTAAAAGGCAACCAACGGAATGGGAAAAGATATTTGCAAATGACATATCGGACAAAGGGCTAGTATCTAAAATCTATAAAGAGCTCACCAAACTCCACACCCGAAAAACAAATAACCCAGTGAAGAAATGGGCAGAAAACATGAATAGACACTTCTCTAAAGAAGACATCCAGATGGCCAACAGGCACATGAAAAGATGTTCAGCGTCGCTCCTTATCAGGGAAATACAAATCAAAACCACACTCAGGTATCACCTCACGCCAGTCAGAGTGGCCAAAATGAACAAATCAGGAGACTATAGATGCTGGAGAGGATGTGGAGAAACGGGAACCCTCTTGCACTGTTGGTGGGAATGCAAATTGGTGCAGCCGCTCTGGAAAGCAGTGTGGAGGTTCCTCAGAAAATTAAAAATAGACCTACCCTATGACCCAGCAATAGCACTGCTAGGAATCTACCCAAGGGATACAGGAGTACTGATGCATAGGGGCACTTGTACCCCAATGTTCATAGCAGCACTCTCAACAATAGCCAAATTATGGAAAGAGCCTAAATGTCCATCAACTGATGAATGGATAAAGAAATTGTGGTTTATATACACAATGGAATACTACGTGGCAATGAGAAAAAATGAAATATGGCCTTTTGTAGCAACGTGGATGGAACTGGAGAGTGTGATGCTAAGTGAAATAAGCCATACAGAGAAAGACAGATACCATATGGTTTCACTCTTATGTGGATCCTGAGAAACTTAACAGGAACCCATGGGGGAGGGGAAGGAAAAAAAAAAAAAAAAAAAAAAGGACGTTAGAGTGGGAGAGAGCCAAAGCATAAGAGACTGTTAAAAACTGAGAACAAACTGAGGGTTGATGGGGGGTGGGAGGGAGGGGCGGGTGGGTGATGGGTATTGAGGAGGGCACCTTTTGGGATGAGCACTGGGTGTTGTATGGAAACCAATTTGTCAATAAACTTCATATAAAAAAAAAAAAAAAAAAAAAAAAAAAAAAAAAAAAAGAATTGGAATGACTGGTGAAGATCAAGGAGATAGAGAGCAGTCTTATCTACACCCAAACCGAGGACCTCCAGACCTCTGATTCAAAGCACTGCAACATTGTGTACAATGAGGCAAATGATTTTCCAATGAGGTACAGTGCAGCAAGAGTGTGACGTGGTGGTGAGGGTGTGGGTTTTGGTGTCAAACAGTGCTGGCTTTGAGTCCCACCTCAGCCACTTATTGGCTTATTTGGCAATTTATTTAAACTCTTTAAGCCTCCTTTTTCTCATCTGTCAAGAGGAGATGAAAGTAGGGCAGGGTTTCTCAACTTTGGCACTATTGACACGTTGGACTGCATAATTCTGTGTTGTGGGTGCTGCCGTGCATGGAAGGCTATTTAGATCACTAGATGCTAATATCACAACCCCTCCCCTTCAAGTGCTGACAACCAAAAATGACTCCAGACATTGCAAAATGTCCCATGGGATCAAAATATTTCCAGTGGAAAACCAATGCAGCGTGTAATAGTGGGAACAAAGAAGTTCTACGTAAAGTACTTGGCATTGGTGTCTGGAATGTAACAGTTGTTCAATGGATATTAGATATTATTTTTACCCATTGAAAAAAATGTGGGCAGTATTTTTATTAAATATTAAATAATATCATTGTTAGGGCATACCATTTACTCTCTCGGGCCATGTGTGAATATTCTTAGTCCAGAGTTTCAACTGGCTTTGCTGTTGTTACTTTGAACAAGGGAAAGCAGGTTTTGTTTGTTTGTTTTTTTTTTTTTAAGGCATTTTTTTTTCCCGTGTTCACATTCTTAGTTCATGTACACTGTGCAGATACACTCACAGCTCACCTGGCAGAAGCTTTGCAAAACAGTAGCTGCATGATTAATTGATTAAACATTGCAGTGTTCATAGCATATTCTGAGAGAACAATTACAAGTTTCCCAATGTAATGCACATCTCGATGTTGAGTAGCTGCCCGCAGTATTCTTATTTGGAAAGACACTCATGACAGTTATACGTAAGTTTCTATTAAAGATGTGTTTATATTGTTTCTGAACCATGGAATAGTCACTTGTTTTGTTGACATAATCCAAAGAAGAAGGATGATGTTCATTTCTGTTTATCATGCACATTAATGTCCTCTCTTGTTTGGCTATTATTTGATAGCATGTACAACAATGTAATCAGTCAAAATGAAATTCTAGCTTCTCCTTGAATTCAGTGATTAAAAAACAAACCATACAACATGATCCATTGAGTATTGGTTTCACATCAAACTCCCTCTACTTTCTTCAAGCAAAAGCAAACAGTCAGCCAATAAGAATAGGCATGGCTCATCAAGGTAATTTTTCATGCATTAAACTTAAACTCTTCAAAAGTCATCAAGATTTTATTTCTTTGGCTCCAGACTGAATTGCTGAATTTTGCAGAAAGCATTACAAGTTACACAAGGGGCATTAGACACAACTGCCACTAAGACATTAAAAAGAGGTGGAAGAAAATCTAAAGAATATAGATGTATATTTTTTTTTTAATTTTTTTTTTCAACGTTTATTTATTTTTGGACAGAGAGAGACAGAGCATGAATGGGGGAGGGGCAGAGAGAGAGGGAGACACAGAACCGGAAACAGGCTCCAGGCTCCGAGCCATCAGCCCAGAGCCTGACACGGGGCTCGAACTCAAGGACCGCGAGATCGTGACCTGGCTGAAGTCGGACGCTTAACCGACTGCGCCACCCAGGCGACCCTAGATGTATATTTTTTAAAAGAAAATTTAGGGGGAACCTGGGTGGCTCAGTCGGTTAAGCGTCCAACTTCAGCTCAGGTCATGATCCCGCGGTTCATGAGTTCAAGCCCCACATCAGGCTCTGTGCTGACAGCTCAGAGCCTGGACCTGCTTTGGATTCTGTGTCTCCTTCTCCCTCTGCCCCTCCTCCGCTCATGCTCTGTCTCTTTCTCCCAAAAATAAATAAACATAAAAAATTTAAAAAAAAATTGGGGGCTAAGAACAACCACCTTTCAACTTGCTTTGGAAATATTTGAGTTTGGTTTTCTCATTTAATTTGTTTAGAGTGAAACTCATAGAGTAATTTATGGAATAAAATTTGGAATTTATGGAATAAAAGATCTGATTTGACAGATCTTTTAGGCAAACACTTTGGGCAAAGAGTATGTTAGCATTAGAATTTTTGTTTTCCAAATTGCAAAAGCAATATGAAGAACCACATCAAAACAAAGTTGTTTTTATTTTCATTTGAATCCGTGTTGTATGATCTTTGAGGCCATCTGTCAAACACCCTCCCTCAACTTTCTGGTTCTTGTTTCTACTACAACATTATCAGCCTCAGATATACATTCTCGTGCTTTCCTACATTTTCTCTCTGGACATCCATCTTCATCACTTCTTTGATGTTCTGGGTCAAAACCCATCCTTTCAATTGTCTTTCTAGTTATACCTGTGCACACGGATCGTGCCTTTATTCCACATCTCCTCATTACTTATGTGAATGATTTTTCTATATTATTTTGCACTGGTTTTATATTGCTTAGCAATTTTGCGCTGGTTACATGTGTTTCATATCTTTTCAAGTAGATTGTTATATCATGGAAAGCATAGACTGCCTTTGACTTTTATTTTTCTCCAACAACCAAAGTGTTTTAAATGTATAACAAGTATGGGTTGGATGAATTAATGAACACTTTCCGAGTAGATTGTTATATCATGGAAAGCAGACTGCCTTTGACTTTTATTTTTCTCCAACGACCAAAGTGTTTTAAATGTATAACAAGTATGTGTTTGATGAATTAATGAACACTGTACCGAACTATTTAAAAGTGAGTTTTTATGGAGGGTCTCTTGTTTAAATACTTAACAGTATATGATGAATCACAACATTATATGATGAACCAATAACAACAGCAAAAATACCACTTGTTCAGAATTATGTACTGGTTTAATCTAGTCTAATTCTCATCTTACAGATGGAAAACTGAGTAGATAAATGGCTCAATTATTATAAACTCAATGAGCAGGCAGAAGGGTAACGATATTCGCACACACGGTCCCCCATTTTCAACTCTTAGTGCCATCTCCTCCATTAGTTGCATATTGCCAATGAAAAGATACACTGATCTAAAATAAATATAATGGTGTCAGGTCACCTTGCCCGTTGCTATCAGGCAATATAGAGCATACTGGAGTTAAGCTCATGCTTGAGAAGCATACAGGTTGTAGATCGAGGTCTGGCTTCACCATTCCTTAGTCCAAAGAACTCAGGTGAGTAATTTAAATTCCAAGTTTGTTTATTCATCTGTAAAATTGGACTAATAATTGTATTTACCTAATAGTTCTTAACACATCTGATATATTTTATGTGGCATATAAAAAGCTGTCAGTGATTGCTATCTATAATTATTCATACTTTAGCGCTATATGGTTTATTTTTTATTGTTTTTTTAATTTATTTTTAGAGAGACAGAGAGAGAGCATGACAAGTTGGGGGCAAGGGTCAGAAAGAGAGAGAGAGAGAGAGAAAGAGAGAGAGAGAGAGAGAGAGAGAGAATCCCAAGCAGGCTCCACGCTGTCAGTGCAGAGCCTGACCCGAGGCTCAGTCTCATGAACAGTGAGGTCATGACCTGAGCCAAAACCAAGAGTCGGATGCTAACAGACTGAGCCACCCAGGTGTCACAAGGGGCTGTATAGTTTAAAAAGAATTTCTAATTACATGAATTTCATGTACTTTATACATTTGCAAATGGATATCAATCCATATATTTAATGGTATACCACTTTAAGAAATGTATGTCTTTCTACTCTACTTTGTCAGTATCTCCAGGAAATCTTCTCATAGTTTTCTCTAAATTACCTCAGAAATTTTTCTGAGTTTCAGTTTAGGTAATTTTGTTTTATTATTATTATTTTTTTAAGTTAATTTTTGAGACAGAGAGACAGAGAGACAGAGAGAGAGGGAGACACAGAATCTGAAGCAGATTCCAGGCTCTGAGCTGTCAGCACGGAGCCCGATGTGGGGCTCGAACCCACAAGCTGTGAGATCACGACCTGAGCTGAAGTCAGACACTCCACCGACTGAGCCACCCAGGAACCCCTAGTTTAGGTAATTTTGGTGTTATACATACTTTTGTTTCCATTTTCAGGAGAACTCTCCTAATCTTTATTTTAAAAATAGCTGTCAACATTCTTAAATTCCCTAATAGTTTAGTCATATATTTCCTTCAAGAGCTATCTTTTTTATTCAAAGAGTGAAATGATAAAAAATAATACTGAGATAAAATTGCTTATTTTATTTTTATGTAGTGCAATATTTTATAGCTACTTCTTTTAAAACCATAGGTTGAATATAAAATTCACAGGAGGACAAAACTGTAGATTTCTTTTATTAATTTCATATTTTATCTGTTTTAATTTCAGCCCACACCCCTTTTCTCAGATGATTGGAAAAAATAACTTTCTGGAAAATGTGTTACATACCATTAATTTTTTAAAGCATTTGCTATTATCTAAAATCAAACTAGCACAAATGTCTTTTCTTGGTCACAAGCAGGTTTGAAGTATGGCTGTACCAGGGCAAACTCCAAGTACCTACTCTACATAAATTGATCTCCCAAAGGAAAATGCATTATGCTTATAATTGAAGTTATCATTTCTAATACCACCATTAATGCTGATTGAATCTTGAATTTGTGTTGGGATCATTTATTTGAAGACACTATATCTCTTAAAAATTCATGTCAAGTACACCCTATAAAGGTTAATCTACAGTCTTGGAGCTATTTCTTAGGCTTTGGCAACCTGGAGAAGGTCAGATTATGAATCTATGCAAAAATAAGAGCCTATTTTTTTTAATGGGTTGAGAGCAGTATCTATTTTACAGAAAGATAGGGATTGCGAAGTTAGATTAAGGTTTTATTTCTTAAATATGAGTATTGGTGGATCTGTTCGCAAGATCATCCTTTTTTAACTCCTCATTTTCATTTTGTTAAAATTAGAATTTTTATTTTAAGCCATGCCTTCTACTCTCTGCACGGTGCGTTCTGGCAATAAGTAACTTCTTCCAACGGATCCATTTCTTTGTCTCTCTCTTCCAGTTCTGTTCACCCCTTTTCCTAGATAGACAGATGCACCATCATTATCTATTCAGTTGCTATATTTAGAAACTTTGGGGGAGGGTCACTCTTGATGCCTCTCTTTCTCCCTTTTTGCCATATCTGATCAATCTGCAGATGTTATATTCGTCTTCTCAAAAATAGCTACAGAGGGTAAGGAAAGTGTCTACATTTTTCTATGCTCTCTCTCATTGCTTTGGTGCAAATAACATCTGCCTAACCAGTAGGCTGAACCATAGGAAATTGGCATTTTTGTTAGACAAAAAAAAAAAAACACACAACACCTTCATATATTCATAATTCATGTATTTCAACCTAAATAATTTCCCTTTATTTTTTCCTAATTCATTGGTTTCCACTGCAGTATGAGAAATCTTTCAGAAACACAAATCTGATCATATATCACACTTGTTAGTCCTCTTTAATGGTTTTCCATTGTCCCCACGATAATGTCCAAATTCCTTTCCATGGCCTCCAATGTCCTACATGAGCCAGTCTCCATTGATTTCTTTAGTATCATTTTTTTTGCAACTTTCCACCCCTTACAATTTTGTTCATCTTACCTCTGGTCTTGTGTAGATATCATTTTTTTCACATGGTCTGTCTTCACTGTCGTCTTACTTGGCTGAGTCCAATTCATCTTCTACATTTCAATGTATCCGCCAGTTTCTCTAACCCCCAGATTTTTGTTGGGTGTTCTGTTGCACACCCCACACTGTATTTAATTTCATATTTGTTTTTTCATCCCCTCTACACAATAGCTCCAGAAGGAGAGGGGCCATATCTTCTGGTTGATACCTGGGTTTCTAGTGGTAATGCACTGCAGGTATTCAATACATTCTTGGGCAAATTACTTATTCTCTCAAGTTAGCCTCTGTTTCCATGTATCAAACGTGAGGGTAACTTCATCTTAGATACATGGGGGTGGTGGTGAGGACTTCCTGACAATACTTGTGTAATAGCACTTTTTGGCAGGCTATTTTTATTTTATTGTAGTTCCCTTTCCCGTTTACTTCCTTAGTATTTATTTGTTTCCTTTCATTTGGGAGTTTTATTTTCTTACTGGTAAAGGGGAGATTTCGTGTGTGACATAGGGAGGATGGAGGAGGATGGAAAATGAAATGGAGTCACATTTCTAATCCACCTGCCAACTCACATCCCTGGGACTGGGTTTAGGGAACTGTATAGAGAGAAGCAGAAGTGGCAGGATTCTTCAGGACTGTGTTGTCTTTAGGTAATAAAGTGGGCACAGAGTTTGGAAGGAGACCCTTTGCCCTCTTGCATGGGATCCAATATTTTGTGACTCTCAGAGGATTGGGACCTTGAGTCTGCCAGGCTCAGGTTATGGGGATTTATTGTGAGACTACACCTGGCAGTAAGGAAGGTAGCGTGTATCTCATGGGAATAAAGAACAGTAAACATAACATGGCAGCCTTTGCAGAGATTAGAACTAGATTCAAGAATCTCTAAGGAACCTTTCTTTTATGGATCTTCACTTTTGTGTTCCTCTATTAATGGTACTCCCAAGACATTCCCAGGGCTGTTTTTGTTTTTGTCTTGTCTTCTTCCTTCTCCCCTTGCTGCTAGCTGTTTTACTTATCCTCTACTCTGTATGCCCTTTTGTCAAAGCTTTTATCTATTCAGAACACCTGGTCATAGCTGAAATTATCTTCATTGTATATTGGAAGATAAGACTAAATAGGAAACCAGCTCATTTGACTTCGAACTTCATTTCTGATCCCATGCCTCTGCAAGCATCACTGTGTTTACTCGTTTATTCATTCAGTTAATTTGTTCCACAGATAGTGAGCATCTCTTGTATTTTAGGCATTTTTCTTGGTATGTGTAATAATACCTAGATACTATACACATTAGACGCCCCTACCCTCAAAGCAATCACATTCCAGCAACATTCAAACTATTGCAATTTAATATTGGAAATGGAAAAGAGACTGAGGCCGGGGCAGATTTCTAGCAGTTACCAGTGAGATACTATATTGCAAATGATCAGCAAAGTAACAGATGAAGACACTGAGGTCTTGCTTCCAGGGCTCCTTGAGGCAGCTCCACGCTTTCGTTCTCTCCATTGATTGCACACAGCCCTCCCTTTTACCTCTAAGTACACTATACATGTTTTGTACCTTCCCTCCCATCAGACTGCTCCCTCCTGTGTCCCATAGAACAGACTGCTCCCTCCTGTGTCATATAGAACCCTCTGTTTCCCTAGGCCAGGGGTGGTTTACCTATGAAATTAACTCAGGGGCTGGAGAGCACTCCTGGACTAATGCACATTATCTCCAGATACTGTGTTTGTAATTTAGGAAGGATTTTCCATCATCTTAACCACCCTACAAACCACCTGTAAAGATAATTTCAAACCTTTTTATTATTTTTTTTTTCAGGCTAATGGGGAAGCAATTGGCTGACAGGCGATTTTTGATTGCTTCCTAAATCTCACCATCTATGTGGCCAATTGGTAAATACTCTCTTAAAACCCCAACCAAAAGAGAAGTAAGTCAGAATCGTTTGCTTTTACGCCAACTGTTGCATATGTCCTTCATTCTTTTTTAAAAAAGAAAACATTGTGAGTCTAAAGTATGAGGAAATGATTTCCACATTATGCTCATTAAAAACTTAGCTAGGTTTTCCTTGTCTTTGACATTATAAAGAAGGAATCTCAGGTAAGATCTTGAAGTGGGAGGAGCTGTCATCAGTGAATAGCTGCGTACAGAGATGCAACCCAATTATAGCACTACATTATTAACCATCAGGCCTTTACTGCTGTTCCCTTTAGCATTGTTTTGCCTAAAATACAGGTGCATTTATTGCCTTGGACCCCAAGATTCACCACCCTGAGAGTCATTGGTTGCTTTGAGGACAGAGTTGCTTTCAGAAGCAATAGCGGCCTTAGATCTTAGTATTTCCCAGCTGTCATTCTCTTGTCATACCCTCTTTAAAAGGGTTTGGGGTTCTCCTCTCATTACATATGCATAGCTTCCATTAGTGTTAATCACATGCTCCATTTTAGAGCTGTTTTGGCCCCTCCGGTTAAATGGGCGTTTAAGCAGTTTTTAATGCATTATATGTACTTATTTTTTAAATGAGTATTATATGCCCAATTGACTGGAATGAATACAAAGTCCATCAGGTGAATACAGATTTATAATTGTTTTTAAAGCATGTATTATTTACTCGACCAACCATGACAGCCCTTTTGGAGTCATTCCAGCTGAAAGGGGAAATACATGTATATGTCAATACCGAATAAACCTTCATGAAATCTTTTAGTACTGTTCCCTCAGTTAAGCTTAAAGCTTATTTGGCTAATCGTTTACTCTCAGCTTCTGTCTCCCTTCACAAACAAATTCTCAACATATTGTTCACTATTTTTAGCTTGCATCACCATCATCTGTGAGCTGGATGAGAGCTACACAAAGCCCCATTCAACTCAAATAAAGTCAACGGTATTCAACGAGATACAGAGCATCTGCATGACATGAGGACTTGATACTGAAAAAGACAAGATACGCTCAGTTCTTAAGTCACACATAACTGACCTACATAAATCGTAGTATTTAATAAATTATTTCATTTTACAAATTATCCAATCTGCCTAAAAATTACTGTAACTAGCAAACTGAAAAGAAATTAAATACATTCCTTGTTCTCTTTTCAGACATACAATTAAACACGACACTGCTGCTCTTTCATAGCATTAAGCAAGTTTCATATCTTTTCTCCCTTCCCTGCATTGCTAAGATTATTCCAAAATTGTTTCTCAAGCCTTTAATGTACTTTTTATTTTTTGTAGTATCTTCACTTTTTACCATAATAATAAATTGACTGTATAATAGGACACTGGAATTGATTTTTATTAGCTTGTAAAACTTAAAGCAGATACAACATACAGTTTTAGGCAATGCATTCAGAACCTATGCCAAATGAAAGATGGCTGTTCTAGACCATAAAGTAAAGCATGTAGTGTGGTTGGTAGGATTGAAATCCATGTCACCTTTGGGAAGAAAATGGATTGCTTACCACTACAGAAGTACAACACATAGGACTCCAATTTCGGACAATGAAATCAAAGTTTTAAAATTTCAAAAGTACTTTAGGAAGAGCCTGCCATTCTTTGTAGTTCAAAAACGAATGCATGAGCACGACCGCATTCACTGAAGTAACGAAGAGCAATCCTCTCTGTAGTGCATACGTGTGAAAATTGTTCTTGGAGAGCGTGCTATGGCCTCTGTTTGCAGAAACTGGCCACATTTGCAACTCTCCCTCAGACTAGAGGTTGGTCTGAGACTTGTTGTAGAGTAGAGTCTTCCCAGGTAGCAGGATTCTGAGCAGAGGTGTGTGGCTGGCTGCTGCTGTTGTCCAGTGGTTTTTAACAGGGCCATTGTTGATGGTTCATTAGAATACCCTTGGGTGTTCTTGTGTGGCTGTCACAGAGGGCAGCTTAGTTATGACAATGTGGTGCAGAAACAAGGCAGCAATGGGTGGAATGTTGTCTCTTTATTTGAGACAAAAACAAACTCACCTTCACAAAAGCTGTCCTTGGAGAATCATAATGAAGTAAGGTGACTTTACATACTAAAAAAAAATCCACGTTGAAATTCTCAATAATGGATTGTCAGCCTGGCAACCATATTTATGTCTGTGTTACTTAATTACAGATTAATGTTGTTCCATGTGAGATAACAGAGGCTGCTTAACTAAATATTATTACATATTTTATACCATTCATTTTCTTTTGAGTTTTCCTACTATTTAGCTTTCTTATTCAAGTCTGTGCATCCTTCCATATTTTTCCCTTTCTTTTTTTTTCCTATTCTTTTTTCCCCCACAAATACTCATTGCAAATTTGCTACTTGAATTTGGCTTTGAATGAAATAAGGTTTGAGTCTTTTTTTTTTTTTTTTTTTTTTTAGGTCTCAAGTCTTTAAGACCGTTAGCGTTTACAAGGACTATATACATGCAAAAAAGGTAATAATTTAATATAAGTATATAAGGAGAGTGTTAGCAAAAATACCAGTAGGATGCTGTTCATTGGGATTCACTGGCGAATTTTTTTTTTATTTGTTTGATACGTTCATTTCTATATTGGTGAACCATAAGTCTTTCTCAAAGTGAAGCAAGGCATTTCTAGGGTGCCTGGATAGCTCAGTTGGTTAAGCATCTGACTTTTCATCTCGCTCAAGTCATGATCTCCCAGTTCTGTTGGTGGGATTGAGCCCTACCTGGGGCTCCATGCTGACAGTGTGGAGCCAGCTTGGGATTCTCTCTCTCTGCTCCTCCCGCAGGCAATCTCTTTCTCTCTCAAAATAAATAAAAAATAAACAAACAAACAAACTTAAAAAAAAAAGAAAATCATTTCCCTGCAAGAATCAAAATCATTCTATTAAAAATTACAAAAATATTCCCCAATGCCCTTTTGCATATCTTGGTTAACTATATGCATTTTTAAGAATATAAAATATGTAGTTGATATATTCCATACAATAAAAGTATTATATGTAAAAGTAATAACTTGACTTCCAGTTGGGAAGTGTTATCATTATAATACTTCACTAATCCAAAGTATAATTTACAAAAGAATAAAATAAAACTTTACATGATACGGTAAAAATATGGTGAAAAATCTTTGCATTGAATATCCTCCCCTCTTTTGAAAAAATAAGCCTTTTAAAATTGTTCATAATTTAGGGGAAATAACTCTAGGGAAGAGATATCTGTCTGTTTCGACCTCCCTCATCATCAAAATATTTTCTTTATAAGCAACCAACTTCCATTTGTATGTCCTTATTTCACAGTGCAAAGTCCTTTGTGAATGGGCCACCTTCCCTTACACATACAGGTCCCTGCAGCACAATCGCATAGATTGACTGACCTGGGTCATTAATTCTTACACTTGAAGAACTCTATAAACTTGAGCAGAGCAGTGAGTAGGAATGTGACACTGACCATAGAGATTGCATTTTCTGTTGTTGTTGTTGTTGTTTGCCTGTATTTTAAAATTGTTTTTATCCCCTGGTTATTTCCCACTTGAAAGCAATATTATTGAAATGTTTTATTAAAATAAACGGTTTCCATATTTAGTAATGTCTCAGAATCCCCAAGCATTTCCTTGGTTGGAATAAACTCTAGATTTCACTGCACTCTTTCATTAGTAAGGCAGCAACGTGATAGCTTCTCCTAGGTAAGTTCTATGCCGCTGTTCAAGTGGAAATAGTTAAGTAAAAAAGCATCAACATCGAGGTGGTGCGGCTATTGCGTTTCAGAAAAAGAATGGAGATGAGATTGTGATTTTGCTTATTGATATTAATACCTGGAGCTTCGCTTTCCTCTGTTGTGCAGATGATGGCGTCAATGAGAGCTTTGCTTGCAACAGAACAGAACAAAGCAAATAAAACCGAACCAACCCAAAGTGTGTTTTACAAAAGAATAAAATAAAACTTCACATGATATATGACTGTAAAAAAATATTCCCACTGCATTTTCTCACCACTTTTTTTTAAGGCCAGGTGTTAAAATACGCCTATTCCTATGTTGTTTTTTGAAAGCATGTATCTTTTGAATATCTTACTTTATTCTTAAACCTTTCTAAATGTTTGTTAAAATATCACAAGCCTACCAAGCCCAACTCCAACAAAAAGCAACCAGTTTGATATGGCAGATAACGTCCTCAAAACGTCACTTCTCTGAGAACTAAGAAAACATATTCAGGTTTTCAGAGAAGAGGAATAGCAGATGAATTTCAAGGAGTTGAGGTATTCTTGCTCTCGGTCTCTTTCAAAACCCCTGAAATTGACTCTGAAGCTGAGCTGATTTCACGTTAGAAAGCTGTCCTAAATACACACTGACAGAGGGACCGTGTGAATGGACGCAGAGCTGTCTGCTCCCTCACACATGCCACCAAGCACACTCTCAAGTTCTGACTTGTTTAAGAAGACTGCAGACTCCTTAAACTCATTTTTAAAATACAGTCCAGCTAAGATGAATACAGACTCGTGCACCCGTACACATGTGTGTCTTGAGGCCGAAAACAGTCCACCCTATATTCAGGTGAATGTGTATTAGAAAATTATGGCATCACTGTTAGCATCTTTATTGGTTGACTAAACCTCCTGGTGAATATTATGATTGATCCAGGGGGAAAAAATAGTGTAAAAAGAGACTGGATACACTTTAACTTGGTATGGTTGGTTCGAAAGGGGCTTTCTTAATTTCCTTGCATGGTACAACAAAGCACTGAGAAGAATCTACAGTGATATAAAGAAATAGAATTCCTATACATCTTTATTGAATGTGACACGATATAATCAAAGAATGCACATAATTAAGTACTCAAGCTCAGAGCATCTTTGAAGCAGGAATTCTGCTGATTTTTTATTTTATGTGATTGCTTACAGATTAGTTCTCTATTTGCTCCTAAAGAATATACTTAAACACTCAATCAATGAATAACCTACAGCAGTTTGTTGTAGATTCAATAATGGGGAATGGTGCATTGTACCAGGATAGTCAGATATACCCATAGGGAGTGTCAGTGGTCAAAATGCTTCCATTGCCAGAAGGTAGTCTGAAAATGGTCTGGAAATTCAATACAGCATTGACCCTACATTGTATACATGATCCACAGTCAGTTTCTCAAGCATACTTGAAGTTTTAAAAAGAACCATTAGAAAAAAAGCTGGAATTGAAAAAAAAAACTGTTTTAAATGAGGGTTTTTTTTGTGGAAAGGTTGATTTTAAATGTATTAGTTTAAACGAGGTAAGTAGAAAATCTAACCATTTTCACTGTAGGTTACATGTGTCTGAAATTATTTTTAAAATAACTTAACATAATATTTTAAGGCTTTAAAAATAACCTAACGTTTTAAAGTTATGTACTAGTATTTCTATTTGCGTGAGTATTAAATGCTCTCCTACTCCATCCTTCTAAAATCTCCTGATGTTAAACAACAAACAGCCACATGTAAACACACACCTTGTGATGTCTGTCTGATTTCTTTATTAAATCATTTTTTCCTTTATTTTATCAGTAGATTAAGAATCAGTGACAGGATTTCTAGGCAAACAGACCAGAGCCTTCCACCAAATATACTGATATGTTTGCTTTTTCCTACATTGTGACAATTGCCAGTATATGTTCATTAAAACGCATGTTAACTTTGATTCTCTAATTATTAGGTGCCTTCCTTTGTGCAGTTATTCCCAACTGCTTCAAGATGGTACCTTTGTTATTCTGAAATCAGGAGAAGATTAGGAATTAGGACTCCACCAGCAGAAAAAAGATAATAACTGATTTTGGAATACACTTACTTTGGGAACGCAGAAATTTCTTGTCTTTTTCACACACGCACTGAGTTCCTTTTCACAGTGTTAGTAAATTGAGAACACACATTCTCACATCACATACACCCTAGCACATATTTTGTAAGTTTTATACTTCTCATTTTCCAATTAGAAGGAGAGCTACAATTGCATGTTAAGAACTGCAAATATATGTATAATAGTAAATACTGCATATATATAAATAATGTCTGCATGCACATAACACATGCATAAACATATGCTTTTAGTATTTCGCATAGGGTTATTAAATGTATAAATTAAGACATAAATTCCATGTGCTCTAGAAGCTGGTACTAAAAACTTAGTTTGACTTTTATGGTTATTTGGCCAAATGGCATGGACAATCATAGAATCATCCTGTGATGTTTCTGAGAATAAAATTCTTTAATAAACTGTATACTTGCATCCTATTGATTTTTGTCATGCAGATTTTATGTTAAACTTCAATAGTGCTTTGATGATGGTGACGATGATTCGAATGTTATTTTTCCCCCCACATTGACAGGTTTACCTTTTTTCAGTCTAAAAGTTACTTTTTTAGGAACTTGCGTTACATCTTATGGCTTATCAATTAGCACAACTTCTGTGTAAGACAAGTGCTATTTCTCTAATTACAGATGGAGAAATAATATTATAAGTTGATTATTGTACACAATGAAATAGGAGTTCGTTGTAACGATTGGTGGGTTTTTCTATTTCACTTTCTTCTGTTTTAAGGTAACAACTATACTCTTCTATAAAAGGATTTACCTGATCTTCTGTTGACGAAAGATGTGAATACATCTTTGTGGTAAAAATCTGCAAAGTTCCTGGAATTGGGCTGGGCTCAGCGTTGTTGTGTAACAATTGCTAACTCTCTGAATTCTGCCCTGTATTCTGTATTCATCACAAGAATTCTAATGGTTTGTGCCTTTTTTGTGAGAGAAGACTATATTTTCTAATTTGGGTAGATCAGCTGGGAAGTTATAGCGTACCTTGAAAATAACACAGGCTATAGAACAAAATTTGCATAAGGACCGAGCTCAAGAGGGTTAAGAACTAAAAGTACCAGAGAAACTTCACTTTTACTCTGACTCATAATCACAACCTAATAGTAATAATCCAGAAGCTGGTTTTCTAGTTTAAAACTAAATTACAGGCTGCCAGGGTACAGGGCTGTGAGTCTGCCTTTTCATAGCTGTTTGTTTAGGTCCAGGCATACGGAAGGTGCTCGGTAAATAGTGTTTACATGACAGAGCAAAAGGGTACAATTTTTCCTCATTTCCATCTTTACAAAGGCACGTAAGTTAAGTAAAATTGATTTGATGTTCTTGTGATTTTTTAAAAACTAGAACATTCGATTTCAACACTGACTAATTTTTCCAATTACTATTTTTCCTAAGATTGAAGCGAAAGCAGTTCCATTCAGATCCTAATCCAGCCTCCTTATGCTGAGAGATCTCTGATCTTCATTTATTTTCTACTTCCCCTGCTAAATGGTATGATACCTAGCACAATAATCCTACCTCAATTGCAGGATTTATAAGAGCTTAATGATCTTAGTTTATGGGTCATCATTTTTTAAGTAGCTCTTCTTAAACTCAGACCTTTACCATTATGCTTCTGGGTGGGACCATCAAAAAACCTTTTCTCATACATAGAAATTAGTTCATGCTCTGCTTTCACCAATGCAAATATTTACTGAGAAGAGAGAGAAAGAAAATAATCTTTCACGCTCCCCCCAACCCCCCCTTCTGAAACCTAAAAGCATTTTGTTTTCTAGAGCTCTATAAAAGTTCAGCACATAAAAGGTTAGGAGCCTGACTTTTTTCTGTCGTGTATATCTTTGAAAAATTGGTTTATGAAGAGTCATACATCATGTAGCCAGACATATGGGAATAGTTAAAGATTAAGGTAAATAGACAAATTGAACTGCTTTAAATCATTTTCCTGGTTTCAGTTTTATGAAAGAGCTTATGAACAAAAGCTGACATTAAGCAATCACAATAGGCTCTTCTATATGTTTTAGACAGTGGTAAAGACTTTAGTGTCACAGACTGTTGCATCACGGAGAGTTACATCAATTTGATTGGTGTCCAGATTTCAAAAATGTTACCTTGTCAAACCGTAACCTTTTCTAAGTTTTTCATTTGTCATTGTTTTGTAGATTATATCATTTATTTTACATTACCTGTATCAGAAAGCATGGATCACGGATTATAAGATTTTTTTATTATATATTGGTTGTTTTTGTTTTTTAAATAAAATTAATACTGTAGGCATTTGTGTTCGAAAGGGACTAATCAAATATTTTGGAAGGAAGTTTGATTTCATGTAACAAACATTACTGTAACTCTGCCTAAGGAGACCTTTGATTCCTTTTTACAAAAAAAAAAGAGAGAGAGAGAGATTTTCAGAACCATTAGGATAACATTTCTAATAAATTGAATAAATATACTGAACTTTTGCAGGGTACCTAATACTCTAATATCCTGTGGAGAGAACCTGGCTGTTGGACTTTAAGGTAGGTCCCAGGAATTTGCCCACTGGCATGGTGACAAGCCCCTACTCTTATGAAAAGTATTATGGGATCTTTAATGTCCACACAGGAGAGTAAGGATTTAAGATTTTGTGGTCTCATTTGAAAGACCCCTACATAGTAAACTGCATGGAACTCAATTTATCTATCTCAGAAAGGAGAGAAGGCTTTGTAGCCCCTGTACCTATAAATCTAAGAAATGCTGTGAATATATGCCTTCATATTCATGCAGCACCAATCCCCTTCTTAAAAAAAATAATAAAAATAACAAGGTCTATGATCATCAGGTTGATATAGATAAAAATCTATTAACTTTTCATCATTATCACAGCTCTCGTATCAAAGTGCAGACATTCGTGGGGCTAGCTCACCTCCCCTGGTAGCTGTGCAAAGAGATAGATGAAGATCTTTTACATACTTTGTTGGTTGGCCTTTTATGGTGTGTGTGCTCGATTTAGGAACTGCTGATGGTAAAGTGTAATTTAAGAAGATTACAAATATTTGCACAGCTATGTGAGCCCAGTTTAGAAGACATCCAGCTAACAAGGTTTCTCATATTCTGAGTGAATGTGAATGATAGGAAAAAGAGTAAATTCTGGAAAATATTGACCAAGTTTACTACAGAATTTGATTGATTCTATGTGGTAACACATATGTTTATGCCCAGCCTGAAGACTGATATATATTAGGCACAGCATAAATGCTAGTTTTTTTTTCTTTTAAAATATTCTAATTATCACTAGAAATATGTGTAAGAAATAATCCTGTAAAGTTTGCTGAAGTACCTCAGGACGTAAATGTATGAACAGTTTCTTAATAAGGAATTTGGACATAGAGGAAAAACACCATCATGCATATTTTGATAAAATTCTAGCATTTTTGTGGTTGGGAATCTTTCTGGGATTGAGTGCTTCTAGCAATTGTGTCCTCAGTCTCTCCTTATCATATTTCCAAGCGTGCGCACGCGTGCGTGCGCGCGCGCACACACACGCACACACACACGCACACACACAGTTTTAACTCACTTAAAAAGTGAGGTGTGTGTGTGTGTGTATGCGTGTGTGTGTGTGTGTTTAGGTCAGGTTAGCTAAGTGATTTGTTTATAAGAATAAGGCTTATGCCTGCATAAAATATTAGTATAAATTCATGAGTTCTAATTCCTTCTCTATACATTTAGCTTATCAACTCAGAAAGCTATATCCATTCTTTCAAATGGAATACACATACCTTCCCTGTATCTGTTCTTCATGACCATGAAATTCTATTTCAGAATAGAAACCTCCATTTTGCAGATATTCTTTCATTTTTCCAGCAGTCCAGTGTACTTATAACTATAATGGGATTTATTTGTGAAATGAAGGGGCTTAAAACTAAGACAAAACAAAATGATTATTTAATCTTTGATGGGATCTTTATTGCTTGGCCTCAAAATTAGCTATTTTTAAAAACAAGTCAGATTCATTAAACATTTGGATTCAGAGCAATATAAAGTTTTTTTCTCCCCACTGTTACTGGAAACAATGGAAGTTCAATATTTCATTGAACATTTATGGCATCGAGTGTGAAACAACCTTTCTCTTTAAGGTGTTGTCATTAGTTAAGTCAGTTATCCCAGCAATTTAAACAATTAAAACATATCCCGAAATATCCATAAAACCTGACAATGTATCACTGAAGCAATACTCTAATAAAGTTAATGCACAATTATAACTTAAAAAAATCTTAGATCATTTTAAATTTCTCTGGTATGCTTGATCACGGAATTATATTAAAACATTTTTAAGTTTAAGAGCACATCTAGGTCACTTGTGATGATGGATATACTTTTTAAAGTTTCTTAATATTGGCTATAAAGCAAGTGTCAATGAGCTTGAACTGCAGGAGAATGGTTTTTCCTCTTTCCACAAGGTTCTTCCAAACGCTGGGCACTAGAGGGAGCTGTTGTAACTGATTGTAACAATAAGACACCTGAACTTGTTCCTTGAATCAATACTATCAGGATCCCAAAATATTTCTAATGAGCTACTATATTGTTATTAGTTTTTAACACTGGGCTCTGTGAATATCATCAGCACAACTCGCAAGGCAAATCACAAAAGCGTAATTAAAGCGAAAAGCTCCCTAACTTGATAATTATTTGTTATTGTTGAAATGAAATCAAGATTCTGCTCTCCCACCCTTTTTAATACTCTCCCAGTCTTTCTTCAGGATGCATAGGTTGGCGATACATTTGTATAAATGGCAAGGAAAACGGGCTTGTCAGGCAATTACATATTCTTTGGACTTGAAACGTACATAGACACAAAAGGTTGTTTCTTAAAACAAGCGCATCAAGAGGCTGCCCGTCCAACTTTTCTCCTGGTGTTTGAGGAAAATTGTAGCCATTCGAGGATGTCTGCACATGAGGATACACCATCTTTATGTCAGAAAACGTTGCTTTATATGAAAATTGAAGGATCATCTCCTCCCCCTGCCCCCACCCTCCTGGTGGTTATTTATAAAGGCGTCATTGGTAGTTGCCTTCCTTAGACCTTCCCTGCAGGCATGATCAGACTCAAGCAGGCAGCTATTTCCCTTTAATTTTCCACAGCAAGCCAGTAATGCTTATGATTATTGTGAAGTCAGGAAAAGTTTAGTTTCATCAAGTGACATGTAGTGATACAATTAGTTACTTAAGCACTTCTCATAAAATGTTCCACCATGGAACCTAGTTTGTCAGACGCAGCTAAATATTAGCATCTCATATTAAACACAAGAGTAAAACTGCCTCGTGGAAAGCGCAGCTGACAGCTCTCAACATGAGCTGAATGATCACTCTCAATTGTAATCGATTCTGTAAGTACTGAACACAAACCCCCAGGCAATTGAAGAAAATAGGATGATGAAGGACTGCAAACTAATATGTTACACATCTTCATTGATTAGACATTGATTAACCATTATTTTCCTGAATGACAAACAGCTAGTGGTAAAGTAACTGAGGCTTGTGATTTATTTACATCTTAGACAGAGATGACTTCTTTATTCAGCTGATTGTGGGCTAATGCTAAACCCAGAGACAGCAATAGTTTAAGAAACCAGGCTACCGTTTTCTTTCTTTATTTAAAAAAAAAAAACAAAAATCCTTGCCGGGCAGTCTTAGATTTATGGCACGTTTCTATTAGAAACAAATTTAACTAGATTTAAAAATGGTCAGCTGAATTCCAAAATACAGAACATGTGGCTGTGGTATAACTACATTTAAAAGGAAGATCATTTTATAGACTTGGTATTTACAAGCATATTGATCAGTGTTTATTGAACTTTTAATTTAATTCTCTCTTTTCTTCAGTGCCTTATTGGCAATTATACACAATTCTAGAATGAGCCGACTAAGAGTGTGTTAGTGTCTGTTGCTTATTTTTCTTCTGTGAAGCCTATTGCTTTACAACTATGGGAATCTATTGAGACATGATACATAACACATGTAGGAAGGCAAATATTTCACAGTTTAAATAATTCTTGGTTCACATAAAACTGGGATATTATAGACAATCTTGGATTTATGTAGCAAAAACTTGTGGCAGTACAGTAAAATGTCTTAGATCTATTTCAGTAGGTCTCAAACAACACGCCCAATGGAAAAACTCTGCTCTTGAACTTGCACACAATCTCTTCTATTATGATGAAGAAAAGAGAGCAAATATATGTTGAAATGAATTGAATTAGCACAAAGTTAAAACCAAATTATAATGAGACTAATTGGTGGTGGTGGGTTTTTTTTTTTGTTTTTGTTTTTGTTTTTTTTTTTTTGTTTTTGCTTTCTAGAGCATTCCTGTGCATTTTGAAGATTTGTGGAAAACATTATTTATAAGCAGGAATAATTAAGATGTTCCGGCATTCTTCATCATAATGGTCATGATAAAGACTTTTGATGTTCAAGAAAGCATAATTTGCTACTCCATTGGAATTTGATTGTAAATTAGCACTAATTAATGTTCACTTAAGTGTTACAGATGTGTGATATATCTAGTTAGTCACCAAAGGAGTAACAGTGGAAAATTTGTTCTGTGAAAGTATATGAATTTAGAGTAATGATTAGAATG
Source organism: Lynx canadensis (assembly GCF_007474595.2). Taxonomy (NCBI): domain Eukaryota; kingdom Metazoa; phylum Chordata; class Mammalia; order Carnivora; family Felidae; genus Lynx; species Lynx canadensis. Next base: position 153,153,520 of record NC_044310.1, on the reverse strand, counting down.
TCATTTTTAAAAATGAGAGAAATTCATTACCATTTTCAGCATTACAAGTCAATTTTAGCCTGTATGTAACCTAGGAAAAAGAAATTAGTAAACCATACACTTCAGTTAATTAATACAGAGATGCATTCAATACCCCCCCTTATTAGTTATTAAATTATTGGACATGTAATTGTGAAACTTCATTGTCTTTTGCCCTTTAATGCGACTGTAACTTCAGGTTCAAAAATCAAATCTCTTCTTCATGGACATTGCCATCTTTATCACGATGAATATGTGAACATGCTTTTCCCCAAGCAACTTTTGGTAGCCTCACCTAAAACCCTGGGCCCTTGCGTATAGGTCTTTCAACTCGAGGCTTTTAGTTAAAGATTCGTTGCACAGTTTCAGGATTTTAATACTGGGGCAGAGAGAAAAATATGTGAAATTTATTTCTATAGTTTTAATTTTAACAATTGGAAACCAGTCTCTTCGTTAAAGACATCCAGCTGTACTCTAAGGGAAACAGACTCGTTAAGTTTTAATACAGGAGGACTATCTACTTGGGATAACATGCAGTGCTCAAACTTTTACAAAGGAAACCGAGGGTGAGCTTTGACTCCCCAGTTGCCCTCAGTTTAAAGTACATCAGCGGACCCATGCTAATTATAAATTACCTCCTTAGTAGTATTTTTGAGGGTTAGATTCCCCCTTCGCTTTATAAGGTGCTCAGAACATAAGGAAGGGAAGGTGCTGATTGGCTAGTGGAGCACGAAGACAGAACAAATGGAAAACCATCCAACAGCCATATCCTAGAGGGAGCTCAGAACCCCAGAAAGAAGTCTAATAGTGTGTCGTTTCCCGGTCCATCTGTGGGCAGGTGAGAGCCCCACTGCAGGGGTCTGCGGGCAAAGGCCAGAATCAGAAACCCGGAATTTCACAGAAACAACAATGATGCGCTATTTGCACAGCAAGTCCTTTCTGGGGAAAATAAAATGCACCTCCTTTGGTGTCGGCTGTGTCCTTTTGTGTGTGTGTGTGTGTGTGTGTGTGTGTGTGGTGTTTACGCGCGTGTGTGCGCGTGTGCGTGTGCACCCGCACACATACACACCTGTGCACAGAGGCTTGTGTGGAGCTGAGTATGCTTCAGTTTCTTCAAGCATATTTAATATCTTTAAAATTTTAAATGAAAATGTAGCTGTCAATTTTAAACTAATTTGGATGGACAGCAATAAAATGCAAACCTCACTTCAAATTAGAATTTTCAGTGAGGATTTCTAATGGAAAGTAATTGCTGACAATAGGAAATGACAAATTACTAATTACTTAGTTCAATTAGACTTTTGTGCCTTTGGTCCTAAGTGGCAAGCATACAGCAAATCTTGCACTTTTATAACAATTAATGACACTAAAACTATTTAAACTGCCAACAGATGTGAGTAAGAAGACATGAATTGAAACTTACTTAATTTACATACTATCCCTATTTTATATCAAGTAAATGGTGTTTAATTTTTATGCTACAATTAAATATTACTAGTACAGTGCAATTTTCACAGACCTTCATAGGGAAAAATATCACTGCTCAAAAGCTGGTCAGTGTTAATGCTTCCTTTTCTCTTATCACAGCAGTATTTCTCTTGAAAAGATTCTTAGAGTATGAATTTCTATCTACACTGTATTCATGGCTATACATCAGTGTTAATTAAATAGCAGCATCCCTGCTTTTTGCTTTCTTCTCTTCATTTTCCCTCTATCCTGTTCATTTTTAATTTCCTAATCATCTATTTAGAATCCGTATATTTTTTACACTCCTGCTTTCCCCCCAAGACTAATTCAGGCATGGTTTTGCAAAAGGATTTTGTATAGAAGTTCAGTTCCATTACATGCCTCTGTACTGTCAACTTCTGGCTGTCGCTTACAGGGAACTTAATTTGGTATTCCTAGTACTATCATTTTGATAATTTTAATTTTGCAAATATAGGATTTTCTTAATGTTTCCAGTTATAATCAGAAATTTTTTCTCTATAGGTCAGCAGCTCAGGAGACCTATTGCAGATGCATGTGAAGTAAAACAGAAAGGCAAGCGATCCAATTACATTTGTAATGATCAATTTCTCTGTAAGACTTTACCTATATTTATTCTTTTCTCAGTGCATGTAAAAAAGTATTTACTCATGAATTGCAAATAAAAATGCTGATCCGTACTGGGGCAAATTCACCTGGCATCTTGCGCCTACAGAGTAAGGGCAATGATTTTTGGCAACTAAACTAGTCATAAAAATAAACGTGAAAGGATGTTAGAGGAAAAAAATGCATAAAAAACACTGGTGAAATGAAGGACTTTAAAATCACTGCATAACTAAGCAAAGGAGTGATTCAAATGTAGAAGGCCAAACTGGCGATTATAGTCTACAATTTTCCTTCGGGAATTTCTTTAGCTTGGGATATTCTCTGCATGTTGCTAAGAGCTGGGCATCAGGAACTAGATTGCCTTCCTCAGTGTTTTGGATAAGACTGCAAACCTCCTACTCAAATCTAATGTATATTCTTACACTCACCACTTACAGTTTAAGATGGAGTGTATTCCGTGCCATATTATTATTGAGAGGTCATTGTAGCTGGGTGAACAGAAGAACCTGTTTGGTCCAGTTCTGAGTAAACAAGGGGAAAATGCAGATATGTCTTGTTTCATCATACAGATGCAGGGGCAGGGAGAAGTAGAGGGCCCTAAGACCTGAGAGCAGACGACAAATGCTTTTTCCAAGGCTTTGGCTTGATTTTTGCAGGATTTTTTTTTTCCCTCCAAAATTCCTGCAATTAAGCTGTTGTTTGGAGGCAACACTGTAAACTAGATCTAAATAACCAAGGGTAGTTTTGGACAAACCTCTGTTGTTTCACCACAGCTGTAGTTTTCTTTTCTCATGAGCCCTGTGAACTTTAAGGGCTAGAAATATAACAGAGAGTATAGTAGATAATAAAGGAAAAAGGAAAAGCTTAGGCAGGGGGTAGGAGGCCTGGGCAGGGACAGAGGAAAGAAAGACTTTCACAAATCACAAGAAAAATGGCACTGGCATTGTGCCTAAAAAAAGATAACGTGGAAAAGAGGCGATTGCAGCGATGGACTTAGCAAGTATATTTAGAGCAAGAATGAGAGGAAGAAAGAGGTGGCCTAATTAGAGGAGAGGGAGAAGGAGAGCGAGGGAGAGAGAGAAGGAGAGGGAACAAGAGTGCAAAGCAAGTGTCAGAAAAAAACAGAAAGGAATGAACCTAGGGAAATTAGCAAACATCTACGAAGCTAAGGATATATCCATCCTCACTCAGGCCACAATGCACCACAAGAAAGGTATGTTTTGGGTGATTTAGACATCCAAGAAATGCATCATTTCTTTTCCAGTTTCCATCACTCTTGAAACACAAACAACATATAAATGTCACTTTGGTAATCTAGATTTCTTTTATATAGTTACATGAGGAATTGAAAACTGTGTACTATCTACATATTCTGCATTGTCAATTATATGATATTGCCATACATCTACTTCTATATAACTTATAAATCTGGGATGCATCGTATATGTGCATGTTCAGTGAACATTTTGAGAATTCTTTTAAGCTCCAAGAATTTTGAACTCAATTGTTTTTTTTTTAACTTTTTAAAAATCTTTATTTTTGAGAGAGAGAGAGACAGACAGAGAGACAGAGAGACAGAGTGCAAGCGAGGGAGGAACAGAGAGAGAGGGAGACACAGAATCCAAAGCAGGCTCCAGGCTCTGAGCCATCAGCACAGAGCCCTATGCGGTGCTTGAACTCACCAACTGCTAGATCATGACCTGAGCCGAAGTCGGACACTTAACCGACTGAGCCACCCAGTCGCCTTGAAGTTAATTATTTTATAAATGGGGAAGCAAGCTGAAATTTTCAAAAGATTTTGAGAGAACTGTATATTTTTTCTAAACTTGATATTATAACGAATTTATATACATAAGCTTACAAGAAGAAAACTCTATTGAGTTGCGTTTCCCATGCAAAGATCTTACTCACATGACTGTGCTTTCTATTTTGTTGATAATCACATTTCAGTTTAGGAATACTATGGGGGTGCCTGGCTGGCACAGTCAGTTAAGTCTCAGACTCTGGATTTCCCGTCGGGTCATGATCTCATGGTTTGTGAATTTGAACCCTTAGACCGGCTCTGCACTGACAATGTGGAGCCTACCTGGGATTCTTTCTCTCTCTCTCCCTCTCTCTCTGCCCCTCCACTGCTCATGCTCATGCTGTCTCTCTTTCTTTCAAAATAAATAAATAATCTTAACAACAACAACCAAAAGATATACTAGAGCTCAGTTGTATAATCTTTCTAGACAGGCTTACAGAAGTATGAGATTTTGCCAGTCATTTCCTTCTTTCCATGCTTCCTTCTCTCTCTTACTCAGTCCCTTTTTCCTTCCCTTTTCTCTGCGTGTACAGGGCCTGTTTGGATGGATTGCCCATTGGATAGATTGAACATTATTCTGAATATGAATTCTAATATGAACATAAATTATAACTTCATGGGCTAGGTGGATAAGGACGTGATTCCTTCAAGTAATCTTTAATGGTTCTCTAGAATGTTTAGTAATTTGTATCATTAAAGCATATCTAGCCACATAGGTGTATATATGTGTTCCCTTCAGGTTCAGGACCAGAAGTCTTTGCTTGATTCATTTGGATAATGTCTTGACAGTTTCTGTAATATGCTCCAACTTGACTTGTCTCATGAATGGTTATTTCCATTTAAGAAGCTGACTGAGGGCTTATTACAATTATCGAAAATCTTAGTAGAAATTTACCCAACAGATATGAGGCCACTTTTTGATGTATCTCCATCTCTGTCTTCATTTATCTCTCAGAGACTGAAGGCTAACATGGCAACAATTAAGATTCCTACCAAATGGTTGGGGATTATCATCTACCATTTTTGTTTTCTTGGAAACTGTTCTCTGCCTTCTGGAGAGAAGGTATTTTATTCCCTTTATCAGGTATTATATAGACCTAAAATAAAGAAGAAAAAGCTGAAAGAGATCATATGTATGTCCTAGACAGTGCACAATTTTTATTGATAAGGAGAATATTACATATATACACACAATATGTCCTTGAAAATTACTGAGGCTAATTCACATTTTCCATACTATTTTCCTCAAATAATTATGTATATACCCTATGAGATTTCAATTTAATGAATGACAGTATATACAGATTTCAGGTTTCAAATTCTCATTTTTTTGCTGTCACTGTCTTTATTTCTACTATGTGATTAACAAAGAAAGGCTATTATTAGCATGATGCAAATACAAGTAGAAAAATTATGGATTTATCATAAGCATAGCAAAAAGAATTTGAAATCACAAGATGTACTTTGAAGGAATATTTTCTTGGTTTCTGCAGGTTCCTGGACTTCAAATGTCATCCCTCAGAGAAGACTTATTGTACTAGCAACTTAGAGTCATGGCACATTTTTGTGACTTTCTTGCTAATAGTGACTGATGTACAGAGAGTAACTCTTTTTATAGTAAAAGAAATAAGACATCAAACTTCTGCATTACAAGGAACAAAAAAAATTAGCCAAAAACCAAATGTGCTTTTTGGAATTTGAATGATTTTAAATTATGTCAGATTACTTTAAAATCAAGAGCAGAAGAGGTCTCCTGCCAGATGGGAACTCATATGTGAAAGCACTATTCTGGAGATGAGGGCCAGGGTAAGAGAGACTTACAGGAAAAAAATATTAGTGGGGTAACTGCAATTCAGGTACCAAATACTGTATTCTTAAAAAATTTTTTTTAACATTTATTTATTTTTGAAAGACAGAGCACAAACGGGGGAGGGGCAGACACAAGCACACACACACACACTCACACACACACACACACACACACACAGAATCCGAAGCAGGCTCCAGGGTCTGAGCTGTCAGCACAAAGCCTGATGCGAGGCTTGAACACATGAACCGTGAGATCATGACCTGAGCCGAAGTCGGATGCTTAACCAACTGAGCCACCCAAGTGCCCCACTAAATACTGTATTCTAAGAATTGATTCTGCCCTTTTAGATAAATAGTAAATTATGAATAAATAATAAATTCAAGAAATATGAAATATATTTTCTTTGCTTAATTTAGGAAACAAAAGCAAATTGTCCTTTCTGTCTTGAAGAATTTAAAAGATAATTAAGAAGTATCCATCTATGGAAGTTAGACACGTCGGTTTGAGATCAAGGCTAAAATCAGGAGAAAATTCTACTTCTAAATCTGCCATGACTTGCTATATGATCTTGGACAAGTCATTTAAACCTTTTTGTGCTAGAATGCTCATTATAGAATGAAGATAACATCTGTCATTTCTCGGTTTGGTTTTGTTTTTAGGATAAAGTATAAAAAAAGGTAATAACTACTTTGTGAAATGTATGTATAGTAAAAGTATCAGTAGAAGCACATTTTTTATGTTTTTGGTAGTCACGAAGGTATTTTGAAATTAAGTTGTTGCTCTTGAAACATTAACACTGTAATGATTAAATATACCTTTTAAAAAATAAAATTCAGTATTAAATATAAACGGCTCTAAATTCTAAACACCTTAAAATCATAAAAAAAGTTGCACAGAAGTACAATTATTTAAAATTAAGATTTTAAAAAAGGGAGGGGGAGAGAAAAGGAAATAAGGAGTAAACATCGAAGTAAAAATATCACTGCTAATAACATTTTAGAACTGCAAAATATTTTTGTGTTGCTTAAAACCTAAGCTTACAAATATAAAAAGTATATGAAAATAGATGGAGGACTTTAATTGAAAATATGTTTTCACTATAAAATGATTCAGATTACTTGAACAAATGTGTTCACTACAGATTTATATTTGATTTTGCATTTCACCTTTAAAATATATCCAAATCGTACTGCATGAGATAAGACCATACAGTAGGCTAAAAACCTCGAAGACTGCTACAAATTACACAAAAATGCAGAAAAATCAGCGAATGGTTTCCTTTGATCAGAGAATGATTTTCTCGGGTTCTGAGGGCTCTTCTAGTCTAACTTCCAGTGTGATTAGAGAATCTCTTTCACAAGGGCTCTTGAGCACTGATGATCCAGGCTCTGCCCAGACACACACCCAGTGAGGGAGGCTCACGTTCTCATGTGGTCGTGTTTTTGTCACAATATTTGAGATCCACTTTTCATGATTGGGATAATGGATATCTACTGATGACAAGTTTGCCTCATACTAATGCTTTTGGAAAATTAGATCATTCTAGACTTTTTTGGAAACACATTCAATTACATTTGAAAATCAGTTGTATAACATGGATGTGGGGGTGTCAAATACAGCAAATCATGCCCATGGATCCAAACACCTAGTAGCTCATAGGCTATAAGGAGAAAGACTCAAAGAGTTACAACACAATGTAATCGGGGCAGCAACAGAAGTATGAACATATTACAGAAGCAGCACAGAGGTAGGTTTAATAGGTTTAAAGGAGGGGTCTTGTAACAGGAGAGGCTTCACTGAGCAACTGATAACTGAAATGCACGGTGAGGAGGAAAGAAATGTAAGGTAGAAGAAAAATGACATGCATAGGTACTGAGCTCCAAACAACATAATATGTGTGGGAAATTGCAAGAGGGGCCAAATTAAAGTCCTCCTTCATTTATTTTTATTATTGGTTTTATTAACAACGTTATTGAGATATATTTGATATACAAAAACACTGCATATATTTATTTTTTTAGGAGAGAGAGAGTTCATGCGCACACGTGAGCGAGCGGGGGAGGCATAGAAAGAGAGGGAGAGAATCTTAAGTAGGCTTCACGCTCAGCACAGCTTGGAACCTGACAAGGGGGCTTGATCCCACGACTGCCCCCCCAAGTGCCCCAAAACTGCATATATTTACTGTTTACAATTTAATGAGTCCAGATATATGCACAGACCTATTAAAACATCACCACAATCAAGTTAATAAACAGCATCACCTGCCCTTATGTCCCTTTTTTTTTTTTTTTTGGTTTTGTTTTGCTTTTGTTTTTGTAGTAAGAACACCAAACATGAGATCAACTCTCTAAAACTTTTAAGCACATTTCACAGTATTGTTAATATAGGCTCTTTGTTGTTTCGCTGATTTCTAGAAGTTTTTCATCTGTATAACTGAGACTTTCCACCATTCTACTGTCTGCTTCTATGAGTTTGACTATTTTAGATACTTCATATCAGTGGAAACATGCAGTATTTGTCCATTTGTGATTGGCTTCTTTCCCGTAGCTCTAGGTTCATTTATGCTTCTTGCATGTAAATCTAACTCATCTCTGGTTGTTGAATTCTGTCTCCTTGGATGACTTATTAATCCATTTTTCAAATAAATATTGGGTGTCATCCATGTTACAAGCCCTATTGTAAGTGCTAAGCATAGAGGAATGAACAAAATTGGCACAAATCTCAGCTCTACTGAAACTGACATTCAGGTGGGGGGGGGGGTAGGCAACGAATAGGACAAATGCATGAGATATATAGAATGTTAATGATTTTAAATGCTAAGGAAAGCATGTAAAGGAAAGGAAGATCGGAAATCTGAGGGAAGAAGAAAGGTGTTACAAATTTAGGATGGGTGGTCAAATAAGTCTCACCAAGTAAAGGAAACAATGAACCATTTGGCCTTTTGGGATTGATTATATCAGGTAGAAGGGATAGGAGATGTCTGGAGGGGAAAGTATGCCTGGTGTGTTCAAGGAACAGGAGGAAGACAAGTGGAATTAGCAAGGGGGACATTAGGATGAGATCAGAGAAAAAATGGAAGTTTTATATGTCACTGCAATAAATTTGGCATCTTACTTCGGAAGGCCCCTGGAGGATTTTGAGTAGAGGAATGACATGAGTGACTTATAACGGGGTAATTTTGGCTGCTTCATGGAGAATAGACCAAAGCTGCTCATAAGCAAAAGGAAAAAGACAGGGTGAGTTTTTTGTTTTTGTTTTGCTGTTGTTTTTATTTTGTTTTGTTTTGTTTTGAGGGAAGGGAAGTTGCTATTGCAGATATTGGTGGTTTAGACCAGGATGGTAGCAAAGGAAACGGTGAAAATCACTTCCTTCTAGATCATTTTGAAAGTAGAACAGGCTAGGGCACCTGGGTGGCTCAGTCAGTTAAGCATCTGACTCTTGATTTTGACTCAAGTCATGATCTCACAGTTCCTGGGTTCAACCCCCATGTTGGGCTCTGCGTTGACAGTGTCTCCCTCTCTCTTTGTCTCTCTCTCAATCTCAAAACTAAATAGATAAACATTAAAAAAAGAAGAAGAAAGTAGAACAGGCAGGATTAGCTGAAGGATTGGATGCAGAATATGAAAGAAAGTCTTGGGTGACTTTAGGATTTGGGGCCTGAACAACTAAAAGAATGGTTGCCATTTACTTAAATGGGGAAGAAGAGAGAGTTAAGGAGAAAATAATCAGGAGCTTTAAAATTTTAGAGACCAAGTGAATATTCAAGAAAAAATGCTAACTAGGCAGTTTGACATATATCTCTGGAGTTCTGGGAAAAGATATGGACCAGAAATACAACTTTGAGAGTCCATAGCCTATAGTCAAACTGATGAACTATGTAATTATCAAGAGAATGAGGGTAGAGAGAATATAGAAGTGATCCAAGGACTGAGCCAGGGAACTTCAGCATTTAGACTTTGGAGAGGTGATGTGAAACCAGTAAAGGAAAATATGGAGTGGTCAGTGAACGGTGGAAAAGCTGATGTGGTGTGGGTAGTTTCCCGAAAATCTAGTGAGGACTGTGTTCAAAAAGGAGAGAGAACACAATTCTTTCAAATGCTCTCATGGGTCAAGATGAGAATTGATAACCAACAAACAGATTGAGCAACATAAAAGTCATTAGTGATCTTGACAAAGCGGGGGTGGTGGTGGTGGGAGTGATGGGAAGGGGAAGTTTAATTAGAATGAGATTTGGAGACAATAGAAGAAGATCACATGGGGGAAGTGAAAATAAACAGTTATTTCCCCCCCTGAGATCTGCTACGGAGAAAGGAGAAAAATGGGGATGGTAAATGAAATGAAAATGAGTTTTTTGTGTTTTGTTTTTTTTTTTTTTGAGGCTGGAAAAAACTTATGTAGATGGGAAAAAGCTAATAGAAAAAGGAAAAATAGATCCCCAGGAGAGAGATGGGGAAATTGCTAGAGCAACATTTTTAAGTAGGCAAGAAGGGACAGACTTCAATAGACAAGGAAGTAGAGGGGGTGGCCGCGTTAAAAGACAATTCTTCATGTGTCTTTGGCATTTCTGTGTCTTGTTAGCAAAGGCACTTATTGCCTTTTTGTTCTACACTATCTTTTCAAGGCTGTTTGTTTGGCAAATAGCCTTGATAATTGGAGATATAATCTATCTCCTTTAGAGAGAAGATGGGTTTGCTTCTATCCAGTGCAATGAAGATAATGTCTCATCCCATTATAAAATATCTGGGTTTCCTAAGCTCAGAGTTCTTCTTCTGTAATGCAACTGACTACAGGGGCAGATGTTCCTTGATCATCATAACATTGCCTGTGGGAATTAAGACTTAGGGAACATTATTGATTTGGGTTTTCCAGAGAAAAAGAACCGAAGAGATTTTCTATATACATATATAAAGATTTACTCTAAGAAATTGGCTCACGTGGTTGATGGAGGTTGAGAAGTTCAACATCTGCAGCTAGCGAACTAGAGACACAGGAGAACTAGGTATAGTTATAGTCTGAGTCTGAAGGCCTGAGGACCAGAAGAGCTGATAGTATAAGTTCCAGTCCAAGTCTGAGTGTACAGGTAGGAGAAGCCCAATGTCCACACTCAAAATTAGGCAGAGAGAGAAACTTCCTTCTTACTCAGCCTTTTTATTCTGTTCAGGTCCTCAGTGATTGGATGAAGCCTACCCATTTTGGAGAGGTCATTTCGCTTTAGTCAATCTATAGATTTAAGTGTTAATCTCATTCAGTAACACCCTCACAGACACACCCAGAAATCATGCATAACCAAATACCTGTTATAGCTCAGGCTCCTATGAAAGAATGCTGTAGATTTTCTGGCTTAAACAGCACATATTTATTTCTTACCCAGTTCTGGAGGCTGAAAGTCTCAGATTAGGGTGCGAGCATAGTCAAATTCTTGGAGGGCTCTCTTCCTGGTCTTCCTTGCTGGGTACTTGGAGAGACAGGGGTGGAGGTTGGAGGCCTGTATCTCCTCTTTTTTTTTTTTTTCCCAAATATTTATTTGTGTGAGAGAGAAAGAGCATGCAAGTAGGGAAGGGGCAGGGAGAAAGGGTGACAGAGAATCAAAGAGGGCTCTGTGCTGACAGCAGAGTGCCTGATGTAGGGCTTGAATTCACAAACTGGGAGATCATGATCCGGGCTTAAGTCTGACACTTAACTGACTGAGCCACCCAGGTGCCTGTCTCCTCATCTTTTTATAAGTGCATTAATTATATTGTGAGGACCCCATCCCAATAATATAATCTAACCCTGATTACCTCCCAAAGGCCCCACCTCTAAATACCATTATCTTGGAAATTAGGGTTTCAACATACGCATTTTAGGGGATCACAAGTGTTCATCCATAGCATCTGGACACCTATGGGCCAGCCAAGTTAACACAGAAAATCACATCACAGGAACCATTACAGACAAATAACCATATTTTTACTACTGTGATTTCTATGAGTAATGAACCATCCTTTGTATCCAACCCAGGACTCTCGTGACTTTTGGTATCACCCATGAAACTGTGGCAAGCTAACTTTTAAACTTGCAGGTAGAGTAAAAGCTCACATCCTTCATAAATCTTGATAGGCTACAGCTAGGAACCTAGGCCATTCTCCATGTTAGCAGAAGGGTGGGTAGAAGTGATGGGCTCAGATACAGGTGGGTGGCTGCAATGGCTTCACTTTTCTCAATGAAATTAAAAGCAAAGTCATAGTGAGGATGGAAGAGACAGCACTGATGTTGGAAAACAAAAATCTTTGTAAAACACTTGTTAGGGACAGAGTAGGAATGGACAAGGGAAATATAATCCTGGCTGGTATTAAGGGCTACTTGCTCATGAACTTAAAGTGAGATTAGATAGCCTGGCTGTAACTACTTTAGCTGCAGTCATGTTTCAATTCAGGCATAGGGTTAGCTGTAGAGGGTAGAAGTTCAGTCAAGGAAGCCAGGGAGAGGCAAGAGAGCTAAGAGTCTAGGAAAGAGAATGGTTGTAATGAATGAATCATGGAATTTAAACTGGCTAAGGAGAGTAGTGAGGGCATCAGGGCAGAGTGGGGGCAGTGGAAAGTGGTAGGATTGATGGATTGCAGATCTCATTCTCAGAGCAATCTAAAAGACTTTGGACTTGTGGTACTAGCAGAAGTGAGCTGAAAAGATTATTCTGGTTATCTATCATATTAGCTATTCCTCCTAGCATGTGTCATCTAAATTATATTATTTTTTCACATCTTGATTTTTTTCTAAGTACTTTGCTCAAATCAAGATGGTAGTATGTACTCCATAATGTCAGAGTGACGTTATTAAAAACACAAATCAAGTCCGTGGTGCAAGTTATTTTTACAAAAGTCATTCGTGGTTCCTGATGATCACTACACGCTTTTCATTATATTTACATTTCTTTTCAAATGTTCGCTCAGAATACCTCTTTTAGAATGTTCCTGATCATTGATATTAGCCTCACAGATCTATTATTTGTAGAATTTGTATCTTCCAGATCGATGGCTTTCAAATGTTTTTGATAGCGCACCCCTTGCAGCAAAATATTTTTATGAATCTGTACCAATATATATGCTTAATTATGCATAAATTATGTTCTTATATTAAAATATAAATATAATCATATACAAATATGATAACTATATTACAAAACTTAACCAATTATAGGAATTGAAAAAGAATGAATTTGGATGCAGCTTACTTTATTTATTTCCTTTTTCTTTCGGTGTGAAAATTTTTTCTCGTTTAATTTTAGTAATTATAGTCAATATTAATACTGTCAATTATAATAGTTTAGTGATAGCAGCATGATTGTATTAGATCTGATGAGATGGTCATTGACTTTTAACTCATAAGTAGCTGATAAGAAATTTGCCCAAGGGGGAAGAGAGATCTTAGCGCTGCCATTTTCTAAATGTTTAGGTGTACTTGTGTTAATAGAATTGCCTTTGACCCATGCCTCCTTTGTAAGAGTCTTTCTGAATTTCTTGTTCATTTTGTGAGGGTGAAGTTTCACTTCATTTTGTGAGGGTGAATTTCATTAAAACTGATCAATGTAATCTGTAAATCTGCTTAACTGGTGCAATTAAACTGCAATAGTTCAAATATGAGCAAAGGCCACTTGTCTTATTGAACTTCCACTGTGCCATAAGGATATCTTGATAAACCATACAGTATATATGATGTTCTCACAACTGAGCTTAGTGAGGATGGCCTTGCCAATCCGTATGTTAAAGCATAGTACAGCTTCGTGTCTTTCTCATTTCTAGCTAAAAAAATATGGAAGAAAAAGTCTAGGATTTTATTTTCAACCTTAGTGGATTGTCTTAATTTTCCCCTACTAAAGAGACTACTGTCTTTGTCTATTTGCCACAGCTATCAGAAAAACTAATATGTGGGGTGCCTGGGTGGCTCAGTTGGTTAAGCCTCCGACTTCAACTCAGCTCACGGTGTGTGAGTTCAAGCCACGCGTCCGGCTCTGTGCTGACAGCTCAGAGCCTGGAGCCTACTTCCAATTCTGTGTCTCCTCCTCTCTCTGCCCCTCCCCACTTGTGCTCTGTCTCTCTCTGTCTCTCAAAAAAATAAATAAATGTAAAAAAAATTTGAAAAAAAGAAAAACTAACATGTATCATGTGCTCAATATATATTTCATGAATGAATAAACCCATAAACTCCCCTGCTTAAAAAATTAGGAACCTCCTTGTTTCCAAGATTTTGATCCATCTTTGTGTTTTACGGTTTCGTATATATTTCTCACAGTAGTTACAGAATCACATTTGCTTGCCATCTTCCTGAAAGAGATTATGGTTAAATCTCAACTTATATAGCACTTACTTTGAAAAGTTTCTAAATGGTCTCCTCTTATATGTGATATCTGGCCACGCTTGTGTTGTTTTTCCCCATATGATTCTAACATATTTTCCTTTTAATATTTTTAAAGCAATATATATAGCATATATATGAAATATTTTAACATAGTGTGTGCTAAAAATCAAGTTCCATATCCATAAGTCTATGTCAGTTTGCTTATTGTGACTTCCAGAAACAAAGTTATAGGTACTTTTTTTTTTTTTTCTGATTTCCCTAATTCTGACTCCAGTCAGAAACTCTAGGCCTATCTGAAAAACGGACAGCTATGAACCGACATTCTTCTGGCACTACTTTGCCATCACAGGAAAGAATTTAATTGACGTAAAGAACATATGATGGATACTTATTCAGTAAACGGTGTCTGGACATTGAAATTCCTCATGTTCCTGAAACTTCATTCCCTCCTGTGTGTCCCTCACTTCATTCATATTTGCTAAAGATGTGAGGATTCTCTGTGTGTAACTTCCTTACTCCCTTTACTGTGGTTTCTATCTCTCCCCTTCAATACCTGCAGACATCTTTGGAGTCCGTTTTTCCTTGAATGTATTTGTTGTCGTAGATAACTTTGAAGTCTCTCATAGAGAAGAAAAGAAATAAAACCGAGGATGCTTTTAGGTGATCCAACTTTTTCTCTTTCCTCATGCTATTGTGTTTTTCTTCCTTTTTCTTCTGTTAAAAGAATGGCTTCTTACCATCCTCATTCTTCCTTCACAATCACCACGCAGACTCAAAATTAATTGCTCTGTTATATAATGTCTCTGTGTTCCCCACTGATGACAACGAGAGGCTTGTCTATCAGCATATATGGGGCAAATGTAGCAGGATCTTTTCCTAATACTTTTATTTTGTTTAAAGAAAAAATAAATTTCCCACTAGTTGTCAGAAACTTGGGAGCTCTTTTAGTCCTACAAAAATACAACTTAGATTGCAAAGAATTTATAAGTCAACACTTCTAGTCATCTCAACATTTTTTTAATGCAACGGTTAAGTGATGGCAGGAGAACTTGGAGGCAGGTCTTTGAATGGATCTGTTTGAGAATTCCTGCACTTTATCTCCACATGTGGTCACTCAAGTTTTCAGAAGTTCCACTAGTTGAAAATGTACTTAAACTCATTCTCTACTCCCAACCAAGAATACTCCTTAACAAATTGTGCATGTATCCACTGAGAAGATATTTTAAAAAATTGGAAAAATGAGGATGAACTTTTAAAATGTGGGCTTTCATTTTAATTTATTGAAGTGTCAGGATTATCAGATTCAAATCCAAAAGGAATTAATTAGTAATAGTAACAGAAAGTTAGTCTGGACTATTTCTTTAAAAAAATAAAATTTGGAGTTTAGTTTTTGAATACAGTAGTAATGCATGTTGACCATATTTGGGAAATATGGAAAAGAAGAGGAGAATTTCCCCTTATTACTAGATAGTCCTGATAGAATTTTTCTATGTTCTTGAAAAGCTCATGTAGCTTGAGAAAGTTGAGTTTAGTTTTTGGCACCTTACCTCATTTCTTTAGAGGTTATTGGTTTATTTAGGTTTGTGTCCTTAGATTTTAGTAGTTTTTAAAAATTTTCTTAGGAACTTAATTGTTTTTATAGAAAATTTCATATTTTTATTTATTGCTCTAACTGTAGTTAATTTATTTTCTGATTTGGGGGGAGTATTTTTTCTTTCATTTGCCTGCTCATTTGTGTGTGGGAGATCTTCAATGTCAAGTTTTCTTTTTTCAAATGTATACATTTCTGCTTTATTATATGACCTTCTTTTGTTTATTGTGAAATTACACTTATTTTGTTCCTCAACCTCCCAGCCCATGCCATTGAATTAAATGCTAAGTTCATTGAGTTTTCGTCTTCCTTATTAAATAATGAGAACATTTTAGGGTCATTAATTCTAACCACAGCTTTGACTGCATCCTTTAAGTTTTGTGATGGAGCTTTTCTCATGTTGTTATTTTGCGTGCAGTCTCTAACAGTAGCGGTGATTTCTTCTGGCTCCACCAGATTTCTGTAAGGAGTGTGGAGTGAGCAGCACTCCCTAATCACTGAGGTGCTACTCTCTTAGAAGCTATCATACCACTGAGTGAAGTAGTCAGACTACAACACCATCTCCCTCTAAGGAGGGCCATCTTCCTCCATGACAGTGCTTCCCACAATTCTCCACAACATAGAAAGCACAGACAATAATAATATAATAATACAGCCCAATGGGGTAAACAGTTGAGGCTGCTTCTAGCTGTACTGTCTAGTTTAGGTGCTTTGGGGCCCAGGACCTGCTCAGCTGCCCTCAGCGCTAAGAGACAAGGATTCCTGGTATACCTGAAACCTATTCTTGCTACGTCAGTTGGGAATTTCTACTCTGAGAGATTGTTAAGACCACTTTCATCATTGTTTTTTAATTGTTTACCTCAGACAATGTCAGAAGTCCAAGCCTCCACACCTGCTATCAACTAATCAAAAAAAAAAAAAAAAAAAAAAGAGGTTTAATTTACATCCAGTAAAGTTCTTCCCTTTTAGTGTACAGTTTAATGAGATTTGACAACCACCTACAGTCATGTAGCTACCAATGCAATCACGATATAGAACAATTTCATCACTCCAAAAAATTCCCTTGTACCCTTTGTCATCTGCTCCTCCTTTACTCCAGACCCTAGGCAACTACTGGTCGTTTTGTGTACCCTGTAACTATGCCTTTCCAGAATATCATATACATGGAATCAGGCATTGCGCATTCCTTTGAATCTGGTTTCTTCCACTTAGCATAATACATTTGAGATTCATGCACGTTGCCACATATACCAATCATTACTTTGTTCCTCTCTTATGGTGGTGGAGTATTCTGTTATTTGGATGTATCTCATGCAGTGGCCGGCTAAAGGACATATGAGTTGTTTCTGTGTTTTAGTAATTAGGAATAAAGCTGCTCTAACAATTTGTGTACACTTTTTGTTTGTTTTTGAGTGAACATAGTTTTTATTTCTCTTTGATAAATGCACAGAAAATAGTGCTTCTACCCAATTAACAATGATTCACATGTAGCTATGAATATTGTGTGAACACAAATTCATCCTTAAATGGACATTCATTGTAGCACAGAAACCCTACTATGATGCCCTAGAAGTTTGTTCCAACTCTTTAAGCCTCCCAATTTCCCCAGCCTAAATTTCCGATGGAGACCTTACTTTATTTCTCATCGAAAAAAACAGAAACTAATAGACGTAAAATCCATCATTTTCCCACCACAACCTAAAACTCTGTTTACCTCTGAACCCATTTCCTCCTACTTTTCTCCTGTAAAAAAAGAAGCAGTTCCCTGCATCTATCTTTGGTTTATTACAAAAGGGTTTATTACAAGGCTGCTTTTATTTCTCTAACAGATATTTACACGCCCCCCCCCCCAATTAAATTAGGTTTTCACTCCCAATACCCAATTGAAACTACTTTTGGCAAA
Source organism: Lynx canadensis (assembly GCF_007474595.2). Lineage (NCBI taxonomy): Eukaryota > Metazoa > Chordata > Mammalia > Carnivora > Felidae > Lynx > Lynx canadensis. The sequence goes on along the minus strand of NC_044310.1, from coordinate 153,135,969 downwards.
GCCACCAATGTCCTTCATGTTGCTAAATTCCACAAATTGTTATTCAGTCTTCATCTGACTCTAGTCTCTTGTGTATTTGTCTGATTGCCGCTTTCTTTTGTCTTATTTTAAAGTCATTTGTTGCTAAAGATGGGATGTTTAATAGAGTGAAATTTAATTATTTCACGGCATGTGGAGCAGTCCAGAGTATAATGTAGTGTTTTCCATTTTTCAGTTTCAGTTGACTCTGTTATTATCTTCTCCCCCAACTTTCAAGCCTACAGGAAAGTTTCAAGAATAGTGAAAAGAACACTCACATACCCTTCACTGTGATTATTCAGTTGTTAACAATTTGCCAGATTTATTTGTCTCTCTCTAAATGTGTCTCTACAGAGATCAGTATCATTCTATATTTCTATAATGCTTAAAACCACATATTTTGTCTGTATTATATCTTAGAATATTAATAGTTCAAGCTTGTATGTTTAGGACTAGGATCAATTTCAAGTTGACTTTGTTGGAGTTGTGAATGAAGTAAGGGTGGAGTTTTTTGTTTTTTCCTAAGATTTTTTTTAATAGCACTTTTAGGTTCACAGAAAAATTGAGAGGAAGGTACAAGATTTCCCATATACACCATGCTCTCATATATGCAGAGCCTGTTCCATTATCAATATTCCTCACCAGAGTGGTACGGCTGTTACAACTTATAAATCTATACTGACACATCATTATCACCCAAAGATCATAGTTTACATGAGGGTTTACTCTTGGTATTGTTATTTTATGGATTTTGACAAATCTATAATGGCATATAGCAACCATTATGGTACCATACAGAGAGGTTTCACTGCCCTAAATCCTCTGTGCTCTGCCTTTCATCCCTACCTCTCCCTAACCCCTGACAAACACTATTTTTTTTTTTTTTTTTTTTACTGTCTCCATAGTTCAGCTTTTTCCATACTGTCATATATTTGGAATCATAGAAGATGTGGCCTTTTCAGATTGGCTTCTTTCACTTAGTAATGTACATTTGTGTTTCCTCCATGTCTGTTTATAGCTTGATAGCTCATTTCTTTTTAGCACTGAATAATATTCCATTGTCTAAATATACCAGAATTTATTTATCCATTTACTTACTGAAAGACATCTTGGTTGCTTCCAAGATTTGGCAATTATGAACAAAGCTGTTATAAACATCCATGTGCAGATTTTTGTGCGGACAGAAGTTTTCTATTCCTTTGGGTAAATACTAAAGGAGTGTGACTGCTGGATCGTATGGTGAGAGTATGTTTAGTTTTGTGTTTTGTGGGAAATTACCAAATTGTCTTCCAAAGTGGCTATATGATTTTGCATTCCTACTAGTAATAAACGAGAATTCTTGTTGCTTCAAATGCCTAACAGCATTTGGTGATGTCAGTGTTCTGGATTTTGGCCATTCTAATAGATAAGTAATGTTTGTTTTAGTTTGCATTTCCCTGATGATGACATATGAAGTGGAGCACCTTTTCATATGCTTATTTGTTATCTGTATATCTTTGGTGAGGTGTCTGTTAAGGTCATTTGTTTTCTTATTGCTGAATTTTAAAAGTTCTTTGTGTATTTTGGACAACAGTCCCTTATCAGATGTATCTTTCCCATACATTTTGTCCCAGTCTGTGACTTGTCTTTTCAAGGTCTCTTGATCTGGTCTCTCACAGAGTAGAAAATTTGAATTTTGATAAAATCCAATTCCTAATCTAAATACCCTCCATTTCCTTATCTTGTCTTATGGCATCTTCTAGGATGTCTAGTAAAATGTTGTAAAGCAGTGTTGAGAGGGAAAATCTTTGCTTGTTCCTGAACTTACTGGGAAAGTTTAAAATTTTGTCACCATTAAGTATGATGTTAGCTGTAGGAGAGATGGCTACTAAATGCAATGTGATGCCCTGGGCTAGTTCCTATAATACAAAAAAAAGGTATTATGGAAAACTGAGAAATTTGAATAAAGCATAAATATTATTTAATTCTAAAGTGTCAATATTATTTCGTTAATTACCACAAATATACCATGCTAATATCAGATGTTAATAAAAGAAGACACTGAGCATGAAATATATGGGAACTCTCTATACTATCTTCTTAATAATTCGGTAAATGTAAACCCACCTTAAATAAAAGTTCATTTCAAATAAGAGCAAGACTTGAGAATCTGGAATGTGTGAATTGAACTTAATGTAGGCTATAAAGCTATATTAACCAACACAGTATGTATTGGCATTAAGATAGACACATAAAGCAATGAAAAAAAAAAAATAGAGTATCCAGAAATCTACTCATACTAATATGGCCAATTTATTTTCAACAAATGTGATAAGGAAGAAAGAATATTTTTTTAAGTTGTTTTTTTTTAATGTTTATTTATTTTTGAGAGAGAGACAGAGAGTGAGCAGGGGAGGAGCAGAGAGAGAGGGAGACACAGAATCCAAAGCAGGCTCCAGGCTGTGATCTGTCAGCACAGAGCCTGATGTGGGGCTCTAATTCACGAACTGTGAGATCATGACCTGAGCTGAAGTTGGATGCTTAACCGGCTGAGCCTCCTGAAATAATAATTTTTTAACCAACGGTAATGGAAAAATTAAATATCCAAATGCACAAAAATGAACTTTGAAAACAAGGGTTAGAGAAGAAATCTCAAGAGAAGTTTAAAAAATTTTGAAGTAAATGAAAATGGAAACACAACTTATCAGAATTTGGGGGATGCAACAAAAGTAGTGCTTACAGGAAAATATATAGTAATGAATATATTCATTAGAAAAGAAGGAAAATCTAAAATAAATCATCTAATTATCCACCTTAGAAAACCAGAAAGAGTAAAGTAAAGCCAAAATAAGCAGAATACAACATATAAAAAAAATTAGAGCAGATCAATGAAATTGAAAACAGAAAATCAATAGAGAAAAGTCAATAGAACTAAAGCTGGTACTTTGAAAAGATTAATGAAATCAGTAAGCCTCTAGCTAGGGTAACTAAGAAAAAAACAAGAGAAGACAAAAATTACTATCGTCAAAAATGAAAGAGGGGACATCACTACAGATGCCATGAACATTAAAGGGATAATAAAATAATACTATGAACAACTCAATGCCCACAAATTTAATAGCCTATATGAAATGAATTAATTCCTTAAAGCACACACTCTGCCCGACCTCACACAAGAAGAAATGCATAATCTGGATAGGCCTATACCAATTAAGTAAATTGAATCAATGATTGATAATCTTCCAAACAAAAAGCACCAGACCCAGATGGGATTACTGGTGAGTTCTACAAAACATTTAAGAAGATGTTATACTATTTATCTTCAATCTCTTTTAGAATATAGGAGCAGAAGGAATACTTCCTGATTCATCCTATTAGCTAGCATTACACTAATAGTAAAATCAGACAAAGATATTACAAGAAAATAAAACTATAGACCAACATCTCTTATGAACATAGATGCAAAAATTCTCAACAAAGTGTTAGCAAATAAAATCCAACCATGCATAGAAAGAATTATACACTATGGCCAAGGAGAATTTATACCAAGTATGCAAGTGTGGTTCAACATTAAAAAAAAGTTAACATAATCTATCAAATCAATAGGCTAGAGAAGAAAAATTATGTTATTATGCCAATAGATGCACAAAAAGCATTTGAAAAAATCCAACATCTTTCACAATTTAAAACTTTCAGTAAATTATAGTAGAAGGGGAACTTTTTCAATTTGATAAAGAATATCTATAAGGAAGGGGTCTAGGATGGCAACAGAAAGTCAGCTTTTCTAATAGAAACACAAATGTATAGCCAAATGGATTATTTCCCTATGAAAAAGATCTGAAAGGTAGATAAACTGTTCTCCACAACAAAGGATAAAAAGACCACCCGAAGATGAGTGGGAGAGGCAGAGAAATGGCCTTGTAAAAAATCCCACCCCCAGTGTAGCACATGTTATAAGGAGGGATATTACCAGACAGGTACTTCTCCCCAGGAACAAGAATTTGGTGCCTCACATTGGGCACCCTGGTGCCTGAGATCTGCAGTGGAAAGACAAGCCCACCAACCTGTAGCTTGGAAAATCAGCAGGGCTGATACCTGGGAGTCTCAAATACTATAATAATAGGTGGGATTTCCCTTCTGGAGGGTTTGTGTTCAGTCTCGCTCACTCAGAGACTTAGCAAAAAGCCAGCAGTTTGAAAAATGCCTCAATTATAAATAGGGGAGTTGAATTTGCTGATCTAGGGTCATCAGTTGGAGGGGTGGGAACAGTGGAGATACTTCCTGGAGATGGAGGTGCTGGTGGACATCTTTGTTCCATTCTCCACATAGTCTTCTAACACAGGTGCATAAACTCAGGGGAGGCACACTCCTATCTCTTGCTGGGATGGGTGGAGCAACAGCTGCAGCACTTGCTGAGCTAGAGAGGGGAAGTAGTTGCAGTGAGCCCCCGCTCCCTGGCTGCAATAGGTAAGAACAATGGTTGCAGAGTTTTCCCATTTCCTACCTAAAGTCTGCACATGCAGGTGCTTATGACATTTCCCTACCCCTGACTGGGGCTGGTGGGTGAGAGCAGTCATGGCATTTTCTACCTCCCATCCAAAAGCTGGCAAATCTGCACAGGCAAGTCACTCTCCCGTTGCATTGAGGTAGCCTGTTTGGTTTCAGTCAAAACATCCTATTCCTACTTTTATTGAAGCTGAGGAGAATACCCTACCAATACACTTTCTTGCTACCTTACTAAAGCCAGGGGGCATGTGCAATCCACTCAGGATATGCCCCTTGATTGCCCAGCCCTGGTGGCCAAGAGGGCTGGCATTCTAGAATTCCTCAGGACTGGAACGATTGAAAAGACTTTTTGTCAGACCACTACCCCCAGGGCACTGCACAACAGAAGACTGAAAGAGAGCCTCAGTCTTCCTGTGAAAAAGGCTTATTTACTTAGCCTAAAGGTACAGCCTAAGGAAGAGGTTTCAGGTTTCCCACACATCTAGAGACTAAGGAAGTGTTCCCAGGGAACAGAAGCAGGGAGATATACTTGCTTCGCCTAGCTGCAGCTTGATGAGACTTCTCAGAAAGGAGCTTATATACTCATCTGGAACCCCAATTTTTGCAACTATCGACTAGGTAACCGCTCCAGATCTCCTGGTTTAGAGGACAGCAAGGATTATAACTGTGGCCCCAAAGGACTGAACATACTTGCATACTCTAAAAGCTGTTGCCTGAGGGTCTGGCTTCCAATCAGCACGGAACTAGGTGCTAAATGAGGTTCCTCCCCTTAGAACACCGACAGGTCTTAGCACACCCTAAAACAATGGGGCCATAACAAGAATAATTCAAGCAGTTTAGACAATCACAAAGGTTTGAGAGACAACCAAAAGCTAGGACAAGTTTGAATATATCACCAAACAAGGCTACTCCTTCAAGCCTGAGAGAGGTAACTATTTCACCTAATACAGAAACAAATACAAAGAGTCAAGCAAAATGATGAAACAGAAATATTTAAAAGAAAAAAAGAATAAGACAAAACCTCAAAAATAGATCTTAATGATATAAGATCAAGTATAAGTAATCTACCTGATAAAGAACTCATAGTAATGGTTGTAAAGATATACACTGAACTCAATAGAAGAATGGATGAACACAGTGAGAACTTCAACAAAGAGATAGAAAACATAAGAAGGTATCAGAAGTCACAGAGCTAAAGATTATAATAACTGAACTCTAAAATAAACTGGAGGGTCTAAGAGCAGAATAGATGCAGTGGAAGAAGGAATCAGCATGCTGGGAGATAAAGCAATGGAACTCACCCAAACAGCACAACAACAACAAAAAAGGAAGCTAACTTAAGAGACCTCTAGAACAACATCAAATGGGATAATTTTCACATCATAGGGGTCCCAGAAGGAGAAGAGAGAGGCAAAGGGTAAAAGAAGTTATGAAACAATAATGGCTGAGAATTTCTCTAACCTAGGGATGGAAACAGACATCCAGGTCATGAGTGCTCCAAATAAAATAACCCGAAAAGAGCCACACCAAGACACATTAAATTAAGATGTCAAAACATCTTAATTATGTCTTTAAAGACAGAATCTTAAAAGCAGCAAGAGAAAAACAATGCCATCATGTAAAAGGGGAAACCCCAAAGGCTATTAGCAGATTTCTTGCAGAAACTTTGTAAACCAGAAGGGAGTGGCATAATATATACAAAGTGCTAAAAGAAAAAAAAATCCAAAAAACAAACAAAAAAAACACTTTTTTTTACATAGTTTATTGTATATTATATATGAACCACATCTTCTTTATCCATTCATCAGTTGATGGACATTTAGGCTCTTTTCATAATTTGGCTATTGTGAAAGCACTGCTATAAACATTGGGGTACACGTGCCCCAATGCATCGGCACTCCTGTATCCCTTGGGTAAATTCCTAGTAGTGCTATTGCTGGGTCATAGGATAGTTCTATTTTTAATTTTTTGAGGAAACTTCACACTGTTTTCCAGAGCAGCTGCACCAGTTTGCATTCCCACCAACAGTGCAAGAGGGTTCCCGTTTCTCCACATCCTCACCAGCATCTGTAGCTTCCTGAGTTGTTAATTTTAGCTACTCTGAGCAGTGTGAAGTGGTATCTCAGTGTGGCTTTGATTTTGTATTTCTCTGGTGATGAGTGATGAGCATCTTTTCATGTGTCTGTTGGCCCTCTGGATGTCTTCTCTGTAAAAGTGTCTATTCATGTCTTCTGCCCATTTCCTCACTGGATTATTTGTTTTTTGGGCATTGAGTTTGGTAAGTTCTTTATAGATTTTGGGTACTAACCCTTTATCCGATATGTCATTTGCAAATATCTTTTCCCATTCCGCAAGTTGCCTTTTAGTTTTGTTGATTGTTTCCTTCGCAGTGCAGAAGCTTTTTATCTTGATGAAGTCCCAATAGTTCATTTTTGCTAAAACAACAACAACAACAACAACAAACAAAAAACAAAAAAACCCCACCTTTTAACTAAGAATACCCTACCTGGCAAGGTTATCATTCATATTTGAAGCAGAGGTAAAGAGTTTTCCAGACAAGAAAAACTAAAGAACCAAAGGAATTCATCATTGCTAAACTGGCTTTACAAAAAATATCAAAGGGACCATACTATCCCACACTCTTCCAAAAAGTTGAAGAGAAGGGAGAGCTTTCAATCTCATTTTATGAGGCCAGCATTACCCTGATACTAAAACCAGACAAGGACACTCCCTGCCACACACACATTATAGCTAGTAACCCTGTTGAACATAGATGCAAATATCCTTAACAAAATATTAACAAATCAAGTTCAACAATACATTAATATGATCATACAGCACAATTAAGTATGATTTATTCCAGGGATGCAAGGATTGGTCAGCCTTAAGAAATCAATTGTGGTATATCAAATTAACAAAATGAAAGATAAAAATCATATGATCATCTGAATAGATGAAGAAAAGTCATTTGGCAAAATTAAACTTCTATTTAAGGTAAAAACTCTCAATGAAGTAGATATAGAGGAAGTGTACCTTAATATAATAAAGGCCATATATGACACGCCCACAACTAATGCTACACTCAACAGTGAGTATAGCTGAAAGCTTTTCCTCTAAGATCAAGACCAAGAGAAAGATGCTCACTCTCCCCACTTTTTATTCAACATAATATTGGAACTTCTAGCCACAGCAATTTGGCAGTGAAAATAAATAAAAGGCATACAAACTGGAAAGAAAAAAATCAAATTATCACTATTTGCAGATGACACAATAATATATATAAAAATCCCTACAGCCTCCACCAAAATGCTATTAGAACTGATCGGTAAATTCAGTAAAGTTGTAGGATACAAAGTTAATATATAAAATCTGTTGTGTTTCTATGCAATAATAACAAACTATCAGAAAATCAAGAAAACAATACTACTTACAATCACAGCAAAAAGAATAAAATAACTAGAAATGAATTTAACCAAAGAGGCGAAAGGTTATACAATGCAAACCATAAGATATTAATGGAAAAACTTGAAAAAGGCACAAACAAATGGAAAGATATTCTATGTGCATGGATTGGAAGAATTAATATTGTTAAAAGGTCTATGCAAAATTCACAATATATAAGGAACTCCAAAAACGTAATAACTAAAAACAACCCAGTCAAAAAAATAAGCAGAGGATCTAAGTAGACATTTTTCCAAAGAAAATGTACAGATAACCAACAGGCATATGAAAAAATTCTCATCATTAACCAGCAGGGAAATGCAAATGAACACCATGATGAGACATCACCTTACACTTGTCACAAAGTCTATCATCAAAATGATAGGAAATAAAGTGTTGACAAGGAAGTGGAGAAAAGAGAACTTTTGGGTACTATTGTGGGAATGTAAATTGTTACAGCCACTATGGAAAACAGTATAGAGTTTCCTCCAAAAAGTAAAGATAGACCCTCCACATGATCCAGCAATTTCTCTACTGGGTATCTATCAAAAGAAAATTATATATAGGTACACATTACTACTACTACTACTACTCAGCCATAAAAAAGAATAAAATTTTGCCACTTGTGACAACATAAGTGGATTTTGCTATGTGAAATAAGTCAGAGAGAGACAAATACTATGTGATTTCACTTATATATGGAATCTAAAAAAATCAAACAACACAAAACAAAACTCCAACTCATAAGTACAGAGTTGGGAAGGGGTGTTGAGGAGAGAGAAATGGGTGAAGGGATTAAGAAGTACAAACTTCCAATCATAAAATAAATAAGTCATGGGGATGTGATGTACAGCATGGAGAACATGGCCAATAACATTGTATTAACTTTGTAAGGTGACTAGAATTATTGTAGTGATCATTTTACAATGCATACAAATGTCAAGTTGCTATGTTATATACCTGAAACTAATATGTTCGATGTCAGTACCTCAATAAAAAAAAAAAAAAAGGATATCTAGAAAAGCCTTATAGCTTTTAATACGTGATCATGGAATGTCATTTTTAGAATATATTTCATTTCTTTCATTGGTGTTTGGAGTTTTCCACATACCAACTCTGGACATCATTTTTTATTTGTGCCTAAGTATTTTATTTGTCCATACCATTATAAATAATATTGTTTTATACTTCTAATTGTAATTGTTCATTGTTGGTATAAATGAAAGTAATTGGCCCATATATTGACCTTGTATCTTATGAACTTGCTGTACTCACTGATTAGTTCCAAGGGTTTGGTTTTTTTTGCAGGTTTTCGGGGTTTTCTACAAAGAAATTGTGTCATCAGTTTATTTCTTATTTTCATTTATTTTTCTTGTCTTATTGTACTAGTTAAAATTTTCAACATAACGTTGAATAAGAGTGGCAAGAAAGGACATTCTTGCTTTCCTCTTCATCTTAGGAGAAAAATATCTAGTCTTTCACCACCAAGTATGATGCTAGTTGTAGGTTTTTTGTAAATGTCTCTATTGAGTTGAAGAGGTTTACTGAACTGAAATGGCAGAGTGTGACTTCTGCAGAATTCTCAGTCAACAAAATAGTATAGCTCACTTAATTTAAAGAGAAGAATGATGGGCCAACTCTCAATGGGAAGAGTTTCAAAGAATATGCAGCCATTTTTAATTCACCACAATCTACCCTGAACCACAAATTGTTTCTATTTCTTCCCCATGGAAAATAAACTCACTTTCTCTAAATCCCACAAACTCTTATCCTATTTCACTATTATCTCAAAGTCCAAGTTGTCACTTTTCTAAATCAAATCCAGGTGTACATTAGGCTCCTGGTGCACAGTTTTTCATGTATGGTTTCTCTTGATCTTCATCTGTGCACAATATATGAGTTATGTGTTTCCCACACCCAAGGTACAACAGTGAGCTAGGAATAGGATAACAGCAATAGAAACTCCTGTTCAAAAAGGGGAAAAGCAAGAAGTTATGGAGATCTCCAGTCCATAGAAATTCTGAAAGCCAATCACATACATGTTGCCATATTTAAAAAAATCAGAGCCCAGAACTGCTCCATAGAAATGATTCCCTATGACTATTGGCTATGTCTTCTCACCTTTTGGTCTGACATTGGCATTATCTTTCCTTTCTATAATAAATAGCTGATGTTTGTAGCTAGGTAGTTTTCTCAGCCTTCTTTCTGCCTGTAGGAAGTTAGGAGTCCTGATGTTTTTGTTTTGTTTTGTTTTGTTTCCATTCTGTAATATCATTGTCTTTTTCAGTTCAAGTGGTATAATCCTTTTAAGTTTTATAGACTTTCACTTGTATCAGTCTACAATCTGTTCCAACAGACAACACCACACCCATAAATATCTCCAAAATACGTTCTTCTCTACCTGGGCCCTCAAATCCCTGAGAACCCCAATATTTAAAAGGAGAAGGTCTATAGGTCTTGCCAAAGAAGGCTTTTTGTCCTTAGAAGTCATTTTGTCTAGCTGAAAGCATCTATGAAATGCCATCTTAAGTCTCTCTGGGGTCTTAAAAAAGGTTTTACTCTGTTACCTTGACTTTACTTTACTAAATAGGAAACAGAATTGGATCCTTCCTCTGAGGCTATCCTACTTTTAGCAGTGTGTGTGTGTGTGTGTGTGTGTGTGTGTGTGTGTGTTGGAAAGACTATCCTGAGTTCTTTAGTATTTCCTCCATATTATGCTAGAAAACTTAAGAAAATTTTCCTAAGCTTGTCTCTCATTTTTCATTTTGTTGTGGATAGCTAGAAGAATCTGTGCCTGCAAGTCTCTTTAGCAAGATTTCTGAGATCATTAGGTTGCTTTTCTATTTTCCATATTGCTGCAGGCAACAGTTTGCTAACTGTTCTGTCTGTATATAACTCAGCTGCCCTTTTCACTGGCCTTCAACAACATTTCCCTCATTGTCCTTGAAGCCCTAATAGTTTCCCTAAGGCCAATCTTGGTTGTTTCACCAAGAGTTCCTTCCAGCTCCTGCCCACCACCCAGTTTCAGCCAATCCTACACATTTTGTGTGTTTTGTTTGTTAACATAGCACCTCACTTTCAGGTACCAAAGTCTGTCCCAGTTATCTATTACTTCATAATAAATTACCCCAAACTTAGAAGCTTAAAACAAGAAATGCTTTATTGTATCTCATGATTTTATGAATCGGTAATTTGGACAGGGCTCAGCTGGCTCATGCTTCTGCTTTATATAATGTTCAGTGATGCCACTTGGTAGTATTCAGCTGCTGGATGGGATGGTCTGGAGAGTCTGGTTGGTTTCATACACATTTCAGGTCCTAAGCAAGGATGGCTAGATGACTCAGTTCATTTGGGATTTTTGAACACATCACCTATATCTGGCTGCTTTAGCATGGAGGTCGCAAGGTAGATGGATTGTTCACACAGCAGCAGCCCAAGGCTTAAAGAGAGGGAATGTTCCAAGAGACAAGTTCAAGATGGTGTCTTTTAAGGCCCTGGATTTGAAACTTACTCAGGTATATTTCTACTATATTCTATTAGTCAAAGCAGTCTCTGAATTCACTCAGATTCTGGTTCAGTGATCATAGGTCACTTCCCTATGGGCATAGTCTCAAGGACTTTTTGGTCATCTTGAATGTGCTAAATATCCTATTTCTATTTTCAATGAACTATAATAACTGAGACTCTTGAGGTATGGGAAAATTTTTTCTTGTAGTGAATGTTTGGAAAACTTGGAGTCTTGAAACTTGGTTATCAATTATCAGTCATTCTGTTAGGAAAAAAACCCTCTTTTCAAGAATTAAACTACACCCTAATAATGATCTAGTCCTGTTTAGACCATGCCTTAAACATTGAAGAATTAGAAGCTTCCCATTAAATATCAGTTCTACTATTTATTAGTTTTAAAATCCCAGCTGAGCATCTTGAATTTTCCAAATTGTAAAATAGGGTGGAGGAGGTTATATCTATGATATCCATATAATTTTGTCTAAACTGGGGGCACTTCAGGCAATGCTAAAAATGAAGCATTGTGGCCATGTCTTCTTGATAAAAAGCTCAAACTGGGGCTACCTTGAATAAATGAGGGCCCATTTATTTGTCTTTCTGTTTTGCAAGGTTCTTGTGATGATCAAACAAGAGAATGTATACCATCAAGCATTCAAAATTATAAAATGTGAAATAGAGGCAATTTATATTCTCTATAAACTTATAAAACTGTTTCTAAATATGTTTGAATCACCTCCAGTATTTAATAACACTAAAAGTATGCCACTTTTCCTTAATTGCAGAACTGGCATGGTATATTTTAAGATTTATTTTTATTCTATTCCCAGGGAATTCTGGAGAGACTTGATTACTACCCAGCTTTGAACAGTAACCTTCCCCACCTATTACAGCTACTGTTATGTCCTTTTAGTTGGACCTTTTTCAGACTAAGTAATATCAGGTCCTTTATGTCCTATGTTTCATCTTGTTAATACAGTTTGATATTCATTATCGTTGCTCCTCAATGGTTTTAAATTATAAGTCTTAGGATAGTTTTGAAACTGATCACCTAGTAAGTAAAGTTATCCTTTTACTTATAATGAAAATCTTTTAGCTTAGCACATAGAAATTGAAGCCATTCTAAAATACACTAATTTAGAATGGTTTGTCTTAGGCAATTTTAATATTCACCCTCATCTTTCAGGCCCACAATATTATGTCTAATACTTTGGCTTTATGTCTTACGAATTCTTGCCTAACTAACACTAGATCTAGTTATGGGTTGCTGGTCTTGCTAATGCTTGGTAATCTGGAGGTAATAGAAACCTGGAAGATCAACTCTGAATAATGTCTGAAATAGAATTTTCTCCAAAATAAAACTGGTCTTCAAAGACAGGAAATGTTTTCCTTATGGAAGCTGGAGATAACAGATAGCAGTTCGATCACTGGCTAGAACTCAGTTGTAGGAGAACTAAGGAACAAGGTCAGATTGCTTCTAGCAGCACTTTTGACTCAATCAGTCATTTAGGGAGTTAACCCATGACTCTTTATATTCTCATCCCATGAGTCCAGGATAGGACCTTGGTTTGAATTTGCAAAGAGCCTTATCACCAAAAAAAAAAAAAAAAAGAGTTGCAATCATCATGTTTAAAAATAATGAAATATAATGGGAAGTGTGGTTAAACTGGCCAAATGTGCAATAAAGAGAAATGTGTACTTACAAAACTAAATAAGAACATTGAAAAGAAAGGGTGAGTTAGAAGGATGGAGTTAGGTCCAAGTCCAGAGCAGGTAACATGTCTACCAGAGCACTTAGTTAATGTGTGTATATGGATGGAGGAGTCCCAGTGAGGTAGTCTTAACGAAGTTCAGGAAATGGTATCATTTTGAAGTCTAAACTATATACATAGGTGATATTAGAAAACTGCTTCAGGACAATATTTTAAAATCATAACATAAACCCTATCCTCTCAGGGTTTGATCCACCTTTGCCATTTAAAATTTAATGCCATATTAGTTGAACATCCCTTGGATTTTGCTTAGAAGTGTTATTTAATTTATTGCACATTTCCTCTATTTCTACAGTAGGCTTTTGTCTTGCTGTAGATCTCAAATATTTTCTTGCAAAGTACTAAAAAGTATCAGTGGTGCTGGATTAAGTGACATCAATCTAAATGGAAGAAGTGCCAGCCTTGTACACAGTGTCAACAATAGACTTAATAATGCTGTGAATTGTGAGTTTCCACTATTGTGTTAAGAATGAGAATTATGAGCACTCTCTTTTCTTCTTTTTTAAAGTATGGCATCGCATTTTTTAAAAAGGAAGCAATAATTAAAGACCCTCTCCAAAGTGCATGGTTTCATGGCTATATTCAGTAGAGAGTCACTTGTTTTGATAAATTCTTTAGCAGTAACTCTGATTAGGAGGATCACTTATTTAAAAGTGATCGTAATAGTCATAAGACAGAGTTCATTGTTTTCGTTTTGTAGAGGATGCATTATAGGAAATAAAACAGACTTTCTCTTTCTGCATTTCCTTGTCATCACATTATTTTATATCTGTGGTAAATTTGTATATAACTGCATTTCTTATTATGTAAGCTATTCAAAGATGATAAAATGAAAATTCAAAGTCTTCAAAAGTTTTAAAAATAATACTTTAAGAATTCTAGCTGGTAATCTTTGACATTAAGAACTTGATTCAAAACAATAGTATTTATTGAGTTGAATTAAATATATTTTATTCTTTAAATGTAATGCCATTTAACGTTTAGTTCTGAGACAATAAAGCAAATGTTATTGCAGCAACAATGCTTCCTTCATTGAAATTATACACTATACTTGAGTTATTGCCAATTTTAGAAGGCTTTGTGCTTATTGCACATTTTAAATTAAGGACAAAAAACATTATTTTTTAACTGCATTTGGATTGACTATGCCCTAACCTAGTCTTCTAACCACATTCCAACCTTGTTAGTTTTCCTTGAAGACTTTCTTAATATGCCTCAAAATAAGAAAGTCCTAACTTTTTAGTTTTTTAGGTATTTACATCATGAGTTATGTGCTTTACATTTCAAGTATTGAATTATTAATTACATTAATCTTAACTAAAGTTATTAGTTATCATATACTTCAATATATTTTAGATCAAAGTCTTGCTTTCTTGACCACACAGTTGAATTCCATCTATTTTTGCTTTCCCCTGACTGAACTCCATTGTCCATATTCATACATAATATTTGTACTTTTTATGTAACCAGTTTTTGTTTTACAATTCTCTCCATTATTATGGACATTATTTCTCCATTAATGTATGTTTAGTGTGTTTTGATAAAATGAGTTTTATCTGACCAATTTTAATCTTACTCATTGCATCACTTACAATGCAGAGTTAATGTTACTATTTTATAAATTTATTAAAATATTTCTGTATAAAACTAAGGTGACCATTTGGATAGAGTGGTCACAATATTGTAAAAGGACACAGGAGTAAAAGGACCATTTCTTCTCTACTACTAATATTACCTGTGGGACTTTGGGTATTTTATTTAAATGTCTGAAGTTTAGTGGACATATTTGGAAAATGAGGAAACTAATATTTATCTGTTTGAAAGCAGGAAATTCTCCTGAGCTACATTCTCTGTCTCTCTGTCTCTGTCTCTGTCTCTCTCTCTCTCTCTCTCTCGATCCCATTTTTTTCTGAGCTACATTCTTATTCTAAGATATCAGTTCCATGATTATTGATTTCCTTCTTGGTTTAGAGCATTTGGATTTTAAATGTTTATTGATAGACTCAAGATTATGCCTATAAGCCTGTTGGTAGCTAATCTCTATTTTGAAAACTTTTGTCACTTGCCTCTATTGATTCTAGTCCCATTTATGTCTATTGCATATTTATATAACACTTGATGTAAATTTGTTGGGATGTGGTCAGGAATCTTTGCAAAAAAAAAAAAAAAAAAAGAAACCAAGTGTGAGCAAGTGTGAGCAGATGGTCAAAACAATACAAAGAGAAAAGCCTATGAGACACATATTAAATGAGGAGGTTTGAAAGTATGTTAGATCTAAGACACAAAAAAAGGATTATTTTAAATTGGGATCAACTCTCTCAACCCTTACACTGCTTCTTGAATTACTCAGGGAGAAGGAGGGGAAGGTACAGAAGGTAATAACACATAGCCTAAGGAATGGATATGAATCTGTCCCAGAACATTAAAGATTATCTTGTATTCCATTGTACAGATAATATTTTAAAATAATTGATAGATTAATGATTAGTGCTGACCACTGTAGGACACGGTGCCCTCAACTACATCTTTGCAATGAACACTTCCTATCAACAATACTTTATTCTTGTGAAATTTTTAAGAGTCTCATGGATATCCACATACTCATCAATTTTTCTCTATTCTTTTTTTTGTGCTTAGTGTTACTTAAGGAAAGGGTATTGGTTATTATAAATAGATCTTAGCATTGATGTGTGATGTATTTTGCATAAATACATCAATTATAATCTATGTTGTTTACATATAATATTTTGCCTAAATGGTACTTCTCAGCAAAATGTATATTGAGAATAGACAGCTACATTCAACAAAATTTTACAGTACTTCAATTAGTCTCAAGAGTCTTGTAGAGAAACAAAACCTTGGAATGTTGGTGCTAGACATGGAACACATCATCAAAGAAAAAAATCTAAACCAAAATGATGCGAATGAGATCTTACTGGGACAATAATGAAATGACATTCCAAGGAAGGAAGAATTACTTGTGCAAAGGCTGGGAAATGAGACAGCAGAGTGTGGTCAAGGTATGTTGTACTAAAAGGTTGGAAAAGGGGAAAGAAACAGATCATGGGCTGGAAATGGAGTGTCAAGTCTCCAGCAACACTAGCTAGGAAATGTCAACAATCCATCACTGTTTGGCAAATGTTTTAGAAAAGATATAAAAGATAGTGTAACTTGTCCTCAGTATAATTTTATATTTAGATACTATGTCTTTTATATTTAGACGCCGTCTCTAAAGCATCATTTATACTCAATGGATTAATGGTACATTTACTGAAGATCACATTCTCTATGTAGTAGCTGGACCTTTTTTAGGTAGATCTGCTGTTTATACAACCAACACTTGAGTAAACCTGTGGTTTTTGTTTATTTATAAGTCAAAGGAATTTTTTTACAGGAATATAGGGAAATTTTAATGTCTCTTCAGTATCATATGCTCAGAGCAAATTCGTCAATAGAAACGATGGATAATCCATTAAATGAGAGCTATGCACTATTACTATGCACTGTTTTAATATACTGGCTTTCATGAAATTAAAACATTGTTACTTCCAAGTTTCACAATTTTTTTACTTATGAATTTGTCTGGTGACTTATGGAAAAAAGTAATCATGTTAAGCTAATTTGGTGCTCAACAGTTTTTCAAAATACTTCAAAATATTAGATGTTCCCCCCCCCCTTGTAGTCCTAATGTAAGTCAATTAATATTCAATAATTTCTTCTGCCAGTAAATGATTTTTAAGTGACCTATTTTAGTTCAATATTCATATTATATTACTTAGTATGTCGTAATTCTTGTAAGTTAATTACTGCATTTGGAAATGAAATCTTTCCAAACAGCCTCCAAAACCATGCAGACAAACAAGAGAATAAATAACATTATCTGTAGCCTTTGGCTAGGATTAACCAGGAGACAAAGAGAACTACAAACTATAGTTCACACTGAGTGAGTGAATAATCATTCAAAATAAGCAGAGCAGGCTCTCAACCGTTCAAGAAAAAATCAAGAAGATAGAAAAGAAAGATGAATGAGAAGTGATCTTTGTGGGGACAAAACTCTGAGTACCGCAAGTAGGTTTTAACCTGGGTGAAAGAGAGTCCTACTCCCAATGGGGAAATGCGGTAAAGAAGTGTGGTAAATTGTAGATGAGATTAAAGGGAGGCACTTGGAAAGTATATGAGACCAGAGAAGGTGGCAGTCTTGGGAAGATACTATGCCCAAAAGGAACGGCAGCAGTGAAGATGTGAAAAGTATCTATTTGAGGTTTGGTCATAAAAGAAGAAAAAGCATTTGAAGATAAAGAGCTAATGGAAACAAGTAAATGCTCCAGTATAAATTAGAATGATTGCAAATATAAAAGGCAACCATGAAATTCAAAATAGAAACATCAGAATCATGTAATAATATAAGAGCTCACTGAACTAAAAAATAATTGAAGAAAAAGACGGGCATACCAGTAGTAAAGTAGTAAATTAATTACAAGATGCCCAAGGGAAATTAGATATGTTTGTTAACAATAAAAGATACAGAAAATAAGAATGAAAAAAAGCCACAAGGATAAAAATACTAAATATGGGAAAAGATCAGAGAGAAAAAAGATTAATATAATTGGAGTCCAAGAAAAACGAAACAAAACAAAACAATGGAACAGGACTAATTTTTAAAATGACAATCTAAGAAAACTTCCCTGAAATAAAAGAAGGCTTGATTTTACATATTGAAGAAAGTCCTCCATGTGCTGGAAAAATTTACTCTGAAATATATTTTAGTAAAAACAGTGGACTTAAAAAATTTTTTTAATGGTTATTCATTTCAAGAGAGACAGAGGGCGAGGGCAAGCAGGGTGAGACAGAGAGAGAGGGAGAGAGAGAATTCCAAGCAGGCTCTGCACTGTGTGAATGCAGAGCCTGACGTGAGGCTCAGTCTCACCAACCAGGAGATCATGACCTGGATCTAAATCAAGAATTGGACGATCAACCTACTGAGCCACCCAGGCTCCCCTTAGTGCTGGACTGTAAAGATAAAGTAAAAAAAAAAAAGAAATTCTTCTGGCTTTAAGATTTAAGAAAAGGAAGAAGAAGACACAAGGCACTTAAAAAGGAAAAGAAACTCACTTGGCCTTGGAATTCTTGATGGCAAACATACAAATCATGAATAGTGGAGAAATGTTTTTAAGAAACTCAAGGATAGAATGACAAGGACTTTAAATCCAGTCAAGCTGTCTTCTAAAAATTAGGTTCAAGCAAAATCAGTTTAAAACGGTAAAAACTCAAAAACTCGCATACCTTCAAGCTCTTCTCCACTTAACTACTGTGGAACAAATTTTATCTAACCTCTCAGTGCTAGGGGAATTTTTGGCAAATAGGCTGATAATGAGAAGTGGAAACATTTAGATGGCTATAAGTATGGAAGAAGAGTATGTAATTTTTATACGTGCTTGGCAAAGTAGAAATAATGCAACTAAATAGAAAATGAGAAAAGGGAGAAAGTAGCATATAGGAAAGCCAATGAAATGTCATGTAATTATCATTGTGGACTAAAAAAATATTATTTCAAGCTGAGAAAACAGATCAGAGAAGCTTAAGTAAGGAAAAGGAAAGCTAAGGAGAATATATAAAACTGTCAGTTTAAAATTAATCACTAGAAAAAAACTACATCTCTTCTTATCAACAGTGGAAAAAAGAAAGAGCAAGGAAAACAGAAAACATAATGAAAAATGCAATTATTATCATGCAATTAATTGTACACATATGTTTATCAGTCTATCTGACAGAGCTGAGAGCAAATATATCAGTCATATCAATATATTTAAATGGGATTAGTCACTTATTGAAAAAAGATGCCTTTTAAAAATTGGCTTGCAAAGAAAAACCTAACTTTGCTATGTGCAAGTTATGTATATGAAACACAGTGACTCAGAAGACTAAAAATAAATAGTATTGGTAAAGCTTCCCATGTATATTGTACACTTCTGTGCACCATTCCTAAGCCTATTAAGTCCTCTTCTAACTTCAGACACTGCTGTGGCTACTGGTTCCAAGTAGGCTTTGCACCTGATAGTACCTCACCTTGAACCTATGCCATCTACCTCACTTCCGGGAGAAGGGATTACGTGATGCCATGGCAGTGGCTACTTGGCTACTTAAGGCAACTACTCAGCAGTCATGGACAAAACCAGAAGTGACAAAAATTAACACCTTGGAGCCACCCTTGAATAAGGGACAGTGGGCACCTACGGATAAACGATTCTGCCTTTCATGCCTTGGACGTGGATGAATGGTAATGGGATGAATTTCATAAGGCTCCAAAGATAGTTCTGTAGGGTTCAGAACCAGGTATCTGTAACTACAGCCTCTTTGATAAGTGCATATATTTTGATTTTATTGGCTTTACCTCTCTCCTTATTTCACCTCACTCTTCCCTTGCTCCAGCCCTTTGGGAGTGTTTGCCTCAGGCTATGGTGTTGGTCTAAGCCACTATTCAAATTCAAAGAAAACCAAAGCACAACAGGGATTCCATTCTTTGTATCTGACAAACTTGAGCTCAAGATTGAAAGTATTAAACAAGGCATGAACGGATTTTTATAGAACTAGAAGCTACACGATACATATAGAGAACATAGAAGCTTTCACAATACATACATAACCATTATAGACCTATGTGTACCAAATAACACAGCCACTGCAGAACATTCAAAGAGAGACACTAACAAAGCAGTTTTTATATGTGCCACTCATAGTCCCTTTAAGTGTAAAAGATACATAAACCTACAGAAGACTAAAAGTACAAAATTAATATAGTAATTCACTTTTTAAATTAATTTTATTTAATTTGATGAATATACGCTAAAGTTGGGAACCTGAAAATTGAGAAAACACCATCTTTTCAAGTGCACAAGAATCTTTGCTATACCAACTCTGATTATATACCAATCAAAAAAAAAAAAAAAAAAGAAAGAAAGAAAGAAAGAAAAACAATTCACTAACTGCCACAAAGAAAAACAATGTGATCAATGTTCTGTGGTCAAATGCAGTAAAAATAGGCATTTAATGACAACATTTTTAAAAGGTCCTTCTCATCTAGAAATTTAGAAAACTCCATATTAAACAACTGTTAGGTCAAATGTAAAGCATAAACTTCCAAAAATAATAATAATGATAACAGGTTCTCTGGGATACCATCAAAGCAATGATCAGAGGAATTAAATAATTAGGTCAATAAAAATGAAATCAAAGGATTTGCAGTTTCCTGTTTGCATATTAGGAGTTTGAAAGTTGCTACTCTGTTCCCACAACAAGTAAAAAACTACACGATTGAAAAATCATCTCTTGGGGCGTCTTGGTGGCTCAGTCGGTTGAGCGTCTGACTTTGGCTCGGGTCATGATCTCGCGGTCTGTGGGCTCGAGCCCCGCATCGGGCTCTGTGCTGACAGCTCAGAGCCTGGAGCCTGTTTCAGATTCTGCGTCTCCCTCTCTCTCTGCCCCTCCCCCGCTCATGCTTTGTCTCTCTCTCTCTGTCAAAAATAAATAAACGTTAAAAAAATTAAAAAAAAAAAAAAGAAAAATCATCTCTTTTTGGATCTATAAAATAGCGGAGGACACAGGAAAAAACGGTTGCCCCCAAGGTTGGAGAGACAGGCAGGTGAACACAAGGGGTCAAGGCTTCTGCTCAGGAGAGCGGACTGCTGAGTGGAAGCATCTGTAGAAGCCAGGGCAGGCACAGGAACACTTGACCTATGATTGGTGAATTGCTGGAGGCCCTGGGTGGACAATTCTGAGATTACACACTCCAGGAGGATGCAGTCCTCAGAGGGGAGGAGAGGCACATTGTTGTGCAATTTACCTCCAGGAGCTGGAACTGGTTTGCACAGTAAATATCAGAGAAAACTCCCTCCCCTGAAGCTTCCAGCAGGGGGAAGGAAAAGAAACCATTGTCAAATGCAAGGAAGCACGTTCTTCTTAGCAAGGCCTGCCCTCAGGGGAAACTAGTTAACCAAAGACTAACCTGCTAGAGCATCATCAGAGCCTAACTGACCTGGGAGAAGGGAAATAAGCAACTAGGGCCTGCTCGGGCCATCCTTTGTCATCAAAAGGTAGAGAGCAAAGTGCAGGAAGGAACTGAGAAATATTTGGGAGGAAACTGAGCCCTGAAGCCAGCCTGGGCAAAATGTGGCTATTTGTGTAGAGAGGTCTGAGGTGCAGAGTTGGTAGCAGGAGGTCGTGCCCGTGTGCAAGAACCTTTTAAATGAGTCCCTGCGCTTTAGCTTGCGGTGAGACACTGGGGAGGGGACAGAGATGCATGTGGAATATCATTTTCCTCCATCCCAGTTGTTGTGCCATTCAAAAATCTGCAGAGGTTTGTAATTGAAAGTGTATAATAAGAGTAATAATAATAATGGTTGAGTTAACCTTTATTAAGCCCTACTGTATACTAAACATTTTGCTAAGTTAGAAGTGCTAGGCTCAGCACCTCTAGTGTTGTTTTCTGCTGCACATTTCCTTCTCTCAAAATTCATATGGGCTCTGTGCTGTCACAGAAGCCCAAGCAGAGAGGACTCAGGGGGCTGTGATCTCTCTCTCAGTCAGTGATAAGTGGGGGGCACACTGTGGCCCACCTCCCGTCTGTGTCCAAAGTCCAAAGGGAAGCAGAGAGCTCAGGAGGTGTGATTGTACATGCCCTTTTCATTAGCATTCAGTTTTGGTCTGTTGCTTATGATGAGATAGGACAAGCATTTTCAGGGTGCTCCATTAAATTTCTTCCTAACGCCTGAATCTCTTTATGATAGTGGGAAGATAAGATGCCCTTGTCCTCTGTGTCCTTTTATTATTCACTCTAACCTGGTTCTCAAGTGTCTCCATTCACCCATTCTGAAGCCTTCTTTTCCTAATCTTTGTAGATTATTTCTCCATTTTTTGAAGACCGGGCAGTTGGCTCTTAAATGTTTCCTGCGGTCCTTTCATTTCACTGAATTTTAAATATTTCAGCCAATTTGAAGAGTTCATAATGATGAATAAGATTAAGCTTGGAGCTTAACCTTTTGAAACTGGGTGATGCGTTAACTCGGCTGGAACGCTGGTTAATTTAACAGCAGGAGTTGAATTAACTTGTCACAGCTCTGCCATTGTTAAATTTCCTGCCCCTGATCCTTGTCCCAATCTCAGGGAACTTGGTTGTCCTGGGACCAGGGGATGAGCCAGGGTGAAGAATAGGGTGGAAATGGGAAAGGAAAGGCAGCACGCATTGTTGGGATGGTAGCAGGATGACCGGAAATGGCCAGGCGAGAAATCCATTTCAGTTGGAGAAGACTAGAAGAAAACAGCTCAGAGGGGAGCTTGAAAAATACAAGCAGTACAAGGAAGGCTTGGGAGGGCGTGCAGTGAGGAATGGAGAGGGGATGAGATAAGAAAGAGAAGAGTATGTTAAGAGGAGGCAGTGGGTGATGCGATTTGAATTTCTTGGAAATGCATTATGCTCGGCACATTAGAAGCTCTTAATAGTGGCAGTCTGGCAAACAAAAATAAAATGACCTGCTTAAAAATACCTCTTGTGTTAGGTAGGAATGAATATGTTGAATTGTAGGAATCATTGCAGAGATGATCTCAGCAGAGAGAAGTTCTTCCTCTTTTTTTTTTTTTTTAAGTGTTTTAATGTTTATTTGTTTCTGAGAGAGAGAGAGAGAGACAGAGCAGGGGAGGGGCTGAGAGAGAGGGAGATACAGAATCTGAAGCAGGCTCCAGGCTCTGAACCTCAGCAGAATGCCTGACAGAGTCCGACCCGGGGCTCAAATTCACGAACGGCGAGATCATGACCGGAGCCAGAGTCGGATTCTTAAACTGACTGAGCCACCCAGGTGCCTCGAGAGAGTTCTTCTAAATTGGACTCCACAAACATATGTATTTGGCATATTTGTAGATCACTGTGAAACATTTTGGCTTGTTGCAAGTTTAGTCAGGACCAGGGGAAGAGAGGAAAGGAGTAGAAGGAGGCGGCAGGAAAGTAATTCAGGGGATAGGGAGTCAGAGGAGGGGTCTGGGGGAGAGCTTAGGGGGGGGGGTTTCCCCAGGGAGGAGTGGAGGCTGGGGACAGAATGTAAACTTGGAAGCAGCTGTGGCCTTTTGCGCAGCTGTCCCTCCAACACACAGGCGTTGTGGGCTAGAATGCTCTGTGCATGTATGGCTTGCTTACCCCACGATTAACCCCCATATATGCATTATCTCAGGTTTGTGATTCCTTCTCAGCCAGGAAGCTTTGCGCAGTAGAGTAAGCGGCTCAGCCTTCTGGGCAGAGGCCTAATGACACCTGAAACACAGGCAAAACAACCAGTCTGCTTCTAAGCACCAGCCACTTTGAGGCCCATCAGTAGAGATCACCTGGAGCCCATCTTCCTTCCAATTGTTTTGGGAGTGCCTTCACTTAACGCCAAGGGGACATTTTCTTTTCTATTTGTATGATTTTGTTTCAGGGCTGACGTTATTCTGTGGGTGCTCTAACAGGTTTTCAATTTCCAAGGTAGTTGCCTGAAAAGACTGTTGGCTGTTCAGGAGCCTAACCAGCTCTCAGTAGCTGGATCTGAAGCGGATTACTAAGGATTCCAAGGCCTTTTGCTTCTGTCCAAAATTACTTTAAAGTCTAGCTAACAGATGGCTGGGCTGTGTCTGATGGATCAAGAGAGTGAGGCAAGTGGAGGAAAGGTGAAAGGGATAAGTAGGAGATAGAGGACAAAAGGAAGGTTAAAAAAAAGTGTGATAAGAGAAGAAAAGAGTGAAGAATTTCTTATTTAGCTTCAGTATAGAAACCGAACTCTCGAGGCATTTTAAATTCACCAATCGATGTTCAAAGGCACAAAGAAAGTTTTGAATCCAGGTGGCTAGAAAGCAATGCACTAAAAAGTAAACATAATCAAAGAGATGTGGTAAATTAGTGGATAAGCTAGAACTCTCCTCCCGTACCACCAGCAGTTTGCTGAATGTGTGTTTGTTTTGCTTCAAAGAGCCCAAGCGGGGTACCATTGCTGGTGAAGATTGGGCAGAATTTGGGGGCATAAATTCGCATAGTAGCTTATACTGCTATAGTGGTAATTACATGGTTCCTTTTTCTACGCAGGTAAAATTAAAAAAAAAAAAATCCTTTTTCACCATCCAACAGAAGTCTCGTAATAAAAATAGCATCTAGTTTGAGGTGGATTTGTCTTGTTCTCCAGGAAAAGAATTTAGTTTTTCAAGTTCTAAGGGACCCTTAAGTTATACGGTATCCAGATAATGGACTCCAGAGGGAGCACCCTATAGAAACAATAGTGCCATCCTTGATGGCTTCTTAATATTACTCGGCACATCCGAGTTTGATTGAACTTAGCATTTCTGTTAGACAATGACAATGAGGTAAGAAAACTTCAAATAAAAATGAATGGCCCAACAATTTCTTTCGTCTCAAACGATTTCCCAAGTATGTTTCCCGGAATATTAAATGGAATGGCACTTCATGGAAAACACATGTCAAGACTTCGTTACTGTCTATCTTCAGGATGTGCTAAAGAACCGCCCCAATGGATTGGCCACAGAATCACTTTTCTTCAGAGTACCAATCGTTACATTTTGGAACAGAACTATTCTTCCTACGAATATTACCGTCATTCTTTCACCGAGTCTTCATGAACATGTTCACAAATGGCTGACCCGTAGCCTCTTCAGAGACAGTTCGACATTCCCAGTGCCCCCAGTATGGTCTAACGTTACAGGTTTGACATAAGGAATGGTTAGCTATTCATGTCGTGCGAGCTTGGGCAGTGCCTTTAGTTTGTTGTGACTTCTGTGTGTGGCAGACGGGGTCCCAATAACTCCACGTGTTCGAGTAAGAGAGGTGCCAGGGGGTCGCTACCAGGAAAACCAACGCTCAAAGTTTCAAGGTTTCCGCGTGCCTGGAACGTACTTTCTGTGGCCCCAGTGAGGGGCTGCTCTGCTACGCATGAGCAGGACATCTGTACTCCCAGTCAAATGGCCATCCAGGCACCTCAGTGCTTCTTTATGGGCCTGTAATTTCTATTATGACTTTAGACTGTCATCTTTCAGCATATTTTCATTTATTGCTTTTAGCCACAATCAGGGCAGTAATAGGAGAGCAATTCTAGGGAGTGAATGCGCAGATAAAATATGTGGACCCTGGCGATCGTGAGGTCTACTTAGCCACACCTCATATTTCAGTTCACAGAAATGCGTGTGGGGGCTGACATAAGTACTCCCTGTTGTGTTATTGCTTCGGGCTCAGTAGCCCTTTGAGAAGACCGGAGAATAAAGGACTGCAGAGAGCGGGTGTTGTCGAAATGGCAGTGCTAGAGAGGGTGCCTACAAGCACCCGAGAGAGTTTTATGTTTTTTAACAAATGTTTTCTTGATGTTACCCTCAAATCCCACCTGTGTTTCCTTCTCTCGCCATCCACATCAGTCACGTCTTTGCTTTTCAGGCTTCCTTTTGAGGCATCAATGAACCTAAAGGAAACCAGCATGGTGGGAATTTTGCGACAACTTGCAGCATTATCGCTTTCTTGGCAGCAATGCGACTAAATGGCATTCAGACTCTCACTGCAGGGCCACAGCTGATCAATAATTTCCAGGAGCCCCTTCTGACTGTGTCAGAAGCAAAACCAAGGGATGTGACTGGGCCAGTTAGAAATAGCACCCTGACAGGAAAATTCCAGGGCAGTCAAAAGATAAATTGTAACATTTGGTTATATTACTATGTGTTAAGGCTCTTTCTTGACAGGAGACATTTGGTTCCCATTTTAAGGCTGCAGAGGGCTTTAACTAAGCATAGAGATAGGAGTGTCACAAAGGAGTGTTTCAAACAGCTACATTAAGAAATTGAGGTTGTCAAATCTCGCCTTGTGATTTTAAGGATGAGAAACGATCATCCAGGTATATACTAAAAGGTTCCATTAGAAAACTATTTTAAATGCTGTTACCCTGGTGGAGCCTCCTCTAATGAAATAGAAATAATGTTATGATTTCTAAACTATTTTTTTCTCACTTTTCTAGGAGGAAAGTCTCTCATCTGGCAATAGTACAGATATATTTTTCTCAGCTTATTATTTTTCCTTAGTAGTAGCAGCAGATATAGTTATATAGATAGTTGCTGCATGATTAACTAGGAACTCCAACTTTAAAAAAATATTAAGTAATACAATGCCTGTCCAAAATAGTGCTTATGTATAAGAGAGCTTGATAGGTGTTTTTGAGTGATGAACAAAAAATTCACTTCTTTTCCTTTGTATTGTGCACGTAGACAGTAGAAGACACAGACTATTATAAACATCATTGTCATCAACGCCATTTATTGACGGCTGCATGTAAAATGCAATGTGGCTGGGGTATAAGAAAAAGGAAACTTGATTCTTGGACTCCTTAACCTCTTCTCATAAATTAGCAAAGGTGAAGGTCAGACTCTTTAAGTAGTCCTGCAGGTCATCAATGGTTAATGTAGTATTTGGAGGGAGATCTCCCAGACTCTAAAGCCTTTGCTCATCATTTAACACGGGACTGTGTCCTGCTCAGTGACAAAAAGTTGGTGCCAACAGGGTATTTATGCTGCTTTCAGCCTCAGTTATTTCATCGGTAAAATGGGAATAATGTTACACTTACTACATACATTTCAGAACTGTTGTAAAGAAAAGAGATAATTGATATGCAGAAATTAATAAAGGCTCTTAGTTAATGCATTAAAGATAGTTAATGTTTTTCAACATCATCTTCATCATCATCTTCCTCCTCCTCAACCAAACTGCAAAGTGCCTTGTAGAATTAGGTGAGATAATTACCCTTCTTAAAGGGTTAAGGTTAATACTGACTAGCACTTTGAAAGGGCCAGGTTTGACAGACAAGGGGAAAAAAAAACATTCAAATTTAGAGGGAATATTTGTGGTATAACTTGGAGGCAAATATTTTAATTTAATGTCGTGGAGGACCTTTTTTGTCTTCAGTTTTTATTTGTTTTGCGAGAGACAGAGAGAGAGAGAGAGAGAGATAAAGTGTGTACATAAACAGGGAAAGAATGGGATAGGGAATCCCAAGCAGGTTCTGAGCAGTCAGTACAGAGCCCGATGTGGGGCTCAGAGTCATGAACCATGAAATCATGACCTAAGCTAAAATCAAGAGTCGGCCACTTAATGAACTGAGTCACCCAGGTGCCCCATCTTCAAGTTTTTATTCAAATTCCAGTTTGCTAACATACAGCATATTAGTTTCCGGTGTAGAATTTAGTGATTCATCACTTACCTACAACACCCAGTGAGCAGGATGGATAGACTTGAGAGGGGGAGTGGTGTATGTGTGGCAGGGTAATGGCAATTATGTATTTATTTATCTATTCAAGAAAACATTTAATGACTGCTGCTCTATGCCAGTCAAAATACGAGATACTGGATTTATATGTTATATAAACAATGATTTCTGCATTCAAGAAGCTCACAGTTTAATGGGGCATCAAATAATGAATCAGTATTTCTTCAGCATGGACAGTGTTATAAAATAGAGATGTGTACAAGGTACAGTGGTAGCAATGAGCAAGAAGAAGCTAACTTTCATGAGAAGACTGTAAAAGTCTTTTCTGAAGGATACTGCTTAAAACTACACTTTCTTTTCGAACTGCAGTTTGAATTTCAGAGGATGTATAGCTCAGGAGCTGACCAGAGTAGTGAACTGACACAATCAAAATCCTTGACCCCCCAAAAAACAAAACAAAAAAAAAAACGAAAAAAAATTCCTCTACCTATAGGATAGAGAGTGGGGAAGCAGAAATATCTGAAAAATGATGTTTTATATTATACAGGCAAAGGATAGGGTCTGGCCATGGATGGATTTGGAAGAATTAATGGATGATGGACTCTGTGTCAAAGGTAAAAGAAGAGACATGGCAAATACGAGATTATATTTACAGGCTTGAATGTTGTCAGAGATAATCGTGCCTTTGATATATACACAGAAAGATGAAGAGCCATACAAAATGTCAGCTTGAGTGGGAGTTAATTATCCTAGCATGGAGAGAATTTCAAGAAGGCGTCAACCAATGGAACTGACTGGGAAAATTGAATAGCATATAAGCATTTTCTGAATTAGATCTATTTCATTTTGTACAGTGCTCACAAACCACAAAGATATAATGGATAAATCTCCTTTTTGGGCTTGTCAAGAACAGGGAGATAAAAATAAAAAGAGTTTCATACAGCATCCCTGTATCAAAAAAAGAAAAAAAATCCGAATACACTTATTTCAGAGCCCATAGTGATTTGGGGATTATGCCCTGTTCTACTCTCCTTGATTAGTATCAGAAAGTGAACTGACTCTTTTTGTAGGTAAAATCTGCAAAATAACACACTTCTTTGTCGTTTTAAGTAAGAATATTTGAAAATGGGGTAGTTGTTTAAATTGCATGGAAAATAATTTCTCTTCAGTCTGTCACCACAGTCATGGTTATTGTCATTACAGTCCTGACAGTATAGATTTCATAGCTGTGGTCTGATATGCACTTCTCTGGTATGTTCTATTCTGACTTTTGAATAAAGAAAAGCATGTCACATTTGCTTTTCTGTGTTGTGCAAATTTTCTGGTTTTCCTAGGTGTTACATATCATAATTATTAATACATCTTTTTTTTTTTAATCCCCTGTTACTTGGAAGGGGAAAAAAAAACCTTCCTGAAATAACATGAAGTGAAAACCCAGGTGAGTAAACAAAGATCTGAAAATCTACATTTATTTTTTTCAGTGAAGGAGTATGACATGCACAGTAGATTTTAACTTTCACATAAGGGAGCGTCAGTCTTGCCAGTCCTGCCTTAATGACAGAGATCAAAATTTAAAATGGTTCAGATCAAAAGTGTATTCCCAGGAGTATATAGGAAATTTGGAAGACATAGCCAAATGGACGGTATTTGATGGGCCTAGATGAGTAACGGAAATCAGAGTGGTGAAGAGAATCCGGGGAAATTCATGTTTTTGACTTGTACATTGAGATGCTTCCAAATTCCATGAAGATAAGTAGGGATAGTATAGCTTACTGATTAAGAACATGGGTTTATCATCAAACAGAACTACATTCAAATTCTGTTTGGCAACTAATTATGGGATTCGGGGCAGTGATTCATCTTCACTGACTTTCAGCTCCTTCATTTAAGATGGTGAGAGGTGAAGTGAGAGTAAAAAGATTATGTTTGCAAAGGGCTCAGCATGGCACCTAACGTAGTGATTCATCAAAAATGGTACTAGCATTAAAATTTTACATTTCTTTCTCCAGACCTAACTTTGAGAGTTCAAACCAAAAGAAACATCTCAGGTGTGCATGGGCAGGGGATTTACTGCTCCTCAGTTCTCCTCATGTACATCACTAGAGAACTACAGAAGTCTGAGCATTTCCTTTGGCAAATGCACATTGGTGTTCTGCCCTCTCCCTTCTAGACTCCAGATGACTATCTCTTTATGAGCTGGTCCTGAAGACTCAGATACCCAGTACTGCTTCTAGAAGGCAGAGCTGCTTAAATGATTGCCTTCCTGTCCTGGGGCTTTTTGATGGTTGTTGGGTCTTCTGGCTTGAGTTGCTCTTATGTGGGGGCACTTTGCCCCATTAGCCTTCAGTTTTGTTTTGTTTTGTTTTGTTTTCCTGCCATTCTTCTATCTCAGCTCCTTGAGAAATGGAGAGCAAGAGTGAAACTTAGACTCTAATCACTGATATGAGGCTTGTGATGATTCCTCCCCATGAATGGATTGAAGAGTTTACTCATCTAAGCAAAAGTTGGAAACAGCAGCTGTCAGTTTTTGTTCTTGTTTTTGTTTTAATCTCCAGGGTGCTCATTTTGGGGGGATGTAGTAGAAGCTTCTTAGACTTAGGGCAATTGTTAAACAAATTTCTAGTCCCACCTTACAATTCCAACCAGGCAGGAGGAGGATCCCTCTTCCTCAGCACAAGCTTTAGGTGCCAACATTACCTGAGGCCACTTGGTCATGGCCAAATACTAATAAGCAACTTGTGTTGGAGCAGTGGACATTAGTGACACTCCTCTTAGTGCTGTTGAGAGAATTGCTTCCGGTGACTTAGTCTCTCTCTGTTTGAACTAGACCAGGATCACACGTGCTAGTGTAATGCAGGGTCACCTTAGGACTCCTTCCACTCTGGATTCTGTGGACTCAGGGTACTCGAAACATGGAACGTATTTCTTGCAGAGAAACTCCAAAGAAGGAGCAGGTTGGCAAGACCTGATCTGAAAGGAACCAAATTTGTGGAAACTTGGAACAAGCTTCTAAGAACTGTTTCTTCGGGGATATTCACAGTCAATTCAGAGTCTCCAAGTGATTTACACCCAAGAGCAGAAAATAGCAGTCTCTTCTATTTGGAATTTGTCATTTTGTCACTTGTATTATTTAGAGTACTAAAGAAAGCCAAACTCAAAAAATGTTACCATAATGACAAAA
Organism: Lynx canadensis; assembly: GCF_007474595.2. NCBI lineage: Eukaryota > Metazoa > Chordata > Mammalia > Carnivora > Felidae > Lynx > Lynx canadensis. Next base: position 153,105,301 of record NC_044310.1, on the reverse strand, counting down.
TGAATTAATGTATCTCTTAGAACTAGTGAGCCATTTAACACCTTCTAAGATTTGGCTCGTTAAGAAAGAAAAAATACTTCCTGTTTTGTAACAAGTTTCTAGATTTTCCATTTCTTCTCTCCTTTGAGGAATAGAAAATGTAATACTGATATGGCAGTCATTTGAAAGTAATTTCAAAAGGCTACTCAGTTTACTACTTAAGATCAAAGTCTACGTTTTTCTAACATTCTTTTGATACTAATTACCATTGTAGATTAATTGACTTCCATCTGGGAAAGGATATAAATATGTATGTGTGTGTGTATATATGTATATATACGTATATATATTACATACACATACATATATATGTATACATATATACATGTATATAATAAACATACACACATACACACATGCACACATAACCATGCAATGCTGCTTTATACACGTACATATGTGTATGTGCAAATGGATATGTATACACATACACACATGTATACATGTATATCCATAATATGCTAAAATAAAGGCAGCAAAATAACTGGGTTTTAAAATTCAGAATTGACTTATGAGGACATATTAGAGGTGTTTTACAAAATAAACATAATAAAATAAAACAAAACAGAACAAAACACTGTTGAAACCAAGCAGGAAAGTGAGTTAAAGATTTTATGTAGGAAAAGATTTTATTCTAGCCTCCTTGCAACTCTGTAAGACCTTTTTGAAATGTAGGAACAGAAGCACAAGCCACTTTCCCAGCTTTCTCCCTCTCTCTTTTTCTTCACATTTTATAAAACTGCGGTTTTATTGCTAGATAATATGGTAAAAAAAGATTCATTGTAAGGGTTACCTAACAACGTTGGTGGTGTTGATGAATAGTTGCAATTAATACATTCCCTTAATTAGTCTGATACCCAGAAGATGCACCTGGCAGGTCATTTTAATACTACAATTGATTTATAGCTGCTAGAAATGATTTTACCGGCTATCTTCAGAGAGTACAATTAGAGTGGATTTCATTTTTTTATGCATTTTCACTGAGGAATAAACATAAAAGGTCTATGTAATTCAGAACAAAGCAGCTATAATGTACTAATGGTTTATGGATTTTATTAATATTCAGCTAACATTAGAGGCAATTTTAGGAGAGAGCAACCTATTTTCTTTATGAAGTATTCAGTTTTTTAGTATCTGAGTGCTTTGTTTAACAAATAAACCTTGATATTTTCTGATGAGTTGCTTTTATTTCTTATAGGAAAAATGTTATATGTTCTAACATGAAAAAAGAAAATAAAAATTTTAAGTGCTGTTTATTAATTGCATGCAGATGCATTTCTATACTGTATATTTACTTTTTAAATACATGTAAATTTAAAAATAAGTCATTAGGCATTCATGTGATTTAAATAGAGCTTCCATTAATATAATTGTTGAGCTAATGGATGAACTCTATTAGTAACAGAGGGAGTCACACTTCGTGGTTGAACAGGTAACAGAATATTTTAAGAACCCGATTACATATCTGGCTTTTAATTCCCTGTTTATCTGGGATATTAATTTTGCTAATCGGGAATCTTTGTCCTTCTCTCTCGTCCTCCATAACGGGGACCACTTGTCTTCTTTAGTTTAAGATAGTAGGACAATGAGAAATCAGTCCCACAGATAAAGCCAATAGTCCTATGAAAAGTATTAATATTTAAATACACTATTCCTATGACTAAAAGGAACTCTACCTGAAAAACGTCTTTATCAAAGGATCAGTGAACCTCTGCTGGCTCCAGGAGAATTTATGTTTAAAAATCCAAAATTTATTAAAAATTTGTCCTATGACTATTTTGTGAGGGCCTACCACAGGCGAGATACTAAAGAGCCGTGGATTCAAGAGGGAAGCAACAAAAAAAGCCTCTGCCAGCACGTTATTGCAGCCTGGTGGGGAAGGGCAGGAGGATTCATCGACTGATCCACAAAGGCAAAGTCTACAAAGTCGTAATGAACTGTTGGATCCCATGAAGGAGATGTTGAGGAGCCTGTGAAGGGGCATCCCAGGGAGGTCCGGCTGCTGCTGCATTTCTGTGTCACAGATTCTAATCCCGACATTGGCAGCTTGGTCCAAACCACAGAGGAACGCAGCACAGCACCCGCAGTGCCCCATAATGACGTCTCTCCTCCGTCAACAGTGAAAATTCTTCTGCCCCCCCATCAGTAGGTGAATTTGGCTTTTTTTGTTTGGTTTTGCTTTTAGTAGTTAATGCATCGCAAAGTCGTCAGGTCTCTTGTCCAAATTTCCTTCCCACTAAAGCTCCACATTACAAGGATAGCCAGGTAGGGTTACCAGGAGAGTTCAGGCTCAGGTATTCTAATTCTTTGGAAGCTGACCATCCACATAGAGTGTAATTTCTCAAATCAAAAACATGTATTTTTAAAATAAAACTTTCCCAGCCAACACCATTCTGGATAACTGAGGATTAAGCAAAATTAGTACTGATTGGTCTGGAATCATTAAGGCAACATGATCTCTCAGGGCACTCTAAGACCTCTGGTTCTGTACCTTTCCTATAAAACTACAGGTTAAAAACAAATCTGTGCTTGTTTACCAAACAGTGCGGCTACCCATAAAGACTCCCTGGAGAATGTCCTGATGTCAATAGGAAATTACAGGATGACTTCCACTAGGATTAGAGGGCCACAGGATTTGGAAGTTTCCAGGTATCAAAAGTGAAGACATTTTCTCTGTGAACATTCTGGCATGGTTGACAGAGGGTTAAAGTATGATGCCTGTTGGCTACGGGTGCCTGCTAACCCCTTTACAACCACTTCTGTGGCTATACTGAAGGAATCAGTTAGCATTTCCTAAATTACAGGATTGGGACTTCAAGAGGTCATTTTGCCCATCCCCCTGCTTCTGGGCAGGACAGTACTTAATTATCTTGGCTCACAGAGCTCTCTCTGAAACCAATTGATGCATAGATGCAATCATTTGCCTCAGGGGAACATGATGTTATGCAGATAGATTGTTTTTGTTTATTTCTGGTTTTGGCGAAGGAACATTTAAAAGTGAAATTCTCTCCCACTTGATTTTGTTTGCAATGTGGTCTAAATTATATTCTGCTCTGGTTCTCATGCTGCAGGAGGTTTTTAATGCCGAACAGGATCACTGACAGCCATCTGTGCCTGGCCCCAGGCATGGACTCTCCTAGGATATGTCTACACTCACCTGTCGGCACCACAGGTTTAGGCTGCTAATATCATTTGAACACTTTGCATTGAAAGAAATAGGAATAAAAAGGTAGTTTTGCGTCCTGTGGGAGAGTCATTATTCTTCCAACTTGCTGGGCAGCTCCTCCTTGCCAACTTCTTCACTGCTGGCTGTTGAGGCAACTCGTGTGACATTACATTCTTCCCTCTTTCAAGACAATGTGTTTTTAAGGTAATCTAAAACCAACTTCTGATTTAAATGCTTACGATTAGTTGTCTCTGATGCTTTTTCTCCTAATTTCCCACTACCGTGCTTACGAACACAAGAAATAATGAGAATCAAGACATAAAATCAATCTGTGGCTTGTAAATGATTTTAAAACAAGAAGCAGACCAGTCTCAATGACCTAAAAGAAGGTAGGCAGATTCCTCTTTAAAGTGCTCCCTGACTCCATCAGGAGCCTCGAGTCTGCATACAGCATTCGAAGACGAGGGGGCATCTCACCTGTGCGTCTGTCCGTGGGTTGTGGGAACTGGAGAGACACCAGCATCCTCTCTGTCCCCTGGGAGCTTGTGAGAAATGAGGGACCCAGGTCCTGTCCAAACCTACTCAGTCACAATCTGCACTTGAACAAGATCTGCAGGGGACCTGTGCACTCATCAAAGTTTGGGAAACCATGGTTAAAACTTTGAGACCCTCTCCCAACATGCAGCATTAAGAAGTAAACACATGGGGCACCTGGGTGACTCAGTCAGTTAAGGGTCCGACTTCGGCTCAGGTCATGATCTCACGGCTCCTGGGTTTGAGCCCCGCGTCAGGGTCTGCGCTGACAGCTCGGAGCCTGGAGCCTCTTTCAGATTCTGTGTCTTCCTCTCTCTCTCTGCTCTTCCCTTGCTCACACTCTGTCAATCTCTCTCTCGAAAAATAAATAAACATTAAAAAGATTTTTTTTTAAAGAAGTAAACATAGATGGCAAGAATGAGAATTTTAATTAAACTGGATGATATTCTGTTTCAGCTTATGCTAACAATTTTTTAGCATAAGTTAGGAGACCGAGTGAAAAATGTCTTTTTTTTTTCTTTATCCATAGCAGAGTTGCATAGAACAATAAAATGGCCTTTTTACTGTTTTACGTTTCCAGGGTACTTAAGGAATTAATTTCTGCATATTTAAACTTAGAGTAAATGACCTGGGCATGACGTTTGCTTTAATTTGACCGGTACTATCCAGTGGCAGGGATCATTCACACCCGACCTTAACTTCCTTTCCAGGTAAGATCTCCAAAAGCCTGTGTTAAGTACATTTAAAAATTGGAATGTACGGGGCGCCTGGGTGGCGCAGTCGGTTAAGCGTCCGACTTCGGCCAGGTCACGGTCTCGCGGTCCGGGAGTTCGAGCCCCGCGTCGGGCTCTGGGCTGATGGCTCGGAGCCTGGAGCCTGTTTCCGATTCTGTGTCTCCCTCTCTCTGCTCCTCCCCCGTTCATGCTCGGTCTCTCTCTGTCCCAAGAATAAATAAACGTTGAAAAAAAATTTAAAAAAAAAATTGGAATGTACAAAATCATTTCAACTATTTAAAAAATGCACAGGAGACATTATAGTAAGAAAACACACCAATTGCTAACGACTTTTACAAGAATTCTGGATGAGCTCTTTTTCTTCACTTTAACTTTTTGTATATCCCAATATTGCTATACTAAGTATGTACTATTTTTATAGTCAGAAAATGATACTACTTAAAACTCAATTCATGCAGGTTGTTCAGGGGGTAAGATGAAGCTATGTAAAATGGCTGAAAGTCTGGAAGCAAAATATTTTTTATCCTTTTCTGTATTTTTAGCTTTCTATATAAAATAATACATTTTCTGTAGCGGTTGCCACATGAGTTTCAATAAATGTCTAATAAGTAAATTTTAAATCTTTTTTTAATGTTTACTTAATTTGAGAGAGTAAGAGACAGAGTGTGAGCAGGGGAGAGGCAGAGAGAGAGGGAGACACAGAATCCAAAGCAGGCTCCAGGCTTCGAGCTGTCAGCACAGAGCCTGACGCAGGGCCCGAACTCACGGACCGCCAGATCATGACCTGAGCAGAAGTCGGACACTTAACAGACTGAGCCACCTAGGTGTCCCTCTAATAAGTAAATTTTAAATGAATGAATGCATGAGTATAGAATTTACTCCTCAATTAGAGTTAACTGTGAGGTATTTGAATTATGAATTTTGAGACAGTATCATCCATAAAATGGTTAATTTTTTTTAATGTTTATTTTTGAGAGAGAGAGAGAGAGAGAATGTGAGCAGGGAGGGGCAGAGAGAGAGACAGAATCCGAAGCAAGCTCCAGGCTCTGAGCTGGCAGCACAGAGCTCAACACCAAGCTCAAACCCGTGAACTGTGAGATCATGACCTGAGCTGAAGTCAGACGCTCAACCAACCGAGCCACTCAGGTGCCCCAGTATAGTGGTTCATTTGTATACACACAGTCAAGTCAGATTAGTGATAGAAAGTACAGTATTCAGCTCCCTTTTCATATTCTTTTTATGGCATTTTGTAAATGAGTGGTTTAACTAAACTTTCCCCAAACTTAGAAACATACTGTTTGGCATCTAGTTCCTTAAAAAGCAATTTACATTTATTTAAAAAAAAATTAATGTTTATTTATTTTTGAGAGAGAGAGAGAGAGAGAGAGAGAGAGAGAGAGAGAGAGAGAACACAAGCAGGGGAGGAGCAGAGAGAGAGAGGGTGACACAGAATCCGAAACAGGGTCCAAGCTCTGAGCCATCAGGACAGAGCCCAGTGTGGGGCTGGAACTCACAAACCATGAGTTCATGATCTGAGCCAAAGTCGGAAGCTTAATTGACTGAACCACCCATGCTTCCCAAAAGGAGTTTACATTTAAATTAATTAGCATGTCCAAATCTCTTTAGTATATAAGTGGTAACATTGATGGGATAATTTAATTTTACTTGGAAGGTTCTGACCACTGGATTCAGAAATTTTAAATATTTTAGGTCTAGAATCTTATTTTTACCCAGTGTATTCTTAATGGGAGCATGAAAATTAAGTATAAACAAGTTTTGGTTGTTTGGGTAAGGGGGCGGGGGGGAGGGAATTCAGTTTCCTGTCTGACTCTTAATGAGGATCCCTAGAGGCCTGGATTTGGGAAACACAGTCTGAAAACCATGGAATCACAAAGTATTTGGATCACTGGGGTAAAGTAGAATTTTTTCCCCCCAGGGCACAACAGGGTCCACTAAAATATCATGCTTATTTAACATATTTATATGCATCATTTTTTGTGATCTCTGTAGCAATGAGAGTCATTTTCTCATAATACTCATGAAGAAGAGAGTTAGAGCCATCAATTGGGCTGATCATGTGGACATCACCATTGAGGCCTAAAGCCAGGCTTTTATCTCAAGTTAAAAGAACGCAAACCTCAAATATTTTCCATGCAAGACACTGCTATACACATTAACAAAGTAGTTGATAAATTAGTAGTTATTGTTAACTAGAGAGGCAGGACAGTGTGTTGTCCAAAAGTTCACGTTCCTGAGTCAGACTACCTGGGTTCAAATCCTGCCTCTACCATTCACTAGATCTATGACCTTAGGCAAGTTACTGAATTCCTTTGTTCTTGTTCCTTATCTGTACAATGTGGTTGTCATAATGTACACCTTATAGATAATTTTGGAGTTGAAATGAGTTAATATAAGAAAAGGCCTGGCAATAGTAAGTGTTCAATAAATGTTAGCTATTTAGAGTACTTAGAGTAAGCCAGGAGTAGCATGAACCATTTTTTGTACGTACTATTTATATTTAATTCATATCCCCAAGCAGTGGTGTATTTAAAAATTTTTTAATTTTATAGAAGAAAAAAACCAAAGCTCAATAATTATAAGAACTCTATAAAGATAAATCATGAATCTGGAATTTTAACTCAAGTCTCTAACTCCAAAGCCAATGCTCCTAATTATTATTTTTAAAGAAATCGTAAAAACTTGTTTTTAAATACTACGAAGTTTCATTGAATTATTTTCCCAAATTCATGCTGAATAGTAATAATTTTTAAATTTATTTAATCTTATTCTTCTGATCATTTGTTTTTATAATAGCCCCATTAGACATGGAGTAGGCAAATATTGTTCCTTATAACACAAGTTATTAAAAACATGTTTATGTAGAAAAATACCAGTAGTAGTATCCATATTAATGCAGAACAAAATATGTGGGAATGTAAACTCCAGTGTGGAATTTGTTCTGTCTCTCTGGCGATCAGTTCTGCTATTTTGTGTTTGATAGTCCTTATAGATTTTCATATTTCAGTTACTTCTTTTTTGCTGGTGCATTACATAAAATACCTAGTAATATTTAGAATAATCATCTCCCATAATTAGTATTTCACAGCATATCACTGAAATTGATCATTATTTCCTTTTGATGGCAAAGGTATCAGAATATCCCTTACAGAGTTCACTTCTGCAAAGTGTTAATTTCCCATCATTTTTTTATTTAAACAAGGATGGAAGAATAGAGTTCAGAAGGTAGTATGTATTCTTATGACCAGCAATTAGGAAATTGAAATAAAATTTTAAAAGCTTAATGGGGTTGGAAATGGCAAACTGTGCCCTACTAAATTATCAATTTGTCAACTTTGAAATAATTCAGTAGAACCATGAATCTCCCATGAGTGACTATTAGATGATCTATTATGAGATAAGTCAATGAACTGAGTCTAGTTTCAATTGACTAATCACACACCTAAAAAACCTCATAGATATTATTTCCATCTCCTCTTAAAACTTACTACTACTTAGCAAAGTGGACCAAACTTTAATGGAGAAAACAACTGGTCTACTCTTTTGCCCAAGAAGTTGTCCTTTTCGTTTGGGATTGAGGCATGTTTCCTTTATTGCAAAGGGCAGTTCATATTGAGGCTGTCATTTATATTGATGTTCTTTTTCAAAATGACACCTCCATGTAATTTTTTTCTGCAGAAAAATTGGACTTCAGTGTTCAGGGTCATTGGTAAGAGATCTTTCACTGATTCAAAATTCATTTAAAATTTTTAGGAAGAATGGGAAAAAAACAGAACGAAAACTCCCCAAGAGAGATAATATGTACCTTACTTGGAAAAGCTAGTGCATTTTAAATGGACTCACCTAATAGAAGACAAGTTTTTTTTTCCTTTGCCAATTTAATAACAACACATGGGAATTTCTTTCTCTAGAATTTTGTGAAAACTTACAATTATCATAGGACTGAGTGCAGTTTGTTTGCTCCCCACAAAAGCAGAGATGATTTTTATTGACCAATCTTTGATCCGAGAGATTAAAGAAAGTACTGCATGAGCAGTGAGAAGGATAACACCACGGGGGTCAATAGGCTTTACTGCTATTGGAAATGAAAGTGAATCATCCCATTGGGAGATGGGGTAATTTAGCATTCTTACTGGGAACTCAAGACTTTCCTTTTCTCCCTTTTTTTTGGACAAAAAAAATTCAACTTATGAATAGGTTTTTCCATGACTTAATACCATGGCCACACATGAGGTCATTTGGAGGGCACTAGATTCACCAACATAATTCTGTACAATGCTTTTTAGCCCAAATGGCCTGGCTGTCACATTCTCACACACTTGATTGAAATGTCCCTAGTAGACTTTTGGAATGCAGTCTGAAGGCTTAGTGACTCAATATTTTCACAGTGAATACATTTCCAATCTCATAGAAAGTTGCCACTAACTATTGCTCATGTTATATCTCTTTCAGTTTTCCTCTGAAATACTGTGAATAGAGCAAAATTCAAGTTTAGCTGAGTGTTGCGAAAACAGGATATCATAAATCCACACTGCCATTATTTGCCGTTATAATTACGATTCTGTTCAAGTCAAGATTATCTAGCCTACCACCTTTGAATTGATAGTTGATAAAATAGTTACCTTTTACTTCTATTGTCGTAAATAGAAGGGTATTTTTCCCCCCTTTCTTTTTTCTGTAAGCCAGGGAGTAAGGGTTGGAAGCGTAACATCTGGTATGATGGTGACTGGGGATAATACTGAAATAGAATTGTTTATAGAATATTCACCAGGACTCCTGAGGCCTGACAAAATGTTCACGTTATGCTTCTTCATTTCTTTGAAAGATTGCCAAAGAAATTTCAGTGAATTTTCCAATTGTAGCTCTCTTCTAATTTGCTAAAGACATATGAAGCTTGGGGCAAATTATTTTAAACTTTTGGCTGATTATTTTTAACAGAGTTCTTATTTGAAAATTTAAAATGCCCTTGTTCTTCTCTCTATAAGTCTTTGGATATAAGACAGGTCTTTCATATTGATTCTCAATAATGTACCACCTAGAGCTATTCAGTTCTGGTTCCAGTGGTTTCTAAAGCTGATTTAGTATTGGAATTACATAGAGAACTTAAGAGTTTTGATCAAAACTATTGTTTCCTCTCATCTTAAGTCAAGTGTCCATGTTGCTTTCCTTAGCAAGTGTATCCAACTCAACTCTCCACATCGTGTCTCTCCTTTGTTGGATTATTTCATTCTAATTTAAATTGTGATTAAGGGGCGCCTGGGTGGCGCAGTCGGTTAAGCGTCCGACTTCAGCCAGGTCACGATCTCGCGGTCCGTGAGTTTGAGCCCCGCGTCAGGCTCTGGCCTGATGGCTCAGAGCCTGGAGCCTGTTTCCAATTCTGTGTCTCCCTCTCTCTCTGCCCCTCCCCCGTTCATGCTCTGTCTCTCTCTGTCCCAAAAATAAATAAACGTTGAAAAAAAAATTAAAAAAAAATAAAATAAAATAAAATTGTGATTAATAATGAGCATAACCCTCTTCTCCTTAGGGGAATATTTATTAATTTTTTTGGAATACATTTAGTAATGTATTAAGTACATTAATATAGTTTTACATTTATTTACTTAGATTCCCCTGATACCATTCAGTAAATATTGGCCATACCAAATGATGTCCAAGTGGCTAGAAATAGTGCATTCTTCTATTCAAAATGTTTACTTTGGTTATTAGTGAGACTCTGTATAGTGATGAAGTCTGATTCATTAAGTATATTCAATATAGTAAATTTTGACTAATGTCATAAATAAAATTAATAGAAAATAATAAATGGTTCAGGAGACTGAAACTCTTTTCTAAAGTAAATGTTGATTTATTTTTGACCTGAGGCAAATCAATTGATTTGAATCAGGTGTATATAACTTAGGAACAATCTTTTGTTTGGAAGGCAGACCTGAGTCTCTGAGATTTTACTGAAACTCATAAAAGATTTCTCATTCTTAAACTGGGCAACTTTTTTTTTTTTTTTTAGTGTTTATTTATACATTTTGAAAGAGAGAGAGAGAGAGTACAAGCAGGGGAGGGGCAGAGAGAGAGAGGGAGAGAGAGAATCCCAAGCAGGTTCTGCTCTGTCAGCACGGATCCTGACTCAGGGCTTGATCTCATGAATCCATGAGATCGTGACCTGAGCTGAAATCAAGAGTCGGATGCTTAACCAGCAGAGTCACCCAGGCGCCCCTAAACCAGGCGACTTCTGATTACTGTGCACCATTAGGTAGAAGAATTGATCTTAAACTTGATCTGAAGGCCAAAGGGAAGTATGGAGTAACCTTAGTGCTATAGGTCCTGTCAAATTCCTATATGCTAAAGTACAGTAGTTATAATTATTAAAATTATAACAATAATAATAGCTAATATTTATTGAGCCCTTACTGTATATCAGAAATTGTCCCTTACTTGGCATGTCATTTGATTCTTAAGATAAACATATGAGATAGGTATTGCAAGAGACAGGATGTTTGTGTTCCCCCAAATTCATATTTTGACATATAATACCTGGTGGTATTTGGAGGTGGGGCTCTTGGGAAGTAATTAGGTCCTGAGGGTAGAGACCTCATGAATGGCATTAGTCTCCTTATGTGGAAAGGCCAAGAAGCTAGCTTGCCCTCTCCATCATGTGAGGAAACAAGGAAAAGTCATCAGTCTGCAACTGAGAAAGCAGCCCTCACCAGAACCTCATCACTCGGGCCCTTCGATGTGAGCTTCCAGCCTCCAAAACTGTGAGAAATAAATGTTTGTTTTTTAAGCCTTTCAGTCCACAGCTGTTTGTTAGGGCAGTCCAAACTGGTTAAGACAAGTATTAATATCACCCCTCTTGTAGGGGTGAGGAGACCATAAAATACAAAAAGCATGCCTAGACTTAAGATTCAAATTCGGGTCTGTTTGCCTCTGGATTCTACTTGAAAAACCTGTCTGCCGTACTTTTCCCCTGCACTTTTGTATATTCACAGTCTATAACTGTGCACCATCTACATCAACTTCTCAAAGTCACCAAATTTCTTGGGGGTGGTGTTTGCCAGCCAATTATTCTTTTTGGGGGGCTTTGCCACTCTGGGCAAATGTTTGAGCACCTGATGACTATTTTATCAAATTCTGTCATTAATATATAAAACTAAGTGTAAACCAGAAAATGAATATGCTTATGCTAGATAGATATATGAAAAAACTATTGTGAGAAAGATGGAAATAAGTAAGCCCTGAAAAAGAATGAACCCTAAGCCTTATTTGGAAGCTCAGTGAACTTAAGCCGGCTGACCACGAGTTTAATTGTTAAGAAAACATATATAGTATAGAATGTGTGTGAAATATTGCAAACAGCACCAAAGACTGCTTCTAAAAATCTGTGTACTTGTAGCTTGTAAACTTTTTAATTTTGTTACATTGTATAAGTCATTTGATGTTCATACACTGTATTTTTTCAGGTACTCATTATGTGTAAAAGGAAGGGACTGGGTTTAGTTTAGCTTAACTTTACCTAAGAATAACATATATTCCAAAAAAACAAATGGACTGATGTTAAAGACTCCAAATCAACACCTGATTGTTTAATCAGACTTAGCCAAGGACCTAAAAGCTTATTAACAGGACACTTTATAGGTACAGATTGCTGAAGCTCTATTTTCTATTATTTTCCCCTCACAGGGCCATTCGAATTTTCAATGTCCTGCAGTGGATAAGATTCGAGGCTTTAGAACACACAGACCTGGGTTCAAATCTTTGCTCTACTACTTATCGACTATTAACCCATCAACACTAAGCAATCTTGTGCAAGTAATAATCTCTTTCTTCAATTACCGTGCTTTGAAATAGAATTAATTCTACTAATAAATTAAAATTTATTAATAGAATTAACAGAGCTCTTACTAAGATTATTCCTTATTTCATACACACACACACACACACACACACACACTTACCGTATAGTGTTTGGCACTTAATAAATATCAATTGTTTGAATTGTTATTGTTATGAAATCTCGAGATCAAGGCAAGGTCTTTGGCAGAATGATTGAGATTATGGGGCCACTGGGGAGAGTTTGTACTTCTAAAGATTCACAGAAGTTGTTAAGTGAAAGAAACAGTAATTCTTCTCTGGCCACTGAAACTCATAGGAGGAGTCCTGGTTCGGCACTCTCTTCACAACACAGAGCCAACCTTGCACCTCGTGGTTAATGAGAATGGTGTTATCTATTTCAGAGAATGTCAGCTCAGTTCCAATTGTTTGCTTTCTTTGCATCCCATAGTTAAATGCTACACTAGTTTACAGAGGATTTAGGATGTGTTGACGATTTGCTCATTCCCTACCTATTTTTTACTCTATTAAAAACAAACACTCCACATCATTAAATGGAAAGTGGCGGTTAGATGACTTGATCCATTTCCCCTAGGGTTCTTCCAAGGATCAAAAACTTGAGCCTTGATCTTCGTATGCATATATCTCCCATCTCTGTCATAGTATAGTTTAACTCCACAATTATGTTTTGAGCTAGATGTTTCTCAACTTTGGTATTTTACAAAGCAAAAGTAAAAATAAATTGAGTTTTTTGAAAGGTTCAATTGTGGCATTTTCAAGAAAAGCAGGAACTTTTTGATATAAACATGAAAACTTTCCCTCTTCAGAAGATTCAGGCCAATTCCTGAGTTTTATCATATCAAGGAAATATTTGTAGTTACTTCCCTGGAATAAGCAACATGAGAAATAAAAAACAGTTTCATGGTCGATTGATGTCTTTTTAAAGTTTCTCTTCTTTTCTTCTCTCTACTCCAAACTATTTGATCGTACAATTATTGTTTGGGTACAGAAGATACACAAGTAAATCTTAAATTTTTGCATTAAAATATAAAAAGCAACAATAGCATATTGCGTATAGCTTCAAATTTTCTCCAATCTAGTCTACAGTTCAGCACAAGTAGGAATCATGTAGGTGACATTATTACTCAACTTCTACAACTACTGAGAAGAAATTACTTTTCAGGGAGAATTTCTGCTTCTATAGAATAAGGCCCCAGGACACGTAGAGTGTCTATAGCGTTAGGACTTCTATAGCTGAATTTTATTTGGAAAATCCCAGGACTATATTATACTTACCCGCTTCTGAATGATGAAAGACTAAGTCCACTTTGCTTGTGGTTAAGCTTCAGTTTATGAATAGAATATTATCCTATTAGTGATGGAACTCTGTGTGGCATAAGTTTTGACTGATTAACATCTGGAAAATGGGAGTATTATTAAATAGAATTCCCATAGGCATATGTGCAAGAAAAATTGCTGTCGGCTCATGGACAATCAAGTTTTTCTTTGTTTATTTGTTTCTTTTTTTAAGTTTATTTATTTTGAGAGAGAGAGAGAGAGAGAGAGAGATAGTCCTAAGCCTTGATGCTGGGCTTGATCTCAGAAACTGTGAGATGATGACCTGAGTAGAAATGAAGAGTTGGAAGCTTAACCCACTGAGCCACCCAGGGGCCTCCAGGGCCCCCAGCTTACCTGAGCTTCTCACTAACTGGCTACAAATTTCCACTACCTCTCAGGCTCAATAATTCACTAGAGTGATTCATGGAACTCAGGAAGGTGCTAATTTATGGTTATATTTTTATTATAAAGGGTGAGGATTAGGAGCAGCTAAATGAAGAGATGTATAGGGTGATGTCTCAAATGTGAAGCCTCTGTGTTCTCAAGACCCATCATCCTCTCAATAAATGTGTGTATCAGTAACCAGGATGCACATCTGAGCGTTAGTGTGCAGGGTTTTTATTAGAATTTTATTAAGAAAGCATGACTGATTGATTCATTGGCCATGTGGCTGAACTCAATCTCCTGCCCTCTCCCTTTTCTGAGGTTGGGCTGATACCATGTGACACAAAGTCTAAACCCTCTAATCACTTGGGTGTTCTTTAGGGTAAGGCCAGCCCCCATCCTGAAACAATATAGATGCCCACTGTGAGTTACCTCATTGGCATATACTCAGGTGTGGTCTGAGAGGCCCATCAGGAATGGCAAAGACTTCTATCACTCAGGACATTCTAAATCTAGAGTTTTTCTCTCTCAGGTACAAGGGGACAAAGAGGAGACATATTTATTATGCAACATTGAAGTTTTAGAGATTATGGGTTTTGTTGCATTCATACCATGCAGTGTCTAAAATAAAAATGCACGTAGAGTATCCTACTCATGGGAACAGCGTGAGTAATCTTACTGGGGTGCATCAGACGTGGCTTGCTTCATTACAGCTCATGCAGTCCCTGCATGTGAATATCCTCTACCACCTCCATGAAGCTGAATCTCACCACTTGTTTAACAACCCCAAGGTACACCTCTTCCGGGAAACCTTTCCTGTTTCGTGCACTTTGTGCCAGTGGTTTTCTTTTATACAATCCTAACTTTATTAGGCTATATATCAGTGCATGCACATTAATTATCATTTAACTGCTTAGTTTGTTTCTACAGACATTTGGGTTTCTGACAACACATATTGGGCAAGAAATTGGGGTGCAAAGAATTAAAGTTGGTTGAGGATGAAGGAAAATTAGAGAGACAGGGTGATTTTGATCCCTAAGAAGTACCAAATAACCTGCTTACAGTTTTTATACCAATTCTAGAAGAATAAGGTTCTGCTCTATGTCTGGCACTCATCTTGGTTCTTGGAACCAGTGATATTCAAGATAAGTGAGCTCCCAGGGACAACGCATTTTAGAGAGACGAGAGAGCTAGCAATAAGCCAACACATGCATGAGGTAATTTTAGAGAGTGATGAGGGATGTAGAGCAGAGGTGAGGACAAATGTGTGGGGCAGGGAGGTGGCTTCAGTTTGGGTGGGTCATCTGAGGATGTGATATATGGAACAGGGTGATATGAAGGAGTCACACAATGACCTGGGGGGCAGAGCACTCCAGGCAAGGGGGACAATGATTCAAAGGATCCAAGACCAAACTGTGCTTGATATATCTGACCAAAAAAAGGGTAGAGTATCTTGTGATCAGAGAGTAAGGAGAAATGAACTCACAGAAGAAGGCAGAAACCATGGCCATCATAAGGAATCAACATTATTCTGAGTATTATGTACATAATATAATATATATTATAATAGTTTATATATATATATAATACAGAAATATAAGGAGGAAATAGGGGTGCCTGGGTGGCTGAATCGGTTAAGCATCTGACTTTTGCTTTCGGCTCAGGCCATGATCTCACGGTTTGTGAGTTCGAGCCCAGGGTCGGGCTCAGCACTGACAATGTGGAGCCTACGTGGGATTCTCTCTCTCTGTCTTGGCCCACTTGGGACATCTCTGGAGACTATCTTAGGATACAGGTCCACTGGCTCAGTGGACCCAAACCAGGGCTGCCCTGCCTGGTCATCTTAGGCATGCAACTAATGGGCCTCTTCCCCCTCCCAGGCTATTCCTGCAGGGCCTGGGGAGGCTGGGGAAGCAGAGAGAAGTCTGTGGCGGGCATGGAGTGAGGTGCGGGACAGAATGACCCGCTCCCCATCCTGCTATGCCCCAGATCTTGTGATTTCAGACTTTGGAGAACAAAAGGAAGGCGGGTGAGGAAAATAAGGATAAGTGTACTAAAAGAGGAGAAGGAGGCATGCACAACTCTGCCACTTAAAAGTAATTCTGAAAACAGAATAGAGCTCCCTACCCTAACAAGGCCATCGGTGTGGAAAGGGGAGCAGACCCCGTGGGTCTGAGAGGGGACCACAGGGCAGCCGCCAGGCTGAAGCCACTGGCACACATTGTACCCATTAGGATTCCCTTCTCAGGCGTTTGCCCTGTTTACCATTTTGCATTTCATCTTGAGCGTCCACTCAAGTCACTGCCCACTGTGTCTTCATCCCCTTTTGAAGAAAAAAAAAAAAAAGAAATGAATTAAAATAAATAAATAAATAAATAAACTCAAAAAAAGAAAGAACCCATAGTCCAATAGCGTGCACTTAACTACAGTCAAAATATCAACTCATTTTACTTCAGTACTTTTTTCTGCATATGTAGAAATTCGTAACAAAAGAAATACATATAAAAAAACAAGATCAGGAGCATAGGCATAGTTTTGTGACTTGTCTTTTTTTTTTTTTACCTAATAATACACCGTGAACATTTTTTTCCATGTCAATACGTATTGTTTTAGGACATTAATGGCAGCAAAATATTCCTCTATACATGTGTGTCATATTTTTTTGAACTGTGTTTAACTACTCATTTTTAAGATAGTTTTTTGTTTCAATAATATTTCTTGTATTCAAAACATTGTATACTTTTTTGGTTATCCCTTCTGGTTAAATTCTTAAAATGGATTTACTAGGTCAAATAGTACAAACATGCTTAGGGCTTTTGATACGTAAATTTCCTCCCAGAAATGTAACAATTTGCCTATCCAGACAGTGATTAAAGTTTCTGATTCACTGCACCCTTATCTCACAAAGCACTGCAACTGTAATGGGTAAAAATCATACCCTATAGCTTTTTACTTGCTACGTTCAATGACATTAGAATATTTTCCACTCCTTTATTGGCCTTTGTATTTTTTGTGGAAATTGAACTGGTATATTTTTCAGAAAGCTTTTCTCAATTCGCTAGGCAAAAATTTCGCATCCTCTTCTGCGTTTCCAGAGCATTTTATCTTTGCTTTGTGGAGTTATTTTCTCCCTGGAATTGTAGCATCGCACGGAAACGTCTTAGTTCCCGTCCTCGGCGGAAGGTTGAGATCTTTGCCTCTTTTCTTGGATTTGGGCACCGTGTAACACAGAAAGCAAGTACTTAGGATGTATTTGTTGCAGCAATAACTGATCCTCACACTTATCTCAGCAGATACTAGTGTAGAGAAACTGGTCCTGATATTGGGGTGTTATTCATGTTCTTAAGGATATTTTTTCAAATGAATTATCAGTTTTTGAAGTGGTCGTGTTTTGATGAGGTCAGTTTGCCAACATCCAGTTTACTGCATCATAATGATCGCTCCACTATCATATTTCTTCATTTCCCGTTATCCCGGTACACTTCCTTGATTTTACTCCAATTACGGGCTTTTTGTCAAATACAATAGTCCTTGAGCTGTTTAGTTTATTGAGACAGTTCGAACTGTACTCTGTATCAGAATCACCAGGAGGTCTTGTTAAGCCAGATTAATGCTCTCTACCCTCAGAGTTTCTGATAATGCAGGCCTGAGGTGGGGTCCAAGAATTTGCATTTCTAACATGTTCCCAGGTGATGCTGATGCTGCTGGTCTTCAGATTGCATTTTGAGAACCGCTGGCCTAAATGATAGCCAGCATACTTAGTGTCCTTTTGGAAAGAAACAGCAGCTACATCTTTGCATAATTTTCTTTGTGAAGTGGGTCCTGGTAAGGGACGTAGAAATGGACTTTGAGAAGAGAATTTTGTCTATAGCTTTGGTAAGCGGACTGCCTTAATGCCTCGCATTTTCTCTTGCTGGGAAATTCTCCCGTCGAGAGGACCACCACAGTTAGCATTTTAGAACTTGTTCTGCTTTAAAGAACCAAGTGAGTTCAGAAGAGAGAAGAGAGAACAATGGGAAAGGACACCTGTGATGGACACGGGAGGGGGGTGCAGGTGTGATCAAATGAGTTCCATCAAATCACCAACTCTCCCAACCCCCAGGTATAGAAGTTGGCATATTGGCTCTACCGAAGGCTGTCTCCGAAGGGAAATGTCATGAAAGTATAAACTGCTGCTTAGGCAGCACAAGTCCCGCGGGGGCGTCAACTTAAACAAAATTAAAAAAAAAAAATGTGCCAGCTTCAAGTTGGCAATTTTGAGTTCACTTCACTGTAGTCAATGACGCACCTTCACACAGTAAGCGCAATAGAGACAAAGAGGTGCCTTGCAGCTGCCAGAGAGAGAAAAGAGTCCTCTGAGATGAAATGTTAACATAAGAAGTGGAAATGGTTTGTCATAGTCGCAAGCTGGCTCTTTGGGGTTCACTTTCCTATAGTGAGTGAACTGTAGTGTGGTACCCTAGCAAAAGAGTCTCAATAAAATTAGAACGATCATTTAAAAAGGGCAGAGGGAGAGAGAGGCGTAGAGAGAGAAGGAGAGAGGGTTCTTTCTTTTGTGTGTGTGTGATAAGAAGCTTAACAAAAGTGGAAAAACGCTTTATATGGATGTGAGTTTTCATGGCAGGCTCAAGCCGGTACTCGGTTGCCTTTATTATAGACTAAGCTACTTTAGCAAGCAAAGGATAATGGAGAGACAGAGAATGCTGGAAACAACAGTCAGGTGGGGAGGGGGGAGAGACCTTTTGACAGGGAATGTTCTGTAACTAAAGCAACAATATACATTTTCTGTGTGGTTTTCACACACTATACTCCTTATGAGAAAGAAAAAGAATATGTTTCTCCCTGAACGGAATTTTTGAAGTTCTTTTGAAATGTGAGTTAATAAAAATATTAATTTTTACTTGCAAAATAATGTTGCATTTTATTTTATTTATTTTTTAAATTTATGTTTGAGAGGGACAGAGTGAGAGTAGGGGAAGGGCAGAGAGAGAGAGAGGGAGACACAGAATCTGAAGCAGGCTCCAGGCTCCAAGCTGTCAGCACAGAGCCCGATAAGGGGCTTGACCTCACGACCTAGGAGATCATGACCTGAGCCAAAGACCTACGCTTAACCAACTGAGCCACTCAGGTGCCCCAATAATGTATTTTATATTTACGGCCAGGAAAAGCCTGCGTACATAAGAGAAAAGCACAGCTGGAGTGTGTTGACATATGAATCATTTTAAAGTTTGTTTTCAACACATGGTAGTGGGAAAATAAGGGGAACTTGTTTATTGGCAAACAAAATAATCAGCTAGACTCCTTGTTCTTTTACTTCCTGAAATGTACATAGGGGTCAAGCAAGTCCAGAATTGGTGGGAGAAATTGAGGAATTGCAGTAAATAACTTGCCGCCTTATTTCCATTGTCAGCTTGAACTTTACTTAAACTTGTAGGTTTGTTTTGTTTCTTTCTACTTACATGGGACTCTATGGGGCCATTGAAAATGAGGTTTGGAAGAGACATTAAACATGACCTATTGACGGATGCCTGAATTTATTGGACAATATCTCCAACACACTGCACTCCAGCCACTTCTTGAATGATGGTACTCTCTTCAAGATGGTCACTTCCATCTTTAAATATCTTTGACCATTAGGGGAGCCTGGGTGGCTCAGTCGGTTGAGCACCTGACTCATGATTTTTGCTCAGGTTGTGATCTCACATTTCTTGAGATCGAGCCTCTGGTCAGGCTCTGCACTGACAGCACGGAGCCTGCTTGGGATTCTCTCTCTCTCTCTCTCTCTCTCTCTCTCTCTCCCTCTCTCTCTCTGCAACTCTCCCCAGCTCTCTCTCTCAAAATTCATAAATAAACATTAAAAAAAAAATAAATGTCTTTGACTATTAGAGTGAAAAGTCCATCTTCTTGTAATTAGCATACCTTGTCCTTCCATTTAGGTTTGTATTTAGCCAATTATGTTCTTCCTTCCCAGTATAGTCCTACTAATGTTTGTGGACAACTCTCATATCTTCTTCTGTTCTACAGGTTACAAATTCCCAGGTCCTTCACCATTGATTGTGGCATTTAAGGTTGACACTCAGTGGCTACTCTATAGTATTGGCTCCTGTTAAAATCATTAAGTATAAATCTCCCAAATCCTTTTTATTTTCATACATATTATCATAAGTAGTTACATTTATTATATTTTATTTGTGCTGATGGTTCACTAGATTCAAATATAGGGCATAATATTTATTCCTATTCAACCTCTTCTTACAAAAGTCTATGTTTTTTCCTGTCTGTGGAAATATTTTGAATTGAAACTGTGTCAGTCAACATACTTTATGTCATTCCAAGTTTTGTGTAACTCACAATTTAGCATGCTATGCATGTTCATGTGTATATGTGTGGACACATGTGTTTCCGTGTGTGAATATGTGTGTGGTTCTTCAGAGTGGGGTAGTGACTGAGAACTCCTTCTCTGAAATCACACAAATCTGATTCATATTCTGCCTCTATTACTTTTGGCTTGTGACCTTTGGCAAATGACTTAACCTTGCAAAATCTCTACTTCTGCTTATGTGAAATGGTTCTTACCTCAATGGATAACTATAAGTTATAAGAATAAGGCATGGTAATGTGTATATAGTGCTTGGCATGTTCCTGCCCCATAGAAGCAATGGAGGATAAATTTCTTTAGCTCACTAATTCTTAGGTTCCTGATTCATAAGATATAAAGACATAAAATGATGATAGTACTTTTCCCATTGAGCTGTTGGGGGAAATTAAAGGAGTTAATATATATAACAGGCTTAGAACAGTTTCTAGAATATCGAAGTTACTACAGGTTAGTTATTATCCTCATCAGTATTATTAATAATTAGTGTTAGTCCTACTTACACATATATAAAATCCCTAAACATAAACCGATTCTAGTCTCTATAACTTTAATTAGTACGGTGTCCATATTTTATTATAGATATTTAATTCTTTCAATTCAGGAAACATTTGTTTATTCTGATCGTTGTTGTGTATTGTGTAGGGCACAAAGCTACATGAGAAATGCTTGGTTCTCAAGGGAGATTCCAATCTAATTAGTTTCTGATTGAGAAGAACCTCTGGTTTCCAAGAAAGCTGAAAATGATTTTTCTTTTCAAAGAGTAAGATCTTCAAAATAACTGTGAGACTCTAATTTCCTCTTTTATGGAAGATCATCACACACACACACACACACATATATATATATATATATATATATATATCCTAGTATTTTTTTCATTTTCTCCAATAACTGAATGTAACTCTAACAACCATTACTGAGCACTTAGCAGGTGTGAAATGATGTGTGGGGTGTTTTTGAGATATAATTTCTCCCTCAGGAAGACCCTACAAGTCAATGAGCAGGGATATATGATCTTCTTACAGGAGAGTTGGCCTGAAAAATTAGGAATAATAAAATTAGGAACAATAATATCACCTACCAAAGTGTTTACCATCTGCTTGTCATGTGCGCTATTATTCTACTTCAGAATAATAGTGTACTTTTTACAGTAGAAATGGCTTGAGAAAGCAGTTGAGGTGGAGGAAGGCTATTGAGCCAGGTTGTGGATGAAAGCAAATTGTTTTTTATGTTTGGCTGGAGTATGGGTTATGGGTACGGGTAGGGAAACATTGAGGTTGGAGATCTAGCTGAAGCATTTTCTAGAGTGTTACAAAAACACAAAGAATTTTTTTTTTAATTATACACTATGTAAAGCTGCTTTATTTATTTATTTATTTATTTATTTATTTAAAAAAATTTTTTTTAACATTTATTTATTTTTGAGACAGAGAGAGACAGAGCATGAATGGGGGAGGGTCAGAGAGAGAGGGAGACACAGAATCTGAAACAGGCTCCAGGCTCTGAGCTGTCAGCACAGAGCCCGACGCGGGGCTCGAACTCACGGACTGTGAGATCATGACCTGAGCCGAAGTCGGACGCCCAACCGACTGAGCCACCCAGGCACCCCAAAGCTGCTACATTTTAATATACATTTACTTTAAGTCTTTTTATTTTTCTTACATATAGAAATTATTTAAACCCACCATGATAATTTTTCTATGCATATATGTTACCTCTCAGAATGTCCTCAAAAATTAAAATGATAAACTTGACATATTATCTGCTGTCTTACATAATCATATTTAGCTAACCAATTCCAGTTTTTCTTTAAGATATAACAACACTATATAGAAACAACTTCAGAGTAACTATTGGTTTCGAAACAATGCGTACATGTATTGTTTTATATTTTCTTATTTTTCATTATTGAAGCCTTTTAGCTTTTTTAAGAAAAATTTCATGATGCAATTTGGTAAATTTACTAAGTTTTTTATTTTGGGTTCTGAAAATGAGCTATGGAATATCATTATGAGGAAAAGAATCTAGAAAGGTTATATAAGACATCAGAATACTGGTAACAGCAAACATGATCACAAAGCATTTTTGTATTTGCTTTATTTTCCAATAACCAGCATATTTTCTGGCACTTAGTAGGCACTCCATAAATAAAAAAATAAACAAATATAGGTATATCTCATTTTATTGTGCTTTGCTGATATTGCATCTTTTACAAACTGAAGGTTTGCAGCAACCCTGCATCGAGCAAGTCTATCATTTTTCCAGTAGCGTTTGTTTACTTCCTGTGTCTGTGTTGCATTTTGGTAATTTTGCAGTATTTCAGCCTTTTTCATTATTATTCTTTTTGCTATGATGATGTGTGAACACTGATCTTTGATGTTACCATCGTTCTTGTTTTGGGGCACCATAAACCATGCCCTTATAAGTCAGATGATGAACTTAATTGATAAGTGTTTTTTGTGTTCTGACTCTCCACTGACCAGCTACTCCCCCATCTTTTCCTCTCTTGGAGCCTCCCTAGTCCCTGAGAGACGACAATATTGAAATGAGGCCAGTTAATGACCCTACAATGGCCTCTAAGTGTTTAAGTGAAAGAAAGATTCACACATCTCTTAGATTAAAAACTAGAAATGAGTAATCTTACTGAGGAAGGCATGTCAATAGCTGAGACAGGCCAAAAGCAAGGACTCTTGCATAACTTAGCCAAGTTATAGATGTCAAGGAAAATTTTGAAGAAAATTAAAAGTGCTACTCCAGTGAACCATGGATGATAAAGAAAGCAAAATAGGCTTGTTGCTGACATGGAGAAAGTTTTAGTGGTCTGGATAGAAGACCAAGCCAACCACAACATTTCCTAAAGCCAAAACCTAATCCAGAGCAAGGCCCTAAGTCTCTTTAATTCTATGAAGTCTGAGAGAGGTGAGGAAGCTGCAGAAGAAGAGTTTGAAGTAGCACAGGTTGGTTCACAAAGCTTAAGAAGAGAGACACCATCTTGATAACAGAAAGGTGCAAGGTGAAGGAACAAGAAGCTGTGGCAAGTTATCCGGAAGATCCAGCTGAGATATTATGAAGGTGGCTACACTAAACAACATAGTTTCAATATACATGAAACAGCTGTCTATTGGAAGAAGATGCCATCTAGAACTTTCATCTAGAGAGGAGAAGTCTTTGCCTGCCATCACAGCTTCAAAAGTCAGACTGACTCTCATTAGGGGCTAATGCAGCTGGTCACTTGGAATTGAAACCAATGCACATTTACCATTCTGAAAATCCTAGGGTCCTGAAGAATTACGCTAAATCCACTCTGTCCATGCCCTTTAAATGGAACAACAAAACCAGCATGGCAGCACATCTGTTCACAATATGGTTTACTGAATATTTTTAATACTTTTTAATGTTTATTTATTTTTGAGAGAGACAGACAGAGGACAAGTGGGGAAGGGGCAGAGAGAGAAGGAAACACAGAATCCAAAGCAGGCTCCAGGCTCCGAGCTGTCAGCACAGAGCCCGATATGGGGCTCGAACCCATGAACCGTGAGATCATTACCTGAGCTGAAGTCGGGTGCTCAACTGACACACACCCAGGCACCCCTGGTTTCCTAAATATTTTAAGCTCACTATTGAGACCTACTGCTTAAAAATAAAGATTCCTTTGAAAATATTGCTGCTCATTGACAATGTACCTAATCACCCAAGAGAGCTGATGGAGATGTACAACAAAATTAATGTGATTTTCCTGCAAGCTAACACAATGTTCACTGTGCAGCCCAAGGATCAAGGGGTAATTTTGACTTTCAAGTCTTATTATTTAAGAAACACATTCATAAGCTAGCTACAATATATAGTGATTCCTCTGATGGATCTGAATAAAGTTGAAAACCTGCTGGAAAGGATTTGCCATTTTAGATGCCTTTAAGAATATTTGTGATTCATGGGTAGAGGTCAAAATATCAATGTTAGCAGGAGTTTGGAAGAAGTTGATTCCAACCTTCATGGATGACTTTGAAGATTCACCATGTCAGTGGAGGAGGTAACTGCAGATGTGGTGGAAACAGCAAGGAACTAGAATTAATATGGAACCTGAAGATGGGACTGTATGGCTTCAAACTCTTGATAAAACTTGAATGGATGAGGAATTGCTTCTTATGGATGAGCAGAGAAAGTGGTTTCTTGGGGTGGAATCTCCCGGTGAAGATGCTGTGAAGATTGTTGAAATGAAAGCAAAGGTCTAGTACATAAACTTAGTTGATAAAACGGCAGTAGGATTTGAGAGCATTGATTCCAATTTTAAAAGAAATTCCATTGTGGGTAAAATGCTATAAAGCAGCCTTGCATGCTATAGAGAAATTGCTCATGAAAGGAGGGGTCAATTAATGTGGCAAACTTCATCGTTGTCTTATTTAAGAAACTGCCTACAGTCACCGCAACCTTCAGCAACTACCACCCTGATCAGTATGTAGCCATCAACATTGAGACAAGGCTCTCCTCCAGCCAAAAGATTATAACTCGCTGAAAGCTCAGATGATGACTAGCATTTTTAAACAATGCAGTAGTTTTTAATTAAGGTATGTACATTTTTTTTTTTAGACATAATGCCATTGCACACTTAATAGACCACTGTATAGTGTAAACATGACTTTTATATGAGCTGGGAAACCAAAAAATTCATTTGGCTTGCACTGTGTGATATTTGCTTTATTGCAGTCGTCTGAAACAAACTCTCAAGATCTCCAAGGTATGCCTGTAGTGAGACTAAAATTGGGAGTCTTATTTCCAAAATACTCAGGAGCACGAATCCAAGAAATACTCGAGTTTCTGTCCTTAGGCTGCTTCTCAACAAGCTATCTTGGAAATGGATGGTATTAGTGCTAATGGAGATTCATTAACAGTATGTATAGCTCAGGGCAAACAAAAGTTTATTAAGTAATATCAACTTTATTTAGAAATGGAAACCCATTAATTTTTTTCTTGCTGTTAATGATAATAGATCATGAATTGAAAATAGACTGTAGAGATGGAACCTATCTTAGAGACCATCTGGTCCACCTCACTGATTTTACAGATGAAGAAACTGAAGTTCCTAGTGATGGACTCATCTGTAATTCGTTAACGTTCGTGATTAGAAGCCGCAGTTCCGGGGCGCCTGGGTGGCGCAGTCGGTTACGCGTCCGACTTCAGCCAGGTCACGATCTCGCGGTCCGTGAGTTCGAGCCCCGCGTCGGGCTCTGGGCTGATGGCTCAGAGCCTGGAGCCTGTTTCCGATTCTGTGTCTCCCTCTCTCTCTGCCCCTCCCCCGTTCATGCTCTGTCTCTCTCTGTCCCAAAAATAAATAAAAAACGTTAAAAAAAAAAAAATAAAAAAAAAAAAAAAAAAAAAAAAAAAAAAGAAGCCGCAGTTCCTGACTTCCAGTTGCTCTTTCCCCCCTTATCACGCTGCCTTCCTGCTGTTAAGCTCTGTATGGAAATTATGTGAAGTGTCCATTTCACATATTTAGCAGTTGCTCTCTAAAACGATGTTATGAAACTACCGAATTTTCATTGGACCTGATGCTAACGAACACGGCATGTTGACTGATATTTCTTTTGTTACATTTGTCACATTTAAAATAATTCAATTGCAACTTTGACCATAGCCTCAGAACACCATAAGGTGAAGGACGTGTAGTATATTTCTGCCCTTTCCAGGCAAAACCATATGGAGGAAAACGATCTTTACCCTACTATAGGATAGAAAGGGTTAGCTAAAATATATGATATGCTTCAAGTCCTTAGTCAAGATGCCTCATATCACATAATTTGTTTTTCTTCCGCATACTGTCTTATGTACTTTTCTGGTATGAAACCAATACCCTATTTTTTGAATTTTTTTTTACTTTTGATTCTGGGAAGTCATTCATACTTGCTATCGTCTCTACTCTAATAGATATTCGTTTACAACTGTTAATCATTCTTCATGGCAGGGCTCCTATTTGAGCTGAGATTTAAAGAATGAGTGAATCAATAAATGATAGAATAGTGACCACCACTGCCTTTATTAGAGTGAAGGATACCTTTATTTCATGGTATGTTTTCATGGTTTCAGGGAAATGGAGACTCACTGTGAAAACAAACCCAGTTTCCTGCTTGCAAAGGTTAAACATTCATTTCTCGCCAAGCTATTAAACTGGCAATTATGTTTTTTAAAGTGTTTCTGCATCATGTTATGTTCCTGCCTTCGTATGATGTCCAACCTGAATTGACATGACTGGAACAGATGCTAAATGACTGTCCTCAAGTCACTTGTGTCCTATTTTACACTTCACTTCATGAACTGCGCTAGGCCAGGAGAACGTTCACTCTCCAGCTCCAAGTAACACCATATGTCTTCAAATCCATGGGATATAGGCTTGTGGTCAATTTACCTCCCACCTGATCTCACCGTTGCTTTCTTAAAATTTAAGTGGAAGGGAACTTACATAGCCATAAAAGTTTAAGTTACAAGAATATGTATTTTTATATTTAAGTTTTTAATAGAATTAATTTTTTATTAGTGTAGGTCAGGGAATAAGCAGTAATTTTTACCGGTTGGAGTATAATAGTGCAGAATATTTGTCAGTTGGTTTTGTGTAATGGGCTGAGGTTTGAAGTGTTTTTATACAGAAAGATTATGAAATTCAGATAGGGCTAACTTTTTTTAGAAAAGTCTTTTTTTTTTTAATGTTTATTTTTGAGAGACAGAGAGAGACAGAGTGCAAGCAGGTGAGGGGCGGAGAGAGAGGAGACAGTATCTGAAGCAGGCTCCAGGCTCCGCGCTGTCGGCACAGTGCCCAATGCGGGGCTCAAACCCATGAACCCTGAGATCATGGCCTGAGTTGAAGTTGGCGCTTAACCCACAGAGCCACCCAGGGGCCCCTTTTATAAAAGTCTTAATAAGCCTTTATTAGGTGTTATTTTGAAAAGGAAACATGCTAAACTATTGGGGCTACAGGAGGAATGATATTAAAATGGAAAGTAGTGGATGCAAGCAGCCCCCTGAATGGTGACAGGTAGGGAGGAAGTTTCCCATGGCTGTGAACTTCTACAAAGATGTGGCCAGTAAATCCTGCAGTTGCTTCAGTTTGCATTGGTCTTCCGAAGGGATTTCTATTTGCCTTTCTAAAGGGCACTTCCCTTGGAAAAGTGAAGCCTCTCTGATGAGGTCCGGCAGGAGTGGATCCTACTTACACATGACTCACACTGCCACTCAGAAACAAAGCAGCGAATTCAACCTCAGAAATACCCCCAGTTCCAGAGCACTCCATTCAACCCACTTTGCGCATAGTGAGGTCTGATGTGAGGATAAATGTTCGAGCTGTACTTTTGTGTAAAAACAGAGACATGCATAGTGCTTTTCCTGAAGGCCACTTTGAAAGAAATACTCTACCTATAATAGCAAGGAATCAGTGGTCACACTCCAGAAAACAGACCGACAAACAAAAAGACAAATCCATAACAGTGATCATGAAATCACCAGAAATTCTTTCACCATTTGGAGAGTATTAAAGAGGGTAAGAACCGTTTCCTCCTCATTATGAAGAAAGGATTGGATTCGTAGCATATTCATTCAACCTGCAAATATTTTCTGAGACCTGGAACCAGCACTGTGCTAGGCACTGGGGATAATGACCAAAGGTGGTGTCATGTTGATCGTGATGACTGCCTCCCTTGGGTGGTCTTGCTTTATAACTGAGAGGTCCTGGTACAGAGCCCTCAAATTGGGTAGATTGTAAAAGAGACTCCAGGTGAAGTGAATGCAAGAAGGAGGTGTAGAAGTGTGATTTGGTGGTGATAGGATTATCAAACACTTCCAAATGAGAAGAGAAGTCTGGGGGAATGTGGGGGGTAGCTGTCTAACCTCATTAAAAAAAAAAAAAGTCCTTTTCCCTTATCTTGCTTCCAAGGGGAGAGGGGTAATGAAAAAGGATGAAACAACACAAACATTCAGCTCATCTCCCCCGTTTGCAGGAAAGTTGCTCCAGATAAGAAAGGACATCAACTGGAATCTGCTAACTCCTAGACACGGTGTTCTATCTTCAAATATTTCAAATGGCTAATTGCATTGTTATTTTCTAATAAGCCAAGAAATCTTTCTCCTTTATCATTGTTCTAGTGACCAAATATTAAAATTCAGTTTTTTTCTTAAAAAGGGAAAGAAGCTAACACTTTATTTATTTATTTATTTATTTATTTATTATATGTGTATTTACCCCAAAGAACACACGTATTTATTTCACTAGTTCTCAGATATTCCGGGGAAAGTTAGACCAACTATTGCACAGAATTTGCCTTGCTATCTCTTGTACTCTGCCAGAATTTTCTTTTTTATTTAACTGCCTTATTTTTAATTTTACCTTCTTGCTCTAGGCTTTATATCAACTTTCAGTTTTCAATGTTTACACACATTAGGTATTTGTAGACAATTCTCGTGTTTCCCTTAGTTAGCCAACTGCACGTGTATTATTTATTCTTCTAATATTTCCTCTAGAGTAAATACCTCTGGTTCCTTAATTATTCCTGTTGATTTCTTCTGAACTTCCTGCAGCGTGTCTTTCTTTTTCTTATAATGAGATCCCCAAACTGAATGCATATTCCTGCTTCAGTCTCTCCTGAATCACAAAGAGGGGACTCTTCCCCTGTTCCATAACAATTTTCTTCTTTTGCATATGCAGGTCCGGAATAACAATGACCTTCTTTACTTCCCAAGTTTCAGTATGAACCTGCTCATAATTACTTTCTGGTAATATTTAAAGTATCTCAGAAATATGAACTCACTTCCCGTCTTGTGACTGCAGTTATTTGGTAGATTTGGGAAATTGTGATCCCACGTTTTTGGAGGCTGGGGCTTTCAAATCACTGTGTCATTCTGTTTCATGATGATCCAGCATACTGTAATCAGGTACAGCCGAAAGTCCTCTTCTGCAGCTTTTCCAGGCTTCCATTCCTTCCTCACTGATGAAGTGTCAGGAAAGGAAGAGGCCTGGCAAAGTGAATTCTTTCCGAAGAGGGAAGGGGCTTTCACATATGTGAAAGAAACGTGTCCAGCCTTTGGTTTATTCTCTAAAGAGGTTTCATATAAGTTATTTCCGTGACTCCTTCCTTTAGTCACTTAGAATGCTGCCTTAATGAATTTTCCTTAAGTATCATTTTAGAATGTTACTCTCAAATACTTCTGTGTCTTCCCATTGTTTATGTGGCAAAATGTACTTTTTAGCTCAGCTATTATAAGGATCCCTCTAAATGAGTTCAGCCTGGTGCCCACTTTCCCCTTTCAAAAGATCTCTGAGGGCATGTGTGTCTGTGCTTGTGTAAGTCACTGCGTCCACATTTTTGCGCATAAATTTCTGTTAACTGTATGACTTTGTTTTTGTACCTCTTGAACATCCTTGTAAAAGCCTACTAGAACTCCATTATTCCTTGTTCTTAGTAATATTCATTTGACCACATCACTTGCTGCCTTACACTTTTTGGTATCTCTTCACATATCCACAGTGCATCTCCCTTCCAAAATTGCAAGCTCTTTTAACAAGATTTTCATTTTCTTTATGTTGTTTGGAACAGAGGAAAATCTCTCAAAAAGAATGAGTGGAGAATGATTTCCCACATTATCCCTAATGCTGGAGGGTAATGAAAATACCAAGTGTTAGTAAGTGTTAAAGGCTCAGTTGTGAACCCTCACCCCTAAATTTATATGTTGAACACATGTACCTTACAACATGACCTTACTTGGGAATAGGGTCATTGCAGATGTAATTAACATACTGGAATAGGTTGGGCCCCTAAGCCAATATGTCTGAAGTCTTTATACAAAGGGAAAATTTGGACATAGAAACACACAGATGCTAGGAGAGAGGCTTGAAATAGTTCATTCCCTAGCATATTCCGAGGGAATATGGTCCTAAGACACTTTGACCTTGGACCTCAAATCTCCAGAACTGTGAGATAATAAATTTCTGGTGTTTACGCTACTCAGTTTGTGGTACTTTGTTACAGCAGCACTAGTAAACTAATATAATAAGAAACTAATAATACTTTTGGAACTAATGATGCCCAGTCAGTAGGGCTACCATTCATAGTCATATTTTTTCTTTCTTAAAAAATTCATTTATATTGCCTGAGAGACGACTATATTAAATTAATAAAACAGTCTTTAACATCTCTTTGGATACAGAGTGTTGTGAATCCTTTCTGAAAGACAAGCCCTCTCATTATGCCCAGAGCAGACAATTTCCTAAGTATATCTTCTGCTTTCATGGCCTTGACTTGTACATTTTTTCCCTCTGAGATTTCCCACTCATGTTGACATAGATTTGCTGTGCGTGGTGAAGTGACAAAATCAATGAAAAAGACATGTGACTCTCTACTTGTAAAAGGACTTTAGTTTTTCTTGCTTATTGTATAATGTAAGCCTACCAAACTATGTTTATGAAGTAGTTATTTCTTTGACCCGTTATATTCCGTGTGCAGCTTAGAGGCTTCTCTGAGAAATACCATGTGGCACATTTCCAAAAATTTCACTTTCGTAAAAATAAATTTATGTGACCCTAAAATGATAACCTTCCTGTCCTAATGATTCTAACAAATACGGTGGTTAAGTCAGAAGTTCAATTTGAAAGACATATATCATTGTTCTTTCATTTCCTCTTTCCATGAAAAAAAAAAATCCTATTTCTATCCAGAGTGCCAAAGGGTGTCTTTCTTTTTTCCCACATTCCTCACACCTATCTGAAATACATAACATGATTCAAAGCTGAAATGTCTGGGTCTAAAGTTATCTATATAAATATAACATTGCCTAAATTCTAAAGATACCCACTAACCACAAACTTACAATCAGACTTTGTAGCCAAAGAGTCATGTTATCAGCTTTGTCTTTTGAAAATGTGAGTGCCCCGTGGAGGGGAGTCCTAGGGCTGTGGCATTGCCTAGGAAAGAAATGATGAGGCTCAGATTAAGGTGTAGCTGTTTAGATAGTGAGGGGGAGCTAAAGGTGGTCAAATGGATAGAAATTGGTTTTCATTCACCTTGGAAGTTGTGAAAGAAAGAGAACTTGTTGTTAATCCCAAATTCATTTTTAGTAGCTTAACTTGTAAGGCTATTGACAGAGAAATCCAGTAAGAACTATGTAAGGTATTGTTCCTATTGTTTTTGTCATTATTTACCAGTCCAGGGAAACATAAAAAGAAAACCTATCTTCTCATCATGAAATGAATTCAAATGAATAGAATGAATGGATTTCCTAAAATTGTATTATTATTGGCTATATAATTTGAGAGAATAGTTTATACAAATATGGCCAAACATAAAAGTACAGGAAAAGGAAAATTTTCAGTAGAAAGAAATCAAAATTTAACAATTAAATTAGATAATTTATAATAAGATAAGATGAGGATTGCCGATACATTATGAGAAATAATCTACAATGCCAATCCACTGTTACTCCTGTGAGTTCACTGCTCATTGAGAGGTGTTGCCTTAAATATTTAAAAATTTCTTGAACTACACTTTCATTACTGGATTTCAAAATTAATAATCTAACTTTAGTCACCTATGTCATGTAGTTGGCCTGAAGTTACAGCTCTGGTGATCCCAGGTTAACATTTTACATTCCGGTTTTCGAAGAAAGTTGTTTTGTTTTTTATATAGGTGTAACTTTGAACATGTGATTATTGATGATTTTTTTTTAGGAGAAAATGTAAGCAGGTTGTAATTATAGGTCTTTCTTTTTATAGTCCTCAATGAACCACTATCCAAACAAATCTTTGTCAATTTTGTATAAAAAAGATACAAAATTCTATCCAAGGACAGTTAGGTTACTTCCATTTCCTGGCTATTGTAAATAAAATTGCAGTTCACATATGGCTGCATATATCAGATGGTAGCCACATTTGTGACAAACAGCAAAACGTATACAGAAAATGAATCACTATGTTGTACACCTGCAACTAGTGTAACATTGGGTCAACTATCCTCAAAAAATGTTTCTAAAAGATACAAAACTCAAAAACTTATTTAAAAAAAGTAACACGTGGAAATCATACATTAAAAATTATTTAAAATAACAGTGCCAGCAAGTATAGAGGGAAAAAAGAATGATTTTTCTTAAATTCTATACCAGACATGCTATGCAATTAATTTCCAAACTAAAACAAATGAGTTAGGTACCATTATACCTACTTCAAAGATAGAGGGGGTGCCTGGGTGGCTCGTCTGGTTAAGCATCAGACTAAGCATCTGACGTTGGCTTTCAGCTCAGGTTGATGGGGCCGGTTGAGGACAAAGTGCAAGCTAGGGCACCACCCCCACCCAAACAGGAGAGATGTGTGTGATATTCCTCAGGCACTCCTGGCTGCCCAAGGACAAAGGAAAGGAAAGAAAACCAATGCTTAACTGATAAAGATCACAGTCATATGGGACATGGGTCTCTGTCACTTACAAATATCTCAGTAAATTACTAGAAAAAGGTAATCTTATCAATAGCCCAGTCCCCAGAAACCTATAGACTCAGTTTCCTGGAATCCCAACATCACCCTTCCATAGTGATGTGGGCAACAAAGGCAAGAAGAAATGGCAGGTGAAATTAAATTTCCTTGTAACCTGCTGCCCATTGACAGATACTTGAGGCAGGCAGAGTTTCCAGGAACTCCTGACTGTCTTAATGTTAATGTTTTGCTTGAGGGAAAAATAACCTTAGCTTGACAATAGCAAGGCCTCGGGTGTCTTAGGAGTCCTCTTTAGCATATCAAAGTTCCTTTGGAGGCCTCCCACTTGACTTTACCTCCCCAACTTCATAGTATAAGAAGAGCAACCCTTCACAACCCCAGCGCAGCTCTTTCTGCCCACAGGTCCTGTCCCGGTGCCTTAATAAAATAGCCTTTTTAGCCCAAAGAAGTCTTCAAGAATTCTTTTTTTTTTTGGTCATCAGCTCTGGACCCCCCACCATCACCCCAAAACCTCATCAAGGTCACAATCTCATGGTTCAAGAGTTCAAGCCCTACATTGGGCTCTGTGCTGATGGTGGGGAACCAGCTTGGGGTTTTCTCTCTCCCTCTCCCTCTCTTCCCCCTCCTCTGCTTGCGTTCTTTCTCTCTCTCTCTCTCTCTCTCTCTCTCTCTCAAAATAAACAAATAAACTTAAAAAATTAAGAAAAAAAACAAAGCTGGAGAACAGAGGTTTGGAGAAGTTAGCCTGTTTGTCCAAGATTACACAGCTGATAACAAGTGAAAAACTGCCTCTGAATTCATATTCTTTTTCTTTTATAGCTTATGTATTTTTTTCAACATAGCATGACATATTTTCATAAGCACGCAAGCACATAGGATTACATAAACTGCATAAAGGTCTTTACCTTAGTTTCTTTTGTCCTTTTGCACACAATCCCACTAAAGTTTAGAAATAAATTTTTGCTTACTCCTTGCTCCTTGCTTCACTGGAGTTGATTTGTATATTTGTAAACCAGCATCTTTCTCAAGATTGAGTCTGAGAGACAGAAAAACAGTTCAGGATCTACTCAACATGTTTTATTTTTTGCTTTGTCAAACTTGAAAAAAATGATATACCCATATCTATATCTGTATGTTATAGTATACATATGTATGCACACATAATTAGAGAGGATGATATAACAGTTTGTAGGAGTTTTGTATATGCTCTTGATATGAATTCTTTATCTGGTATGTGTTATAGAATCTTCGCCGGTCTATGACTTGTCTTTCAACTTTGTTTATGGCATCTGTGCAGGGATACAAGAATAATTTAAATTCGAGGGTGTAATATTATCTTTATTCATTTTCTTCTAATAATTTCTAAATTTTTTATGTTTTTAATTCATGTGGTATTCTGTTTCTAAATGGTGTGAATGAGGTATTTACTTATTTTTAATATGTATTTAAAATACGGCCAATTATCGAATGCCATCTTTTGAAATGAAAACTGTCTCACTATTGTTGCTTAATGCTTTTGGCCAAATAAAATAATAAACAAATCAAGTTTTACTTGTTTCACATAGTAGAACATCTGGAGACAAGAAGCTGCTCATTGTTGCTTCAGTGGCTTCACAATGTCAGCTCTAGTCTGGAAATTTTCTCATCTTTTCCTCATTCTTGCTGCCTCCTGGTCGCAAGGGTGTTGTTGCAGCTCCAGCTATCGTTTTCTCCAATCTAACCAGAAGGAAGAGACAGAGGAAGGGGCAAGTGGAAATTCTAGCTGAAGTGTCTTTTATTTTAAAATCAATATAGTAAAATTTTTCCTGGGGGCTCCATCCAACAGATTTCTGCTTATATTCATTGGTCAGAACTAGGCTACATGACTCTTTGAGACAATTAATGACCAAATGTGAGGAAGTGTGCCATAATCATTTTAGACTAAGCTCAACTTATCTCCTATAGCTAGATTAGAACCCTCTACTCCCTAAGATAAAGGGATTGCTCATGCCTGAAGATTCTAGTAACAAAGAAGAGGGAGGTTGTATTTTAAAGGAATAGAATGATGTTTGCCACAGTTTACATTTAAACTTTCATTATTTGACTTATTATTTTTTAAAGTACTCTCAGCTTTTGTTTTATGTTTGTATGTATGTATGTATGTTTAAAGTTTTTATTTAAATTGCAGATAGTTAACGTAGTTTAATATTAATTTCAAGAGTCGAATATAGTGATTTGTCACTTACGTATAAAACCCAGTGCTCATCACAAGTGCCCTGCTTGATACCCATCACCCACTTAACCCATCCCCACCACCTCTCCTCCAGCAACCCTGTTTGTTCTCTATAGTTAAGAGTCTGTTTTATGGTTTGCCTCTCTTTCTTTTGTTTTCTATGTTCATCTGTTTCCTAAATTCCACAGATGAGTGAAATCATATGGTACTTGTCATTCTCTGACTTATTTCGCTTAGCATATACATGCTAGTTCCATCTACATCATTGCAAATGCAAGATTTCATTTTTCGTGGCTGAGTAATATTCCATTGTATATATATACCACAACTTCTTTATCCATTGAACAAATAATCCAGTTAAGGAGTTGGCGGGAGACATGAATAGACATTTTTCCAAAGAAACACACAGATGTCTAAGAGACACATGAAAAGATGCTCAACATCATTTATCATCAGGGAAATACAGGTCAAAACCACAATGAGATATCACCTCAGACCTGTCAGAATGTCTAAAATTAACAACACAGGAAACAACAGGTGTTGGTGAGGGTGTGGAGAAAGGGAAACCCTCTTACACTATTGGTGGGAATGCAAACTGGTGCAATTACTCTGGAAAACAGTATTGAGTTTCCTCAAAAAGTTAAAAATACAACTGCTCTATGTCCCAGCAATTGCACTATTAGGTATTTACCCAAAGGATACAAAAATACTGATTTGAAGGGACACATGCATCCTGATGTTTATAACAGCATTATCAACAATAACCAAATTATGAAGAAGCTCAAATATCCATTGACTAATCTCAGGTTTTAAAGAAATTGAGGAGATGAAGAGATTGATTTACTTACCCTACCTTTTAGATTCTCTTCCTCGGTGATATTATTTTATATTTCAGACTGCTCTGAAGCTTTAAGCCCTATTTTTAGAAGTCTTCACCTTACATTTAAATGCATTTAATGCTTGTCCCCACTCCTTTTACTATAATTACATTGACTCAAGGATTTTATGGTTATTTATGAAAAGCTCCTGAAAATATAATAGAGGTTTTGCACATTAAAAAAACAAGTTTATTTATTTATTTATTTTTGAGAGAGAGAGAAAGAGAGAGAGAGAGAGAGAGAGAGAGAGAGCAAGCCAGAGTGGGGCAGAGAAAAGCAAGAGAAATTCCAAGTAGGTTCTGTGCTTTCAGCACAGACCCGATGCAGGGCTCAAACCCACAAACTGAGATCATGACCCGAGACAAAGCCAAGAGTCGTACGCTTAACTGACTGATCCACCCAGACGCCCTGGTTTTGCACATTTGGAACTTAACATATCTTGGCTGAACATAGGATTATTCCATCATACCTTCTTTTCTTGAGGTTTTTTAGATGTTCACTCCTTTCTAGCACTAGGTATTTCTATAAAGATGCCTGAAGCCAGTTGGCTTTTTCCTCTGTCATCTTTTTATTTATTTTTAGCCTTGATTTCTAAATGACTCTATTTTTTAATTCAACATTCAGTAACTTTAACAATCTATATCTTGGTTTTGATTTCCCTTCACATTTATCTTGGAGTAATGATGAGTGATTTCAATCAGTAGGCTCAATCTTTTCTTATATTTGGAAAATTTTCTTTTTTAAAAAAATTTTTTTTAATGTTTATTTATTTCTGAGACAGAGAGAGACAGAGCATTAGTGGGGGAGGGTCAGAGAGAGAGGGAGACACAGAATCCGAAGCAGGCTCCAGGCTCTGAGCTGTCAGCACAGAGCCCGACACGGGGCTCGAACTCACAAACCTTGAGATCATGACCTGAACTGAAGTCAGTCATTCAACCGACTGAGCCACCCAGGCATCCCATGGAAAATTTTCTTAATCTATATTTATATTTTTAGTGTCTATTTATTTTGAGAGAGAGAGAGAGAGCATGAGCAGGAAAGGCGGAGAGAGAGAGAGAGAGAGAGAGAGAGAGAGAGAGAGAGAGAATCCCAAGCAGGCTCTGTACTGTCAGTGTGAGCCCCATGCAGGGCTTGGTCCCACGAACTGTGAAATCATGACCTGAGCCCAAATCAAGAATCAGACACTTGGGGCGCCTGGGTGGCGCAGTCGGTTAAGCGTCCGACTTCAGCCAGGTCACGATCTCGCGGTCCGTGAGTTCGAGCCCCGCGTCGGGCTCTGTGCTGACTGCTCAGAGCCTGGAGCCTGTTTCCGATTCTGTGTCTCCCTCTCTCTCTGCCCCTCCCCCGTTCATGCTCTGTCTCTCTCTGTCCCAAAAATAAATAAACTTTGAAAAAAATTAAAAAAAAAAAAAAAAAAAGAATCAGACACTTAACCAACTGAGCCACCCAGGTGTCCCTTAATGTATATATTTTTAAAGTCAAATAATTTTGATTGTCTTCTTCAGGAATACCAATTCAATATGCTTAGGATATACCTTACCTGTTTTCCATAGCTATCGTTTTTATTCTCAACCTTTTGCAGCAAGAAAGTCTTCTAGATTGATCTCAGATTGTTAGAAAGACCAGATGTAGACATCATGTAGATGAATCAAGCATGGTTTAATTCTTTAAAGGATATAGAAGAATTAAGTGAATAATTTTATATTTCAGATAATTCAGCAACAACTGAACAGAAAAAGATGTATACTTTCGATTCTCACCCTTTCACCTGAAAGTAAAACTTGTCATCGGTTGGCACATAGTACCGAGGTAATTTTGAACGAGTGAGCGTAATACTAAACCTTACAGTAGTTCACCTGGCCCCTTCCAATCGAGACTTATATACAATGATATGTACAAAAACTAGTTTGGCTAGTTGCTAGCATCATCTCAGCTAAACTAGATATACTTTATTAATGTCAGGATTATAG
Source organism: Lynx canadensis (assembly GCF_007474595.2). Lineage (NCBI taxonomy): Eukaryota > Metazoa > Chordata > Mammalia > Carnivora > Felidae > Lynx > Lynx canadensis. The sequence continues at coordinate 153,067,368 of NC_044310.1, read as the reverse complement.
GGTACATGCTAAAATGACAGTGTGGCAGAGCATACTTGGGCATGAATTCAATTCTAATCTCTCTTAACTCCTAAGGCAAGCTCTGGTGAAATGAAATTCTGAACTTGTAGCTTTATAACTAGAACAAATGGCAGGAACCCAGACATCTAGGAATGATGCTAATGGGCCCTTAGGTAAGTGGCCAATTATAAAAACTGTTCATACCCATTTTATTTTTCTTGGCCCTAACTTCCATGTACCTTACTGCTTTCTCAAATATACTCAAATACTGCTTTCTTTGTTGTGCTTCTTTTTTTTAAGTTTTTAACGTTTATTTATTTTTGAGAGAGAGAGAGAGAGAGAGTGTGTGAGAGAGAGAGAGAGTGAGAGTATAAGGGAGGGGCAGAGAGAGAGGGAGACACAGAATCTGAAGTAGGCTCCAGGCTCTGAGCTGTCAGCACAGAGCCTGATGCGGGGCTCGAACCCACGGACCATGAGATCATGACCTGAGCCGAAGTCAGATGCCTAACCGACTGAGCCACCCAGGCGCCCCTCTTTTGTTGTGCTTCTATGTGGCTTTCTATTTATGTCATTTTATGTCCTTCCTGAGCTATGTATGTACATCTTTTGATCTCTTCTGTCGTTTTACTGTATTTACTATAGCTTTTGTACCACTTCTAGGAGTTTTTGTTTTATTAAAAAGTGATCTTTCATTAAGTTTCAAATGTTCATAGTGATGTCTTTGGTAGGTGAGAAGAGGAGAAACGCGATATTTGAAAAATAATTTCAGATAATTTTCTAAAACTAAAGAAAGACACTTAGTGTTTGGATACAAAGCTCACTCTAAAAACCAAGAATGAAAAGTAAAAATAAAATGAAACTGATTTTTAGATTCTCTGAAGTGATCTTAAAGAAATTAAGGATAAAGATAGAATCTTTCAATATAATCAGAAGAAAAGAAATACTAACTTCATAGAAAGAAACAACAGCTAAATAATCAGATTTGTCACTGGTAATAATGGATGCCAGAAAACTGTGGGATAATAACTTTAAAATGATGACATAAATTAATGTCAACTTAGAAATTTTGCCCAGCTAGAGTGGGAGCAAAATTAAATTATTATCAAATATTCAGATATGTAAACCAATAAGCCCTATCTAAAAGCAAACAAGCAAACAAAAACCCAGACAGACAAAAACATAATCTGTTAAAGATGTATTTTCGATGAGAAAAAGTAAATGAGGAAAAGTAGAGAAGTGCTGGGTTACAAAAAATAACGGAACTGCAAACACAAAAGTTAGCAAAATTTGCTGGTTAAATTTAATTATCTATTCCCCATTAAAAAAAAAAAACATTCATTTTTGTAAAGGTAGAGCAATGAAAAGTTTTAAAGAGTTAACAAATGTTTACCAAAATATGAGATTTGAGAGAAAGTAAGTTTAAAAAACAGTAGAATTATTTCCTTGTGATGACTAAGAAGAGATTACAAGTACTGGATAGCGTAGACTTTAAAAAGTCTGTGTATACTAAAAACAAAGGTAACACTAAAAGATGAGAAATCTAATTTAGATTGTAAAAGTCGGCAATTAAAGAAATCATAAAATATTTATCAGTCTGTATTTTGAGGTACTATCTACATGAGATATATATGAGGTATATGGTATGTGTGGGTGATATACATGAACAAAAGCATAACGTGGTTAAAAAATAATGTCAAATAATGTAATCGGTAAATACAAGGTTTAAAAAAACAAAAATGGCAGAAATCATATAAAATAAAATGAAATTTTAACCTCCCCCCACAATTAAAAAGAGTAGAAGTGTCATTATGTAATGATAAAAAAGAGAAATACACCAATAGGGCATCGTATTTATAAGCTTATGTGCACTCAACAATCTAGCCCAATAATATATTAAAGCAACCAGATAAAATGGGAATAAGGGATTCAGAAATCCATAACGATAGTAGGAAATTTCAAATCTATCAGCCCTATCAGAAACCGATTAACCAAACAGGCAAAAAAAGTAGGTTACTCACGTTTTGAACAACAATACTAAAAATTTTGAGCTGATAGTTGTAAAAGAAATCTACTTTCAACAGTTAGAAAATTTATACTCTTTGCCGGTACTTTCAGAAGGTTTGTTAAAAATTACCAGGTATTAGTTTGCAAAGTTTCAAAGACTAAAAAATCAATACCAAACAACGTATTCGCAATAATGCCATTAAAGTAGAAAACAATGAGAAAAAGTTTGAAAAGTTTTTCATGTTAAGAGACATTTTAATGAACTCCTCAGTAATGGCTTCTTCAAAAAATCATAATGGAAATGACAAAATATTTACAACTGAGGAAATTGAGCATAATCAATATGCATCCAGCCCTGGGGCATGCAGTTAAAATAGCATTTTTATGTAAACTGACAGCTTCGAATGTTTTTGATAAAAATAGAAGAACAAATAAAACTAAGTAATATCCATAATCACCTAAAGAAGCAAGAAGAATTATACCTAAGTAAATACAAATGTCTAGCAAGGCAGAAAATAGTAAAGGCAAAGTGACATTTAATAAAAATATAGAATAATGGGACACAAATAAAAACACTAGTGAAATTTCAGGAAATAAAAAGCAGCACAAAAAATGTGTAATCTAAATAGCACGCCCGAATAAGATGTAAAAAAAAAAAATTGGGACTGAGCTCCGAGAACAATTAATTATGACAGTCTTTAAGTACCTTAATGAATAATATTCCCAACAGCAAATCTCCCCTCACGTGGCTGTTTCCGATAAGGACTCTAGTGGAATCTAAGAGCAGTTTAATTCCACATTAGAACTTTTGGTTTCAGTGAAACTAGAAGTGGCATGTTTCATTAAACAAATAGTTTCTGGAGATAGACAACCAGATTAGATGCCTTGGCCCACCAGTTACTAGCTTTGAAACCTAGGAAAATGTATCCTAAATCTCATCTATAAAACAGAGATAATAGTGATTGTATAATCCATGTAGACCGCATAGCATTGCTTTTAGTTCAGAAATAAGCAACTAGTAAATATTATAATTTATTATTATTATTATCATTATTGTTGTTAGAAAGAAAATGGAAATATATTGTTGGGTTACAGGAATAAAAATCTGGCGAATGGGACGCCTGTGTGGCTCAGTGGGTTGAACATCGGACTCTTGATTTCAGCTCGGGTCATGGGATTAAGTTCCTCGTGGAGCCCCACGCCGAGCATGGAGCCTGCTTAAGATTCTGTTTCCCTCTGCCCCTTGCCTCTGCTCCCTCCCTCTCTCTCACATGTTGTCTATTTTCTCCACAACTTAGAAAAATTTCCCTGGCTTTATGTCTATCGATCAGATATAAACTGACAGTCCTTGCTAGGATAGTTGTAATTTATACAAGAGAGAGAATGAGGACGAGGAGGAGGAGGAAGAGGAGGGGGCAGAAGGGCGAATATACATTACGCATGTGCATTTTTGTGTACACGTGTAGAGTGTATGTGGGTCACTCATTGGGAATATTGTATTTTCTAGTGTATGTGGGACCCTCATTGGCAATACTGTCTCTTCAGTTAAAGAAGATGTGTCACGTCTGTAGAGTCAGATGTGTGACATCAGAGAACTTGATACAATGCTGGACGTGTAGGTATTAAATAAGTGTCTTTTGAACTCAGTTGAAGTAAAAAGCAATATTCAAGTTGTTGATTTTGTATTAAAGATGGAATGTATATGGTGCACCTGGGTGGCTCAGTCGGTTAAATGGCCGACTTGGGCTCAGGTCATGATCTCACAGCTTGTGAGTGCAAGACCCGCGTCGGGCTCTGTGCTGACAGCTCAGAGCCTGGAACTTCTTCAGATTCTGTGTCTTTCTCTCTCTCTCTGCCCCTCCCCTGCTCACACTCTGTATCTCTCTGTCTCTCAAAAATAAATAAACATTAAAAAAATTTAAAGATGGAATGTATAGATAAACTAAGTAACAAAAAGCAAACCTGAAAAAAATGGGCATAATTTCGAGGCTAGTAACTCAGAACCATACAACAGGAGATAGAGGAAATTTTTCCTTTTCATGAAAGTGAGCGAGGCTATTTTTAATGTTTTGCAAAAACTTTATCTTATGTTTTCCTCCCTCATTGCCCCTTTTCACACTTCATTATATGTATCTATTCAGAATTTTTATTTTTGTAGAAGCAGAGAAAAAAAAATACCTACTATACAATTGATCAGAATGTTCATTTCAGCCTTTGTAAGATTTGTTGTCTTTAATTAGTTGAAAATAGTGAAAGGGACTTAATATGACATTAGTGGGAGTGTCTGAGGGCAAGATTTGGCCCCGAGATTTTTCCAACAAGTATTGCTGTATTTTACAAATGTCATATATTCTATATATGGTGACTGGGTTTTAATTTAATGTTCTTTTGAATTTTAAGAATAAAGATAGAATTATTTAAAGGAGCAAGTCTTGGTTGAGACTGCAGGTGTTAGGCATGAAATCGGCCATCTGTGTTCATGAAATGTTCCCGGTCTGCCACCTGTCAGGCATCCCTATCTAGGTAAGAGGCAGGACTTGGGGCCATTATGAGAATGTCTGATTCTGTAAGAAGCGTCAGCTAGTGCAGAGCTGAAAAGAGAAAGAGAGTGAATTTTCTGTAATCTTAATTTTCAAAACTTTTTACTACCAAAATGTAACCACAGAACATTATTAAAAAAAATAAAAGTTTAGGGGCGCCTGGGTGGCTCGGTCAGTTGTGTCTGACTTCTGCTCAGGTCACAATCTCATGGTTCCGGGCTGTGTCCAGACAGTGTGGAGGCTGGAGCCTGCTTTCTGTTCTGTGTCTCCCTCTGTCTCTGCCCCTCCCATGCGTCTACTCTCTCTCTCTCTCAAAAATAAACATTAAAAAAATTAAAAAAATAAAAGTTTGAATGTTTATTTGTCTTGATCTATAAAGATGATAAGGTGCTCTTGCTATCAGAGGTTTTCAAACTTTAACTGGTGTCAGTATACTCTTGAGATAACTGTTGAAATGCAGATTCTTATATACCAGGTCCAGGATTCAGGCACTGGAATAGGGCCTGGAAATCTCTATTTTAGTGTATAGATCATTCTAGAAAAGCTTGGTATGTTAGGTTGCTAGAGATGTTAGAACAAAATACCACAGGCTGGGAGGCTTAAAGAACAGAAATGTGTTCACAGTTCTGGAGGCTTGAAGTCTGAGATCAAGGTGTGAGCAGGGTGGATTTCTTCTGAGGCCTCTCTCCTTGGCTTTCAGATGACTGTCTTAAAGTTGTGTCCTCGCATTGCTTTTCCTCTGTGTATGTGCATCCCTGGTCTTTTTGTGTGCCTTAATTTCCTCTTCTTGTAAGAACAGCAGTCAGGTTGGATTAGGGCTTACCCAAGGGACTCATTTTAACTTAATCGCCTCTTTAAAGACTCTGTCTCCAAATGCAGCCACATTCTGAGGTACTGGGGCTTAGGGCTTCAACATATGAATTTTGTGGATGCAATTCAGTCCACAATAGGTGGTATATGTAAAAATACTCTCGAAGCCATTTCTTGATGACAATCTGTTTTGACATCTGAGACAACTCAAGCACTATATTGAGAATTCATCCTCTTCCAAATTGTTTTCTGAAAAGTAGCTGGCCTTCATTAACTCTTTTTGCAAACTTGCAAGACGAATAGAAATTGTGCTCTCCCATTAGTGCTTAAAATGTAGAATTTCAGGCTCTTATCTGAGTCATGATACTACTCTCCAGCCTTCCCCTAAAAGGACTCCTTGTGCACTGCCATGGAAGAGCTTAGATGTATATATGAGTGAAACAAAGACTCCCCCCACCCCAGAAATGCTGGGAAGTTTAATGAAAAGTGGAGCCCTCACTTAGATGACTGATTTGGAGGTGAAACCTTTCCATACGTCCCTGTACAAATACCATGGGAAGTGGGGACCCAACACGCTGTAGGCAAGAGTTGCGTTCCTAGAAGATTCTATGTAAAGGAAACTCTGAAGAGCACTTATACCACTGACATTACCGCAGTCACAACTTATTTGGATGCTTGAAACCATATTTATGGATTCAACCACTGCCTTCACTGGATGATCCGTCTTTGGGCTGTGCTATCAATATAGAACATGAGAGTAGGCTTTGCAACCATGTAACAGAAAATGATTTCCCCATGTGGTAGAAATAGGGCAGCAATAAGTTCTTGCCATATCCTGTTAGAAAAGCCCTCCAGAACAGATCTTATCACCAGCAGGGGACCAATGAGAGACATACACACTAAAAGAAACTCTTATACGGGCAGCACAAACGACTTCACAGGTCAAACATTTCTTGTCATGTGAAAAAGTCACAGAGATTCGTAATTTCTGAAATTGTTATATTTCGGTGTAAATTGTGACTTACGTGATAATAACCATTGCATAGATAAATTCAAAAATGAAACTAATTTGTTCAACCAAAGATATAGGCACCCATGACAACTGCACTAAAACACTATTTATTGAAGCATTTCCTCTGACACTGTATCAAGCTTCTATACTTTGCTTAACTGTCAACCACTTGTATGAACACCACATTAACAAAATGAAGAATAAAGTCACATCTAAATAATTCAGAAGAACAACATGAAATGACCAAATAATTTAATCAGAATTCACGTTTCCCTCATACAGTATGAGGATCACTGTATATTTCTTTAATTATAAAACAAATGCATGTTTTGTATAAAGGAGTCTGGCAGCTTTTAAAAAGTATCCACTGATAAGGATCATTATTATCATTTTTGTGTATATTTGTCCGTACTTTCCTATGGATGTGTTTTTCTTTAAATTTATTTAATTATAAATTCACTATAAAATTGCCTTCACAGCATACTTGACTTTACAAGGATGAAGGCAAGTTACCATCTAATTCAGCACCTCTAGCATTACTTAAAGGGAAAGGTCAACATTATATATATACATTATATATATATTATATAATTATAATTATATTATATATACATTATATAATTATATATATATATATATTATAAGCTCTTAAATGTCAGAAAATTGTCTTGTACATCTCGTTACACAATTGGTAATTGAGAATGACAATAATTGAAATCAGATATGAATGTTTTATTCTATACCAGGAAAAAATGAATAGAATGATTTGATTTGACAATGATTAAAATGATCTTAATAAGATATGTAGATTTCTAGTCACCCCTTCCCTCTTCCATGTTTTCCCCCTTTATTTTGTGGTGACCTCATTCTTTCCATTGTTTTCCTCCAGTACACTCTTCTCTTTTTGATTTTCTGGTTCTGCACTTAAAACAAAACAAACAAAACAAAACAAAACAAACAAACAAAAAAACAAAACACAAAACAAAACAACCTGCTCTCTCATTCCTTTGGTCTTCCCAAGACATGGGCTCTGTGTGTGGAATATGGTAAGTGCTCAGTCATTTGGTTTCTCTTAGCTATCTTCTCTAGCTACAGAAAAAGCATCAAAATATTTTATCTGGCCCCTAGACTATGATAGGTATGTAGATTCATATATACAGTGCCAGATCTGGGTAAGAAACCTAAGAATCACTTAGATCAGGAATGAAAAATAGGTTTCCTTCCAAGGTTTCCTTCCTTCCTCTCTAATTGACTTGCTGAGAGACCTTGTTTGCTACTTTGTATTTTCTACTTATCCCATATTCTGTAGCCTGGGAAATCCACCGAACTTATTGTTTTAAAAGCCAGAAATTTCAACTGTCTATTCCATTTTTCTTGTTTTTTTTTTGATATCTTAAAGCTGTTTCCAGTGACATATTGATCCCTGTCCCCATCACCAATTACCTACCTTCATATATGTTCCCTTCATGTTCTTTATTTCAGGAAACACCATCACAATTCACCCTGTTGCTTAAGGTAGAAATCTGGGAGTCACCCTTAACACCTTCCTCTCTCCTATATACCCTTTATATCCAAGCTATCAGAAAGTCTTTTTTTTTGTTTGTTTTTATGAAAGACTATTTTTCAGAGCAGTTTTAGGTTAACAGCAAATTAAGAGGAAGGTATAGAAATTTCTCATATGCCTCCACACTTGTGTAGAATTGCCCATTATCAATACCTTCCACCAGAACGTATAATTGTTATAATGATGAACCTACGGTAACACATCATAATCACCCAAAGTCCAAGTTTACAAAATGTTGTACATTCTATGGGTTTGGGCAAATGTATAATGACATATATCCATCATTATAGGGTCACACAGAGTGGTTTCATTGCCCTAAAATCCTGTCTTCCACTGATTTGTCCCTCCCCGCCTCCTAAGCCCTGGCAACAATGGATCTAAAAAGGTCTGTTACTCTCTCCATGGCTTTTCCTTTTCCAAAATGTCATATATTTGGAATCATGGTCAGATTGTCTTCTTTCACTTCACAATATGCACTTAAGTTTTCTCCATGTCTTTTCATAGCTTGGTAGCTTTTTTTTTTTTTTTTTTTAGTACTGAATAATATTGCATTGTCTGTCTGCATTGCATGTACCACAGTTTATTTATCCATTCTCCTCCTGAAACACATCTTGGTTGCTTCCAAGTTTTGGCAATTATGAATAAAACTACTATAAATATCCATGCACAGTTTTTTTTGTGTGTTTTTGTTTTTTTTGGACATAAGTTTTCGACTCCTTTGGGTGAACACCAAGGAATATGATTGCTGGATCATTAGGTAAAAGTTTCTTTTGCAAGAAACCCCCAAGCTGTCTTCCAAAGTGGCTATACCATTTTGTATTTCCACCGATAATATATGAGAGTACCTGCTGCTTCACAGCCTCACAAGCATTTGGTATCGTCAGTGTTCTGGATTTTGCCATTCTGATAGGTGTGTAGTGGGCATCTCATTGTTGTTTTAATTTATATTTCTCTGATGACATATGGTGTGGAGCATCTTTTCATATGCTCATTTGCCATTTGAATATTTTCTTTGGTAGGTATCTGTTAAAGTCTTTGGCCCATTTTTTTAATCAAGTCCTTTGTTTTTTTATTGTTGGGTCTAAAGAATCCTTTGTATCCAATATTTTGGATAACAGTCTTTTATCAGATATATCTTTTGCCCACGGTTTTTCCCAGATTGTGACTTGTCTTTTCATTCTCATGATGTTGTCTTTCATAGAGCAGAAGTTCTTTTTTTTTTTTAATTTTTTTTTCAACATTTATTTATTTTTTGGGACAGAGAGAGACAGAGCATGAACGGGGGAGGGGCAGAGAGAGAGGGAGACACAGAATCGGAAACAGGCTCCAGGTTCTGAGCCATCAGCCCAGAGCCCGACGCGGGGCTCGAACTCACGGACGGCGAGATCGTGACCTGGCTGAAGTCGGACGCTTAACCGACTGCGCCACCCAGGCGCCCCAGAAGTTCTTAATTTTAATGTAGTCCAACTTACCTTTTTCTTTTTTTTTTTTTTTTTTTTTTTTCACGGATCCTGCCTTTGGTGCTATATCTAAAAAGTCATTACCATATCTGATTCTTTCACATTTTTCTTAAGTTATCTTCAAGAAGTTTTCATAGTTATGTGTTTATATTTACATCCATGATCCATGTGTGACAATTTTTGTAAAGGGTGTAAAGATTATGTCTAGATTCAGTTATTTGCATGTGGTATCTATTTGTTTTACAATATTAGCTGAAAAAATGATTTTTTTCTCCACCATATTGTTTTTGCTCCTTTTTCAAAGATCCATTAACTATATTTATGTGCATCTGTTTCTGAACTTTCACATCTGTTCCATTGATCTATGGGTTTATTTTTTCACTAATATCACACTGTCTTGATTAGTGTAGCTTCATAATATGTCTTGAAGTTGAGTAGTGTCAGTCCTCAAACTTTGCTCTTCTTCTTCCAATAGTACACAGGCTATTCTGAGTCTTTTACTCTCCATATAAACTTAAGAATCATATTTTTGAGGGGCACCTGGATGGATCAGTCAGTTAAGCTTCAGACTCTTGATATTGGCTCAGGTTGTAATCTCATAGTTATGGGATGAAGCCCTGAGTTGGGCTCTGGGCTGAGCATGGAGTCTGTTTGGGACTCTCTCTCTCCCTCTCTCTCTCTGTCCCTCTTCCATTTGTGCACTTGGTTTCTCTCCCTCTCTCTCTCTCTCTCAAAATACATAAATAAACTTAAACAAATAATTATATATTTGATATCCATAAAATAACTTGCAGATATTTCTATTGGAAGTTCATTGAAGTGAGAAGTGACATCTTGATAATATTGAATCTTCTATTTATGAACATGGAATATCTTTCCATTTATTTAATTCTTTGATTTTGTTCATCAGTGTTTTATAGTTTTCCTTATATTAATCTTGTATAGTTTTTTAAATTTATACCTAAATATTTCATTTTTGGGGGTGCCAATGTAAATGATACAGTGTTTTTAATGTCAAATTCCACTTATTCATTGCTGGTATGTAAGGAAGTGATTACTTTTGTATGTTAACCTTTTGTCCTACAGCCTTGCTATAATTGCTTATTAATTCTGCAAGTTTTTTGTTGATTGTTCCAGATTTTCAACCTAGATGATTATGTCATCTCCTGCAACTTTGATATAATTGCTTATTAGTCTTGGCAATATTTTTGTGGATTCCTTCAGATTTTCTACACTGGCAATCATGTCATCTGTAAACAAAGACGGTTTTATGTTTCTTCCCAATATATATAACTTTTATTTCCTTTTCTTATCTTATAACATCAGCTAAAATTTCTAGTATGATGTTGAAAAGGAGTGATGAGAGGAGATATCTTTGCTTTGCTTCTTATCCTAGTGAAATTCTTTGAGTTTCTCATCATTAAGTGTGATGCTAGCTGCAGTTTTTTTTTTTTTAAGATAGTTTTGATCAAGTTGAGGAATTTCTTCTCTACTTCCAGTTTACAAAGAGTTTTTATGAATGGGTATTAGATTTTGTCAAGTTTTTTTCTGAATCTATTGATATGATCATGTAATTTTTCCTTTTTAGTCTATTAATGTGATGGATTACATTAATTGATTTTTGAGAACTAGTCTTGCATGTTGGGGATAAATCCCATTTGGTTATGGGTTATAATTCTTTTTTTATACACTATTAGATTCAATTTGCTAATAGTTTGCTGTAAATTTTTCATCTATGTTCATGAAAGATTTTGGTCTGTAGTTTTATTTTTTTGTAATGTCTGTCTGGTTTAAGTTTAAGGGCAATGATGGCCTCATAAAATGAATTAGGATGCATGCACTCCTGTTGCTTTTGTCTTTTGAAAGTGATTGTAGAGAATTATAATTTCTCCCTTAAACATTTGACAGAATTCATCAGTAAACCCATTTAGACATAGTTCTATGGATTTAATATCTTTAACAGATGTAGGGGACTATTCAGATCGTGTATTTCTTTTGTGTGAATTTTGGCAGATTGTGTCTTTTGAGAATTTGTTCTATTTCATATAACTTATCAAATTTGAGGACATGGAGCTGTTCATAGTATTCTTTCATTGTCTTTTAATGTCGATGGTATATATAGAGGTGTTCTCTCTTTCACTTGTGATGTTAGTAATTTTTGTTCCCTCTCCCTTTTTTTTTTCTTAGATACCTTGGCTACAGCCGTATCGATTTTATTAATCTTTTCAAAAGAACCAGCTTTTGGTTTCATTGATTTTCTCTATTGGTTTCTTATTTTCATTTTCATTGATTTTTGTTTTAATTTTCATTTCTTTTCCTCTCTATACTTTGTATGTAATTACTTCTCTTTCCAATTTCCTAAAGTGAATCTTAATGACCGATTTTTTAGTTTTCTTCTTTTCTAACATGTACAGCCAATGCTATAAATTTCCCTCAAAGCTCTGCTTTCACTGCACCCCACAAATTTTGATTAGTTTTTTAGATTTTTCATTTAGTTTATAGTATTTTTAAATTTCTCTTGAGACTTATTCTTTGACCCACGTGTTATTTAGAAGCATGTTTTTTACTCTCCACATATTTTGGAATTTTTCCCATTATTTTTCTGTTACTGATTTCAAGTTTAATTCCATTGTGGTTTATGGCAGATGTTGTAATGATTTCTATTTTTTAAATTCCTTAAGGTGTGTTTTATAGCCCATAATGTGGTCTATCTTGGTAAATATTTTATGTGAGCTCGAGAAGAATGAATTTTCTACTGTTCTTGGATGAAGTAGTCTACGGTTGTCATTTTTATCCAGTTGATTGATGGTGCCATTGAGTTCAACTATGTCCTTACTAGTTTTCTGCCTGCTGGATGTGCCCATTTCTGTTAAATGAGTATTGTAGGCTTTAAGTAGGGTAGTGAATTTATCTATTTCTCTTAGCAATTTTATTAGTATTTTCCTCACATTGTTACATTGTTTGATGCTCTGTTGTTGGGGGCATATATGTTAAAGGTTATTGTATCTTATTGGAGAATTGACCACTTTATCATTACATGATATCCTTATTTATCCATGATAATTTTCCTTGCTTTGAGGTCTGTTCTGTCTGAAATTAACATAGTAACTCTTGTTGTCTTTTTATAAGTGTTTATCCATTTACTTTTAACCTTTATGTATCTTTATCTTTAAAGAGTGTTTCTTGTAGACAAAAATACTTGAGTGCTGTTTTTTGATCATCTCTGACAATATGTTTTAATTGGTGCATTTAGATAATTGATGTTTGAAGTGCGCTTGATGTAGTTGGATTAATATCTACTATATTCATCACGGTTTTCCATTTATTGCCTTTGTCTTTGTTCCTCTTTTTATCTTCCATTCTTTTTCTGCCTTTTATGGTTTTAAATGAGTATTTTATATGAGTCTGTTTTCTCTCCTTTCTTTCCTTTCTTAGTTATGCTTTTTAAAAACTGTTTTTCCTACAGTTTGCAAGATACATTTACAGCTAATCCAAGTCTACTTTCAAATAACTCTGTACTATTTAATGGGTATTGTGACTACCTTATAATAACACAACAATCTTAATTCCTCCCTCCCATCCCTTGTATCATCACTGTCATTCATTTTATTTGTATATAAGCATACCTAAGCATTATATACATACATATATCTATTATATGTATAATATATACATATCATATATATACATAATTGAATACATTACATTGTTGCTGTTATTATTTTGATCAAACTTTCATCTGTTAGATCCATTAAGAGTAAGAAAATAAAAGTTTTTATTTTACCTTCACTTGTTCACTCTCCAATGCTCTTCCATTCTTTATGTTGACCTGAGTTTTGGGCTTGTACTCTTTCCCTTCTCTCTAACTAAACTCTTTCAATATTTTTTGCAAGATATGTCTACTGGCAACAAATTGTCTCATTTGTCTGCTAACACCTTTGTTTCTTCTTCACTGTTAAAAGATAATTTGTAGGTGCAGAATTTTAGGTTGATGGTTTTTTTCTCCCCACACTTTAAATATTTCACTCCACTCTCCTCTTGCTTGCATGGTTTCTGAGAAGTTTGGTGTAATTCCTACCTTTGTTCTGGTATAAGTAATATTTTATTTTTTCCCTCTGGCTTCTTTCAGGATTTTTCTTTATCTTTTATTTTTAGTAGTTTTAAAAACAGTCTAACTTATCGTAGTTTTTTTCAGCATTTACCCTGCTTGATGTTTTCTGAGTTTCCTGATCTGTGATATGGTGTCTGAAATGAATTTGGGGAATTTCTCAGTTGTTATTATTTCAAACATTTCTTCTGTGTCTTTTTTTCTTTCTCATTCTCTGGCATTCCCATTATGCATCTGTTACACTTTTTCGTAGTTTTCTCATAGTCCTTGGACATTCTGTTCTGTTTTCTTTTAGTCTTTATTCTCTTTGCTTTTCAGTTTCCAGTGTTTCTATTTATATATCCTCAAGTGCAAAGATTCTTTCCTCACTCATGTCCAGTGTACTAGTAAGCCCATCAAAGGCATTCTTCATTTCTATTATGATTATTTCTATTTTTGATCTCTAGCACTTCTTTTTGTTTCTTTATTAAGATTTATATTTCTCTGTTTACATTGCCCATCTGTTTTTCATGCTGTCTACTTTATTTATTAGAGCACTTAGCCTATTACTCATAGTCATTTTAAATTCTTAATCTGATAATTCCAACATTTCTGCCATGTCTGATTTTGATGCTTACTTTCTCTCCATATTTTTGCCTTTTGGTATGCCTTGAAATTTCCTTATGATAGCTGAACATAATGTACCAGGTAAAAGGAACTGTCTTACAGTCCTTTAGTAATGTAGCGGTAAGGTGATGGGAGAAGGGGCACATTCTATAGTCCTATGATTTAATCTCAGTCTTTTAGTGAGCCTATGGTTTTGAACTGTGTTTCTCAGTTTTTCTCTTCCAACCCCCAGGTGACACAAAAGGGCTAGAGTGGAGTGGAGTTGGGTATTTCCCTTCTCCCAGGTCAGTTAGGCTCTAATAATACCCCAGTCAGGCTTTGGTTGACTGGTTTCTCTTGGGTGTAGACCTTGTTAAGGTGAACAGAGTGCTCTGGTGTAAATAAGAATGATTCGTTTCCCCTTCCCCTGCAGGAAGCATGAAAGGATGTTTCTCCAATACTTACTGTGAGAACCTAGAAGTATATCTCACAATAATATAGAGGTTCCTCCTATGGGCCCCCCTGGAGATTTTAACTCTCTGAGTTGTGATACTCAGCAGTTCATCAATTATAGTTCAGGTTTTCCTATCCCTGTGCTGGTTTCTGCAAAGGTTTCCACTCATGAGTCTCTGCTCCAGTAAGCCATGACTCCCTGTGTTTTCTTGTGTGGATCTTGAATCTTGGGAGCAAAGGTTTTCCCTATGATCTCTCCTCTCTTATAGATCCAGGAAGAGTTGATGATTTTTCAATCTGTTCTGCTTTTCACTTATTGGTAGGAAGGAGTGGTGACTTACAAGCTCCTTACATGTGGAACTGGAAACTAGCCCTTCATAATCTGTTTAAAAAATAATTACCAGTCTTGTTTTATATCCAAAAATGTATTCTGAAGCAGGTCACTTATTTTTCCTTCTCTACTGATATGAATTTGGATGAAGCCACCATCATCTACTTCCTGAACTAATACTGAGGCTTCTTAATTGGTGCTTCCACTCTTGTCCACAGTTTAATCAGTTTTTCACACTACAGCAAGAATAAATCTAACATGAAGAAATCATTTCACTATAGCTACTTAAGGCTCTTTGATGACTCTCTTAGGCACCCAGAGCAACACTGTTTAACATGCATGGCTTAATACACCTGCTCAAACTGACTGCTGCTCACTACTCTAAACCCATTCAGAACTACTTCTGCCCTTACTCTAGCCACAAATTAGGCAAATAATTGAGTCCAGCTTTTTGCCATCTCTGAGCCTTCTTACACACTGTTACACCCTAAGTCTCATTAATTCTTCTGGTCTTAGTTTTATTATTTCTTTCTCAAAAAGCTTTCCCTGACATACGAATCTACATACTGCATGCTATTCTTCTTCATAGTACTTTATTCTTTAAATTTACAGCACTTGTCATCATTTTAAATTAACACATTAATGTGTGCACCTTTTAAAATATATGTTCTTTTGTTAGACTAATTGTGAGTTTAGAGGTCATGTTTGTTTATGTTTAACTAAATAAAATCCATGAACTTTCTTTTTTAACTTTATTAATTTTGAGAGAGAGAGAGAGAGAGAGATCACAAGTGGGGGGAGGGGCAGAGAGAGGGGGAGAGAGAGAAAGAGAGCGAATCCCAAGCAGCCTCCACCCTATCAGTGCAGAGTCTAATGCAGGGCTTAAACTTATGAACCGTGAGATCATGACCTGAGCTGAGATTAAGAATCGGGTGCTCACCTGAGCTGGGAGGCCATTGCTTCCGTTCTTACAAAAGAAAAAAAAAAGCCTAAACAAACTGAAAGTCAATGACTTCTTGAATCCAAACTAAATTTTGAGGGGAAAATCACCACCTCAAAATCTGGGAAGCCAAGTGAGTCCAGAGAGGCACAACTGAGATCTGTGCACCTGAAGGAGAATATACTGGAGCCATAACTGTTAGAAACACTTAAATGGCGTGAATAAATGGCAAATTGCTGGAATATGAGTATGAATGAGCATGAGAGTGAGAAACACCTTGGGGGTACAGTCTCAGAAAGCAGGGGAGCACAGTTTCATGAGTTATTATCTCTACAAACCCCATTGTGGTTCTAAGGATACAGAGCTGAGAAATATCCCTTTAAGCATATGGTAGGGATAAGGGAATTTTAATCATTGTGAAATATCATCAAAAAAAAAAAAGAGGAATTAATAGAAGCTTATTCAAGCTGGGGAAGGTCATTTTTCCAGTCCCCTTTACCCTTCCTGTCTCACATATATGTAAAGGAAAAAAAAAAAGCTGTACCTCTACAGAAGCACTTGCGAAGGTCACAGTAAGAGACAGGCTCAT
The DNA here is from genome assembly GCF_007474595.2 of Lynx canadensis. NCBI lineage: Eukaryota > Metazoa > Chordata > Mammalia > Carnivora > Felidae > Lynx > Lynx canadensis. The sequence continues at coordinate 153,050,972 of NC_044310.1, read as the reverse complement.
TAAAACACAGAAATTTAATCATAAGATTATAGAATGCTTCACTTCCCCATACCTTATCACCTCATCAACAAGACTGCAGTATAATAACAGTGGATTACCGCTGAAAGAATGGAAAGTGTGGAAGAGTATTCATTGTGAAATACATCTTATGAAGAGTCCTCCATAAGAAAGGCCAAATCTCCAAGGAAAAAGACTTCACTGGAGTATTATCACAGGTGGGGGAAAAGCATTTCTCACACTTCATTGCATTCTTATCTTCCTTTTCTTGACTGAGGGAGAAAGCAAAACAAAACAAAAATACGTAGTCAATAGATGCCAGGACTATAAGGAAATAGACTAGGAGTGATACAGTCAGGGAAAGGAAGTACTGGGGAAACACTTGTGAAGGTCATAGCCCCAAAGCACAAGTCCCTAAGGAACTGAGAGTTAATAAGAATGTTATGGGATTCTCCCCTTCTCCCTATATCTTACCACAAGGCTAACAAGTATCCAGCATAATAGTGTATTACAGTTAAAAGTGCTGTAAGACACAGATGTTCTCTGAAGAAGAGTACTTAAGGAAGCCCAAGGTCAAGAAAATAGACAGAAAATAAAGATAATAGAGGAATCTAGAGTCCCTGGAACTTATAACTACAGAAACATTACATACACAAGACAAGACATTTAAAATAACTATGACTTCCATGTTAAGGTGTTTAATAGGAAAAAATAAACATATATAAGAACAGAGGGGTAGTGAAAGCAGTGAGATAGGAACTCTAAAAAAGATAAAAAGAAATGCTAAAACCAAAAACATTGTGGCAGAAATGAAGAATGCCTTTGTTTGACAGACTCATCACTAGACTGGACACAATGAAGCAAAGAAAGACTGCTAAAAGAGAGGGCAATAGAAACTTTTCAGTCTGAAATACAAAAGGAAAGTTGAACAGAACTTCAAGAATTGTGAAACTATATAAAAAACTATGACATACGCGTAATTTTAATATAGAAGAAAGTGAGAACAAAGAAGAAGAAATATTTGAAAAAACAATGGCCAAGAGTTTTTCAAAATTAATGACAGACATGAAATCACAGATCCAGGAAGCTCAGAGGACAGGTAAATGACAACAAACCACACCAAAATGACACAAATAAGCAACAGTAACAAAAGAGCTATACATATTGTTTTCAAACTGCAGAAAACCAAAAGCAAAGGAAATACTGAAAAAAGCCAGGGCAAAACTAAGAACTAGAGGAACAAAGGTAATATTTCCAAAGGACTTCTCATCAGAAACTAGCCGCAGAAAGACAGCAAATTACAATATTTAAAGAGTTGGAAGAAAACCCCCACTAATCTAGAATTTTATGTTAAACAAAATTAAACTTCAAAAGTAAAATAGATATAAGACTTTTCCAGATGAGCAAAAACAGAGAAAATTCATTACCAACAGACTGGCTCTGTAAGAAATGTAAGACATTCTTTAGGTAGAAGGAAATTGATCTAAGTCAGAAATTCAGATTTATGCAAAGAAATGTGTCACAGAAGGAATAAATGAAAGTAGTAAAACACTTTCAGTTTTTTTTTTGGTCTTAATTGGAATATGTAACTGTTCATTTACAGTAATGTAATAGTTATAATATATTGGATGATTATAGCAAAGAGATAAGTGAAGTAATTGACAGGAATTTTATAGAGAATGAGAGGAAGAATTAGAAATACCGTGTTATAACGTACCTGTATTACACATACTGAAATTACAAGTACCTTGTGTTTACAAGGTACTGATGCTATACATGAATGGTGTAGTTTTATTTGAAGATGGATTTACATTATTTAAAAATGTGCATTGGAATCTTAGGACAATCACTAAAAAAATAAAGAATTAAAATTGATACTTTGAGAAAAAAATAATATAAAATCACATAAAATGCTCAATTAAAACTAGAGAAGACAGAAAATGAGGGAAAATAAGTAGCAAAGAATGAATGAAGAAACAGTTAAAAACAATGAAACTATATCAACATTAAATTAACTATATCAATAATCATTTTAAATGTAAATGGTAGAAATAGATGCATTAAAGATAGATATTAGCACAATGTATGAAAAAATAAACTTAACTACATATTTTCTGTAAGAAACTCACTTTAAATATAAAGTCTCAGAAATGTTCAAAATAAAGGGTTGGAGAAAAATGTACCATGCTAACAAATAAAAATAAAGCTGGGGTACCTATATTTATTTCAGGTAAAGCAGTCCTCAAAACAAGAAATATTCTTAAGAATAAAGAGTTCATTGCATAATGAAAAGGGGTTAATTTTCCAAAAGGTCACAGTCCTAAATGTATATACATCATAATACATGAGGAAAAAACTGATAGAACAGTAAGAAAAAATAGACAAACCTATTATTGTAGTTGAAGACTTCAAAGCCCTCTGTTGGTATTTGATAAATCAAGCAGGCAATAAATCAGTAGGAATTTGTTGACCTGAAGAACATTATCAATCAATATGACCAAATTGACTTTTATAGAATACTCCAGTTAACAACAGCAGAATATATATTCTTCTGAAGCTTATATGAAATATTCTGCAACATATACCATATTCTTGGCCATAGAATACACTTAAATAAATGAAGAAAATAGAAATGCTACAAAGTGTATTCTCAGACCACAATGCAATTAAACTAGAAATCAATAACAGAAAGCTAGGAGGAAAAAAATCCCCAAATATTAGTAACTAACACACTTCAGAATAACACCTGGGTCAAATAAGAAGTCTCAAGAAAAATTGAAGAAATATTTTGAAATAAATATGAATACAATTTATCAAATTCATGGACTGCAACAAAAGCTTTGCTTAGAGAAAACCTATAGCCCTAAACATTTATCTTAGAAAAGAATAAAATATTTAAATCAATAACTTGCGTTCCCACCTTAGAGAAAGAAGAGTAGTTAAAACCTAAATTGAGGAGATTTTTAAAAAGAAAAGAATAGAAGAAGTTAAGATGGCAGAGCTCATGGAAACCCTGAGCTTGTCTTGTCCCTGAAATGCAGCTAGATCAGCACCAAACCATTTTGCACATCTAGGAAATTGATCTGAGGATTCACACAACAATCTGCATAACTTGAGTCACAGAACTCAGCAGGTTTGTGAACTGGGGGAGAGAAAATCCATGGAGGGTAGGGAGCTGTTTCTCTACTCTCTGAACCTCTGGGACTGTGTGATTGCATGAACATTTTCTGGGACAAGATGGCACCCAGCTATTGTTCAGTGAAACCCTCCTTCCCTGCAACCCCCCCCCCCCGCAGTCAGCAATGGTCCAAGCTGCAGGGGTCTCTGAAGTGTGGGGTTTTGAAATACAACTCCATCTGAGATAAAACTCTGGCAGGAGGTGCCACCTGACAGGTGGACAGCTTGGGCATGGAGGTGGGGAGTGGACGGAGGCTTGGGACAAAGGAAGGGCGATTGATCACAAGTCCCTGAGAGCATGAAGTTCCTGTGCCACTGGCTAGGGAGCTGGATGAAGCCATTTCCACCTTTCTAGGGCATGCTCATGCACTTGCACCTGCACTCACACCACTGATCCACCCTTGTAAGCTAAACAGCGCCACCTACTGGGGAATGGAGCCATTACACCAAGCCCCGCCCAATTGCACCCTCCAAGCACATCCCCTAAAAGACCAGCACAAGTCACTTCACCTGCTTAGTGTATATAGACTATAGAAGTCTTCATAGATTCACTTCTGAATGTACATCAGAAACTGGATGTAACTTCATTTGGGTTTCATTTGGTTTGCTCATTCATTTATTTGTTTGTTTGCTTCTGTTTTTGCTTAAGTTGTTCTCTGGTTTTCTTTTTAAAATTTCTTTCTTTCTTTTTTTCCTCATTTCTGGATACATAAAGAGAAAAATATATTTTTATTTTTATTTTTTTAATTTTTATTCTATTTCATTTTCTTTATTTCATTTTATTCTATTTTATTATATATATTTTTAATTTTTATATTTTTCTTACTTTTTTTTCTCTTTTCTTTCCCTTTTTTTCTCTATTCTATCAAGCTTCTTTCAACAAGCAGACAAAAACATATCCAGGATCTAACTTCCTTTATTTGATTTTTTTATTTTGTTTGTAACTTTTTAATTTTAATTTTTTAATTTATTAAGTTTTTCCTCCCTCCAAAATGAAAAAACGAAGGAATTAACCCCAAAAGAAAGAACAGGAAGAAATGACAGCCAGGGCTTAATGAACACAGTTATAAGCAAGATGTCTGAACTAGAATTTAGAACCACGATAACAAGAATACTAGCTGGGTTTGAAAAAAGCATAGAATCCCTTTTTATGGATATAAAAGAAATAAAATTTAGTCATAATAAAATTAAAAATGCTATAACCTAGGTGCCATCTTGAATGAATGCCACAGTGGCAAGGATGGACAAAACAGAGCAGTGAATCAGTAATATAGAAGATCAAATTATGGAGAATAATAAAGCAGAAAAAAGGAGGAAAACAAAGCCAAAAGATCATGCACATTACAAGACTTGGAGACCTCAGTGACTTATTAAAAAGGAAAATCATTTGGATCATAGGAGTCCCAGAAGATGAAGAGAGAAAAAGGGGCAGAAGCTTTATGTGAGCAAATCATAGCAGAAAACTTTCCTAACCTGGGGAAAGACACAGGCATCAAAATCCAAGAAGTACAAAAAACTCCATTTAGAGTCAACAAAAAGCAACCACCACCAAGGCATATCATAGTCAAATTCACAAAAACACAGACAGGGAAAGAGTTATGAAAGCAGCCAGGGAAAGAAGTCCTTAACCTATAAGGGAAGAGAGAATAGTTTTGCAAGAGACCTATCCACAAAAACTTGGCAGGCCAGAAAGGAATGGCAGGATATATTCCACATGCTGAATCAGAAACATACACAGCCAAGAATTCTTTATCAAGCAAGGCTGTCATTCAGAATAGAAGGAGAGACAAAGAGCTTCCCAGACAAACAAAAACTAAAGGAGTTTGTGACCTCTAAAACAGTCCTGCAAGAAATTTGAGTGGAGAAAAGACAAAACAAAACAAAAAAGAACAAGAGTAGCAAAGACTAGAAAGGACCAGAGAATATCACCAGAAACGCCAACTGTGCAGGCAACACAATGGCACTAAATTCATATCTTTCAGTATTCACTCTAAATGTCAATGGACTAAAGACTCCAATCAAAAGACATAGGGTATTAGAATGAGTAAGAAAACAAGACTCATCTATATGCTGCTTACAAAAGACTAATTTTAGACCTAAAGACTCCTGCAGATTGAAAGTAAGGGAATGGAGAATCATCTATCATGCTAATAATGGTCATCAAAAGAAAACGGGAGTAGCCATACTTAGCCAAACTAGATTTTAAAATTAAAACTGTAACAAGAGATGAAAAAGGGCATTATATCATAATTAAGGGGTCTATCCATCAAGAAAATCTAATAATTGTAACTTTTAAGACCCCAACATGAAAGAACCCAAATATATAAATCAATCACAAACATAAGGAAATTCATTGATAATAATACCATAATAGTAGGGGACTTCAACACCCTATTACAGCAATGGAAAGATCATCCAAGCAGAAATTACACAAAGAAACAATGGCTTTGAATGACACACTGGACCAGATGGATTAACAGATATATTCAAAACATTTCATCCTAAAGCAGCAGAATACACCTTCTTCTAAAGTGCACACGGACCATTCTCCAGAATAGATCACATACTGGGTCACGAATCAGCCCTCAGCAGGTACAAAAAGGTCGAGATCTATCCTTGAATATTTGCAGACCACAATGCTATGAAACTCAAAATCAACCACAAGAAAAAATTCGGAAAGATGATGAATACTTGGAGATTAAAGACCATTGTACTAAAGAATGCATGAACTAACCAAGAAATTAAAGAGGAAATTAAAAAGTACATGGAAGCCAATGAAAATGATAACACCACAACCCAAAACCTCTGGGATGCAGCAAAGGTGGTATTAAGAGGGAAGTACATAGTAATCCAGGCCTTCATAAAGAAGTAAGAAAGATCTCAAATACACAACCTAACCTTACACCTGAAAGAGCTGGAAAAAGAACAACAAATAAAGCCCAAACCCAGAAGAAGAAGGGAAATAATAAAGATTGGAACAGAAATCAATGATATCAAAATTAAAAATAAAACAGTAGAGCAGATCAATGAAACCAGGAGCTGGTTCTTTGAAAGAATTAACAAAATTGATAAACCCTTAGCTCTATTGATCAAAGAGAAAAAGGAAAGGACCCAAATAAATAAAATCATGAATGAAAGAGGAGAGATCACAACAAAGACTGCAGAAACACAAACAATAATACGAGAATATTATGAGCAATTATATGCCAACAAATTGGGCAATCTGGAAGAAATGGACAAATTCCTAGAAACGTATAAACTACCAACACTGAAATGGGAAGAAATACAAAATTTGAACACATTCATAACTAGTAAAGAAATTGAATTAGTAATCAAAGATCTCCCAACAAATAAGAGTCCAGGGACGGATGGCTTTCCAGGGGAATTCTACCAAACATTTAAGGATTTAACATCTATTCTTTAGAAGCTGTTCCAAAAAAATAGAAATGGAAGGAAAACTTCCAAACTCATTGTATAAGGCAAGCATTACCTTGATTCCAAACCAGACAAAGACCCCACTAAAAAAGAGAACTACAGACCAATTTCCCTGATGAACATGGATACAAAAATTCTCAACAAGATACAAGCAAATCAAATCCAATAGTACAGTAGAAGAATTATTCATCACAATCAAGTGCAATTTATTCCTGGGATGCAGGACTGGTTCAATATCTGCAAATAAATCAATGTGATACATTACATTAATAAAAGAAATGATATGAACCACATGATCCTCTCAATAGATCAGAGAAAGCATTTGACACAATACAGCATCCTTGTCAATACAAATCCTCAAGAAAGTAGGGATAGAAGGATCATACCTCAAGGTCATATATGAAAGACCCACTACTGATATCATCCTCAGTGGGGAAAAACAGAGCTTTCCCCCTAAAGTTAGGAACACGACAAGGGTGTCCACTCTCACCACTGTTAATCGACATAGCGTTGGAAGTCTTAGCTTCAGGAGTCAGAGAACACAAAGAAATAAAAAGCATCCAAATCAGCGAGGAGGAAGTCAAATTTTCACTCTTCACAAAAGACATGATACTCTGTGTAGAAAACTGAAAAGACTCCACCAAAAAACTGCTAGAACTGATACATGAATTCAGCAAAGTCACAGGATATAAAACTAATGTACAGAAATCGGTTGCATTTCTATGCAACAATAATGAAGCAGCAGAAATAGAAATCAAAGGAATTGATCCCATTTACAATTGCACCAAAAACCATAAGATCCCTAGGGATAAAACTAACCAAAGAGGTGAAAAATCTATACACTGAAAACTATAGAAAGCTTACAAAAGAAATTGAAGACACACACATAAAAATGGAAAAACATTCCATGCTTATGGATTGGAAGAACAAATATTGTTAAAATGTTGTCACTAACCAAAGCACTCTACATATTCAATGCAATTCCTATCAAAATAATGCCAGCATTCTTCACAGAGCTAGAACAAGCAAACCTAAAATTTGTATGGAACCAGAAAAGAACCTGAATAGACAAAGCAATCCTGAAAAAGAAAACCAAAGCTGTAGGCATCACAATTCTGGACCTCAAGCTGTATTACAAAGCCGTAATCATCAAGTCAGTATGGTTTTAGCACAAGAACAGACACATAGATCAGTGAAACAGAAGAAAGAACCCAGAAATGTACGGCCAACTAATCTTTGACAAAGCAGGAAAGAATATCCGATGGAAAAAGGACAGTCTCTTTGGCAAATGGTGTTGGGAGAAGTGGACAGTGACATGCAGAAGAATGAAACTGGACCACTGTCTTACACCATAATAAATAAAATAAACTCAAAATGGATGAAAGATCTAAATGTAAGACAGGATGCCATCAAAATCCCAGAGGAGAAAACAAGCAACAACCTCTTTGACCTTGGCCACAGCAACTTCTTACTTGACTTGTCTCCAGAGGCAAGGGAAACAAAAGCAAAAATGAACTATTGGAACGTCATCAAGATAAGAAGCACAGCAAAAAACCAAAAAAACAAAAAAACAGAAAAACAAAAAACAATCAGCAAAACTAAAAGGCAACTGACGGAATGGAAGAAGATATTTGCAAATGACATATCAGATAAAGGGTTAGTATCCAAAATCTGTGAAGAACTAACTTATCAAACTCAACATCCAAAAAACAAACAATCCAGTGAAGAAATGGGCCAAAGACATGAATAGACACTTTTCCAAAGAAGACATCCAGATTGGTAATAGACACATGAAAAAATACTCAACATCACTCATTAGCTGGGAAATATAAATCAAAACCACAATGAGATGCCACCTCACACCTGTCAGAATGGCTAAAATTAACAAGTTAGGCAACAACAGATGTTGGCAAGGATGCAGAGAAAGAGGAACACTTTTGCACTGTTGGTGGGAATGCAAACTGCAGCAGCCACTCTGGAAAACAGTATGGAGGCCCCTCAAAACGTCAAAAACAGAACTACCCTATGACCCAGTAATTGAACTACCAGGTATTTATCCAAAGGATACAGGAGTGCTGCATCCAAAGGACACAAGAGTGGGGCACATGCACCCCAATATTTTGGAGCAGCATTATCAACAATAGCCAAATTAATGAAAAGAGCCTCAAAGTCCATCTACTTATGAATAGATAAAGAAGATGTTGTATATATGTACAATGGAATATTACTCAATGATCAAAAGAATGAAATCTTGCCATTTGCAACAACATGGATGGAAGTAGAGTGTATTATACTAAGTGAAATAAGTCAGTCAGAGAAAGACAAATTATCATGTGATTTCACTCATATTTGGAATTTAAGAAACAAAACAGATGAACATAAGGGAAGGGAAGCAAAATAATATAAAACCAGAGAGGGAGACAAACTATAAGAGACTATTAAATACAGAGAACAAACTGAGGGTTGCTAGAGGGGTTCTGGGTGGGTGAAAAGGCTAAAGAGGAGAGGGGCATTAAGGAGAACACTTGTTGAGATGAGCACTGGGTGTTATATATAAGTGATAAATCCCTAAATTCTATTCCCCCCACCAAAAAAAGTAACGAGTAATAATATCAGAGAAGCAATCAATGACATCAAAAATAAAAAAAGTAGGGGCGCCTGGGTGGCGCAGTCGGTTAAGCGTCCGACTTCAGCCAGGTCACGATCTCGCGGTCTGTGAGTTCGAGCCCCGCGTCAGGCTCTGGGCTGATGGCTCAGAGCCTGGAGCCTGTTTCCGATTCTGTGTCTCCCTCTCTCTCTGCCCCTCCCCCGTTCATGCTCTGTCTCTCTCTGTCCCAAAAATAAATAAACGTTGAAAAAAAAAATTAAAAAAAAAAAAAAGTAATAGTATAATTTAACAAAACCAAAGGTTGGTTATTTGAAAATATTAAAAAATGATAAATATTTAGTCAACTTAACCAAGAAAAAGAGAGAATATAGTAGTTTCTCTTTATTCATGGTTTCGCTTTCCATGGTTTCAGTTACCCTCATTCAACTGCAGTCTGGAAACAGGTAATCCTCCTTCTGAGGTATTGCCAGAAGTTCAGTTGCAGCCTAATGCTACATCACCGTGCCTACATCATTTGCCTCATTTTGTCTCATAGAAGTAGGCATTTTATCATCTCACATCATCACAAGAAGAAAAAGGGTGAGTACAGTACGTTTGAGAGAGGCAGAGAGACCATATTTACATAACTTTTATTACAGTGTTTTGTTCTGATTGCTCCATTTTATTAGTAGTTATTGCTGTTAATCTCTTCCTGTGCTTAATTTATAAATTAAACTTTATCATATGTATAGGAAAAAAAAAACAGTATATATACAGTTTGGTCCTATCAGCAGTTTCAGTCATCCACTGGGGGTCTTTAAATATATTCCCTGGGTGTAAGGGGGGGACTACTCTACACAGAATTTACCAGTATCATAAATACAGTGATGTTATTACTATGAATCCCAAGACCATTAAAGAATAATAAAGGAATATTTTGAGTAATTCTATTCACCAAATGTATTAATTAGATGAAATGGATCAATGGTTAAACTATCAAATATCAAACATGAAAAAAAATAGATAATCTAAATATGACTATTTATAATCTATTAAGGATATTAAATCAATATTTAATTATATTTTTCCAAAAGAGAAAGCACCAGGCCAGGGTCATTTCACTGGGATATCTAGCAAATATTTAAGGAAGAAATTATATCGATTCATTACAATCTCTTCAGAAAAATAGTAGCAGAGGGAACACATCCTAATTTATCCGATTAGGCTAGACTTATCCTAATACCAGAACTAGAGAAAGATATTGCAAGAAAGTAAAAATACAGAACAATGTATATCATAACTATAGAAAGTATTGTAATCAAATATGAGCAAATCCAATCCAATATTGTGTAATGAAAATATTCATTATAACCAAGTGGAATTTGTTCCTGACATTCAAGACTGGTTCAACATTTGAAATCAGTCTGTGTGATTTATCATGTCAATAAGCCAAGGGAAAAATATTATGATAATATCAATTGATGAAGAAAAAGCATTTGACAAAATTCATCACTCATTCAAAATAAAATCTCAGCACACTGGTAAGTGAAGTGAACTTCCTCAACTCCATAAAAAAACATCTAATAAAAACTCACTGCTAACATTATGCTTAATGGTGAGAAACAGTATTCTTTGCCCCTAGGATCTGGAACAATGAAATAATGTCTTCTCTCGGTATTCCTACTTAACACCATACTAGAAATCCTACTAGTACAATAAGACAAGAAAAGGAAATAAGTTGTATATGGATTTCTAAGTAAGAAGGAAAAGTGTCCTAATTTGTGAATGATGTTATTGTCTTATATAGAAGGTTCCAAACCATCCCCTCCCCCCCCCCCGCCCCAGGAATGAATATGCCTGTATATCAGGGCCACAGGATTAATATATAAAAGTCAATTACTTAAAAATATTCCATAAATAAACGATTGGAATTTGAAAATTTAAAAAGATCATTAACGATAGCACCAACTGCCCCTTCCCCCCTACTTAAAAGTAAATCTAACAAAATATGCACAAACCTGTATGTAAAACTACAAGACTAAAGAAAAAAATCAGAAGAACTAAAAGAAAAGGAAAGATAGTCTCTGATCATGGATCAGAAGACTCAATATTGTTAAGATGCAATTCTTCCCAACATGATCTACAGATCCATACAATTCCAATCAAAATCACAGCAAGCTGTTTTTTAGATATTGATAAATTGATTCTAAAATTCATATGGAAAGGCAAAAGATCTAGAATAGCCAGCACAATACCAAAGATGAAGAAAAACAAACCTGGAAGATTCACACTACCAAAAATCAAGACTTTAAAGGTATAGTTATCAACACAGCATGATATTAGCAAAAGAATAGACATTTGGATCAATGGAACAGAATAGAGGGCTAATAAGGAGATCCACACAATTATAATCATCTGATCTTTTTTTTTTTTTTTTTAATGTTTATTTATTCTTGAGACAGAGACGGAGCGTGAACAGGGGAGGGACAGAGAGAGAGGGAGACACAGAATCTGAAACAGGCTCCAGGCTCTGAGCTGGCAGCACAGAGCCAGACGCGGGGCTCTTAACCCATAAACTGTGAGATCATGACCTGAGCCGAAGTCAGATGCTTAACTGACTGAGCCACCCAGGCGCCCCTCATCTGATCTTTGAATAAGAACAAAAGCAATTCAATGAAAAAATAGTCTTTCTCAATAAATGGTGCTAGAAGTGTTTGATGTCAAATATAGAAATAAAATGAGACACGTACTTTAGATATTTCACATAAATCAACACTAAGTGTATAAGAAAATTAAATATAAAACACAAAAATCTTTATGAGCTTGAATTTTTAATACAGCACAAAAGCATGATGCATGAATAAAAAACTAACTTGATGAGTTGTACTTTATTAAAATAAAAATTTTCTGCTCTACATTCTGCTCATTGCTAAGGGCATGAAAAGTCTCAGTCTGGGAAAAAGTATTTGCCAACACACATCTAGTAAAGGACCGTTATCCAAATATACAAAGAATTCTTAAAATTCACAATAAGAAAACAGAACAACTAAAAAACGGCAAAAGATCTAAACAGAAATCTCACTAACAAAGATATTATGTATGTTCATAAATTGTGACAAATGTACCACTCTGGTGGCCATGTTAATAATGAGGGAGGCTCTGCGTGTGTCGGGCAGGGAGGATATGGGTTATCTTTTTACTTTCTGCTGAGTTTTGCTGTGAACCTAGTTGCTATAAAAAATAAAGTTGATTTAAAAATAAAGTAAAATAAACTGAATCTGTACCTGAATAATTTCACTTCCTTAGCTACATAGACTGGGACACAGAAAAAAATATAGAATGGGGAAATGAAAAAAAAATCAACAGAGAAAAAGTAGAAGATATGCAAATGAAATATGCATATGAAAGATGCTTAACATCATTTGTCATTAGGAATTTGAAAATCAAAACAAGGAGATACCATTACCCCTTATTAGAATAGTTGAAGTCCAAAGTTTACAACCAAATGCTGACGGCTCATGGAACAATAATAATCTTTGTCCATTGATGGTGAAAATGCAAAATAGTACAACCACTTTGGAACACATTTTGGCAGTTTCTTACAAAGCTAAATATAGTTTTATCAGATCATTCAGAAATTATGCTCCTAACTGTTTACCTAACTGAGTTGAAAATTTATGTCTACGTGAAAACCTGGTTAACAATATTTACAGTATTGGTAATCATCCCAATGATTGAACTGGAAGAACCAAGATGCCTTTCAAGGGATGAATGGATAAACATACTGTAGTACATACATTGATACAATGACTTATTCCTTTCTGATTTGGATGCCTTTTCTTTCCTTGTGTTGTCTGTACAACCATACAGTAAGTGATAAAAAGAAATGAGTTATCAAGCCACATAAAGACATGGGTGAATTGTAAATGCATATTGGTAAGTGAAAGAAAACAGTGTTAAAAGGCTATGGCTATGTACTACATGATTCCAATTATGTGAATTTTTGCAAAAGATAAAACGATACAGATGATTAAAATATTAGTAGTTGGCAGGGTGCTGGAGGCACGGGGCTTGAACTTGTGAAACACAGGGAATATTGTACGATGGTGAAATGGAATAAACTGCCATAGAAAATAAATATCAATGAGTCCATACTACACATAAATGATTGAATAAATAAATAAATGGAGAATAGCCAAATTCCTATACAGAAGAGTTTCAGATAATTTATGTACTTACTCTTCCCTCAAGGAAGTGGAGTATAACTCCGCACTTGTTTTTTTTTAATTTTTTTTCAACGTTTTTTATTTATTTTTGGGACAGAGAGAGACAGAGCATGAACGGGGGAGGGGCAGAGAAAGAGAGGGAGACACAGAATCGGAAACAGGCTCCAGGCTCCGAGCCATCAGCCCAGAGCCTGATGCGGGGCTCGAACTCACGGACCACGAGATCGTGACCTGGCTGAAGTCGGACGCTTAACCGACTGCGCCACCTAGGCGCCCCCGACTCCGCACTTTTTAAATGTGGGCTATGCATCGTGACTTCATTTCAAAGAATAGAATATGAAAAGGGAAAAGAAGAAGACATTTGCAGTGGAGAAACCTGACAAATACTACCCCAGCTAGTTAATCAAGATTAATATCAACAGCAATAAATCATGCTGATAGTATGCATTCTTGATATAATGTTACGAAAATGGCATTTTACCTGTGTTCTTTCTCCCTCAAACACAAAATTCCTGTGTAATGATGAAGAGATGATCCGACAAATCCTAATTTAGGGTTGTTCTACAAAATACTTGACCAGTACTTTTCAAAATGTCAAGGTCATCATAAACAAGGAAAGTCTGAGGGACCTAAGAAGACATACCTTCTAAATGTAAGTTCGTATCCTGGATGGGCTCCTGGAACATAATGTAAAATATAAGGAATTAAACTTCAGTTAATAATGTATCAATATTAGTTCATTAATTATAGAAAATGTTTCATACTAATGTACTATGTTAATAGTAGGGAAAATAGGGTATGGGTTGTATGGGAACTCTGTGTACCACTTTTGCGATTTTTCTGTAAATCTTCAACAGTTCTCAGATAATACATTTATATGCCAAAAAAGAATACGAGAGACTTTCACTTAGAAAATCTTTATTGAGCCAATGATTAGTGGCTGCCTAGTAGGCTGAGCTGACAGGAATTCTGAGATCCAGTTGAAGATCAGCAGTGTCTCTACAGATTAAAGCTGTTTGTTAACATTTTTGGTGGGATGTGAAGTGCCAGAGGGCAGGATTAGGAGGAAAACGCCATGAATTTACATCTGATAATAAAATCCCCTCGATTCATACTCGAAGTAATTGAGGCCCATAAGAGCTGTAGGTACCAAAACTAAGAGAATTCCTAATATTGGTCAGATGTATTACAATTGCAGATTTTGACCTAGGTTGTACTCTTACCCCAGCTTACTGGCTGAGTCACCTTGCACGAGTTCCTTCGAAGGGTTGGCCGTTGTTTTTTATATTGATAATATGCTGGGCGCTGAGTTCCGGGCACTGTTCTAAACACTTTACTATGTATTGACTCATTTTATGCATACCCACATGCACACACACCCAGACACACGGAACATTTATGAGGCCAGCTCTATTATTTTCCCGTTTTACAAACAGGTTGCCCCAAGTGGGCAAATATCAGAGCCAGTAGTCAAACTTTAGTAGTCTAGGGCCAGTGTCTACATCCATAAGATGTAACGTGTGGTTATCAAAAAATACAAGAAATAAAAAGCGTTGGTGAGGATGTGGAGAAAAGGGAACTCTTATGTACTGTTATGTACTGTTAGTAGGAATGTAAATTGGTTTAGCCACTATGGAAAAAAGTCGGGAAGTTCTTCAAAAAATTATGAAATAGAACTACCATATGATCCAGCTATCCCACTTCTGGGTATTTATCCAAAGGAAATGAAACGAAGATATCAAAAAGTTATCTGTACTCTACTGTTCACTGCAGCATTATTCACAATAGCTAAAATATGGAAATAGCCTAAATGCCCATTAATATATAAACGAATAAAGAAGATGTGAGATATCGATATTTACTGGCATTTTACCACTGTGCTCCATACTTACCACCAAGTCTTCATGAAGGTGTCAGCCTGAGACCTTTTATTATGCAGTTTTAGCTTAGTTTTAAAGATTTATGTGTTGAACTAGACTTTAAAAAGGATATGCTCTGATAATATTTGTAACAATTATGATAATAAAACATTTGATCTTCATTGAATATTGGTGGCACAACTGGCATTGGGTTAAATATTTGCATTTATTAAGATGAGATTATTATCTCACCCATTTATATATTTTTTTAATTGAGAGAATCAGGGCACACACTGACTAAAAGAATGTGCCCAAACCCATGCTGCTAATATGTCTGACAGCAACAGCTTAAACCAACGTGTGCTTAATCATAGGGCCATGCTCTTAACTACTATTGTACAGCAAGATGCCTTTTCCCCAGTCTCCAACTGAACTATAAATTACACATGCAGGTTTGCTTATTTAAGATATAACACAGATGAAATTGTTAGCATGAAGTGCAATTTCCTGATATGAGTCTTCTAGGTTCTCTGCAATTATTTCAGAGAAAGCTTGTTACTCTGCCTTCATCTTCTTGCTATTTGGGAATTCATTGCTCTGGATAGTGTTAAAAATTACTCCAGTAATAAGAGTTTGGACTTGCTATTCCTACTGTGTGTAAATATTAACTTATCTGTGCAAATGTGTACTGTTTACAAAACGTATGCATGCCAACATTTTTTTATATTATCACAGAAAATAAACAAAGATACTTAAGCAGTCTCTATTTTATGTTGGGGTTAGCCTTTCAGTGTTCAATAATACTGTTTGCTTCTTTTGAAATGATTTACTTATCAATATATTATGAAACAGAAACCGTTATCATTGTTTCCAGTTGCAATATTATTGGATACTCATGTTTACTTTCTGAAGCATTCTACTCAGAATAGAAATACAAAACATTAGTGCAGGCTTTGTTAAATTTGCCACTTCTCTGATACATGGAAAGTACTTGAGTTGAGGACAGCATTTCAATGGTACTGAAAAACCTCAGAGACTCTTCAAACAAATAAAGACTTTTTGTCATTCTCATCTGTATTAGACTAGCAAATTGAATCAAAACTCTTTGACAGTGCTAAATTTTCCGATTTCCCCCTAAGACTACCTTTGCCTTCCCAGCTAGGGCAACTTTGTATTTATGGGTCAAATGTATTTATTTATTTTTTTAACACAAAAGGTATGTACTTGCATTTATATATATAAAATGGTAAGCATAGATGCCTTTAATCTGTAGTATACACAGTATATATGTCTTTATGTTATTACAAGAACTAAAATCCCAGTGAATAGAGTTGAAGCAGAAAACAGAAACATTATGCCCCAGTGACCAAATCAATTAGCCATACATGTATGAACAACAACAACAAAAATTCTGTTTTACAGGGGTATTTGATATTTGTGTGGGAACTGTTTAATTTTTTTACATTTTATCAACTTGTATTTGGTTTTGAATTTTTTTCCTTCACATATAAAAGCCTCCTTCATTGTGCCCCTTCAGTTAAAACATGCCATAATAATAGTCCAGGCTTATCATTTTTCCTCTTCTACTTTCCATTATTGCTAGCAGCACGACAGCTCTCCTATCACCCAGGGTTACAACCTTGAGTCCATCTTTGATTATCTCTCTTTCTACCTTGTGTCTAGGACCTTTCTATGTCCTGCCATTTCTTTCTTTTATAATGTTTGAAAAGCTAGTTTCTTCTTTTTGGTTTCCACCACCAAGACCCCAATCTACTTTCTTTTATTTTCTTTATTTCTGCTCCAACTATTGCAATCTTCCACATTCTTGCCTCCATATCTTTCTTCTTCCATCTCAACTACTAGGTTGCTGTAAAGTCCATGTATCTATTGGCACGTCTAAACCAGAGGAAAGAAAATGGCTTAACTTCAAAATGAATGTATTGAAAAGCAGAAGCCACTGTTTGTTAAAGGTACAAACGATTATCAACATTTCAAAAAGTGCATCCCATGGAACTTTTAGTCTTTTAAGATCTTACACACGCGCGCGCACACACACACACACACACACACGCACACCTGTGCTCAAATAATCTTGGGAAATGCTGCATACAATATCTTCTCTTAAAGAGTCAAACTCACACCAGCTTACTCAAAGTGGTGGGAAGTCCTGTGGGAACATGAATCTTTTTTTGTTTGTTTGTTTGCATTTTAAGACAATATTTCCTAAATTTGTTTGACAATATAATCATTCTTACACTTTTTTTTTTGGTATAACAAGAAAGGCACATTTTGGGAAATGTCTATTCTATTCTATCACCTTCATCTATTTACATTTTCTCTTAAAAAGAAGAGCAAAGCCTGGGATTGCCTTAATTTAAAAAAAGGTAGAGACTTCACCAAACCACAACCACCATGCCAGAAACCAAAAGAAAGCCTGATGTACCAGGAACAGCTTTGTTAGTGACTTATTTTTCCTTATTCGGAGATTTATACAGATGATTTACACCCTAGTGGCTAATTTGGAAGCATTTTCACTGCTGTCTTCATGGAAATCTTTCTCAATTGTGTCAAATCAAGAAATAATATTTCTCATCTCCAGGCTTCACTGTCAAGCTTTCTAACATCTTCCTGCAGTCTATATGAAAAAAAATGAAGCAATGAACAACAAAAAAGTCTTTCTATACCAAAAGCTTAATGTCTTGTTATCTTTTAATGTAAATTCATGTCAGTCTGGGACAGCGTTTACTATGCACTCTACAGCTCACTGTTTGCTGTATAAGCTTAATGAATTTGCCACTGATCAATCAGAGTATCACAAACTCTTTATGGAGCTTACTGTGTGGGAAGTGTAGCTCTCAGCCACATTATCTGACAAAAGTGTCTATATAAGCAGTCATCCTGAAGTGCTGATTCTGTTATTTGATTTGGGATTAAACAGTCTGTTGCAAGCCATCTGCTTTCCTATGCATGCGTCCTTGAGAGGTTAGATTTCTACTGATATTGCCCCATAACTTTAACTGGTATTTGAAAGATCAGAATTAGCTTAGACATATGCCACTGAAATTGCTGGCCTTATCCTACAGGACTGTCCAGACTTTGACGTGGGGGCCCAAATCAGGAAAAAGTTTGCTTTCCTCACATTGTTGCTGATTCAGAATTCCTGCTGCATTTGGCCAAGTGCCGTGAGACTTGAGAGGACTTGCCTGACAAAGTTTTACAACAGTTCATGCTCCTGACTGTATGAAAGTGTGCACTGGCTGCTCGAGCCATGTCTCCTGATGACTCCCAAAGAACGCACTCCTCTAGCCTGTGCCTGATTACTCTGCAGAAACTCCTGTGGTTTCTGCTATCTCAGCAACTTCTGGAAATACCCTACTGAAAACGTACATATGTAGTAAGTACAAGTCTCTGACTTCATATTTAAAATAGAAAATGGTTGTGGTTCAATTCTAGGTAACCCAATCAAATAAAAGCCTAATTCATTGATAAACTGACTATTCTCAAAGTACTTCTTGTGTGGGCTTCTATGCATAGAAATAAGGATTTTTCTTTGGATGAATATGTGCTGAAGTGGATACGTTTGGGAGTTCCCTGAGGTGTACCCCATTAATATTGCCTTGGCTTGGGATCTGAACCCCACGTCTTATCTACTTCAATCAAATGTAAGAGAAGGCCAGAGGGCAAAAGGTGAAGGAAGAAGACAATGTGGGCCGTGAAAATAACTGGTTATTTACTTAGTTATTCATTCATTTTACTGTTTTATTTCTCTATGTTCCCAGTCTACTGATTTCCCTCCATAACTAGCAGGAACTGAAAAAAATGGAAATAGAGAATACAGTCTAACAAAAATATATGAATGGATGAAACTATGAACCAATGAGTATTTGAGCACAAATCTGATGACTGGTGCTATACTAGGTACTGACATAAAAGGGTGACCAATCTGAGTATGATCTGAGATTGAGGCCAATGCCCCCAGGTACATAGGGAATTATAGCATGGGAAAATGCTGTGATTAGAAAGTACAGTATTTGATGGAAACTCACAGGAAAGATCCTTAATTCCTTCTAGGAAATTCTGTAAAATTTAGATGGCTTTTAAGTAAAAGAATGGGAAAAACATTGTAAGGGGAAGATGAAATATTTGTAGTCACCATGACCTTCATTATAGGATTAAGTCTATAAAGGAAGCATTTTGCTGAACAGCCTTTCTGCAGCTTTCAAAAAACTGCGGTTGTACATATGGCTAAATTGCTCAATGATTTAGGTATGAATAACCATGAGATAAAGTTAATTTGAGTTTAATTTTAAGAGAAAAAATACTTGTTTCTGTAGATTTTCAGTCATCCTGTGTTCCTAAAACAGAATGTATTCAACAATGTCCATTTTTCAAGTTGTATCAGTGGCTAAAAATCTTTAAGAGAAATTTGTTGCCTAATCAAAGCAATAGTTTTAATTTTAGTGCCTGAATGCCCTTACTTCTTGTTTTTTAGCATTTTTAAAAAATGTTTGCTTATTTTTGAGAAAGAGAAAGAGAGCATGACCATGGGAGGGGCAGAGAGAGAGAGGGAGGCACGGAATCTGAAGCAGGCTCCAGGCTCTGAGCTGTTAGCACAGAGCCCAACACGGGGCTTGAACCCATGAACCATGAGATCATGATTTAAGCTGAAGTCAGACGCTTAAACAACTGAGCCACCCAGGTACCCCTCTTTTTAAAATTTTTAAAATATGTTTACACATTTTTGAGAGAGAGAGAGAACGTGTGGTGAGTAGGCGAGGGTCAGAGAGAGAGAGAGGGGGCAGAGAATCCAGAGCAGCCTCTGCATTTGACAGCAGAGAGCCCAATGAGGGGTTCACTCATGAACCACGAGATCATGACCTGAGCTAAAGTCGGATGCTCAACCAACTGAACCACCCTGGCACCCCAGAATGCCCTTACTTTTTTTAAGTTGACCCTGTTTTTTGTTGTTGTCTGTTTGTATTTTTGGTTGAAATATCTAATTGTACATTTATTTGCATCAAGAGAACATGTACATTAATGAGAACTATCTCTGAAATAGCAGTGAGATGGTACAAAATTAGAAATAGGGCTCATTTATTTTACTGTCAGCTTTGAATTTATTTTTATATCTATTGTTGTCTCTACTATATTAGCTGAAAATTGTTCTATTTTATATGTGTACTTTATTATGAAAACCCATAATACCAAGGAGTCTTTTGTTTATTTATTTATTACAAAAAATTTTAATGTTTATCTATTTTTGAGAGAGAGAGAGTGTGAGCGGAAGAGGGGCAGAGACAGAGAGAGAGAGATACAGAATCCTAAGCAGGCTCCAGGTTCTGAGCTGTCAGCAGGGGCTTGAACCACGGACCGTGAGATCATGACCCCAGCTGAAGTCAGACGCCCAACTGACGGAGCCACCCAGGTGCCCAGGAGTATTTTATTTTTAAAGAAATATTTTAATCACAAAATATTTCAGACATTTGAAAAGTAAACAAAATAATAATCCTTACTTCCATGGGCACCTCATTAAAATGTTAAAATTGCTCTTGATTTGCTATATTGGCTTGAGGTGTTCTCATTCCAAAGAATAAATAATGAAGATTTGCAGACATAGCTAAAGCCCAACCTTAATTCCTGACTCTTACTCATTACCACATTCAACAAGCTGTCTTCAGTTGGTATGTATTCAATTCCATACTTTTACAACATATATATGTATTTTCAAACAATATAAAGAATTGTTTGGGGAGTTTGAAAACTGTATCTAAATAGTGCCATATGGTCCTAATACTTTTGGAACTTATTTCTTTAATTTATAGCATTATATTTTGAGATTTATCTATATTGATGCATTGATGTGTTTTAGTGCAGTTATAAAATTTTATTTTGTGTATGTATGTATGTATGTATGTATGTATTTTATTTATTTATCTATTGTTTACCTACTTCCATATTGATAGGCAATTAGTTTGTTCTGAATTTCATACTAGTACAGATTAAAGAGTGAAAACCTGTTCCATGCTTCCTTAGGAGGGCCTTAAAATTTCACTAGGATGGGTAACGGAGGGTAGAATTATTTTCTTAGGGTGTGTGCACCAACCAATTACTTTTGTATGTTCACATTGCTTTCCAAAGTAATTGTACCAATATAAACTCCATCAGCACTGTATATGTCTATTTCTCTACCTCCTCACCAGCCCCTTGCCATTACCAGATTTTTAAAAATAAATGCCAATCCAATAGTTTGCAATGCTATTTCAGAGTGGGGTTTAATCTACATTTCTCTGATTACTATTGAAACTACTTGACTTTTGCTTGTTGGCCATTTGAATTACATCTTTAATATGTACCTGCTCATGTGCTTTGTTCATTTTCCCATTAGGGTATTGTTTCTTTGTGATTTGTAGGACTTCTATATATTGTCTATTATATATATTGTAATAATGTCTTCTAGTCTGTCGCTTGGTTTTTAATGTGGTAATGGTGTACTTTTTCACACAAAAGTATTTGGTAGATATTCTAATTGAAAAAATACATTACAAACACAAAATAGGGGCACCTGGCTGGCTCAGTTGGAAAGCATGTGACTCTGATCTTGGGGTTGTGAGTTCAAGCCTCACATTGGGTATAGAGATTACTTAAAAATAATAAATAAACCTTAAAAATATAACGAATTACACGTTGCTTAAAAGGCCCAAAATTAAAATCTAAGGTTAAAGAAAGGTGGAAAATAAAGTATGGAAAAAGAAGTATTAAATAACACTAAACTAAGATGCTAGTATAGCTATATTAATATGAGATAAGGCAAACTTTAAGACAGGAAATATTACTCAAGATAAAAAAAAAAAAAAACATTTGAGGAGTGCCTGGGTGGCTCAGTCAGTTCAAGTGTCCAATCTTGATTTCAGCTCAGGTCATGATCTCATGGTTCGTGGAATTGAGTCCCGCATCAGGCTTTTGTGCCATTAGTCAGGAGCCTGCTTAGGATTGTCTCTCCCTCTCTCTCAGCCTCTCCCCTGCTCGTGCACTCTCTCTCTTTCCAAAAAAAAATAATGATGAAAGGATCAATAAACAACATGATATACATTTTATAATGCATGGGCCTAACAAAAAAATCTTAAAATATATAAAACAAAAATACATAGAAATAAAAGGAAAAAAAAGCAAATCCATATTTAGAGTGGGAGAATTTAATACACCGCTGGGCTGAAATTTTTCAGGGACACTACTGCCTCCCCGTCTAGAGCATGGGTAGAAAAGTGATTTTCTTATTCAGTGAATAGAATTTCCCTCTGGTTCTTTTGTAAATAGTATATCCTTTTAGGGATCCTGGATTAATGCAGAAATCTCAATTCCTTTTGCCCCCTTCTTCTTTTGTCCCTGTCTTACCTCCCTGTGGGGATATTAATCTCAACCCCTCAGTTTTTATTGGATCTATTTAACCATTCCCCTGCTCCCTTCTCCCATCTTCAAAGCAGTAGCAGCAATAGCTCACATTTTCGTGATTCTGGATTTCATTTCGAGCATCTGAGGATTTCACTCTCATTTTTGTAAGCTCAGCTATCAATACTTTTATTCTATTTACCCAGCATTTGTATATGTAACAAGTGGGTGATGGGTACTAATGTTGTTCACCAAATACTTACAAATTTTCCCTTTTTAAGGCACAAAGTAGGGTAATCATAGCTGAATGCTCTGCGATTGAGTGAAGTCAAGAGACAAGTTATGAACAGTGAGTTCTGAGAAGAGGTGATATATGTTGCTTTAGGAAGAAGCATTGAAATTGCTAGTAGGTGAACCGCTAGAGTTCTTATTCTATCTGGCAGATCAATTAGCTATTTTCAAGATGGCAGCCTCTCTGTCAACCTGGGTCTCTTATTAAATACAGGAGTAAAGACTCCCTGCTAACTTGAGAGGGACATGCAACATGATTAGGAAATACATCTTGTTATTATAAGTCACTAAAATTTTGGAATTTTTATTTGCTTGTTATGCATAATTTATTTTACTTATGCATTTTATAATATGAAATTTATTGTCAAATTGGTTTCCATACAACATCCAGTGCTCATCCCAACAGGTGCCCTCCTCAATTGCCCATCACCCACTTTCCCCTCCCTCCACCCCCCATTAACCCTCAGTTTATTCTCAGTTTTTAAGCGTCTCTTATGGTTTGCCTCCTTCCCTCTCTAACTTTTTTTTTCCCCCTTTCCCTCCCCCATGGTCTTCTGTTAAGTTTCTCAGGATCCACCTAAGAGTGAAACATATGGTATCTGTCTTTCTCTGTATATCATGGCATAATTTAGCTTCCTCTGTCTGTGGTAGGCAGAATAACGGCTCCAACAAAATGTCCACTCCCCTAAACACTGGAATCTGTGATTATATTAGGTTAAATGGTGAGTGGAAATTAAGGTTCAGATGGAATTAGGTACTACTCAGTCGACCTTAAGATAGGCAGATTATCCTGGTTTATAAGGTTACAATGTAGTCATGGGGCCTTAAAAATTAAAGAGGGAAGCAGTGAAGATCAGAGGAAAATGTAATGACAGAAGCAGGGTCAGAGAGATGCTATGCTGCTGGCTCTGGAGATGCAGGAAGGAGGCCAAGGGCTGAGGAAAGTCTCTAGAAAGTAGAAAAAGCAAGAGAATGGTTTTCCCCCTTGAGCTTCGAGGGAATGTTCTGGCAATACCTCGATTTTAGCCCAGTGATACCAGTGTGAGGCTGTCTAACCTACAGAACTGTAATTTGTGCTACTTTTGGCTATCATGTTTATGATAATTTGTTACAGCAGCTATTGAAGACTAATACAGTGGCTCATAAATGTAATTATTTAGTATTGTCCTTAGACACAGGCAAGTGGGGTATTCTTTAGTGGAATCGAAATATCATGGACACACACAAAAACTTTTTTCATGAATATCTGAGTGGCTCTGTCATTTGAATTGGAGTCAAACCTTGCACAATGCACCTGTAATTTTAAGTGACTTACTTTGACCATTAAATTGGTCAAAGCTAGAATTTCAAAGAATTTTATTTAAAACATATTTAATACATTTTTAGAGAATTTTCCAAATATGATTTAGAAGTTTAGTTTTACATATAATTAAGAAATAAAATTATAAAGTAAATGATAGTTTAGACTTTTACCTTTTATTTTAAATACTTTGTACATTTTAGAAGAAAAATAATGACTTTTGAAAACAATAAAAATAATACATACTTTATAGTTTTTGACAAAAATGGATTCAAATTCTGTACAATTTTAATATCATTACATTTTATTTAATTCTTTAAATCATTACTGTAACTAGAACACAAATTATGTATTGTATTAATAACCATGTAATTGGTAATTTTGCAGAATGAAGGCAAGGAAAAGTAAATTTTATGGTATAAACATATAAAACTTCATGAGTTATATATGTAATCATTTTATTACTCATGAAAACATTTTGTCCTAATGGAAATCCAGAGAAAATTAATAATACTTTAATTATGTCATCTTTTATATTTTACTCACTTTCAGTGATGCAAAAATCATTGTTTGATATATTTTTAAATATGCTTGTCATTTTGGTGATACATTTGTCAAAGCAGAAGGAAAGATGGTATTTTAGCTAACAGTTTTGTTCCTCAATATATAACTTTTAAATATTTGGATACATGGTTTGTGGAGCTACATTTTTACTTCTGTTCCAGGCTTAC
This sequence comes from Lynx canadensis, assembly GCF_007474595.2. Classification (NCBI taxonomy): domain Eukaryota; kingdom Metazoa; phylum Chordata; class Mammalia; order Carnivora; family Felidae; genus Lynx; species Lynx canadensis. The sequence continues at coordinate 153,025,983 of NC_044310.1, read as the reverse complement.
AAATATTAGAGATGATCCTGAAACCATGCTACTTTTAGAGGTAATGTGTAAATAGATGAAAAATTAGGATATAGTTGTGCACTTTTGCACAGCTTTATTGAGATACAATGCACATATCGTACAATTCACCAACTTAAAGTGTACAGCTTAATGTTTAGTATATTCTCAGGGTGTGCAATCACCACAATCCAATTTTAGAACATTTTTTTTTTCCTCCTGAAAACATACCTGTAAACATTAACAGTTACTTTCCATCCGCTTCTTCTGACAAAAACGAGGCAAACACTAATACATTTTCTGTCTATTGTGAACATTTCATATAAATGGAATCATATCATATGTGACCTTTTGTGATTGGCTTCTTTCTGTCAGTATAATATCTTGAAAGTTAGTCCCTATGATAACATGTATTTGAATTACATTCCTTTTTATTGTGAAATGATAATCCTTTGTGTGGACATAGCATAGTTTATTTATCTATTCATTAGTTGGTGACGTTTGGGTAGTCCCCAATTTTGATTACTGTCAGCTTTATGAACATTTATGCAAATGATTTTGTGTGGACACCTGTTTTTATTCTGGGGATTTTATACTGCTGGGTCGTATGGTAACTCTAATGTTCCACATTTTGAGGAACTGCTAAAGTTTTCGGAAATGATTTTATCATTTTATGTATTCTATCAGCAGTATATGAGGTTTCCAATTTCTCCTTATCTTTGCCGACTCTTGCTATGAGTTCATCTTTTTGTTATAGTGACTGATAGGTGTGGAATGATATCTTTTTGTGGTTTTGATTTGCATTTCCCTGCTGACATACTGAATTTTCTTCATGTGCCTACTGGTCATTTTTATATCATCTTTGGATAAATGTTTGTCCAGAACTTTTGACCGTTTAAAAAAATTGGGTTATCTTAGGTTCTAGAATTATCAATTATTTTATCTACAAGTCTTTTATCAGATATATGATTTTAAAGTGTCTTTTGTCATTTTGTGGTTGTCTATTTATTTTCATGATGGTCCTTTTTGAAGCAAAAATATGCTTAATTTTGACAAGATCAATTTATCTACTTTTCTGTTGTTGTTTGTATTTTTGGCTCCTATCTAAGACCCATTGCTTACCACCAAGGACATCAGTAGTGAATCCTATGTTTTCTTCTAAAAGTTTATATCTCTGGCTCTTACATGTATGTCTATGGTACATTTGGAGTTAACTTTCCATATGGTGTGAAATAGGGTCCAACTCTTCTTTTCAAGGTGGATATCTAGTTGTTTCAGCATCTTTTATTGAAAAGACTATTTTTCCCCTTTGAGTTTTCTTGCCATCTTTGTTGAAAAGCAACTGACCATAAGTGACAGGGTTTCTTTCTGGATTCTCAGATCTATCCCGTTGATGTATATGTCTATCCTTACACCAGCACCGCACAGTTTTGATTGCTACAGCTTCACACTATGTTTTTAAATTCAAGTAGTGGTAAGTGCCCCAACTTTGTTATTCTTTTCAACGTTGTTTTGGCCATTCTTTGGTCTTTGCATTACTATATGAATTTTGAGATTATCTTTTCAAATTCTGTAAAAAATTCACCTAGGAGTTTGTTAGGATCATGTTAAATCAATGGATCAATTTGGGAACACGACTTACTATCTTAACAATTTTAAGTCTTCCACCCATGATAAGAGTGTCTCTCTACCTATGTAGAGCTTTAATTCTTTCAGCATTTTTTTTTTGTAATTTTCAGTATACAAGCCTTGCAATTCTATTGTTCAATGTGTTATTAAACTATAGTTCTTTTTAAAAAATACTTATTATTTTTTTTTGAGACAGAGAGAGAGAGAATGTGTGTGTGTGTGTGTGTGTGTGTGTGTGTGTGTGTGTGTGTATGTGTGAGTGGGAGGGAGGGGCAGAGAGAGAGGAGACAGAGGATCTGAAGCTGGCTCAGCGCTGACAGCAGAGAGCCCAATGCAGGGCTTGAACTCACGAACCATGAAATCATGACTTGAGCCGACGTCGGATGCTTAGCAGAAGGAACCACCCAGGAGCCCTAAGCTATTATTCTTTTGGTACTATTGTGAATTACATATTTAATTTCATATTTGTATTACTCATTGTTAATATCTAGAAGTTCAGTTGATTTTTTTTGTTTTGATATTATATCTTGAAACTTTGCTCCATGAACTTATTAACTCTGTTTTATAGTGGATACCTTAGAATTGTCTAAATATGAGAGTATGTTATCTGATGCCACTTGCTTTCAGCTAGAAAAAACTTCCTTCAGTGTTTCTCATAAGGCAGATTAGCTAGTAATAAATACTGTTAGTTTTTAATTTTCTGGGAATATTGTATTTCACTTTTATTTTTAAAAGGTAGTTTTGCTGAATATAAGAATCTTGTTTGACATTAACTTAATTGCTGAATATAAGAATCTTGTTTGACATTAACTTTAAGCACTTCGTATATGTCATTAATTTATGGCTTCGTTGTTTCTGAGTAGAAGTTATTCTTAACCTTACTGAGGTTCCCTGTACTAAGTCATTTTTTTCTTACTGCTTTCAAGGTCTTACCATTTTCTTCTTCCAACACTTTGGGAATGGTGTGTCTGCGTGTGTAACTGTAAATGTTTATTCTGTTTGGATTTGTTGAGCTTATTGGATGTGTAGATAAATATTTCATTAAATTTGGGAAGTTTTCAGCCCATTATTTCTTCAAATATTTTCTTCTGTTCATTTTTCTCCTTTCTGGTGTCCCATCACATGTTTGTTTGGGAAAGCATGCAACATTTCTGAGGTCCTGTTTATTTTTATTTGTTATTCTCCTCTCTCTTCTTCAGATCGTACAATCTCTATTAATGTATCTTCAGCTTTTCAAATTCCTTTTCTAGCCAGGTCATGTCTTCCGGTGAGGCCTGTAGTAAATTTTTAATTTTGTTTATTATACTCTCAATTTTACAATTTCCAATCAGATCTTTTTTTTTTTAAACATTTACCTCTTTGTTGATAAGCTTTATTTGCTGAGACATTGTACTTTCTTTGACTTTTATTAAGTTGGTTTTATTTAGTCTTTTGAACATATTTGTAATAGCTGCTTTGAAGTTTTTGTCTAACATGTCTGTTATCTGGGCCCCTTCGGTTGCTCTGTGCATGTATCATGCTTTCTGTTTGTATGGATGTCTCACAATTTTTGCTGTTGTTTTAAAACTGGCTATGTCAGATAATATATTGTAGAAACTCTGGATATTGATCTCCCACCCAGAGGTTATTATTATTACTATTTGCTTGGCCATTTGTTCATTTGTTTAGTAGCTTGGCTGATCTAATTTTACAGTGTATTTTTCCTGCTGGTACAGCCTCTGATGTCTCTACTCATATTTTTTCCTTGTTTTTCTTTTTCTATAGTGTGCAGTGTCTGATGTTCCCGCTCATCCTTCCCATCCCACTTACTTACCTTTTATCCTGGCTACCTATGGGGTCTTTCCTGGGTTGCTATAAGTCACTTATTGATCAAAATCGTGTTTTCTTCCTGTTAGCCAGTTAGATATTCACTGCTTACTATTCATGTGCATGTGGCTTAAAGGCTGCTATCACCACAGTTCAGGAAGCTTAGGTTCTTTATTGTCCCATGTTCATCATGCAACTAATAGCATGGAGGTCCCTCTCTTATTTCTTCTGAGAGCGTATAGCCTTGGGCATGTACACAGTCTTCCAGGATGCTAGGGATGTGTGTGATTTTATTTTTAATACCAATTTTCCAGGCATCTCTCTGGGTCAAAGTAACTTATTGTTCAGTCAGTGTTGGTCAGAGGTTATGCTTAAGCCCCTTTGTGTCGTGAGACTTCTGCTGTCCCTGTGTGTATGTATATACGTGTTATGTGCGTGTGCACCTGACAGCTTGGGAAGTGCCTTTAGGCCTGCCCCGCCTCCCTCTCTGATTGCTTATGAGTGTGTCCACCCTAGTGCATGGGCATGGCCTTCCCAGCCTCTCAGAGATGACTGTGATATCAGGAAAATTCTCGGCTTTCTCTATTTCTAGTTCTCACTATTAAACACCTGCCTGCTCTGTCTCTTAGCTTGCGTCATGGAGCTACCAGTCTGCTCTTAACTGCTCTCCAGAAAGATCTCCATTGTTTTCAACAATGCCTTTAGACATAAGGTTCTCTACTGCATTTGTTATAAAGTTAGCATCTTGAGGCAGAGCTGCCGAACTCTTTTTTCTTATGGCCTGTCTTACCCTTAGGCAGAGGCCCCACTGCATCAGAACTGGGTATCAGAACTCATTTTTTTCTCGAGTGATACTCCAGCTTTCCATGGGCCCTGAGAAAAGTTGCAGCTGTTGGTCCCGTCCCCGCTTGGAACCTCTGCTGTGAGCGTGAACTGAGTAGAGGTGATCCAGTTCCCTGTATTTTCAGATTACTGCACATGGGGCAAAGCTTCTGCTCTACAAGTGAGGGCTGGATGGAGAAAGGGAACCCTGATTCTCTCAACTGTATCTGCCTGGAATCCAGCTGTGCAACACAGCTGAAAATAAGAGAAACGTAGATAGCCATTCCCTCCTGGGATAAAACTATAACCCTGGAGTAGGAGCTTGGGGGGAAGGTAAGCTCCTATTTTCTGGGTTTAAACTTACCAGAGTAGAATGTCCCAGGGAAGAGTTTCCATAAATAGTGCTGTGGGTGGGGGGTAAGGAAATGGGTTGTAGCTCAAATGCTACAAACTCTAGATGTTCTTACATTTATTATTATTTTTTAAATTTTTATTTATTTTTGAAGGAGAGAGAGACAGAGTGTGAGTGGGGGAGGGGCAGAGAGAGAGGGAGACCACAGAATCGGAAGCAGGCTCCGGGCTCTGAGCTGTCAGCACAGAGCCCGATGCAGGGCTCGAACCCACGAACTGTGAGATCATGACCTGAGCCGAAGTCGGACGCTCAACCAACTGAGCCACCCAGACGCCCCTCTTACTCACATTTAAAAGATTTCCTAAATAAAGGTTTTCTCCCATCACTATATGCCCTCAGGACTATTTACAGAGACTTTATATGATTGTTTGTTTGTATGTTTTTCACCAGTTAAACTGTTGTTTGCTACAGAAAAGATGTGCCAAGCCCCATGCTCTGCCTTTTGGGAAATGCAACTTTTAAAGTATGCCTTTGTTTTACAAAGTGACTATTTAGTGACCTCCTTTGCCCATTTTGAATATTATTTAGTTCAATTTGATTTGTATATAATTTTATGAGCACATTGTTTACATACAGCGAGTTGTTTTCTCCAAGCATTTTTATATTTTTTGAATTTAGTTTTGTTTTCAAATTAACTTATTGGTATTTATCTATCTAGCTGATAAGATACACTATTAAAATTATAGTTTGTTGTGTTTGACAAAAGTATGCATAAACAGAATCAAGATATGCAACATTTTCAGCATTTCAGTTAAGCGTCCGACTTGGCTCAGGTCATGATCTCGCGGTTCATGATTTCGAGTCCCCCGTTGGGCTCTGTGCTGATAACTCAGAGCCTGGAGTCTGCTTTGGAATCTGTGACTCCCTCTCTCTCCTCCAACCACCCCCGCTCATGCTTTGTCTGTCTCTGTCTCTCAAAAATTAAATAAATGTTATGTTAACAAGATTTTAATAAAAAATTAAACAAGAATTTTAGATAAATGGAACAATGTACTTTTTGACTTTTTTTTCTTTAGGACTTTAAAATGTCATTTTATTATCATCTGGCTTTCATTGCTCCAGGAAATAATTCAATTATAATTATTTAATGTCCTGTATATAATGTGTTTTTCTCCCTCTCTGATGCTTTTATGATTTTCTCTTTTTACCTGGTTATCAGTAATTTATTATTATTATCCGCAATTATTAAGATTTGTGTTGTTGTTGTTATTGTAGTTTTCTGTATGTTTATTTTTCTCTGGATTAATTAAGCCTCTTGGATCTGTAGGTTTATTGTTCTCACCAAATTTGAAACATTTTCTCTATTCAAATATGTTTCTACCACCATTTTTTCTGGAATGCTAATTGCACATATGATAGTGTATTTGGTTTTTTCATAACTCATTATGACTTTATTGATATTTTTGGTCTTTTGCATTTTTTTTTCCCTGTGTCTCAGTTCAGTTGATTTCTATCATTATGCCTTCCAGTTCCTGGGTCTATTATTTTGCAGTGTCTAATCTGTTTATTCCATGAAGTAAATTTTATTTCATATTTTAAGTTCTAGGAATTCTATTTGCCTTTATATAGCCTCTATATCTCCCTATGTTCATCATTTCCTTTAAAGTTATATGACTTCATTATGAATGTGTTACTTTAACTACCCCTGGCCCCATTTTGGGTGAATATTTTACTGCTTCTTTGCATATCTAGTCATTTCTAATTGGATGTCGGCATTGTGACTTACCTTGTTGAGATAATTTAATGCCTATTTATGTATGTTTTGGCAGTTAGTTTTATTACTTCAGATTAGTTTGATTCATCTGAGGTTTTCTCCTGAGTTTCTTTAGAAGTCTAGAGTAGTCTTTACTCTAGGGACATTCTAGTCCTACTATTATGGTGTAACTCTACTGAGGTCTACAGTGAATGTTTCAAGTGTTTAACAGATCTCTCCATTTTTGCTGGTTGAAATTTGAAAGTCTTTCAGTCTTGTGTGATCTTTGGGAATTATTCTAACCTTATGCATGTGCAGCTTAGTATTTAGCCAAAGTCTTAGGAGGAACCTTATACAGATTTCCGGAGCTCTTCCTCTGAATATCCCTCTTCTCTAGTAGTCTTTCCCTGAAACTTACAGGATCCCCAAACACTATCTGTCTTTTCAATTTAATGAGATTGGTGTATTCTGCTTGGATTTTTCCTCCTTGCACCATGTCTTAAGCATAATAGTTGAACAATTGTGGGGATAATCTCATTTGTTTCTCCTTTTTCAGGGATCACAGTCCTTAATTTCTTCTAATCCAATGTTTAAAAATAGCTGGTTCATATATTTTCTTCAGTGAAAAGACAAATTTTGATTTTTGAATTACATACCTTATAATCTAGAAAGGCAGCATATCTTCAGCAAGACTAGTAATTATAGGATGTGACTAAAAAGAAGTATTAAAGGTGATATCTCTGACGTTTCATTCGTATCACCAGATTTTATATAAATAAGATATATGGAAGACAATGAATCAAAAAGTTCATAGAATTTAGAAATTCATTAAAAATAATTGTTTTGTAGCCATGATAAACACTTGCTGTGCTCAAAATACATACATTTTACAAATTGTATTCATTTAATAGTTTTAGCACTCTCAAAAAAGAGATTAAAAATGCTAGAGGTAAAGAGTTTTAGACCCAGAAATAATAAGTAATAAAACTAAATTGAACAAAACTGATTAAGATAAGGATTGATTATGAATCTATGCAGATCTTTATGATCCAGCATCCATAATATTTTATCTCTCCCTTTTATCCCACATTTAAAGTAACTCCATTCTTGGAGTGCTTGTGTGGTTCAGTCAGTTGAGTGTCTAACTCTTGGCTCAGGTCATGATCTCATGGTTCATGGGATCAAGCCCCGCATCTGGCTCTGATTCTGACCAACATGGAGCCTGTTTGGGATTCTCTCTCTCTCTCTCTCTCTCTCTCTCTCTCTTTTTCTCTCTTGTTTTGCCACTCCCATCCTTACACACTCTCTTTCTCTCTCTCTCTCTCTCAAAAGAAATAAAAACTTTAAAATATAAGATACATATTCTTTTTTTTTTTTAGATACATATTCTTGATTAGACCATGTTTGATTGATGGATAATATCACATACATGTTCCCAGTTATAAATGGAACTTACAATAACAAAGAGAAACAAATAGTAAATGAATAGTTGAATAAACAACTAGAAGAGGCTAATCTTGTGATGATGATAGAGGTTTAGTGGATTACTAATGAGCTGCTTCTGATGCCTTTTGGTAAACTTTGAGCTACCGAATTATATATGCTCTTTACTAATTGAACAGTTAATTACCTTAAGAGAATCTTGAAATAAAAACTCTGGACTAATAATTACATGTAGCCAGTATTATAACTACAGGCCCAAAGTAGAAGACAGATTACTCTTATTTAAAGACTTGATTAGCCGTACTTGGCTGGCTCAGTCAGAAAAGCATGAGACTCTTGATCAGGGTCATGAGTTCAAACCCCATGTTAGGTGTAGAGATTACTAATAAAAATAAATAAACTTAAAGAAAAAAAAAAGTCCTGATTAAATCACCTAGCTCATACAATAAAAATAATAAAAGCACAACTTTTTAGGTCTTAGGAATATTGGAAATATATTCTGTTTTTCTAATTTTACAGGGGATACCTCTAATTCTCAGCAGTTATGACTTCTATAAGGCTGTGCAGTCAGTTTTTGGCTTAGCTGAGACAAGAACCAGGACTTAGAACTCACATCAATGATACACTTATGAAGTGAGACAGATTCAATGAAATAGACAGAGAAGCTAGATACCTAATTAATTACATCTCAGATAAACCATTGGGAAAACAAAACAAAACTATTGCTTCAATGTCAAAGTTCTCTTTTAGCTTTAAGAATGCATAAAATACATGTATATTAACTAAAGAGTGATTGGGATACATCATGTATCATTCAATTTCCAAGGACAATAATGTCTCAGGATGTTATGTAGATTTAGTTTGATTGGTGATGGTGATATTGCTTTGGGAAGTGAGATTTCATTTAGCTTTGAAAGCTGAGACTGATTAAAGCTGACATCTCTAAATGGAAGAAAACAAGAGGATGCGTTTCTAATGATGGCTCTTCTGAGAAGGGGTAACGCAGACTCTCTTTTACTTGAAGGCCTAATACTAAAATTAAGCACAGGAGTGGGAGGGGCAAGTAGGAAAGTGTTTGGATTACAAATGCATATTTTAAGTATGATGATGTAAATATGACCTTTTTTTTCTTTGAAGGACCACTTCCTTTCTTTCTTCCACTTACTATATGAAGCTACAGGTTCATTTTGTATTTTAATTGCCACAGCCTTATCATCAACCATTTATCTAAAGAATACTGGTTACCTTTATTAGAGAATAGGATTAGAAACCAAGATCTGGGTACTCACTGCTACTGGGGTGTCACTGCTTCTAGGCCCTGTCCAGTATATAGAGGTAGGAACAATATACTAGCTTATGTGTACACACAATCTATATGTATTTAAAAAAATTTTTTTTTAAATGTTTTTATTATTTTTATTTTTGAGAGAGAGATAGAGTGCAAGCAGGGGAGGGGTAGAAAGAGAGGGAGACCAGAATCTGAAGCAGGCTCCAGGCTCCAAACTGTCAGCACAGAGCCTGACGCAGAGCTTGAACCTATGAACTATGAAATCACAACCTGAGCCGAAGTCAGACGCTTAACTGACTAAAACACCAGGGTGCCCCTCGATATGCATTTTGGGTCTTTCTCTATACCATTTAAAATGAAATAAGTTATTGCTGATATTATAACTGTAATCTAGAACCTTAGGTGTCAATCTAACCTAACTTTTGGTATATATATATATCTATATATATATATATATATATATAAAACCTCTTTTTAATTGATATAAGGGGTCCAAAGATCAAACAAGGCATAGAAGATCTAAAAAACTATCACCTATCTAATGTTCATATTTATACATGTATGCCCTAAGCTGAAGAATCACATTATTTTCAAGTGCACATGGCATGTTCACCAATATAGACAATATGCTTGGCCATAGAACAAGCTATAATAAGTTTATAAGGTTTGAAGCCATTAAAGAATATTATGGTTCTCCTAACATGATAGATTACATTAGATGTTCTAACAATAAAAGATCTAGAAAATCCCCAAATGTTGGAAATTAACTGACATACTTCTAAGTACTCCATGGGTCAAAAAAGATTATAAGAAATTTGGGATGACTATATATATTTCAAATATATATAAATAGATATATTTCAAATTTGTTCAAGTTTTATTTTTAGGTAACTTTGCCCTTGGTTTCTAATTATATTGCATGGTGCACAGAGACTATGGTACATATCATGTCAATATTTTGTCCTCTGTTGAGATATGTTTTGGGTACCATATATGTAAGTTTTCATAAATGTATATGTGTGCTTGAAAAGAATGTTCTTTCTAAGTTTTATGTGCCAGATTCTGTATATGGACATAGAAAGCAGCTTTTATGTGTGTTGTTCTGCATACGTTTTCTTACATTTCTTTTTAAAAAATTTTCCTTCAGAATATTTTGTGGCTCCTGAATGTAAGAATTCCTATCTTTGAAATCTGGACATGTCTCAGCTACTATCCCTTCAAAATATTGTAGTTCTCCATCTTTCTCCTCACTCTTTCTGGAACTTTTTTTTCAAGTTTTTATTTAAATTCCAGTTAATAAAATATAGTGTAATATTAGTTTCAAGTGTAGAATTTAGTGATTTACTACCTACATATTGACGTACAAGACTGCTCAGTACAAGTGCCCTCCTTAATATCCATCACACATTTAACCCACCCCTTGACCCACCTCCCATCCCGCAATCCTCAGTTTGTTCTCTAGTTAGTCTATTTAATGGTTTGCCTCTCTCTCTCTTTTTCCCCCATGTTCATCTTTTTTATTTCTTAAATTCCACAGGTGAATGAAATTCTATGGTATTTGTCTTTCTTTGGTTGACTTATTTTGCTAAGGATAGTACTGTCTAGCTCCATCCATGTTTTTGTAAATGGCAAGATTTTGTTCTTTTTTATGGCTGAGTAATATTTCATTGTATGTTTTTGTGAATGGGTGTGTGTGTGTGTGTTGTGTGTGTGTGTGTGTATACATCTTCTTTATCCATTCATCAGTAGATGGACATTTGGGCTCTTTCCATAATTTGGCTGTTGCTGATAGTGCTGCTATAAACATCAGGGTGCATGTATCCCTTCAAATTAGTATTTTTGTATCTTTTGGGTAATACTTAGTAGCAAAACTGCTGAGTCATTGGTAGTTTTATTTTTAACTTTTTGAGGCGCCTTCATATTGTTTCTCAGAGTGGCGGCACCAGTTGCATCCCCACAACTGGTGTAAGAGGTTCCCTTTTGTCCATATCTTCACCAACAATTGTTGTTTCCTGTGTTGTTAATTTTAGCCATTCTGACAGGTATGAGGTAGTATCTCATCATAGTTTTGATTGCATTTCTCTGATGATGAGTGATGTTGAGCATCTTTTCATGTGTCTGTTAGCCATCTGTATGTCTTCTTTGGAAAAATGTCTATTCATGTCTTCTGCCTATTTTTAAACTAGATTATTTGTGGGTTTTTTTTTGGGGGGGTTTGAATTTGATAAGTTCTTTATAGATTTTGGATATCAACACTTTATCATATATGTGATTTGCAAATATCTTCTCCCATTCTGAAGGTTGACTTTAGTTTGTTGATTATTTCCTTTGCTGTGCAGAAGCTTTTTATCTTGAAGTCCCAATTGTTCATTTTTGCTTTATTTCTCCTGTCTCTGGAGACATGGCTAGTAAGAAATTGCTATGACTGATGTCAAAGAGGTTATGGCCTGTGTTCTCCTCTAGGATTTTGATGATTTCCTGTCTTACATTTAGATTTTTCATCCATTTTGGATTCATTTTTTTGTATAAGTGGTCCAGTTCCATTCTTCTGAATGTCATCGTCCAGTTTGCCCAACACCATTTATGGAAAAGAAAGAGACTGTCTATTTTCCATTGGATATTCTTTCCTGTCTTTCTCTGACAGTGAGAAATCTGGCTCACATTATCTACAATTTTTTTTCTACATATTTGCTCAACCCAACTACATGTGTAAATTAGTTTTAGGATTGCAAACCATTCTTCTGTGAGGATCAAATTTACTAATTACTAATTAGAGTACAGTGTTTATGTAAAGTTCTTTCTGTCTTCATAATTATAGTTTCTATTCAAACACCATTTTCCAAAAGTTACTTAAGTAATGTCCCTTTTTCTCCACTTTCTTCCCTGAGGTTATTTCATAAATTGTAATACAGTTAGTTTCATTTGGTAGAGTTTGTATTTTATCTTAGGATCCACCCCGAATCCTGGTTTATTTTCCTTAAATTTGTATATAGTAAAGATCACAGTTCTGTGGGTTTTGACAAATGCATAGTCATGTGTTCTCTTACTCAGTACCATTCAAAAAAGAGTTCATCACACTAAAAATTACAATGTAAGGTCCTTTTGTATTCAACACCTCCCCACCCTCAGCTCTGGCAACCAATAATCTTTTTCCATCTTTATAATTTTATCTTTTTTATAGTATTGTATAAATGGAATTGTACAATATGTACCTTCTAGGCCTGCTTCATTTAGAATAATGCATTGAAGATTCATCTATGTTGCTGCAGGAATCAGTGGGTTGTTCTTTTTTTTTCAATTATTGCTGAGTAGTATTATGTTATATAACATACCATGATTTATTTACCTAGTCACTTATCAAAGATATTTTTGTTATTTCCAGTGACTTCGTACATTGAGGCTGCTATACCAAAATCCCACAGCCTAGGTGGCTTATAAGCAATAGAATTTATTGTCACAGTTCTGGAGGCTGGAAGTCTGCAGTTGGGAACAGCAGGGTTAAACAATGGTCCTCTTTCAGATCACAACTTCTTGTGTACACTCCATGGCAGAACGTATGAGGGGTCTTTCTACAGTCTGTTTTATAAGGGCATTAATTTTATTCATGATGGCTCTGCTCTAATAATCTTATGACTTGCAAAGGCTCTGCTTCCTAATAGCATTACAATAGGAATCGGGATTTCAAAATATGAATTGGGGGAAGGGGCATAAACATTCACACCATAGCATCAAGTTTTGTTGATTATGAATAAAGTTACTATAAACACTCACATACAGATTTCGTTTGAACCTATGTTTTCCATTTTACTTGGTTAAATATCTAGGAGTGTGAACACTATAGAGCTGGGCCATATGTTAAGTGCAAGTTTTAACTTTATAAAAAAAATTACGATACTATTTTCTAAAGTGGCTATACTGTGTTACATTTCCACCATTAATGAATGAAAGCTCCTGTTTTCCTGCATCCTTGCCAAGATGTGGTATTGTTTGTTTCTGTGTGTTTGCCATTCTAGTGGGTATTTCATTCTAGTTTTAGTTTGCATTTTCTAAATGACAATGATACTGAACGATTTTTTCTTCTGTTCATTTCCTATCCTGTATCTTTGGCAGGATATGTGTTCAAATCTTTTTTTGGGGAGTCTCAGCTTTATTGAAATGAAATTTTTGTGACATAAAATTCACTAATTTAAGATGAACAAATAAATTTTTTGGTATATCTCCAGAATTATGAAACTGTCTACACAATCAATTTTAGAACATATAATCATGCCAGAGGGAAACCCCATACCCTTAAGCAGTCACCTTTCCCCACCATTTCTTTTGAATCTCCCAGCCGTAGACAACCTCTAAACCTACCTGTTACCTCTGTGTATTTGCTTATTCTGATATTTCATATAAATGAAATCATATAATATATGGTCTTTTGTGATTGGCTTCTTTCACTTAGCATAATGCTTTCAAGGTTCGTCTACACTGCAGTACATATCAGTAACTCATTCTTTTTATTGTCAAATAGCATTCCATTATATTTATTTACATTTTCCAGATGGCAAATGATGTTGAGCATCCTTTTATGTGCCCTATTAGCCAATTACATATTCTTCTTTGGATAAATGTCTATTCAGGTCCTTTGTGCATTTTTAACTTTGGACTATTTGTCCTTTTAATTATTGAGCTGTAAAGGTTCTTGATTTATTGTATATCGGAGTCCTTTAACAGATATATGATTTGAAAATATTTTCTCCTATTCTGTGTGCTGTCTTTTCACGTTCTTCATGTACTAATTGAAACAAAAAGTATTTAAATTTCGATGAATTCCGATTTATCTTTTCTAGTCTTGCTGTTTATCCTTGTGGCATTATATTAAAACCATTGCTGGGGTGCCTGGATGGCTCAGTCGGTTAAGCGTCTGACTCTTGGTTTCTGCTCAGGTCATGATCTCGCGGTTCATGAGTTCAAGCTCCTTATTGGGCTCTGCACTGATGGTGTGGAGCCTGTTTGGGATTCTTTCTCTGTCTCGAAATGAATAAATTTAAAAAACTACGTTGCTTACCCCAAGGTCATGATAATTTAAACCTGTTTGCTATTAAATATTTATAATTTTACAGTTATGTCTATGATTCATTTGAAGTTGCTTTTCTATATAATATGAAAGATGGGTCCATAGTGATTTTTTTTTTTGCATTGTGCCATATAAGTTTAGTGCTATTTCCCTCACATTGTGAAGCCTCCAATGTCACTCCGTAGGCATGTGCACATTAACCTGGGATGACAGTGGCATTAGTAGGGCTCTCTCAACTGTTTCTTTCCCTAATGACTCAGTTGAACTGTTGCCTTTTTTACTATATACCCAGCTATTAAGCTCTATCATTGCAGCTGACTTCTCTATTGTTTTCATCTAAGTCCTAGGATATCCATTGCTCCCTAATCTGATCCAAATATTTTCAAGATTAGTTTTTGACATCATTCTGAGGTCTATCAGGACTCTTCTTAGATATTTATTTTTTTACTTCTCTGTGTTAATGAGCCTTCAGCTTACCTTCTTGCTCTTTGGAAGCCACCAGCTTCCTCTTAATTGGTTACCACTAAAATATTCATTATTTTTAAAAGGTTTGAATTTTCACACCTCTATTTTATTATTTTTAAAACATTTTTAGTGTTTGTTTATTTTTGAGAGAGATTGAGAGAGCACATGAGTAAGAAGGAGAGAGGCAGAGAGAGATGGAGACACAGAATTTGAACAGGCTCCAGGCTCTGAGCTGTCAGCACAGAACCCAATGTGGGGCTTAAACTCACGACCTGTGGGATCATGACCTGAAGCCAAAGTCAAGAGTCTGACGCTTAACTGACTGAGCCACCCAGGCACCCCTCTCATGCTCTATTTTAAATAAGGTCAGTTCCATATAGGAGAGCTTTGGAACTTTCTGTATTTGTGGCCTGCTTCTTTCTCCCCCAGGGAAAAATCTCAGAACTACCACTTTGTGTCAGAGGGCAAAGACAGAGGCAGTCTTCTTTGGGTATGACACCCCTGTGCTAAAACCAACATGCCGGGCAGAGGCAGTAGCCTCTGGTTCTCTTGGTTTACCTCTCCCAGTGTGGGTTCTTTATCTTATGATGAGCTGAGATTATGGTGTTCAGGTCCCCAGTATTCTCAGCGTCTCATGCTTGGGGTAAGCTATCCCTCTACATGTGTAGCCTGGATGGAAGAAGGGAACTCCTGACCTCTTGGGCTGCACCCATCCTGAATTTAGCTGCTGCGACATGTATCTAGGGTGGATAAGAAATGCTTGTGTCCTGTACCTCCTCTAGTGACATTGTGGTTCTTGACTGGGGCCTGGGGGACGATCCCCCTGCATTCATACATGGACACTCCCAGAATGGAGGATGTTCTTATCAAATTTTAGTAGATTTTCTTGCATGTAAACATTTATTCATTTGCTTTATGCCACTAGGACAATTTCCAGAGACATAAATGATTGTTTCTTTAAATAATTTTCATAGGGTATACTTGTTTCAGTGGGAAATGAGTCCAGAGAGCTTCTCACACTGTAAGAGTGCATGATTCTATTCAAAGTTTTTGCCAGCATTTTAACTTTATGTTTAATTATTACTGGGCTTTAGGAGGTTTTTGTATATTCTGCATAAAAATCTTTTATTATATACATTATTTGAAAATATTTTTTCCAGTCTATGGCTTGACTTTTCATTCTTTTAATAGAGTATGGGCTTCTAATATAATAATGTTCAATTATTTTCATGGGTTATGATTATTTTACAATCTGAAAATTCATAACCCACCCCAGATCATTCAGCTTCCCTCCAATGTTTCCTTTTAGATGTTTCATTGTTTTGCTGGGTGAAATTTTTAATGAGTTGGAGGATGCATCAGTTTATTACATTTTATTTTTGGAGCCTTAATTATTTCATCATCATCTGTTGAAAGACAAAACTTTTTGCCCTCTGTTGTATTACCTTTGTACTTTTTCAAATATCAGTTAAATGTCAGTGCAGGCCTATTTATACCTGGGCTGTCTGTTCATTGATGTATTTTCCTATCCTTTTAAAATATCTTAGCATTTTAAATACATCTTGAAAATGGGTACAGATCCTGCACATATTTGGCTAGTGCTTATTATATTTTTTTTGGTGACATTTATCTTGTATTATTTTATTTCAAATCTAAATGTTCATTGTTGATATATAAGACTATGATAAGTTTTGTGTACTTGTACACTGAGACCTTTGGTAATTGAGACCTAACCACTTTGCAAAACATACTTATTATAGTTCTAGGAACTCTTTTATGATAGATTTTTCTGAATTTTCTATGAGATTTCTAGATTGTGTGATTTGTGACATTGGTAGATATGAAATAAAGGGAAAAAAAGTTTTGCTTTTCAATCACAAGAATAATCATTTAAGGCTTATTGAGTGTGAGGTGCCCTTTGGGATATTTATTGAAATGTAGACATTCTCAATGCACCACTGAAAATCCTGGCCTAGAACACATTACAGACATATGATTTGGAGATACCAATTTGGCAATTTATCAGCATGGAGTGCTAACTAAACATGGACATTAATGAGATCAATATAATGTAGTAAAAGAATAAATACAGAAGGATTTCTGAAAACAGGTAATAATTTGCTCTCATTTTGTCCTTTTACAATATCTGTCAACAGTCATTTGCATAACTGCTTAAAGTTTTGAAGACAGACAGTGGAGCAGAATTGGTCTTCATTGTCTTTTAGTACTGCCTCTGCTAATAAGGTGTGCAGAAAAGGCCTTAGAAAGGCCTGCTTGCAAGATTAACCTGGTTGGTCTCTGGGACCTTGGATTGGGAGGCTTCCACCATCTCCTGATAAGAATGGCTCACTGTACCTAAACTGTTTGTACAAACAACATACTTTATGCTGAATGCTTCCTTTCCTTCTGGGATTCTGAAATGTTGGTCCATGTTGGGCGGAAGGTACCTACATGACAAGCCCCCACTAAAAACCCTGGGCACTCAGTCTCTAATGAGCTTACCTGGTAGATGACATTTCATGCATGGTATCACAACTTCCATTAAGGAGGAATTAAGTGCATCTTGTGAGACTCCAGTGGGACAGGACATTGGAAGCTTGCTCCTGGTTTCCTGTGAACTTTGCCTCATGAGCCTTTCCCATTATCTTTTTTCATTTTACTTTTCATCTTTTGATGTAATAAATCATAACCATGAGTATGACTATACTGTAAGTGCTGTGAGTCTTCTTAGCAATTCTTGGACCTTTGGGGAGGATGTTTGAAGACCCCTGATATAGAAAGCTATGTCGATTAATTGCCATTATTTTGTACATGCTATATATATTGAGTGGCTTTTAGAATTTTCTCCTTATAGTTTAGTTCTACAGTTTTGTTATAATGTTCTAATATATGATTTTTTTTCTTAATTGATTTTACTGTTTACTGTACTTTTTCAGTTGGAATTTGTGGCTTTCCCCATTGCTAGTTATTCATTCCTTGCCAATATTTCTTGAAAAATTGCCTCTCTGCTATGCTGTTAGATGGATTCTGGACCTTCCATGCTATTTCCATATTTCCTATTTTCTGTCTCATATTTAGTGTCTCTTTCCTTCTATTAACTAAATTCTGAAAGATATCCTCAGTTCTTTCTCCTAATTTTCTAGTTCTTTATTTAATAGTGGCTTAATCACTAATAGACCATATTTATTGATTTTTTTAAATATAAGTGGTTATGTTTTTTATTTACTAAGACTCTTGCTTTTTTTCTTTTCTTTTTTTCTATATACTTACTTTTTTTTTCCCACAACTTTTCTGTCCTGGTACATGAGTGCTGTTTCCTCACTCTACCTATTGAGGATTACTATAATTATTTCAAAGTTCAGATAGATCTAATTACATTCTCTCTTCAGGTATAAATTCTCCCCGCTTGGAAATGGCATTCTTTACACGTCCTGTAATTGCTTTCTGTGAGTTTATCTTCTTTGTGAATCTCTGAAAATGGGAGGTTTTCATCTTGAGAAGTAGAGGCCTTTTTGAATAGTGTTTTATGTGTTGCTTCTCCTTGGGCTCTATAGGCTTATTTTGCTTTTAAGGAGGTCTGTATTGGGTGGATACCACGAATTCAAGCTCAACAGCCTCAAAATGCAGACTTGGTTTCTGGTTTACGGGATTTCTCTCTACACAGTCAAAGTTAGTGGCTTATTCCAGCAGTGACTCCTGCCACAGTCCTGAGGAACATGCAAGGGGCCTGTAATTTTGGCTTCTTCTCTGTAATTCTCAGTAATTTTGGCTTCTTCTCAGGGAACCTGAAGTGCTGTGGTTACTACCTAGTCCTAACACTCCATAGCTAATCCAATTAACTTGTTACTTCTGTGAATTCTCTCTCAGATTCTGGCACCTGTGAATGTATTTCCCATACTTAATTTATTTATGTTGTCAAATATTTCAATTAATTTTGGGTAGTAAGGGGAATTACGGTGTATGCTCCTTGCTCAATCAACAACGTGGACCCAGAAGTTCAGACTGTATGTGCTTATGACATAGATCACACAGGGAACTATTTGTTGTCATAACACAGTATATTTGGTGCAAACTTACCAAAACACAGAATTAATCTTTATAAACACTAACTGAGATAATTGATTTAGACTGTTACAATTCTGAGTGTGGGTGACTCCAGATAAAGTTGATTCCAACTTTCATCCAACTCTTCCACCCACACTGCCCCAAATAATGCTATAATATTGACATTGTGGGTTGTCACTGAAAATTGTCTTTTATATGTGGTTATTTACCTGGTTGCGGCCATCTGAGACTTTGCTTTTGGAGCTGTTTATAGCTTTAAACTACTTCTACACCTTTTGTTCATCTTCCCTATAGGTGGTTGCACAAGAAGGGCATTTGTTGTAAGATTTTTTTCTCCTAGCACCATCATTTTTCATGGCCTTGTGCCACTTGGCACATAACACAGGAACTAGTGAATGACCCAATGTTTTAACTGTCAGTCACATGAACTACTTTACGAAACAGGCTTAACAGCTCATAAACTGAAAGCAATCCTGTTTACTGCCATCTCTAGATTCATAGATTGTTTGCAGCCTGTTACTGTTCTAGAAACACTTAGGGCCAAGCACCCAAAGTACTTTATGTATTTCTTGATGTCTCTTAAGAAGGGCTGGTCTTGTGAGAATCCTTGTATTTTTTTTATCTAATATAATAGGATTAGACCTTGGGGTGACTATATCAGAACTACTGACAGCTTTTTACAACATGCTGTGCATGAATATGTCTACCACATCTAGAAACTTAGAAGAAGAGAATAGTACCACAGAAACAGTTTTGAAGATGAGTAAATTGATTCACTATTCTTTTTTTTTTTTTTAAGAGTCTATCAATGGAGGTTAATTGATGCTTTCTTATCTTTGTCTTATTGGCCCGTCAGCACTTTTTTCTCTTAGTCTTGAATTGCTTTACTCTCTGCTGAAGGTAGATGTATATTCTGAAAATAAAGTGAATCTATTAAAGCGGCTAACATATAGTGATGTCCCTGTTTTGTAAATTGAGTTCAGATATAGGCTATCTATCTGTTTGGCAGCAAGAGAAGTAGCTTTTGGTCTGAATTTTACTGTTTGAGATGTTAGAGTTGTCTTCGAAGGTGGATAGGGGTCAGGGTAGTATCAGATTCACACATTACTGTCTTTACTGAATTTATATGAATGACCTCCTTTGAAGATGAGGAATCCAACACAAGTATGCATAAGGCTCCTTTCAACCAGAGAATACTATTTTTACCCCTTTTTATTGTAAGAGATGTTATCTTTTTTGACGTATACTGATTTTTTAAAAGTTGGAAGAAAAGCTATAATATTGTGGGAGAATATCGACAATCACAGTGTGTAAGAAGAGAGTGTGGTTTCAAATTTTGCAAGATGAAAAATTTATTATTTTCTTCTTGATGTGTAGGATCATTTGATTGGGTTCCTAATAAAATTCTGCCTGTGGAATCACTGGCATTAGTATTTAGTATTACAGCACCCCTGTGAAGAAGATAAGTATTATTGTCCCTTTCTTATAGAAACAAAGAAGGAAATGACTCCCGTGGCAACACTAACATTGGTAGACATGAGTGTTAATGTTGAGAAATATTCAACTTCTGTTCTAAAACTATAATTACTACCACACAGTAAGGCAAAAACTAGCTAAACAACCATGTGCCTCAAGGGAACCAGTCACATATAATGTGTCAAAAACCAAACTTTGCATACTGAAAAAAAAAAAAAAACAAGGCAGAAATTAAGTTTATTGCCAGGCTTTCAACCTGCAAACTGGGAAATTCAAGGTTACAGGAGCAATGAGTTCTGAATTGCTCACAGACTAAGGGATTGTTATGGGATAAAGGATTGGCTGGTGGCCTCTACTATTTCTGAGAAGAACAGTACATTCTTATAACCTTTAATTCCTATAAAATTAGGTTAAGTTTCCTTTATGAGCCTACATTGGCCATCTCCATTTTGTCCTTGACATAAGCTACTCCATTTTGGTTTGATTCTACAAATGTAAATGTTCAATATATATATATATATATATATATATATTTTCATTTTTTATTCAGATTCAGGGTTAGCCAAGAATTTTAGTCTTTTGAAATTAAAAAAAAAATTGGATTTAGTGTATTTTCATGTACTTACATCAATTGAGAAATTTTTCTTTTTATAAAAACAATGTCTCTTATGAAAAAGAAATCAACTTATTCTCATATAAGGTGGTAGCCACTCTATGAGTTTATCCAATAGCAGCTGGAAATTTTTAAGGATTAATGGGACTTAAAACTCAGTATTCAATTGATTTCAATTCCCTGTAATTATCCTGCTGACTTTATCTCTAATGAATTCTGTGCCTCAAACATCTTAAGTGGTTAACATATGGGTGTAGTCAGTAAGTGGATCATTGAGGGCACAGATCCAACTCTGCATAAGCATGTTTCCATTTTCCTTCCTTCCTTCCTTCTTTCTTTCTTCAAATTTTTAAAATTAAATCTGTAAATTAGCCAGAAAATTCCTAGTACACTTTGTAAGAGAGGTGGACTGTCATCACTGATATATAGGATAATATGTGTGAGTAAAATGTGTGAACTTTGTGATACTATCGTGTGAGTGCACACATAGACACACACATTTATTTAAAACTGTTTTTTACATTATTTAAAATTGATAAATCTCTGTATAAAGGAGCTCTAATACTATACTGAAAAGCTTTAAAGAAATAAGCTTTGGTTTCTCTAAAGCATTTGTCTTGTTATCTCCAAAAGCTGCTCTTAAATATTTATCAGTTTCTACTTGACCTGTCACAAACAATTATTTCTTTCTGAGATTAAAATCCAGACATTTAGTAACATGATAGAAGAGAAAGAACAAGTGGCTTTTCCTGCTAAGCTGGACTACTTGGGATCTTCTTCCTCATGGATACCATTTTGCGTGACATATCACCATATTTTAGACTTCCCTGATTAAAGGCGGTCCCTTAATTCCACTTTATTTACCTTTCCATTTGTGCCGATGTATATTGCTTGTGTGTATGTAACTCTGTATTTAATTTTTCTCTATATGGGTCTCTGGTTTTGAATGGCAAGATTCTGGTGTTAGGAAGTGGTATGATTTTGCCCTTTTGTCCTAATCTGCATCCAGGAAACTTCAACTCGGTTGGTGCTCCATTGATTTCTTTCCAATTAAATTTAACATTGCTCTTGAGTAGTGCTGTCATTTCCAATGTCACCATCATCACGTAGCTAACATTCATGTGCTGCTGTGCTGTTAAGGTTTCTCAGGAGTTGCACATGCATTATCTCATTTAATTTTCAAAGCAACCTGGTGAACTAAGCATTTCAAGGATTAATACATTTGGCTGTGTTTCATTGGCTAATCTGGAATGCTGTATTCATGTACCATCTGTGGATGAAGTAAAAACCATTCTGCTAAATCAACCAGATCATTGATGTTTTTACTTTTTAATTTTATAATGTGCTGTAATATGGGCAAGTGAAACACACAATTGCTGATCAAACCAGGGAGAATAAAGAATATTATGTAATATAGAGAATTTTCATATTTCAATATTTGACCACAAATCCTAAAAAAGGAAAATATTTTAAATTAAATACTAATATTTATAATAAGTTCATAAGATTATCTCATAGACCTAAATATTCCAAATTTCGTAGCAGGACCTTTAAATACTAAGAAAAGCCTGTTAATGTAGCCATAGCAAACCATAATTTATACATTATAATAATGGCTTTCAGGTCAAATTAAATATAGATGTACATGTATATAATTTCTTTATTTTTGAAATTTTCTGAATAATATGATTTTTAAATAGAATACTGTATGTTACCCATTCTTTGCATTAATCAGATGATTTGGATTCATCCCTGCAGATAACCCTCTAAACAGATGGAAAATATATGGAAAAGGAAAAATTAAAATTTGACTAATAAAAATGATTTTACCACTAATTTTTTCAAAAAAAGATTATATCCTGGTTTCATTAGGCATTCAGTTGTAATAACCATTCTTCCTCTATTATTAGCCATATATTAACTGTGCAAACATATACTTGTTCGCCATACATAGCAATTTGTTTAATTTAAATCTTTATATATAAAATTTAATTTTAATCCTGTTATTTTCATAAAAATCCTTTTGATTTCATCAGAAATATCACATATATATTGATAGTTGTATTTTAAAATAACTTCTTATCATTTATATTCAAATTATGAACATGACATGCATGATAATTTTATAAAATACAGAAAGCTATAAAAAGTGTACTACAATTCTAGACATAGAGCTAATTGCTATTACCATTTTTCTTTCATACACACGTGTATATATGTATATGTGTACATGCATACCTATATATATACGTATATATTTATAACAAGTAATACTTTATTCAATAAACTTATTTTTTAAAGCTGTTTTAGGCTTACAGAAAAATGGAGCAAAAAGTAGAGAGATTTCCCCTATACCCCCTACCCCCACACAGGTACAATCTCTCCCCTATCAACATTTGTCAGCAGAGTGTTACATTTGTACCAATCAATGAACCTACACTGGCACAGTGTTAGCACCCAAATTTCACTGTTTACATAGCATTCACTCTTGTTGCACATTCTATCGATTTTGACAAGTGTATAATGACGTGCATCCACCATTATTGTGTCCCACAGATTAATGTGACTGCTCTAGGAGTCCCCTCTGCCCTTTTTTTACTGTCTTTATAGTTTTTTGTGTTAATTTCTTTACAAAAATACTCCTTTATGAACATATCCCATGTCATTAAATTTTTCAAATATATAATTTTTATAAAATTATATAATATAACATCATATTTAAGTATCATTTCTCTATTTTTTGTCATACAATATTTATTCTATGATTGTTGGATATTTAAGTAGTCAATCTCTTCTTTCAAAAAAAATTTTTAACTGTTTTTATTTATTGTTGAGACAGAGAGAGACAGAGCATGAGCAGGGGAGGGAGGGGCAGAGAGAGAGAGGGAGACACAGAATCTGAAGCGGGCTCCAGGCTCTGAGCCGTCAGCACAGAGCCTGTCATGGGGCTCGAACTCGCAGACTGTGATATCATGACCTGAGCTGAGTTGGACGCCCAACCGACTGAGCCATCCAGGTGCCCCTCAATTTCTTCTTTTATTGTTATTTTAGATAGTTCTTTTATGAAAACCTTTATGTATTAATTTAAAAAAATAAGATTTTTCTTAGCACACAGTACGGATGTTGAAGTCCAAATTTTCTAATAGCTCAGATGAAGAATAAATTCGTCTGTGATTCCTCTATTTCTTGCCTACCTTACTTCCATTCTGCATTTAAATTCTTTCAACTCTACAATCTACATGCAAATTCAAGCATTTTTTTTTATCATTTCCATATAAACTATTCTACTCCAGGTCACCATCTTCTCTTTATTAAGTGCTATACCAATAAGCTATGCACTAATAAACCCTTGTCTCCCTCAAACTATTCTCAACCTGACAACGAGAATGATCCTGTTTAAAAACTAGTTGGATTATGTCATTTCTGTGCCCTTTTACTTGGAAGAGCAAAGGAGCCAAAATAGCCATACTAAATAAGAATTAGAAAGGAGAAATCATTACCTGATTTTAAAAGTTCTGATCAGACTGCACAGTAATCATTAGCATTGTGTATACTACTAGAAAGCAACTGGAAGGTGCAACAACAAAAATTCATGTCCATTCATGCTAATATAAAATTCTGTAATAAATTCAGAAAAATGTGAAAGACCTCTGCATTGACAGGGTGGTATTGGTGAAGAAATATACATATAAATCAGTGGAACAAAAGAGGTAATTCAGAAATACATCCACACAAATATGATAATTTGTGTGGAACCACAAAAGATCTGAAAGAGCCAGAGTAACCCTGGAAAAGGAAAAGTGAAGCTTCAGACATCACAATTCTGGACTTCAAGTTATATCACAAAGCTGCAGTGATGAGAACAGTATGGTACTGGCACAAAAATAAACACACAGACCAATATGAAAACAATAGAATCTACAACTATATGGTCAACTAATCTTCAACATAGTAGGAAAGAATATCCAATAGGAAAAAAAAAATTCCTTCAACAAATGGTATTGGGAAAACTGGGTAGCTACATGCAAGACAATGAAACTGGACCACTGTCTTATACACTGAAATAAACTCAAAATGGATGAAAAACGTAAATGTGAGACAGGAAATCATCAAAATCCTAGAGGAGAACATAGGCAGTAACCTCTTTGGCATCTAGGTATGTCTCCTGAGGCAAGAGAAACAAAAGCAAAATTAAACTATGGGGACTTCACTAAAATGATTTTTGAAAAGGGTACCAAATCAATAGGGAAAAGAGAATCTTTTCAATCACTGAGGTTGGAACGATTGGTAATTCCTATAGAAAAATATGAATCTCAATCTAAACCTCAACCTGTACAAAAATTAAGATTGATCATAGACTTAAATGCATATCGTAAACTTTAAAAAAGACCTTTCTGGAATTAATTTGGGAAGGGTGTATTAATGTTTGACCTTTGTTTTTTCTTTCTTTTTTTTTCCTTTTCCCTTCTCTTTTTACCAACTTTTTCTTACCTTTCCCTGCCTCCCTTCCTCATCCCCTCCTTCTATCCTCCTTCCCTCCTCCTCCCCTTCCTTCTTAGTATTTTTTTGGGAGAAGAGAAGATCTAATCTCTATATTTTGCCTATCCTTCTAACATTTTTTTAACATTTAACATAATATTTTAGGTTAAATATTTAACATAATATTTTAACATTTTCTCACCTTTTTAACTACCTTTTTGTGAGCAGATAGAGTTTGTATTTTTTCAGCCCATCTAAATATAGTTGATTCTTAATTAGGATTTTAATTTGATCTCATTTATACTTATGGTGATAGTTGGTGTGCTTTTAATTCTATTTTTATCTCTGAGATGAAAAGAAAGAATCCTAACAAATCCAAACACAAATAGAATGCAAAGTACTGTTTTTTTAGTTAAGTTTTTGAAACTTATTCAACCCTCTATATTTAAAATCTTAAATTAATTTCTTTCTTGACCATTCTCTCTGCCATGTATTTGTTGCTTTCAGTATATTTTAGACAATTAAACTATTCAGATGAAAATTAATGTATTTACTTTTTAATTCCCATCACACATCTTTGACATAATATTCAGTCTTATAACTTTATTGAGATGATTATTCTTCATATTTTAAAATTGTTTTCAGATTCATTACAAGTTTTGTCATACAATGACTACTCCATATTTGTGTTTCTTACCTAAGCATTGTTCAAAAAGATATAACTTTAAGTAATTTTTTTGAGATGTGGTCTCAGGATGGGAGAGACATGTTTTAGGCATGGCATTAAGTTTTGATGTCAGGATTTCATCTTTTGTTCATATCTTGGTTCTACTTGACTGATTATTGACAGCATTATTGATAGGAAAGGGCAGTTTCCCCAAAAAGAGTAAGTTATTATTATTATAAGAAAGAGAAAGTGTGGCTGAATAGGCATTAATTTTGACTCCCCAGTTACTGTCTATAAGTAATAGTAATACTAATAAGAAAAGTATTCAATGAACACATAAGAATTTTGCCACATTTCTTGAATGATTGACTTTTATTACCAACAAATTTCAGAAAAAGTAGTAGTAGAATTTCCAGCTAAACTGGAATCATATAAGAGACGTGTCTGTGTGTCACGTTCATGTTCTACTTACGTTTGTGTTAGTACTTGCATATTAATGGTGATTATAAACTACTTTCCATGAAGAAAAGAAGGTAGTAGAGTAAAATTCAAGTCCTCCAAACTCTTAAAATTTATAAAACCGAGCAAATGAAGATACTAGAATGAAAGTCACAGTTAATAATAGTTAAAAATGATCATTATTGCTGAAGTTATATAGAGAATATATAATGTACTTCTTTCCTTCTCCAATTATTTTTTCTTGGAGTTATGTAGCAAGATTGGAGAGGGCTGAATACCAATTGTCTTGAACATCTATTTCTTCTTGTCATGTGACCCTCTAAAGAAAAGGCCATAAGTCAGATTTTTTTTTAAAGGTAGTTTTCTTCAAATAAGTTGTTTCCTTTCCTTGAGATACCATGAACATAGACTATTTTGATTGTAAAACCTTTGGTATATAAGAATTTTAACAGTTCTGAAACAAACAAAAAAGTTTCACTTATTCCAGAAACCCTGATGGGTTTTAAACTGTGTAGCTCATTCCTTTGTTCTATGTAACAAAAGAAACTTCTCCGGCTTTCTGACTGCACTGTTCTGGTTTGTGCCAGGTTACTACTGCCTTTTATAAGAAAGAAAAATGTTCAGCACTTCTGACTCTGAAGGCTTATTCAAAGACCAGAGCCTTGAAAAGCACTGAGATGGCCATGGAGCTAAATTTACATTATTTTTATGGTTTTGAAATTCTGATTTTCAGTATTTCAGCATTTACAACATCTGATAAAGGACAGTATTAGTTGTGGAGGGAGGGGACTTAATAATATTTTCTATCCTGTATAAACTGGTTAGCAAGTTCTCAGTGCCTTCCATATTCTTGGCCGCTTCCAACATGAAGACATTTCCACTAAGCCAGTAAAAATGCTGAGAGTAAATAAAGTACACATTTGACATTCTGGCATTCTGTTTTACTGGTCAGGAATGCAAGAACTAGAAAAGATAAATCCCTCCCTTACTTCCTCTCTTTTTCTTTCCCTTCCTCCCTTTGTCCTTTCCTTCCTTCCTTCCTTCCTTCCTTCCTTCCTTCCTTCCTTCCTTCCTTCCTTCCTTCCTTTTCTTCTCTTCTCTTTCTTCCTTTTTTCTTTCTTTCTTTCTTTTTTCTTTCTTTCTTTCTTTCTTTCCTCCCTCCCCGCTCCTTCCCTTCCTTCCCTCCTTCCTTTCTTTCCTTCCTTTTTTCCCTTTCTTCCTTCCTTTTTTTCTTTCTATTTAAATTACCAAGAATTGGGTACTGAGCCATGAATGACAGGTGCCATATATGTATAATAAAATATAAAATATAATGCAGGTTACATAATATATTCTAATATATGTAATACAGTTAATCCTATTTGGGAGCATTTACGTATTTTCTGTTCCAACAAATTTCTGTTTCATTCATTTAAATTTGTTTCAACTAGATTTATTATGATAAAAAGTGTGAACATATTTTAAAAGATGTGTTTATTGCTATTACATGAAACTATTGATTTGTAATAGTTATTTTGAACTATCTTCTTTATCATACTGCAATCATTTCAAGTAGGTTTTCTTTTCAATTGTTTTTCTTATTGAAATGCCCAGTTTCTGTCCCACCTTGGATCTCAACTACTGACAGCCAGGTTTATAACTCTCCATGGAGGAGATAGGCTGATTCTATTCTGCGGAATCTGAGTAGCCAAAGAAAAAAAAACCTAAAACGATTCACATCCAAGTTTCCTTAATGAAATAGCCCTGCCAGCTCACCTATAGACAGGCTCCTAGTTGACAATGACCACTCACCAGTGTAGACTTTGAATCAATTTTTAGGTGTTCCCTCTGTAAATATCAATTGCCAAGACTCATTACGTACAGAATCAGAAACCAAAACTAATATATAGAAAAAATTACTTTTAGTATCAGGCTAGAAAGTCCAAAAACCAAATGGCAAGTATACCAGAAAGGGAGATCAAAGAAAGTTAAATGAAGAATATCATCAAAGAAATTATTCAAAATTTCATGGACTTGAAGGATGTGAGTTTCTCTATTCAATAAAAACATACTCAATGGGAAAAAATGATCCACATTGAGCCTATCATCATGAAATATCAAAACACTGATGTAAATGGGACAATTGCCAAAACCTTAAAAAACAAACAAACAAACAAACAATAAGAAGATCACATACAAAGAATCAGTAGTCCAAGTATTCATGGATTTCTCTATTATGATACCAAAAAATAAAAGACATATGTTTTTTTTTATTATGCAATAATAAACATATGCAATAATAAACATATGCAAAAACAAAACAAAAGCAAACAAAACACCTTAGTAAAATTAAATTATGAAATAAACAGTTTGTTCCACAAAATTAGTGTGACTTATACTAGCTGCTAAGTTGTATCGACCCCATTACACTGGGTGTCTTACCAAGCAGTCATATGTTTTTGAATAATTAATTATTTCTTACTATGGTGATACATCATTAGCATAAGATAATGGCATTTTCAGATAGTCAAAGTATCATTAGGCAGACAGCGTCTTTGGCAAATAGGACAGAGTCTTTGGCTTTGTATGTCTCTTCCAGAGCAAACCAGAATTATGAATATTTGCAAGGAAACTTACAGATCTTAAGAATTGGGAAAACAGGTGCTTTTGTTTCAAACTGAAGTAACAGTTTGTTAACGCCACATCCCATGATCAGATTTTCTATCCATGGATTTATTGGCGGAAATAGTTATTAATATGACAAATTTATTAGTCTGCGATGAAGAATGCCAACACTGAAGCACAGATGGTCTCCTCCAACAAGTGACAATTTGATGCATCAGATTTATCATGAAACTGTTTAGAACCATGGTATTCTGGCCTATAAAGGAAAGAACAATAGAAATCATAGCAATTAATTAGTAACAATAGCCTTATATTTTAGGAAATCTTTGATAATGAAGCTTAAAATAAAACCTTTTTTTCCAAAAAAGACTGTTTTTAAGTGCCATGTCAAGAATTTTACTTCTTTATTAAATTGCCAACCAAAGCAATTATCATGATTTGTACATTTGGATTATCTTATTTTTTGCAGAAATTTAGTGGTGTGTGCGTGTGTGTGTGCGTGCGCGTGTGTGTGTTAAAACAAAGCTAATTTTGAACACCCATCTAAGAAAATGGGTGCCAGCAGGAAAGTCTGACAACACCTGCAGGAAATAATAAAAAGAGCATTGTGGTTGATACCTCTTGTGGGGTTGGTGGTTGGTGGTAAAAATCAATTCTATTCTTTATCAATAAATTGGGGGGGATGAAAGATCCCAAGTACAAACACAATGCACTAGTGTCTTTAAATATATAGCATCCATAGAGTAAGTAGCACCAACCATGGCCCAGCTGTGGAACACAACTGAAAACTAAAATAAAAGGTTGAACCCACATATAATAACCCTGGCGCAAGTGATCACAACTAGCTTAAATGAAATTGTGCCCGAACTGAGCCCCTTCATAAGCCATTATTTATTCCTTTCTGCTGCCCATAGTACTTGCCAGAAATCTGTTCTATGGCAGACTTCTACCTCAAAAGTACTTGCAAAACTGTTTTAAGAGAGGTCAGGTTTTAGTGTCAAGAGAAGAGTAACTACAGTTCTAGCAGAAAGGGTCCTGTTTTGTTTTTTGTTTTTTTGCTTGTTTTTTTTTTTACAGATTTACTTTTGTGTGTGACACTTGATTTCCAATCTTACTCTACCCTAGTGAAGGAATTCAAAAGAGAAGCTGGTATTGTATATTAACTACAGAAAGAAGTCCCAGTGAAGTAAGAAGGCAAAAATCTATCGTTCGATCTTGTGTGTATGAGTGTGCTGATGCCTGCATGAAAAGCAGTTGTCTAAATCCTAGGTGATGAAAATACTGTTTGCATATTTAAGTTGACTAATTGCTATCATTTAATGAATATTTGTCTGTCTTTCTGTGTATTTACATATCTGCCATCTAAGTATGCATCTATGTGTCTCTCTATCATCTACAGATAGCTGAGCCTCTGATCCCTAAAAACACTGCAATGTTATTGTATTGTGTCCATTTTGAAGACAGGGTGATTAAATGAAGAATTTGTGCTTTAAAAATATCCTTGTGACTCCTCTGAAATTTGAAAAAGAAAAAAGAAGAGAGAGAGCCAGAAAGAAGGCTCTGACTAAAGCCAGATGAAGCACGCTGGGTCTTGGAGAAGAGAAAGGCAGAGGGGAAGGGGTGAGCAGATAAGATAGTATACCTTTCAGAGGTGGAAATACCTTTGGGGTTTTCATAATATAAATGGCTATATATTACATCATATATATATATATATTTATATACTTATACATTTATATTTAAGTTGAAAGGTTTTTTTTTTTCTTACTCCTGTGGCTTATTATCCCTGCTGCTTTCTTTTCCTGAGCATTGCAGGTGCTAAGATTTTGTAATACTGGAGTGGTAGAAATATCCAAGAGACTGGCAGTGCTCTAACAGTTGCTTTTATGACATCTGCTGCTTATAAGTTGCCTTGTTTAAGAAACAAGCGTTGGCGAGGATGTAGAGAAAAGGGGCCCTTTTGCTCTGTTGGTGGAATGCAAACTGGTGGACCCACTGTGGAAAACAGTATGGAACTTCCTCAAAAAGTTAAAGTAGAATTACCCTATGATCTAGCCATTGCACTACTGGGTATTTACCCAAAGAATAGAAAAATGCTAATTCACAAGGGATACATGTACCCTTATGTTTATAGCAACATTATTTACAATGGCCAAATTATGAAAGCAGCTCAAGTAGTGTCCATTGATAGAGAATGGATAAAGAAGATGTGATCTATATGTAATGGAATATTATTCAGCCACAAAAAGAATGAAATCTTGCCATTTGCAACAACACAGATGGATCTAGAGGGTACAATGTTAAGTGAAATAAGTGAGAGAAAGACAAATGCCATATGTTTTCACCCCTCCCTATGTGGAATTTAAGAAAAAAAACAATGAGCAAAGGAAAAAAGAAAGAGACAAACCAAGAAACATACTCTTAACTATAGTCAACAAACTGATGGTTACCAGAGTGGAAGTGGGTGGGGGATGGGTAAAATAGGTGATGGGGATTAAGGAATGTACTTGAGCTCAGCATTCGTTGATGTATGGAATTGTTAAATCCCTATAGTGCACACGTAGAATAATATAACACTATGTTTTAACTCTACTGGAATTAAAATGAAAAGAAATAACAACAAGTTGCCTTGCTTAGTAAAATTCTCAGTTTTCCTGTATACGCTGACACATTTTACAAAGGTATTTGTCTTTATAAGGCCCCACTGATTGTACCTGTCCATTTTATGTTGAGGCTATAATAACTTTCAATTATATTGGTAGCTTAATAGATGTTTATAGGAGCTACATTGTTAAGTTTGAATTGCAATTTAAGGCAAATAAACTGAAAATATATAGTGTTAATTAGATTACCTTTTTAATTAGTTTTTAATTTTAATTCCAGTATAGTTAACATACATTTTTCTATTAGTTTCAGGTGTATAATGCAGTGATTCAACAATTCTTTATACTAGACAGTGCTCATCTTGATACGTGTTTCAGTGTTATGTATGCATCTGTGAGATCACTACAAATATCAAGATAATAAACATTTCCATCATCTCCAAAAGTCTCCTTGTGTCCCTTTATAATCCATCCCTCCCACCAGCCCCATCCTCAAGCAACCATTAAACTTACCTGTTATAGCTGAGTTTGCATTGTTTTAGAACTTTATGTTAATTCACGTACTATTTTACTCATTTATTTTTTGCCTGGCTTCTTTCCTTCAACACAATTACTTTGAGATTCACCTATGTTGTTATATATAACATTAGTTTATTTTACTGACGAGGAAGTATTCCATTGAGCAAATATGCCCCACTTTGTTTTTTCACTTATCCGTTGGTGAGCATGAGTTGTTTCCAGTTTGGAACTATTACAAATAAAGTTTCAATGAATATTCATTTGCAAGTCTTTGTATAGATGAGACTTGCAATTCCTTGTAGTTAATAAAGTTTCAATGAATATTTGTTCATAGAAGTTTTTTGCACAGACATGTTTTCAATTCTTTGTGGTCAATCCTAAGAAATAGTATGACTGAGTGCCTTGATCATTTCTTAACTTGCTAAGTTAAGTCATACAAACTTAACTTGCTAAGTTAAGAAATGATCAAGCTATATTCCAAAGTGATTATACCATTTTATATGCTTATCAGTGCTGCAAGAGAGTTCTAGTTGCCCTATGTCCTCACTGAGATTGTTTATTTTGATCAGTTCTTGTGGTTATGTAAAGGTATCTCATTTAATTTCAATTTTCATTTCTCTGGTGAGTAATACTGTACTTATTGGGCATTCATATACATACTTTTGCATTAATGTACTTATTGGGCATTCATATACATACTTTTGCATTAAGTTTTATTGGATTCTTTGTTTTCTTATTATTGGGTTAGAAGAATTTGTAATATTCTGTATACAAGATTTTTGTGTTACATGTGTTTTGAATGCCTTCCCCCAGTCTGTGGTTGTTGTTTCCTTTTTAAAAATGACATCTTTCAAAAAACAAAGTTTGTTATATTGGTGACGTACAGTTGTTCATTTTCTCCAACTTGGCTCAAGCTTTCCGTGTTCAATGTTAGAAAACTTGGACTTTGCCAGAGTCACAAAGATTTTCTCCAATGTTCTTTTTCTAAGTATTTTATTATTTTAGGTCTTATATTTATGTCCGTAATCCATTTCAGTTAATTTTGTGTTAGATGTGAAGTCATTGTTCACTCTATGCATAGAAATTTCCAGTTATTGCAGCACAATTTGTAGAAAAGGCTTTCTTCTCCCCGTTGAATTCCCTTGTTACTTTCATGCAAAATCAGTAGATCGCATTATGTAGGCCTATATCTGGAGTATTCTATTCCATTGATCTAGATTTCTATATGTGTGTGCTTTTTTTTTTTAAGTTTATTTATTTAAGAAAGAGAGAGAGAGTGTGGAAGAGCGTGAGGGGC
Source organism: Lynx canadensis (assembly GCF_007474595.2). Lineage (NCBI taxonomy): Eukaryota > Metazoa > Chordata > Mammalia > Carnivora > Felidae > Lynx > Lynx canadensis. The sequence continues at coordinate 152,992,584 of NC_044310.1, read as the reverse complement.
AGAGAGAGAGGGAGAGACAGAATCCCAAGCAGGCTCCATGCCATCAGTGCAGAACCTGATGCAGTGTTCCAACTCATGGAACTGTGAGATCATGACCTGAGCTGACATCAAGAGCTGGATGCTTAACTAAGTCAACCAGGCACCCCATTTTGTTTTGTTTTTGGAAATCCTAAATTGTCTTGATTACTTCAGCTTTTTAAAAAAGTTTATTTATTTTGAGAGAAAGACAGAGAGAGAGACAGAAAGAGAGAGAGAGAACAGGGAGGGGCAGAGAGAAAGAGAGAATTCCAAGCAGGCTTGCATCAACAGTGCTGAGCCTGAGGCAGGGCTGGAACTCACAAACTGCGAGATCATGACCTGAGCCGAAACCGAGAGTCAAATGCTTAACTTACTACACCATCCAGGTGTCCCGGTGTTACTTTAGCTCTATAGTAAGACTTAAAATCAAGTAGGGTGGGTTCTTTTATTTTGTCATTGTTTTTAAATTGCTTCTGTTAATTTTGGTCCTTTGCATTTTCAAGCAAATTTAGAATCAATTTGTCAAATTATAGAAAAAGACACATGGAATTTTATTGGAATTGCTTTGAACCTAAGGACCGATTGTCATCTTAATAATATTGAGGATTCAAATTCAGGAACATGGCATAAGTCTTTAATTTCCCTTAGCATTTTTTTGGGGGGTAGTATTCGGTGTACATGTCTTAAATATCCTTTACTAGTTTTTTCATAATTTTTGGTTTTGTAAAAGAGATTTTAAAATTTCATTTTCCACTAGTTTTCTGCTAGAATATAAGAATAAATTATTTTTAGATGAATTCGTGTCATATATCCTTGCTAAATTCATTTATTAATTTTGTAGTTATTTTGCACATTGACTGATATTTTCTATATAGAATAATATATCTACCAATATGAGTAATTTTTCTTGTTCATTTTAGATATTCATGACCTTTTTTTCCCCCTGGTTATATTGAAATGGCTAGGACATTCTGTGAAATAATACAATGAAGTGGTTAAAGTGAGCATATTGACTTGTTCCCAATTTTATGAGAAACCAATTTAATTTTTTACCGTTAACTATATATATATATATATATATATATATATTACCATTACATATATTTTTAAAGAACCATTTATCAATTAAAAAATTCCTTACTATTCCTATTTTGCTGAGAGTTTTTATTATGAAAGGATATTGAATTTTATAAAGTCATGTAATTTTCTCCTTTATTCAGTTAATATGGTAAATTACATTGACTATTTCAGGATGTTAAACCAACTTTCTATTCCAGGAATAAAAGATACTTATTTGGTCATGATGTATTGTCATTTTTTCTCTGCTGTTTTATTCAATTTGCTAATATTCTTAGGAACTTATAGTTTGTATTCATGAAGGGTATTCTAGAATTTTTGTTTCATATGTTTTCTCAGGTTTGGGATTTGGTTTATGCCGGGATCATAAAATGAATTGAGAAATGAAACATTCTCTCCTGTTTTCTGATTATTTTGCCTCTCTACTATATTATTCCCATTATCCAACAAATGAGTTGTTAGTTAATTGGCCTTAAATAAGCCCTTTTACAAGAGAACTGTCTGAAAAAAGTTATCTATAGTCACTGATTCCAACATTTTCTCTCCCATTGTCCATTGAATCTATTCAAATCTGGCTCGTCCTTTCCTTTGTACCAAATCTGTTCTTACTGAAATCATCAAAGCCTTCGACATTGTTAAATCTATCAGTCACTTTCAGTCTTTATCCTTATTGAACTAAAGCAACATTTTAAATAATTGATCCTTCTCTTTAAAGTCTTTCTTCACCTGGCTTCCACGACAACACCCTAATATGATTAATCTGCAATGTCTCTTGTGATTTCTTATGAGTAGCATTTGCAGGTTCTTCCTTAGCTCTCTCCCTCGTAACAATGGAGTAGCCTAGGACTTTTCCTTGATCTTATCTCTATCATTCATACTCCCATTGCAAGTGATTACATCTAGTTTCAAGGCTTTAAATACCAAGAATATGCAGATGACTCTCAAATTATTATCTCCAGCTTAGAGTACTCTTCTGAAATTCACATTCATATTTTACTGAAAGTTTCCACTTAGATTAAGAAGGATCATCTCTTCTCTCTACTTCTTTCATCATACTCCTCTTTCAAGTGATTCATCCAACCTTGAGAAGGCAGTAAAAAGAAGAAAAAAGAGGCAAAGAATATGACAAATGGGCAACAAATAAGATATTTGATTTAAATCTAACCATATCAATAAACTAAATTAAGTGTCAGTGGTTTAAATATACCAGTTAAAAGGAAGATATTGTAAGATTGGACAAAGATACAAGAACTAATTATCTGCTGAGTACAAGAAATGTACTTTTAATGTAAGTATGCAAATAAGTTAAAAGTAAAAGGATGAAAACCCATATACTATTATAATACTTATCAAAACAATCACAGAGACTATATTAACATCAGACAAACTAGATTTCAGAGCCAAAAATATTCCTATAGATAAAGAATGTTATTTCATAATGAAAAAAGGATCAATTTATTAAGATGGCAGAACCCCAAAATACATAAAGCAAAAACTGAGAGAATTGCTTGGAGAACTTGATAAACTTACAATTATAGCTGGAGATTTCAACATCTCTCTCTTTCACTCTCTCAATAATCCATGCAAATAGACAAAAATGAGTAAGGCTATAGAAAATCTGAACACTACAACTAACTTATTTGAAGGTATTAATATTTATAAAACATAAGTACAAAATAGCAAAATACACATTTGTTTTAAACATACATTAACATTTACAAATATAGACTATATTCTGAGTCACAAAGCAAGTCTCAACCAATATGCAAGGATTTAAGTCATAGATTATGTATTCTTTGGCTACCGTGCAAGTAATTTAGAAATCAATAAAAGAAAGGTGTCTGGAAAGTAGCCAGATATTTGGAAATAAAAGAACACACTTGTAAATAACTCATGGGTCAAAGAAGAAATAAAAAGGGAAATTAGAAAGAATTTTGAGATGAACGAAAATGAGAACATATCAAAGTTTATGAGATGGTGCTAAAGTAGTGCTTACAAGGAAATTTATAGCACTGAATGCCTATATTAGAAAACAGGAAGGGTCTCAAGTTAATTACTTCAGCTTCAACTTTAAGTAACTAGCAAATACTAGGTAGCTAGAAAAAGAAGAGGAAATTAAATACTAAGTAGGTAGGAGAAAAAAAAAGAGAAAATTAAATACTAAATGCAGAGAGAAAGGAAAAAGTAAACATTAGAGTGGAAGTCAATAAAATTGAAAACAGAGAACAATAGAGAAAATCAGTGAAAAGAAAATCTGGTGTTTTGAGAAAGTCAATAAAATTGGTAAACTTTTGAATTAACAGAATGAACAGAAAGAAGAGAGATAATACAAGTTATCAGCATCAAGAATTTGAGAAACAACCTTGCTACACATATTAGAGATAATTAGGAAATTTATGAAAAACTTTCTGCCAATAAATTTGACAACTTACATGAAATGGGAAAAATTCTTGAAAAACATAAATTATTAAAGCTTATTCAAGAAGAAATAAATACACAACTAGTCCTATATCTATGAAAGATGAATCTATAGTTAAATATGTTCTTGTGAAGAAAATTATAGGTCCAGATGACTTTTCTGGTGACCTCTAATAAATATTTATGGAAAAAATAATACCACTTCCCAGAAACTCTTCAGAAAATAGAAAAAGAGAGAGACTTTTCCATATATTCTATGAAGCCTTCATTAATCTGATACTTAAACTACAAGATATTACAATAAAACTACAGACTAATATCCCTGATGAGCATACATATAAAATTCTAGCAAACCAAATGTAACCATACATAAAGGTACTAATATGTTGTCATCAGGTTATCCTAGGAATGCAATATTGGTATAACATTAAAAAAAACATTATTTGACTATTAATGGGTCTAAATGTTCACACATATGCCAGGGTCTGTCTTTGAGCTTTCTTTCATATTGTTTTATTAATATTGTATCAATAGCACACTTCTTATGGCTTTAAATTTATATATGGATTATGTCTGGGAAGACATTTATAGGTTGGATTGGTTTCCATCAACCTTTATGCATCCATGAAACTTTAGAGTAAGTTTTTTAGGTTACTTAAGAACATCCAACTGGAATTTTAATTGATTTTTTTTAATAATATGAAATCATCCCTTCCAAGGTATTGAATGTCCCTTCATTTATTCAAATAAACAGCTATGTTCTTGTTATGGACTGAATGTTTGTGGTCCCCTCCAAATTAATGTAGAAGCTCTGACCTCTATGTGATGGTATTTGGAGGTGAGGCCTTTAGGAGGTAATTAGGTTTAAATGAGGTAATGAGGTTGGGGCCCCCATAATATGATTAGTGTTGGCATAAGACAAGGAAGAGAGACCAAAGCTTTCTTTCTCTGCCATGTCAGTGTACAATAAGAAGGCAGTCACAAGCAAGCCGGGAAGAGGTCCCTCACTAGAAACTGAATTTGCCAGCACTTTTATGTTGAATTTCCCAGGCTCCAGAACTATGAGAAATAAATATCTGTCAGTTTAAGCCACTAGTCAATAGTATTTTGTTATAGTACTTGGAACTGACTAATACAGTCATTTATTATAATTTTATTGTTTCCTCTAAGAGAAAACTTATATTCTTTCTTTCATTTCTTCTTAGGTATTTTATGATTTGTATTGCTATTGTGAATAGTATCTTATTTTAAAGTCATATTTTATTGGATTATTGCCGATTTAAATAAATACTTTTAATTTTGTAGGTTGATATTTTAGTGGTAAACTTGCTAAATGTTTTATAGTTATTGATTTTTTTAAGGTAGATCTTCATGTCTGGATAGTTTGTGTCTTCTCTCCCATTCATATATCTCATTCAATATTTTGTATTCCCTTATGTTGTCCAAGACCAACAGAGTGTATCAATCATTAAAAGTAGTGTGCATAAAGACAATAGGCCTCTTTGTCTTATTCTTTATCTCACATTGAATGCATTCATATTCTAGTTTCCCAATTACATTTCCTCCAGTGGTGTAGGTTTTGGTATATCCCGTGTTAGTAGATAGCCCCTAAGATGTCCCCCAATACCCCCTGCCTTCTGGTATTTATGCTCTTGTGTACTTGTCTTTCCTCGAGCGTGGAGTGACCTTATTTATTTACTTCTAATGAATAAATATGACAGAAGTGATAGGATGTCACTTCCAAGATTAGGTTATAACAAAGACTGTTGCTTTTGTCACGGTGTAGTACTCTCGATTTGCTCTGGGAGAAATTAGTTGCCATCTCATGAGGTAGCCCTGTGGAGAGACCCACATAAATGAGCTAGAAGTAGATTTTCTGTGGTCAGTGAAGACATGTGGATGAGCTTGGAAACAGTTCTACTGAGGCCTGTCAAAAGCTATATGAGTGAGTTTGGGAGTGGATCTTCCTTCAGTGGGATTGTGAATTGACTATGGCCCTGGACACATCTTGATAGCAGCCTCATGAGAGCCCCTGAGGCAGAGCCATCCAACTCATCTGTTTCCACTTACTTGATTCACAGAAAATATGAGATAATAAATGTTAGTTGCTTTAAGTGTCAAATTTGGGGCAATATGTTATATAGTAATAGATAACTAACACGTAGTTTACCTACTCTTTAAGAGACTCCCCTGTTTTTTTTTTTTCTAGGTTGCCAAAAGTTTTTAAAATTGTTACCTGAGGAAATCATATTTTTTCTTTTTCTTAATAATAATGTGATAGAACATACATTTGGAGTGTGAAACACTCTTGCTTTATTGTAATTAATCATGGTATATTTTCTCGGAATTTTAGTTAATATTTTCTTTAAGAATTTGTTTGCATGTTTATAAGTGAAAAGCTCTCATAATTTTGCTCATTTGCATCATATTAGCATTACAGTAGTCCATAAATTAGGGTAAGCCCCTTTTTTGCTTCTTTTTAAATTAAAAAAATATATATGTATTGTCTATTTTATGTATATGTATTGTACAAGACAGATATTAGCTACTCATTGAAAGTTTGGTAGAACTGACCTGTAAAGCCATCCATATGGCTAACATTTGTTTCTGTAAGATTTAGTGGCCTATTCGGTGCTTTATTTTATCTTTTGTCAATTTTGGCATTTTATAATTTTCTAGGAATATATCCATTTTACATAGCCATTCAAGTTTATTGATATAATTGTTATAATACTGTAATTTTTAAACCTGTTATATGTCTTATTTCCTTTTTCTGTTCTGCATTGTGTTTATTTATATCTTTCCTCTTTTTTAGGTCAATTTTTCTAAATCTTTTGTATTTTTTTTAAATTAAAAAAATTTAATGCTTATTTATTCTTTTTTAAAATTTTTTATGTTTATTTACTTTTAAGAACAAGAGAGACAGAGTGTGAGCAGGGGAGGGGAAGAGAGAGAGGGAGACACAGAATCCGAAGCAGGCTCCAAGCTCTGAGCTGTCAGCACAGAGCCCGATGCAGGGCTCGAACTCATCGGAACATAAGATCATGACCTGAGCCAGAGTCAGATGCTTAACAGACTGAGCCATCTAGGTACCCCTAAAATCTTTCTTATTAATTTTTCAAGGAATAGCTATGTTTCTGCTACTTGTCTCCATTTTATTACTAACTTTTGTTGATTTCTTTATTATTTCTTTCTTTGATTCTTTAGGTATTGTTATTCTCACCTCTCTCTTTTTAAACATGAGTTCGGTTGTATTTAATCTTCCTTGTTTCCTGATACCACATTTAAACTATGATTTCACTTCATCTCTGCCTTACATAGTTTGACATGCTCTGTATTCATTGTCATTAAGTTCTAAAATACGTCTTAACTTATGTTATTTTGACCCAGGAATTAATTAATAGTGTGCTCTTTAATTTCCAATATATTGGAAATAATTTGAATTTTGTTGCATTGAGGACAGAGAACAAATGCATAATATTGTCCTTTGGAATTTATTACTGCTGCCTCATGACTGAATATGTGAACTATTTTTGTTAGTGTTCTGTATGTGCTCAAAAACAGTATGTCTTGTCTATCTGTGGGTGTACAGTTCTATATATAATCTCAAGCTTATTAATTGCTTTTTCAGATGTTTGATATTTCTGCACATAGTTTTATTTGGTTTCTTTGTTTGTATCTTCATGAAGTTTAAAATCAACAGCTAAAATAATTTCTTTTATGGTTCTTTTAAGTTGCTTGATATATTATGAGGCTATATAGTTAGAATGTTCATCATACTATGTATTTTTTCTTATGTCTTTGATCAGAATACAGTATCTCTTTTTTCTTTTTTAAATATAGTTTTGTCTCAAGTTTGAGAACATTAGATATTAAATTGCTACCTGGATATTCTGGTCATATTTGTCTGGTATATTTTTTCTCCATCTTTATTATATTTAAGCTCTTTCAAAGTATGTATTTGGATTTACAGTGTTTTTTTTTTTTAACTTTATTCAGTCCTTTCATACTGCTGAAACCTTTTTTTTAAGTTTATTTATTTTTGAGAGAGAAAGCATAAGTGGGGGAGGGGCAGAGAGAGGGAAAGAGAGAAAATCCCAAGCAGGCTTCCACTCGGTCATCATGGAGCCTGATGAGGGGCTTGAACCCACAAACCGTGAGATCATGACCTGAGCCAAAGTCAGATGCCTAACCAACTGAGCCACCCAGGTGCCCCTATTGCTGAAGACTTTTAATATGTTCATATCTTTTCTCATGAAGATAATATAAACATTCTGCAAAAAAACCGTGTCCCTTCAGCTCAGTATATGAGTCGGTAAAAGTGATCTATTTAGAACTGAAGGACCAGAATATTACAGAAACAGTTAATAGTCTGGTTTATAGATTCATATAATGAATTATTTAAAGAATGTCCAAATGTCGCTTGGTTTCACATTATGGAGACTAACTTGAATCTGATGTGTATGCCTGGTTTGGGAGAAGAGATGTGCAAGTACGAGTAAGAACCCGGACTTCCTTGAACCACCTGCTTAGCAATGCTTGTGTAACTATTTAAAACTGGGCTCTATTGAAAACTCCCCTGTGAGATGTACAGCACAGTCTTCCAGCTGGCAGTCTTCCTGACATATAACTATGGTTCAGTGCTACCTGCACTGAGGCGGGGCATGAAAAGCAAGATCGAATGAGGTAAGGCAGTAATTACGCCTCCGTGATCGACTACGTGATTGAGCTGTTTAAATGAGAAGGTTACAACTTGGAATGAGACACAAAAGAACTTTGAACGTCATGTTAAAAGTAATATTTGGTAGATGCTTTTTTCTTCTCACAATTGACTTTAATTGGATTTTTACCAAGTGTAAATTAAAAGAAATTGTTCATATTTAGGCTGTCAGTGGGAGCTGGAATGGATATGTTTGCATGTGAATTATGATAGTTTTATTCTCATCCTTCTTTCTTTAAACACTGTTTCAATGTATTTTGATGTTTTAGTGTATGATGTGTTATTTGAAAATACATATTTGAATGCAACTTCCCCTTTGTGAATCAATAGTAATAAGTTAAATCAGAAAATACTGTTTCTCTTTAAAGCTTGGCCTTTCTGGGGCAAGTTACGGGCACTTATCTTGATGTTTTACTTTCAAGTTGTCTAAGCAAATTGGAAATAGTGCACTGAAGGCACTTTCACATGTGATATCTGTTAAATGACATTTACAATTATGTATTCTTACACTAGAATTTTCCTTTCTACTTTTAGAGACTGAGAAATAAAATTTTCCTCCTGCTACTTTTTCCTCCCCTATTTGGCAAAGGAAACATGGAAATATATTTTTTTTTTGGTACTGTAGCTACGCAAGGCTATTATTTTATACATCAATTCCATTGTACGTCTACATTTGCCAGGAGTTTCCTTTTTCACTATTACATTTGGTTTGGCAGTGAGAAGGTCTGTCCAGCTTTAATCCAAGAAATTTCTTCTAAAAATAAAATGTCTCTTAACTCCCACCCCTGAAGGTAAGCGGTAAATTGTGCAATCATGCTTTGCATCTATACGTGAGATATTTACATTAAATATGCATGTCATATATAATGTATGCATAGCTGAAAGCAAAAGCTGCCACAGTGTTAGAGAGGAATCATTTAAAGACTTTATTTCACAAAACATCTAAAATACCATAAAGAATTAATTAATCCTAATGCAAAGCAACACAAATATGCAGCTGGCAAAGCTTATTTTTAAAGCCATAGTTTACAAAAATATATACATAAAATTTTCTTTGGGCAGATTCATAGTTTTGTTTGTCCTCATAGTAAGCACCAAATGTATAAGAGGAGGAGGAGACTAAACAGATTCATGTACTGTTTTTTATGCTACTGCAATTAAATGCATTAATTGCATCATTAATTTGCTTATATCCTTGTTAATTCTTTGAATACCTTTATTTGGTATGGGTGAGTCTAAATATGATAAGATATGGGATAAAATGATTTTCAAAAATGTTGTTTGAGAGAGAGAGACAGAGAGCACGCATGAGTGTGTGTGTGCCCGTGGGGGTGTGAGTGGGGAAGGGCAAAGAGAGAGGGAGAGAATCCCTAGGAGCCCAAAGTGGGACTCCATCCCACAAACCCAACAGTGAGATCATGACCTGAGCAGAAACCAAGAGTCGGAGGCTTAAATGACTGAGCCACCCAGGCACCCTTGGGATAAAATGATTTTTAAAGCAGGAGGAATGGCTCTGATCTGAGGTTCAGCTAATAAGCAATCAGAGACAGGAAGAGAACTGAAAATTTGAGGACATTTGATAAGAATGATCTCATATTCAGGCACCTGGGTGGCTCAAGTCGGTTGAGCCTTGGACTTCTATTCAGGTCATGAACCTGTAGCTCAAGAGTTCAAGCCTGCGAGGGGTTTGTTGCTTTCAGTGCATAGCCCGCTTTGGATCTTCCTGTCTCTCTCTCTCTGTTCCTCCCCTGCTCACTCTCTCTTAAAAAGAATGAGCTCGTATTATAAGCACTTAACAGATTTCACCCTCATTAGTAATTGCTGATATTGTATATCTTAAACGGAGCATTTCCAGTGGTGGGACCCAGGTTAATAGGAATTAAGAGATGAGTGAATGGGTAAAAAACGAAAATCAAGGCACAGAAAAAGACTTTTAAGAAGTTTTCAGTGAGAAGAATGATATGGAGCAAAAATGGCTGGAGGACAAATAGAGATATTTTATTAAATTATATTTTCATTCATGGGAACACATTTATGAGTGGAGGGGAAATGTATAAATAAGAAAACTGAAGGCATGAGAGCTATTGTGGATAACTAATAGAATATATGGCTGAAGGAGAAAAGGATTGTGTACTCTAATACAGAAAGAACAAAACAAGAAAAGGAATAAATAAATATGAAGAAATATTAGAGGCTGGAATAGAAACATTGAAGATGTTTATTTTCTAAAATTCTGAAATTATAAGGGCAAAGTTTCTCCTGAGAATGAGAGTCTGCAAAGAGAGGGCAAGTTTATAATTAACATTGTAGGAAACAACATAGAAATTAAATAAAGATTGCTGCAAAGGGCAGTCAAGGACCCAACTGATATTGGAATAACTGGACACAGTTTCCTGACTTTCCCTGTGATGTCTGGCAGAAAGGGAACAGATGAAACTGTAGGTGCTACCATTTATCCAGGCTTGGAGAAAATGTGAACTCCAGAGAAGTAAAAAGTGGTCTGTGAAAATAACTATCAGAAGCTCCATGTCATTTTGATTTTTTAATCCCTGCGAGATAAAGTTTAAAGCTTTAAAACATAACTCCAGCAGCCTGGCCATCCAGAGAAGGCACTAGCTTTCTATAAAGTTCCACGGAAACCGGCCAAGACCCAATGCTTCAGGCAACCGATCCTGGTCAATGAGGAGGCTTGATTCGCAGGCCCACATCGTGCCTCGGAAGGGGCCGTGAAGTTGATACATTGTGCTTGCTGTGTGGTCAGGTTTCTTCTATGAGACTTGGGCCTCAGCTTTCTTACCACACCAGTGAAGGGAGTGGTGTTTCCTCACTCAGGAGAGGTGATACCGGTGCTTGTCACGTGACACAACTGCATGGCTCTTCTCTGGCCCTGTGATTGTGTCAGGGGAGGGGCTGGTACTGCCAGGTTAAGTTTGGAGTCAGTATCTGGCAGGTCACAGTTGTATGTTGTACTCTGACTTCTGATCATGCCAGAGGAGGGGCAAGGCTTCCTTGATCTTCAGTTTTAAAGTTTCCACAGTCCGAGGGCCTTCGATCCTCACCAGGAGTCCTGACAGGTTTTCTGTGCTCTTCACAGTATGTGATGGGGCAAATGGGCCTAAACACCTGCCATGATGCCTGCTCCTTGAATTTGCCCCTGTGAATGCTATCATTCTGGTGTAGGCATGTGTGCTGCTTGGCCATTTTCTGAAAATCAGAACGTCTGGAGATATCATCTCTAACATGAAGAAAGACAGATCTTTATTATGCTAACCAGAGATAGAGAATAGAGAAGGCGGAAGGGAGATGAGCTGATTGGCTTTTGCAATAGGCAGGTATCAATGGACCTGGGAACAATATGAAATCAGTAGGTGTAATGAGGTGAGGGAGTCATAAAGACAGAGGATTGTAGTCAGAGGAAAACAATTTCGTTTAATTCGAGTTCATACATGTAAGCCTTAGTACGTTATGTCAAGGTTCAAACCAAAGAGCTGGGAGAAGTAATGAGGAAGGCCGTATAATTGCAAATATGTTTTTAAAAAAATGTGTAACACTTAATTGGTTAAAGTTGTAAGAAGAATTTATGCTCTGCAAAGTTTTTTCTTGCATATGTTTCTTCTGATATTTTTGGTATATTATTCTGGGCTCTATTATCAAACATTCTAGTAAAGAGGTAATAGATAAGTTGATAAGCAATTTTCTTCAACTGTTCTATTATGACTTCTTAAACCACACACACACACACACGCACGCACGCACACACACAAACACACACACACACACACACACCTCTTCTCCTGAATTGAGGAAATTACAAGATACCTAGCGGACATTCAAAGAATAATTGTGCATATAATCATAATGATATGTACTGTCCTAAAGATTATCTGAAGAGAAGAGTGCTGTATCTAGGAATTCTATGGTTAACTCACAGTAAGTAAAAGCAAAATCAAATATTGTATCTTCCCATTTTTAGGGCCTAACATGTTTGAAATTAGGTGCATTTGAAATTGACGGTATCTTAGTTTTAATGAAATATATTATAATATCCTTATTAATTTTTATTGTGAATCAAAATGTTCATGGTACAGAGGAGGGTTGTAGTGAAAATACCCTTTTTAAAAATGTGGTATTTCATCTATTCTAATTTATTCAATTTGTCACTTCAGTCTTCTGTTTTTGAATTGTCTGTAGGAATTAGCAAATGGGGAATGATAGGGTCAGGTGGTGCATTATAAATATAAGTTAATAACCCACTTTAACATTTCATCCTCTCTCTAAGACTCCAGGTAGCAAATGGATATTGTCGAACTGCAGATTTTCTCTACAATTGTTTAAGTAATAACATGCCAATAACAAAACCAACCATCCAAACCACAAAATCAGCAAAACAGAAAGGGAAATGTGAGTCTTTACTTCTCTCTCTGGCTATGCAATTCCATGTGGATTTTTCTGGGCTGTCTGGATTGCAGGTTATGCTGATAACATGTAAAGGCTTCGTTCCAGATGGACTTAAATCACAACTAATATCTGGCTCAGCCACTACGAGTTATTATATTTTGCAATCTAGGCAAATATCAGAAAATTTAGCCGTATTTTAGGTTTGCCACTTCTTACGGGTGCCTAAATTGTGGAAACTTGTAGTTGATAATTGCTCAAAGTTCAAAATCGCAATATTTTTACTCTTGGTGAGAAGGAGGAAAAAAATGAAGGATTTTTTTCGTGTCTCTCAGATATATTGGCCTATTCTCCAAATGACAGTTTCCTGACTGATCAACTGTACCACCTGCTACTAAAGCTCAGTAATATTAGTCTGTGGAATGGTTTCATTCTCATCTCACACCTCAGAGATCTGCGCTCAACCCAGGCATCCCCTTGTGGTTTTAAATCAGCTTAACGGCTCATACAGGTGCTGATTTCCTTGTAGGCCTCTGTTTTCTCAAAAGTGATCACTTTTGCCAATGCCTCAGGATTAAACAGGGCAGTCTGGTTTTCCTTTTCTGCATTGGCTATACCTTGTAGTCAATAAAAGACTAACTAGAAAAGAATCAGCTGATGAGAGGAATCAATCTTCTGGAAGCCTCCCCACAGTTTCTCATCATTTTGTGCCGTCTGTCATCTCAGATTGTAAAATGGAAACCAAAACTCAGTATGTGGGAAGACTTTTACTGCTCCTTGTTAACAAAAACAGTAAGACCAGGGGTTTTGATCTTATGAGTGTATAGGTAAACAGTAAGCTGTAAGTGCACACTCTTGAAGTGGCTTTTCTCTGTTTCTAATGGAGGTTTGCAAAGAATTATCAAAGTGGTATCAAAAAGGTCTCCTAACATACTGTAGTTGGATATCCATTTCTGAGGAGGTCAGGTTAAATCTGAAGGTCTTATACATGACGATACTGGGGTATCTTATGGTACAGCAAAGCTGTACTCCGCGCTTCTTACTAACAGTCCTAGAAATAGGAGAAACATAAACAGGATCCTTTCTGCATTTTTATAACTGGTTACATTGCATTAATTTATTTCTATAACGTTTAAATGAAGTGACATTTTGTCGCATTTAACTTTGATTCTAACAACTTTATCTCACACAATTTGCTTTCTCGTAGAGTACTCAAAATGTGTATGAAATATATTCAGATTACTTTGGCAGACTAAAGGTCATCTCTTCATATAACCCATTGTATATATTTTCTCCAGCGTCAGAGAATCTGAAAATCATGTTTCTTCTTGCTTTTACTTTATGGTTTTAGATCTCATTTGTAACTCGAAAGCACAATGAGCGGAGGGAATTTAACTTGCTAACTGATCCTATTAAAATACAAAATAGAGTTTGAAATTTGCTTTTTTTTTTTTTTTTTTTTTGCTTGAGTTCAGGCTTTCAGTCAGTTACCATGCTATTGGAGCTGTTTAGCTACTCCCCTGGTGATATATAAAATATATTTAATAAAATAAAGATGTATTTTTAAATGTGTGCAATCCATTTAAATTCTCTAGTATGAATTATGTTATTGAATTATGAAGTAGAATGGTTTCATTACTGTTTTTCAATGTCATCGAAGTGGCCAAATGATTAAATTGTTACCGCTTTCTGGAACTGGGAGGATGGTTTGGTGAGGCCAAGATTGGCATTTTTCTACACCTTATATTTCACTTGTTACTGGAAATTTGAGTGTGTCCATGCTGTATTTTGTGCTGTGAAGGTATTTAAAATATTTCTTATCTGTCTATGGATTTGTAGGGAAATAACAGAATACTATTAGAAGGGGGATGACATCTGCAGCATTTTTTCTAATTATCTGGAATTTACTTCAATTTAAATCAGACATGAGGTTGGTTCATAAAATGGACAAGGTGGGGAATGGAATATTCTTCATTTCACTAGTTTATTCTTTTTTTACCATTGATAGCTATTGACTTTACATGACATTCTTCTCATTCACTCCTGATTGATTGTTCATAAAGTATAGCCTTTTCCCAAACTTTATGTAATTATTTCGATAATGCAAAAATCCAAGATTAATTAAGGAATCTGAATGAGATTGCACAGAATATCCTTATGGTTCCATATTTCTAAGCTATTTGTTTCAGTGTTTGATATCGCCTCATTTTCTCATTACCAATTGTCCCTTTGGACATTGAGTTTCATATAGATCGATTGATCACACATTTTATATAGCTAAAATTTCTTAAGAAATAATAATCCCTTTTCTTTCTTATAGCCCAGACTTAACATTATTTTTAGTGCTGCGTTGTCAGGAAGCATCTAAATCTCATGGTGGCAGGATCTTCACCCTGCCATATCATAATGGTATCTTTATGTCTGATATAGAGAAAGTGCTCATTAGTAGATGCTGATCCAATAAAAGGAGGAATTTCTAGAGGATGGTTTTGTCTCAGAGTCTAGAAGGACCTAAAATCTTAGTACCTACGATCTACAGACCACAGTGTTATGGGCTGCTAGTGCCTGCCAACAGTATAATGCAGTATCACTGCCTCCAAGGGCTTTACCGAAAGTAGTTTTCACATTAGTTAAGAACAGTGGTTGGGGTGGAGAAATAGTACAAGGACTTTTTTATTAATGTCATTTGTGTTTACATTGTATATCTTTTCTCTATTCCAGAAAGGATACTACCGTGAGAGAATAATTTGATGTATTTCCATGAAATTATGTTTGGAGAAACCAGTTGCATGAAAGCAGTAAGACAGAATGTGAAAAAAGCAGTTAGTGGCTTCGTATTCAAGTCTGTATGTCCAATTTATTTTAACTTATTTTGGATCAGTATTGTTTTTGATATTATATAACAAACTGAGGGTAAGGCTGTCCAAATAAATATTAATTAACTGGGTTCTAGTAAGGGCAATGCAATGCTATTCTCACTTGCATCTTATAAATGTTAGGCTGTTTTCAGTATTACTGTCAATGTAGATGGAATAGGGTATAGAATTAAGCAATCAGGAACAGGGAAAATGCAAGCCAACTGGAAAATTACTTAACGTATAATAGGGAATACGTTAAGTGCTATGCAAAAAATAATATCTTTTTCAGTGTGTCAGATGTATCTTACTTAGAAAAATAAAAAAAAAATAAATAACAAAAGTCAAGGGAAAACTTGTATATTTAATAATTTAGATGCCAATTTCAGAAAAAATTACTATAATATTCACATCATTCTTCTGTTTGACAGTGGCCTGTGATTTCTTTTTCCAATTAAAGATAGTTTTCATGGCTAATGCCCATATCTTCAAATTTTTTATCTTCGTTTAGTAAAAACTCATTGTATTATATTAAGCACTGTGTCCATCCAATATAACCAAGCCTTCAAACTCACATTGAATCCCTGATAAAAATTTAATATTCAAAATTCTATTGCTCTCTTTCACTGTTGCTATGGTAAACTCATGATGAGACATACAGTTTGTCTGGACTAGTAAACCCCAAGTACAAAGTCATAAACTAATAAGAAACCATGTGTAATTATAGAGGCATCAATGATATCTGATCATGGGTAACTCCAAATTATGTTATTTACATCATTAATATACATAATTAATTGTAATAATTTATTACTGCATTAATAAAACAGTAAGAGAAAATATTTATATACTCTTCATTCTGTTTCCAAAAAAGGAATTTAAAGCTATATGGAAAATCCATTCAATAAAATATAAAAGGTTTTAAAGTTTTAAAGTTGATTTTATAGAATTTAAGTTGAGTGAACTGGGGCAAGGAACAAAATGAATCTGTAGGTGAGATTGGCACACAGCACAGGATAATTTTGCTTTTCTAGCAGAGATGGATCATACATTGACTTTAAGCTTCCAAGTAACCTGTAAGGAAAAAAAAACACATTATGAGTTACATAATTCATAATATCCATAATCTAAAAATAATCTAGTTGCCTTGGCAACACAGAGATACTGATGATAACAAAGACAAACTTCTTTTGGGTCTCCATTGAGCAGGCACCGCTTAATTTAGGGAATATTGCCTGCATTCACATCTTACTGGAAGTACAGCAGCCAGTTTTCATATGGTTCTTTCTGTCCTTCTTTTTTTAAAAATTTTTTGAGGACTATATGCTACATTAAAGTGTTTTTTTTAATGTTTATTCATTTTTGAGAGACAGAGACAGAGCGCGAGTGGGAGTTTCATTTTCGAGAGCACAAGCGCGAGTTATTCATTTTTGAGAGACAGAGAGAGGGAGACATAGAATCCAAAGTGGGCTCCAGGCTCTGAGCTGTCAGCACAGAGCCGATGCTGGACTGGAAACCACGAACCATGAGATCATGACCTGAGCAGAAGTCGGGCGCTTAACCGACTGAGCCACCCAGGTGCCCCATCATATGGCTATTTCTTATAATATCCTTTGGTATAGGCTGATGGCATCTTACCAAATTACAATTAAGGAAAGGTATTTTACAGTTATGAGAATAAATAATATTGACATTAGCCAGTATCTGGTGTATCACAAAGAATAGAATCATGCAGGGTCCTTGTCAATTTTGCTCCAAATCGAGCAAGACAGTTATCAAAGTAAAGAAAAGCATTGAGGCAAAGAATATAAATGTCATAGATTCAACATGTGGTGCTTAGTTTTCCAATACCTGCATTGGTCCAAAAAATTTTTAAATGCAAAAAAACCACAAAAACCATTTCTGTGATTCCGACAGAGATACGTTGAATGCAGATATATCCTATATTAATTTAACTTAAGGGGAAATTAATTGGCTTATGCAACTGGGAAATGGGTGCATCTGACTTAGTCATGGCTAGATTCAGAAGTTCATGTGATGTCATTAGGATTATGACTTTAATCTCCAGGCTTTGCTTACCTCTGCTTATATCTAGCTAGGTTCTCTCCATATGAGAGCAGGAGTACACTACCTTCACTGGTTAAGATATTCAGGAGTGTTTTTATCATAGGTCAAAATTCTGAGTAGATCCATTGTCAACCAATTACTGGGGACATGCTGATGTGACTTTTGACTGCCTATTGTTGGAACCTGGGAAACAGAGGTCAGTTTCATGCACACTACATAGACTAAATATAATAAGTAGATTCCTGAAATGTCTAATGAAAAATAGTGAAATTTGTCTACATCCTATAATCTTCTCTCTTTTCATTAAGGCCTAATTTGGTATAGAACAAAACCTAAGGCAAGTAGTAAAATTTCCTTAGGCCTATCTCTTGGTTCTTCCTGCATTTTCTTTTAACCCAGTATCTTAAATATTTAAAAAAAAATAAGTTGATTTTGACACATTTCTTTCCTACTTTTCTAGAAATAAGCCTGTTCAAAGGGAAATATATTTCTTGATTGGGGTTAGCTAAAAATGTTTCCCAGTTATTCATTTTCCATACTTTCTTTTTATTAAATGAACACCATAATGTAAGGTAGGAATATGGCTATGTGATACAGACCAAACTTCTAGCCTCCTTTGAAGCTAATTGCATTTCTATGCCTAGGTTTTCTTCCTACCGGATGTAGCAGAAGTGATTATATACAACTTCTGGGACACCAGTTAAACAAAATCTCCTTACCTGGGACAATCTCTAACCTCACTTTTCTTGGGATAAAAGAAAGGATTTATGGAGAGCTGGCTTTGATTTTGTCCTCAGATGGGGACATTCTGAGATGGATTCTTACCTCACAAGGGCCACAAACTGAGGGATATGTGGATAGAATCCAAAGGAGGCATGAACTTGGAAGGGAATGATTACATCTTAAATTTCATTAACCTCTAATTAAAAATTAGCATTTCTTTCAATGATAAGTCTAGGCAAAAGCCATTGTATTCTTAGCCGAATCTATGCCTTTTTCATTAATAGAATAATAGATATTTTTGAATCACATTATAGTTGAACATGGGTCAAATATTGTTTCTGTTTGCCCTATTAAAAATTTTTGATAGTTAATATACCAGCCACTTAATCTTGATATTTAATGTATAAATAAAGAATCACATATATGCTATATCATGAATTTGTTTTTCTAATATTTTGATTAGATTATATTTTAATATTTGTACTCCTATTTATTTTATTTATACAATAAACTATTATTCAATAAGGCATTCATGGACTTTTGAGTCTAGCCAAAGGGACCCACGGTTCAAGGTGATGGGGAGACAGATAGCAATATGGAAATAACTTCTGGGTTCCTGAACTGGGTTTCTAGAGTATAGTTCACAGCTGGACTATCACTGGTGTTTGTTTTCCAGGGTCGCTGTAACTAGGGATCACAAAGTAGGCGGCTTCAAACAGTAAAATTTATTGTCTCACAGCTCTGGAAGCTAGAAGTTTAAAATTAAGTGTTGACTGGGTCTTGATCTCTATGAAGCTTCTAAGGGAGAATCCTTCCTCACCTCTTCCAGCTTCTGATAGCCCCCAGGCATTCCTTGGCTTGTATATGTGTCACACCAAATTCTATCATTCACTTCACATGGTGTTATTTCTGTGTATCTGTGTGTTCACATTGTCCTCCCTCTTTTAAGAAAGACACCAGTCATATTGGATTAAGGGCCTACCCTACTCCAGTATGACCTCATTTGGTTGTAATTGCATCTGCAAAGACCTTATTTCCAAATAACATGGCATTCACAGGTACGCGGAGTTAGGACTTCAGCATATCTTTTGGTGGGGGGCATAATTCAATCCATAAAACTTGAGACAAACAGATATTTCATTGTAATTGAAATCACTCTATTTTGAGGCCTCTGTTTTTTAAACTATACATGGTTACAAATACACTTTGCCATCAAAAGTGAGACAAATTCTAATTTAGATGTACCTAACAGAGCTCGTGGGGTCCTGATTGCCAAGCAATTAATTATTTTCAATATATTCCAGTTCACAATAACTATGTTCTCTGATCAACTGACAGAGTAAGTCCTCAAGGACAGGAGTCCAGCCCATATCCTATTTTTTTAAATAAAGTCTTATTGGAATACAGCCACATCTATTCACTAATGCCTTGTCTTTATCTTGCTCTCACACTACAATGGCAGAGTTGTGTAGTTGCATTGGAGACCGTAAAGCACACAAGGGCTAAAATATTTACTATTTGATCATTTACCGAAAAAGTTTGTCAACCCCTTCTCCAGGATATGAGAGAGGTGAGCAAGGGATTTGACTTACTTTTCTACTGTTACCTATATTATAAGGGTATAGTAATTTTGTTAAATCAGAAGTCAAAGAATAAGCAAATAGGAAACGTGAGCCAGGACCTTAAACTGAGCCTATGAATTGCATAAAACATTATTTCTGGTTAGGGGATGTATTTATACCTGTCATTGAAATCAATGATGTAAGTAAGGATAATACCAGACAAGAAAAATGCACACAATTTCCAAGTTTCCTTAATAAGAAAGCAACAATAAATTGAAACTCCTTGTAATAGGAAAAATGGTTATTTCAAATCAAGAGACTGAAATTCTAACAAGAACAATCATCACTATAATTGTATGATATTTCTTACTTCCACTAGCATTATTAATGGGATTATGGTTTGACCTGACAATGAGAATAGCTTCCCTTGTGGCATTTTGGCAGTTCTATTTCTGTTCTTTGAGAAATAAGGAACAGACAAAGAATAAAAGTCCTTGCCTGAGCTGCTAAAACAATAACATAGTGTGAAGAATTTCCGGTTACTCATGAGCTCAAAGGATCCCATTTTTACGGCTCCTTGAGAACTGGAAGCTTTGATGGACACTCACAAAAAAGACCTTAGTTCCCTTGAAATCAGCAGTCATTTGAGGAAATATTACTGCATTTGGACCCTATAGACAAATGAGGATAGCAATAAAATTTCCTTTGGAAAGGAAAAAAGATACCTCATGGAAAGCAATCACAAAATGCCACAGGCAAGCAGTTACTATGTCATGTTTGGGGTACATGTTAGAAGTAATAGGGAACTTGCCAATCACAGTCTCAGCAAAGTTACTGCAGGTACTGAGAACTTATGGTCACACATCTCCTGGATTGCTGTTAAAAGAATATGTTTACTTTAGGATGCCTTGGTTATTCTTTAATGTATATTTTCAAAATACTGAGGAGAAAAGCAGAAATGTACAATATGGCTGATGCTGGTTTAAGAACAGGATTAGGGCACAAAGATTGCATGATGGCCGTAATTTAATGGAACTTGAGGAAAATGCGAGACAACATAAGTCCAAGAGCATAAGAGACATTTTAAATGGGTAAACATTCTCCTCCTTATACCCTGTCCTTGCCCAAAATGGTATTCCTTGATCTAATCCATCACGAATTATTATTTCTTTTAAAGGAACTTTCCCTGCAGTCATTGTCTCTCAATTCCTCTTCCTTCATTTCCATCTCTCCTTCTCCTTTTTCTACTTATCTTTCATAAGGACCGATTCTGTTTGGGTACATTCATCTGCAAAGAGGTGTGGTAAGTGTTAGTATACACCAGACATGTGAAGATATCTAAAAGTATGTAGGAAAGGCCTATTTAGATTTTTTCCCCCTAACCTACACAGTATGAGAAGTGGATTTTAGAAGAGAGTAGAATTGTATTTAAGGTAGAATCTTGAAGTATAACCAATAAGGCTCTGATTACCCAAGGCAGTCACTGGCCAAATTTGAAAGTCAAGAAAGGCTCCTTACCCAGGCAATCCAAGTATGCATTGTGCACACCTTGGTCAGGAAAATGGAGTCCAAGAGAGAAGGGAGAGTGAACCAAGCCAAAGAAATTAACAAAATATGGAGAAAGAAAAGTGCAAGGGTTTTTTAAGGACTGATGAATAGAACATGTGGGAATGAGAAGGAGTTTGATGGGGGAATTAAACTGAAAGAAAGACAGGAACCAGACTATAAAAGAACTTGAACACTTATTTAATATAACTCAGCAAATATTATTATGTATCTATTAAGTGGCACTCCCCAGTGAAAATGATCTTGGAACAGTGATGCATAAGACACATTCTTTTTTCAAATTTTAATTTCTGTACAGTTAACATACAGTGTTATATCAGTTTCAGGTGTATAATATAGTGTTTCAAACAATTCTGCACATTACTCCCTGCTCATCATGATAAGTGTGCTCTTTAATCCCCATCACCTATTTCCCTCATCCCCCCACCTACCTCCCCTCTGGTAACCATAAGTTTGTTCTCTATAGTTAAGAATCTGTTTTTTCTGTTTTTTGTTTTGTTTTTTGGTTTGTCTTTTTTTCTCTTTGTTTTGTTTTGTTTCTTAAATTCCACATATGAGTGAATCATATGGTATTTGTTTTTCTATGACTTATTTCTAATGGCATTATACCCTCTACATACATTCATGTTGTTGCAAATGGCAAGATTCCATTTGGTAAGGCACATTTTTTTTTTGATCTCAAGTATTGTGCACCCTTGTGTAGATATAGGCAGATAAATAATTCAGTCAGCATGGTAGGCATGGATATAGAAATGTGCTCAGCCAAAGGTATGAGAACACAGGGAGTAGATACTTTAAGGAAATATTCCTGGAGGGAATGATATCTGGGGAAAACTTTAAGACTATATATAAAAGCCAGTCTGGTTTTGAAAGTTGAGAAGGGCCTCATAGGCAAGGGATCAGAATGAAAACAGAAAAGGGCAAGGTGAGATAGAACCATGAACAATTTGTGGTACTACTGGGGCATTGGGAGTGAAATGGAGGTGTTACCAGAAGCTTAGATATTCTGGAAGGGCTGGGTCTTTGAGTCTTTGGATACAGGCTAAGGAGGCCTGTTGACAATGGGGAGATACTAGGTGTTCTAGGATAACAGCTACGTATTAGATCATCACGACTATAGCATGGATAATAATGTAAAGGTAGCCAGTACTGCAAGTACCCAGAAAAATGTGGAGGTTGTGGTGCTGTAAATGGGGAAAAGAAGGAGAATTGATCAGATGGTGGAAGCTCATCATAAGTGTAGAGCTTATGTCTGTGTAACTGAGACATATGATACCATTGGAGGAGAAAAGAATTCAAAGAGCTTTTCTATTTGGAACATGGTGAGAAATCTGAGTATGTGGTCCTTATGACTATTTACGTTATCATTATTATGTCCTTACGTATGTGTAAAATTAATCTGATATATAGAATTACCTCAAGTTTAAAGTGACAGGACAACCTAACAGAAACACTGAGTAGGCAGTTAGAAATTCAACTCGGGAGTATCTGGCAGACTCTGTGATGGTCGTAGGTCTTGAATTCAAATTCAATACAAATTATTTCTAAACTGACTGGTATATAACAATTTAGTATTTACCAAGAAATATATAATTATGTTTTGTAGTTTAGTTCTCCTATAGCTGTGGTGGAAAAGACCATTTCCATGTAGCAAGTGTCATCAAAATACTCAGCATTTTATTGCAGTTTTTCCTAACAGGCCCAATGTGGAAAACCACTACAGAAATCAGAAATGTCAACCACCTGCACTCCATGCACATTTTAGGCTTTCCTTTTATGTGGTCATTTCCAGAATTTCATTAGAAGCCCACACATATCTCCTCCCCCAAACAATGCCTTGACTATGATCATGCAAGCCACTGCTTTCCATTAGTCCTGAAAATTGATGAGAAATTTGGATGACTTTGGCTCTTAGTTCTAGAACATGAGCTCTGGAAATACAGAAGACAGGTCTTACTGATCTCTCTTTCCACGGCCAAGAACGATGAATTGCAGTCAACAATTATTTTTGTGACTAAAATAATTACCTTATGTATTAATAATTTATATATAAAATTACTTAACCCAGTTTTTTCCAGTCATTGACAGTTATTTGACTACTTTAAAGCCTTCTATATCTGGCATCAGCAAACTCTTTCTGGGTAAGTGAATGTTCAGATAACTGAAACTAATCTCTCAAACCTCTTTATTTGGAACCACTTTTGATAAACATCTTTTCAAAATTGTATTACATGCTGTAGATAAGAGACCAAGGTTGAACTAATTTAACCATTTCATGATGACTCAGGTCCACTATAATAAGCATTAATCATTGTACTTCCAGAAAACATGCAGACCTCTGGGACCATTGAACTAGGCAGAACGGATTGTGTCTAATATCTAATGGACTCAAATTGCTGTGTTTTTCTGGTTGGTCTTCTCTCCCTATTGCTTTTCTTCTGTCACCTGTCAGTCTCAGTTGCTAGGGAAACCAGACACCACATTTGTTAAAATACTAATCTTAATTTTAAACACCTGAATCAGTGTATTTGTTACGTGGATTCTCCCAGGTAATTGATTTCATAGCATTCTGACAATTGGCATATTCCCCTTTCTTAGCACTCCTGGAAATACCCTGAAAGGAGAAAACACTTTTTACAAAGTTATATTGAGATATTTAGTAATAGAAAATAACATATAACTCACATAAAAATAATACTTATAGCTTGCAATAAACCTTGAAATTTTCTGTATGATCTTCTCCTCCCTCATAAACATTGATGATGCATTCCTTTCCTGGGCTGATATGGAAGTGTGTGTGTGTGTGTGTGTGTGTGTGTGTGTGTGTGTCTAGAAGTGTCCTTGCTTTGGAGCTCACCCTATTTATTCCTGACTCCACAGTACGCTTTGTTCACTTCAAATCTGTATATGAGAAATTTTCTTTGGGATAAACAGCTTAATAATTTCCCAAGGTCAGTTCTCAGTTATAGTATGCACTGTAACCAGAAATAACATTTAGAGCTGTTCAACCAGATTACTATTTCTTCTGTCTGCTTTACCCATTCCTCTTCCCATTTGCTTTGGTTTTCCTAAAATACATAAGCTACAAGACCTAGAGACTATTCATCGTTGACCTAATTTTGAGGTCAAGAATGATGTAGACGTTGCTAGATCCGCTAGTCTAGTGTCAGTTTTAGTTGATCTATCCATAACATGTGGTCAAGTGGATCATTCCTCTTTGTTTGAAACACCTTTCTTTATTGTCTTCCAGAACCTCATTGTGTTTTGATTTCTTCCAACTTATGGACTGCTATAGCTAAGGCTGCTTTTTGGTTCCACATAGTATTCCAGATTCTGAAATGTTGAAAAGTGTTCTTACATTGGACTGCTCTGTTTATACCGAATCCCTGGGTGACCTTACCCGGCTCTGTAGACTTAAATATTTATGTGCTACTAACAACAGATTTGCATCTCAAACCTTGCTTCTAGTCCTGAACATCAGCTGCTTATTTATCATCTCTGCTTGGATGACCACGAGGTACTCCAAACTAATAGGTCTGATTTGCCCTCGTGAAATGGCTCCTCCGTCTTCCTCATTTCAGGAAATAGCAACTCCATTCTCCCAGTTGCTCTGGCCTAAAAGTTGGAGAAAATGTTTATTACTTTCTTCTTTCTCTCTTTCACATGCCATAACCAATTCTTTGGCAAATCCTGTGAGCTCTACCTTAAAATATACCCATAATCTGACTAGCTTTCCCACCCCTGCTTTCCTGGTTCAAACTGCTGTACCATAGAAATAGCCTCCTGCCTCATCTTAATGCTTTTGTTCACCACCCTCTAGAATCCAATGTCCTCCAGAAGCCAGAGATCTTTAAAAAATAAAATTCCAGGGGCGCCTGGGTGGCGCAGTCGGTTAAGCGTCCGACTTCAGCCAGGTCACGATCTTGCGGTCCGTGAGTTCGAGCCCCACGTCGGCTCTGGGCTGACGGCTCAGAGCCTGCAGCCTGTTTCCAATTCTGTGTCTCCCTCTCTCTGCCCCTCCCCCGTTCATGCTCTGTCTCTCTCTGTCCCAAAAATAAATAAACGTTGAAAAAAAATTTAAAAAATAAAATTCCAGATCATGTTATGCACATCTCTTTTTCCCACTCTCCAATGGTTTCTTGCTGAGTTAAAAAAAAAAATCAAGAACTCCCGGCACGGCCCAAAAGATGCTATGTGTTCTGGACATTTGGTTTGTCTGCAGTCTTGTTTCCTAGCTTGCATCTATCCCCCACTGTGATGAAGGCACACTGGCCTTTTAGCAGTTCATCAGACACATCAATTATAGCTTTGTATTTACTGCCCTTTCTTCTACCTCGATGATTCCTTCACTATATGCCCATAGCTTGTTTTCTCACTACCATAAATACAAGGGTCATCTTACCAGAGTGTCCCTCCCTGACCATTCCAGGAAAAGAGCATACATACTTTATTGATCCCCATGGGGCTCTGATATTTATATTTTGTTCATTTTGTATGCATCTATTTGTATATTTTCATCCAAGTAGAATGCAAGCCTCTTGAGAGCAGGAGCTGCATTTGTTTTGTTTGCTGTTATGTCCTTAGCACCTGGAATAGTAACACTTAACAACGCTCAATAGATACATCTGGGATCAATGGATAGATGAATAATGGCCTTTGGGTCTCCCAATTATTTGCTAGGTCCTTCTTGAGAAATATTTTTTCCTAATCTGCCTGCAGACTCTTTTGGATTTGTCCTATTTACCCTTTACTGTTACTTTAGTCAAACACACACACGAAATCAATTTGTTCTGTCCTGAGGATAATTCCATGCCTAACCTATAGTACAAGATCTTGTGACAACTGCTTTCTCTGATGCTCGGCAGCCTTTTATTACCTTATTTGGGTCTTGTGGTTTTGTTGAAGTTGATTGTGGTTATCTGAAGTCTGATTGCCAGTTAAGACAGGAATTACTTTATGGATTTTATTGTTTAAAATACTAGAAGTTCTTCAGTAACAGACATATTCAGGAAATTATGCTTGACGTGTATTGGAAATTTATGTAGCCCCATAGCATGATTGAGTCAAATAGCTTTTATTTCTTTTATGTTAATAATGTGTTTACACAACACTTAGTAAAGTGGTATTGAAATATATTAGAGATAATGTAAGTGGATATAAATAGTGAATGGGTTCAAATGTGTTTTTCATGGGTCTCATTTAGAAAGAAGAGGAATGGTGGAGAGAGTAGGTATTCCTGAAACTGAAAGAATTAAAAGGAAAGTTGAAACATTCATTTATTTTTATGTCGATGAATGGTAAAAATTATATAAATAGGACAAAAATAAATGCAATCAATACATAATATTGTAATACTAGTTCTAATGCATCATACTTGTTATAATGTGAGTTAATATATTGAAAACTCTTTATCATTAAGGTTTTCAGAGATTGGCTTACACCCATACTAAATATGCCATAGACTTGAGTGTAATTGTTTTCAGCGGTAACATAAATATAAAATAAACTGATAGAAAAATTTTATTACAGTTTATAAGTATTGAATTTTGTAGCACATAATCTCAGAGATATTCCGAAGAAAATAAGGTTTTATAAAACAGGTGAAACAAATATAGAAAGTCTCGTACATTAAGTCAAAGTCAAGTACTATATTGAAACTGAATTGGTTGAGAACACATTAAAGATTAAAGAACTAGGCATTAATTAATGTGGCATATCTGGGAGTATTCAAAATCTCATCAAGTGATAGCCTTCTCTTAAATCTGAGCCTTCTGTTATAGTATTGGAATCAAGAAAATATTGCTACATAGAAACAAACAAACCAAAACTCTCCTACCCAATCAATCAACCAGATAAACAACAAGATGAACAAAATTCTGTTGACTGTTTTTGTTTGTTTGATTTTTGTTTTAATAATAAAATCATTTACTAGTACACTTCAGTGAAGTGTCCAAGTTTGGGTAGGATGGCAGAGAATTCTTGTTTACAAGCCAAAATATCTTTTCCCATTTTCCCCTATTAGCAGAACCTCACTTTTATTCAGGGTGGTAATATATGTAGATTAAAACGAAACAAAACAAAACCCAAACCTATGTATCACACCTCTCCTATTGGTATGTGTGGTCCATAACATAGTTATGGTCAAAGAGGGAAAAGTAGAAACGCTTGGGGTGAGGCTCTAGGACTCAGCGAGAGGCAACTTGTACCTTTCATTTTACTCTTTATTCTTTTCTTCCGGCCAGAAAAAGGGAGAAGATGGGTGAAACTCTAGAAGCCATCTTGAGAATGGGATGGTGGAAGGTTTGAGCTATTGGCTGAGTTATTGATTGTATTAGAGAGTCTGTTTCAGCTCTGGATTACCTATCTCTGGATTTCATTCACAGATTTTAAATTAAATCTCTAATTTTTGAAGTTTCTGTTACTAGCAGATGAATGCAATCCCAATATTATGTAGGTAGCCTTCACATAAAATTTGATGAGGTCTCTTGCTTCTCTGGGGTTTTCCCAAGTTTGCCTTCCCCCATATGTCAGTTTTGTCAGCAAGCTCACTTTCCTCATTAAAACAAAATGACTAGAAATTCTAGGCCTCACATCTGCACATATTTGCCCAAAGCAAAGCAGAGTTCTCCTCTTTGCCATTAAACACGTCTAGTGATTCATTCTGATTTAACCTAGGTGAGTCAGTTACTATGCAAGAGGTATGGATTACACTATTTAGCTTAACTATTCCAACCTAGCAGCATCCAAGTGATGTAATGTAATATTTAAATATCTATGCAGTAGAATTGTGAATATGTTTTTGTGGCATTTTTTTTATATTATAAAAGCATACAAAATCATAGTAGAAAAATTAAGTTAATATCTCATCCTCCTTTTAACTTAATATTACTTTAAGTGTTTTGCATGATACTAAATATTCTTGGATTGTTTTATTACTTTTGTGGCTATGTATTATTGTCTCTTATGAGTGATTAGTAAGTTTTTAACCATTTTTATATCATTTGGTATTGTCCCCCATGTTTTACTATTATAAATAAAACTGTGATTGATATGCTCATTAATAAATCTAAACCTAAATTAACTAATATCATTAAATCATTTCAAAGAGATTAGCCAGTTTGGAATGTTGTGAATATTTTGGAATGCCTGCTGGCTCAGTCAGTTGGGTTTCGGACTTTGGCTTAGATCTCATGGTTCCTGAAGTCGAGTCCCATTTTGGGTTCTATGCTGACAGCTCAGAGCCTGGAGCCTGCTTCGGATTCTGTGTCTCCCTCTCTCTGTCACTCATACTCTGTCTCTCTCTCTCTCTCAAAGATGAATAACATTAAAAAAATTAAAAAGGTTATGAATATTTAAAAAATACTTTGATAAGGTTGAAAAGAAATCTAGTAGGTGATAGTTTATTTATCTCTAGAAGCATGTAAACATCTTTTACTATACTGTTACAGACCATAAACAGATGAATAGCATTTTTATCCATCCAATTTATAATTTTGATAGTTTAAATACCCCTTCTTTTGGAGAACTAGTGAATTTGGTTACTTTTTCAGGATTACGTATTTAAAATTTTTTTCGGTAGATTTTTTTTTTTTGCTCACATCATTTTTTTATTCTCTGAGTTGTGCTTACATTTTCTTACTTATTGCTATGTTAAAATTTAAAATCCCTTATATGCATATATTCATTACAAATATTTTACAGTTAATTGCACACCTTTCTTACTGTTTATGATTCTTTTTAGGGGTCAGAAGTAGTCAAAAACATTAGTTTTCATTTATAGTGACTTTCAACACTTAGTAGTTTATTCTTTCATCTCTTGATTGAATTCATTTACCTATTTTGCTTTCTGAAATTTACTTAGGTTTAACTGCTCAGAGGAAAATCTAAATTTCTTTCATATTCTCAATGATTAAATCATTATCTTAGTGATGATTAATTCCCCTCCTTTCCTAATATGTGACAGCATTCTTATTTAAAATTGTTTCCTGTAACTTTCTACTTGCAGAGATCTTTTCTTTTCCACTAGCCATCTGTCAGTTCTTGATGTAATAGCAGATTGCTTTGATTACCATTGACTCATAGTTTAATATTTCTTAACAGAAGCCCTCTGCTATCAATATTACTTGCAAAAGTTTTCTTAACATTTAAGATTTTTGGATGTATCCTAGACTCATTCTGTAAAGTTAAAAATGATAAAAAAAAAAAACTGAGTTTTTCATTGGAATTACTTGTAAATCTATAGATTACTTTTGGGACAGCAACATTTGGTAATATACTATTTTTGCATTCAAAACAGTGGTTGGTCGGGGCGCCTGGGTGGCGCAGTCCGTTAAGCGTCGACTCAGCCAGGTACGATCTCGCAGTCCGTGAGTTCGAGCCCCGCGTCAGGCTCTGGGCTGATGGCTCGGATCCTGTTTCTGATTCTGTGTCTCCCTCTCTCTCTGCCCCTCCCCCGTTCATGCTCTGTCTCTCTCTGTCCCAAAAATAAATAAACGTTGAAAAAAAAATTAAAAAAAAAAAAAACAAAAAAACAAACAGTGGGTTGGTCCTTTAGGATTCAGATCTCCTTTTATATCTATATTGGAGTCAGAAAAACCTTACTGGAGACAGCATAACCTAAGGACAGAGTGAGGAGGTTGTGTTGAAGGGACTGTTTACTGAGATATGAAAGGGAAGAGAAATAGGGCTGGTGAAGCACCTTGATGTCAGTAATAATGTGGAACCATCATCATCCCCAGGTTTAAGGGGGTGAGTATAGGCAACAGTTACCAAAACTCTTGGAAATCTATAACTGTAGAAGAGGGCTATCTGACAGAATTGCAACCTTCAGATGATGCATTCAACCACTACCAACCCCAGGTTCCTAGAAGAGAGAATAGGGATAAGAAATACCACAACGGCTCTCTCAACCATTGAAGTATGTATATATGTATATGTATATATGTATATATGTATATATGTATGTGTTTGCCACCGCCTCCCATTGGGTGAACCCAGAAAGGAAAACAACCAGGATGGTGCAGTCTCTAGAGATCAGCCTCATGAGGCCAACCCAAGGAGGAGACAAGTGGAGAGACAGAGAGTATCTAGAACAATGTCTGCCGTTCAGTTAAGTTTGCGGCTTCCTCCTTATGGGTCCTTTACACTTTACATGCGTTGCTCCATCAAGCCAGGATCCCTGCAGGGAATTACATGACAAATTCAGCTGACATTTTGGGTTGCCTTTTTTCTTTTATGTTTAATGGTTATTTATTTAAGGGAGGGGGGAGGGCGAGAGAGCGAGAGCGAGAGAGATAGAGAGAGAGAAGAGAGAGAGAGAGAGAGAGAGGGAGAATCCCAAGCAGGTTCCACGCTGTCAGCACAAATCCCCACATGGGTTCCAACTCACGAGATCATGACCTGAGCCGAAATCCAGAGTTGGATACTCAGCAAACCGAGCCACCCAGGAGCCCCTAAGCTGGCTTTTTAATGTAAGGACAGTTTTATAGGAACATGGGCATAACATGTTTGTTAATAAGGAACAGACATGGTGTGTAGGGGGTGTCCTGGGGGGAGTAAGAGTGAGGAAGGCCTCTTAGGCCTGAAGGAGTCATATAGTCTGTTCAAAGCAGAAGTATTTAAACTGATGCTAAAATGATACTGTATCATTCATGAATTGAGATGTCAAAGTGATAATTTCAGGATTAACATTTCTGCTGATTTTCATTCAATATCCCAATGTTACTTTTATTAATAATTTCAAGAGGTTCTTTCCAATGACTCATATAAAATATAATTTCTCTTTCCTGGATGTCAGTGTCTACAAAAAGAGTGACCGTGCTATTATTTATGATTGCTAGGAGAAGAATTGTAAACAATCTTTCAAGCATCTGAATTTTTAAAGAAACTTTTCTAAATGGCAGAAACTTTTAAATGCCCCCCAGGCTTTACTGCTTCTCTTTTCATTTATATAGAGAGCCCCAAGATTTTTACCAGGACACCGCCTCTTAACTAGAGACCAGATTTTCTCTCTTCCTTGCATCTAGGTGTGACCATGGGACTAAGTTGTTGTGTGGGAAATTAATGGAAGGGATTGAGCAGTTTCTGGGTTTTCCGCCCGTTAAAGGTTAAGTGCAAACTCCTCTTGTTCTTTTCCCCCTCCCTGAGGATGAGCGTGTTACCAGCCAGCCAGGTATGAGCATGAAGACAAGGGCACAGCCTAGGGAAGGGGATAGGAGCAGATAGAAATGTGTCAGTCCAGGTCCTCCTGAAAATCACACATGGCGAGGGATTAGATGTGCAAGAGATTCATTGGAGGAAACACTTCTGAAGGATAAAGGGATTCTGAAGGAAGGAGGATTGGGCAGGAAAAGTGAGACTTCATCTGAAAGATGGCAGGCACGTTATTAGAAAGTGTAGCCGAGGTGCAGGGAGTCGTCCTTTCTAACATTGCCTGTTAGCCCCGTGTTCTGCAGAAAAGCACTAGCATTGGTACTTCATTGTTCACAGTCATTGGCTGGCAGCATCTTACGGTAAATGTGGTTTAGTGGTGGTGGATCCGGAAAGGTCACAGCTGGAGTTGTTGGTCAACTGCGCTTGTTGCTATCCTGATCTCTGAATGGTGAAAATTTTGCGGCTACTCTAAGAGAAGGATTTGGGATCCCTGACTAACGAAAAGAGCAGAACTGCCTCCCATTCTGAAAAATTTCCCTCCCTCTTGACTGCCTTGTTAGGGGAAATCAGTTTCTAAATTTTAAAGCTAGTATATTTTGGGGACTCTTCGTTACAGCAACTTCCCCTTGTCCTAATACATGCATCTACTATATTTAATTTGTGAAACAAAACCAAATTGTTTATTTGTTCTTGTCCTCATATCCTTTAAATTGGGTAAGTTAGCATTGTGGTTTTTACTAGAAAAATGTCTTTTGTCCAATTTTGAGAAAAACTTAGGTGATGTCTAACGATCTCCACATTAAAATATTCATTTAAGTGCTTTCTTGATACATTAGAACAGTTAATTTTATAGCATAAACATGTTTGTTGCCCATCTAGCATCTAAGCCCCTCCCCCTCAGCAAATAACAGATAGATCTTCATTTGGGGGAGGTAGAAATTGATCAAAGCCAGTGCTGTCCAATAGAAATATAATGCAAGCCATTATATAGTTTTAAAGGTTTCGGTAGTCATACTTGAAAAAGCAAAAAGAAACAGGTGAGATAAATTTCGTATGTTTTATTTATCCCAGTAAATCCAAAAGATGATCAGCTCAATGTGTAACCAACATAAAAATATGAATGAAATATTTTACATCCTTGTGTTGGCCCTGAGTCCTCAAAATCTGTATGAATACTACCAACACACCTCAACTGGATGCTAAGTTGTCATATGAAGTACTTGATCCGTGTTTGGATTTCATAAGGGTTATAATAAAAAGGTAAATTTACTAACTGATATTGTTCCAAACATACTTAAAATATACTGTAGTTAATACGTTTTCAAATTAAAATAAAATTAAAATGAAATAAAGAGAAAAAAAAACCCACAGTCCCTCCATCACACGTGCACGAGTGGATAGTGTCTTCCATACAGGAAAACAAAGATAAACGAAGTCAATTAAGGTAATCCCACCCCCATTTCCCTCACTGGTTATTTTAAGGCAGGAATCTACATTGATTGGTTACACACTCAACATGTGGCCTTCCCTCGCCGTAGAATTATTTTATGGTTGTCTCTCAAAGTCGAACCCAAGACGTATGTTCTACAGTTCGTCCTATGATACCATCCCTGCTACAACTACTCAATTCTGCCTGCCGTTATAATGCAGAAGCAGCCACAGATGACAAGTACATGAATGAAGATGGTTGGGTTACAATAAGCTTTGATTTATGGACATCGGAAAAATGTAAGTTTTATATAATTTTCACGTGTCACAAAACATTACTCCTCCTTGTGATTTTTTTCCAACTACTTACTAATGTAAAACTATGTTTCGCATGTGGGCCATACAGAAATAGTCGTAAGCCGGCCTTTTCCTGCAGGTCTGATTTGCTGACCCTTGCTCTATTGTCTTAGAGATGGACAAGGAAGCTAACACCTTGCAGTCATGAGAGGACACAACCGTGAAGATGAAGCTAATATCCAGAAATGGGCCACGCTGAAAGACTTGCCAGACAAATGAACTTAGAGCCTTAACTGGACTGTGTCCTGAAGACTTCTTTCTTTCTGTTCTTGTTAGCTACATAGTCAAGAGAGAGCCTTCCTTGTTTAAGTCAGTTTAGTTTAGATTTTCTGTTATTTGATCTATAAATAGTCCTACCTTATACAAACAATGTCCTATTTTACTTTTTAGGTGATTTTCTAAATCAGGTGTTTATTATCCTTAACGAACTTCATATTACTGATGTGCTTGGTATTTTTAAAATGCTGTGGTATTGCCCAACAACTCAATGATATGATAGCATATACATACGTATAGTGTATGCCGTGGCATATAATGTATGAGATACCATTTACTCTCTTGAGAGTGACTAGTGAAATAATGAGTTGATTCATAGACTGAATCTTCTTAAAACTACCTGTAAGTTTTAAAGATGCATATCCAAAATGAAACTATTATTCAATTAAAAGTGATTTTTAGGGGCTCAGTCTGTTGAGCATCTGACTCCTGATGTCAGCTGAGGTCCTTGATCTCAGGTTTGTTTGTTTGTTTTCGGAGCTTTTGCTGTTTTATATCTTTAATTCCAAAGGTTTTCCAATGTCATATTTTCCTTGTTTGTTGGTAACAGCTTTAATAATTAAATCAAGGGATGATCACATGTTCTAAACCATCATAATGATGCAATATTAGTTCTTTTATGTAGCTGGAACTCAGTAATTTGTTTCCTCTGTACCTGCTGGCTGTTCCTCAACTTTACAGCACCTTCCTCGAATCTGTTTTGAAACTTTGTAAGTACCTTGCTTTTCCATCTCTCACAGTTACATTCCCATACCTTGCGAGAGGCTCTCTTGAATTCCAGTCCCTCCTGCATGACCATTGTAATGTTCCCTTTGGAGACTGCCATCCTGTCCTGTCACTTCGTATAACCGTAGGGATGCTCTCATATTCACCACGCTTTAACCTGTACTTATTTCTGGTGGGCCAGACAATAAGTTGGGGAAGGAGAGGCCACTCAGGTGGCATCTCGATTATCCTGCTGGCCTTCCAATAAATCCTTCCTTTCGTGCTGGGTGTGAAGCCTACCAAATAAATAAATAAATAAATAAATAAAAGTGATTTTAAAATTTCAGATAAATAAATTGAAAGTCAGAGGAGTTCAGTGAATTGCTGAGATGACATCGCTTTCAGTGTCTGACTAGGTTTTGAACCCCTGTCTGCTTGTTCCCTGAAGCCAGGCTCTTTTAATGTACTGTAGCTGTCACATAAATGGGTAACTTCTGAGATCGATCTAAGCTTTTTATTTTTAATTTACTCATTTATTACAGTAATACAAAAATGAATAACTGGATTCAGTTCGAGATAGAGAAGAATAAATTCTACTTCAAACTAAACTGATGAATTTTAGAGTACAGAATTATGTGTAGGGCTATTGTTCAAAAAGGTCAGAGGAAATTGAAAAAATTGTCAAGATACATGTTAAAAATTTATTAGAATAATGACTGTCTCCCTTACCAATGCTTATCAAAATTAAAACAGTATATTAATTTTCAAAGTTTTATATCAGATCAAAAATAGGTTGGATGGGTCAAATGATCTAATCAACATTTGCATGAATTTCACTCTATAAATTCTTGATAAAAGTTATAAGCACCTTTTTGTCCCTTAAGATTTATTTAATAGGGCAGTTTTGCTGCTTTTTTCTGATTTAAGATAAATGACTTCTACTCTCACAATGTATTTCATATACTATTAAATGTTTTTATGTTTTTATTTGAACACTAGCCATAGAATGATTATTCCAAGTCATACACACTGTAATGGCAATGCTAATATATCTTTTATTTTCTCTCATTTGAAATAAAATATTTTATGGTTATCTGATAAAATCTGGAATACTCTTGAATATTTGAGTTTCATAAAGAGCAGCCTTGAAACTAAAATCACATTTATTTTCTTGGTAGCAGAACTCACCACCTAATTCAGTTCCTATATATATTTATATTATATCCCAACATACTTACTGAGTCTTTAACCATAATCCTAGCAAAAGCAACTGTGAATCTGATTGCTAAGCCTAAGGAATATTTTACTTGATATCGAAATGTTTTATCAATTAAGGTGAATATCCACTATGGCTAGTAAAGTGGGTTCAACAATACAACCAGTTCCTGTATACAGACAGTTTTAATTTAAAAAATCCTATTCATTTATTTCTTATTTTAGAGCCAAGTAACATAATGAATTGCTCAATTTTCAACTAGTTTCAAATTGTCACAGTTCAAGTTATCCCAATACCGATTTTTGTCCCATATTAGTCTACAGTACGTAGCAGGAGACCATGGTCCAGAATTCTAGATACGAACCCAAGCCAGTCAGTTGCCACTTTATGCCTTTCGGCAACATAAGGGTAGCTCTGAATGCCTCTATTACGAGTTTATTTCTTTGCCAAAATGAAGGGAGCCAAATAATCCCATGTCTTGCATAGCTC
Organism: Lynx canadensis; assembly: GCF_007474595.2. NCBI lineage: Eukaryota > Metazoa > Chordata > Mammalia > Carnivora > Felidae > Lynx > Lynx canadensis. Next base: position 152,956,560 of record NC_044310.1, on the reverse strand, counting down.
ATGTATATTGAAACCATTAAACTATTGAAATAAAGTTTGGATCTTAAGGAGAGTCACCGTCATTCAGTGTTCATTTGCTCCATGTTTCAATGAATGATGTAAATAGTACTGTGAAATTAAATTTTTATTTAGTGCTGATGAAATATTTATTTATTAAAAGTGTAGTCATCTGCAATCAAATTTTTTACTTCAGTCTCTATATTTGGAATCTGCTGATAGTTACTGGAAGCTGTTTGGGGATCGGAACACTCAGCACTATTGTATTGTGATCAATAATTAAATTTAGTGCTGACATGCATCTAGTTTAGGCAGCAGTCTCTGACAATCCCATCTTGCAAAATTAATCCTTTCCAATTTATTTAATAGAGGACATGAACAATAAAATAATTCAGATGAGTACCAATGTAGGATTATTTCTGGTCAATATTACTTTATTATAAATTGGGTCCACATACTCATTAGTAATTAACTGTCAAATCTGAAAACAGCCTTTTTTTGTTTAAAAGGTAATTATTGGTACTGAAGACAAGAAGGCACTTAACCTTGCTGTACAGTTGTCCTTACCACAGTGTTTTTATTCCAGGCTATAACTAACCCATCAAAGCTGCAGAGGGAAAATAATTAGTGATATTAAATGGATAGAATTTTAACTATTACAAAGCCATCGCTGTTAAACACTGAGAGTAGAACTAGACAACGATATAGACTTTTATAATTTACATGAAGTCTGGGATGATTCTGGCGATATTTTAGCTTTTGCCACCTGAAAAATCTGGGAAGAAGAAAACACTGATATAGAAAGAATTCTATTTAAGAAACATAGGTTAGAAGTGGCTGATTTTTTCTCATAAAAATCTTATAAAAATTGCTTCCAGTTTTCTGTGAGATTTGACAGTTTGCAAGCTCTTTGAGAATATGCCTTTTGAAAAAGAAAGTCTCTCTCATGTGATGTTTTCTCACAGAGTCCTAATTTTTTCACCATATTCATTACCAGTTCAAGCACTGCGTGCATTCACCAAGTTATTTTAAAGAAAACACCTTACACGTTTGTATAAGCCGCTCAGTTTTCCTACTCTGCTTTATTATTTGCACACAAATTTAGAAGAGTCTTGAACAAATATCATTCTAGTATATCGATGCAGGGGTGTGCACTCAACATAACTATTTTAAATATTCCTCTTCTAAATCTCTAAAAATTGTAAAACATATGGCATCTATAGAGCCACTAGAATGGATACCCTCTTTTATTATGCATGTTTCTAATATTAGATAAGTAAGAGGTATTATTTTTCAATGTTGCTACCAAATACAAATTTGATGGAGAAGTGCTGAGTCTTATTGTATTGACCGCTGCTACACCTATCAAAGATTGAAACAGAGTGCAGAGAAAGTGGCATATATTCATTCTATTGATGTTGCATGCTATCAATAATCTGCACCTCAAGAAGTCCCCAAATCACATTTGTTAACTGTTTCATCTATTTATTAAATGATCCAGAATGCACAAAGAATACCGACATGCTCTTTGTATCTTAGAAATATACTACGCCTACATTTTAATCACTGAGCTTGTATTCACACTAGAGAGTCTGTAAGCTAAATGATAAATAATGAAAAGTTAGCTAGTTAAATAATACAGTATTGACTGAAATAACACGGCTCAAATTTATTCAGCTTACCCATTCACTTTCAGAAATAAGATGAAAAAAAAGATATCCTAAAAAATGCCTTAGAGTGATCAAAATTATTTTCAGGACTGAATGGATGCTTTAAAATATTTTCATCATTGGGCTACTGAATGTAGTGGTTATGTGGATCTTTAAGAATCACCAGTATTTTATTATGGTGGCCTGTGCAGAACAATGCGGAGTGATTATGGACTTGGAAACATTTTGTTTAGTAGAGTCTTGCATAGCTCATAGTGTACATTTTAGTTCCCTTTTTTTTTTCCAAGCTCGGGCTTCCCTTGTCACCATTGTGGTGAGGCGGCTAGAAAGCTAGAGGTAGAGCGACCTGCTCACCACATTTCCAGAAGTCACGCAGACTGTGACTCTTGTACTAATACATGTTTGTTTCTTCTCTTTGGTTCTGTGTATGTGCTAGCTTACACCCTACCTCCTGCTTCTGACTCATTTCCCCTGTGATTTCTAATGCCATCTCAGATCATTCTTTTGCAAGAATGAGAAAAAAAAGTCATCTGCTAACCAGGCTTAAAATAAATTTCGCCGTTTACTTGTGATGCTTGCTCAGTCATCGTCGTCATCATCAGCATTGTAACACTTATTAATAGTTCCCTGCTAAGACAACCTCATATAGTTCTCAGAATCAGTGAAACACAGCCTCTGACCTCTACAAATTTGCCACCTAAAAGATCCATGTGCATAAAGACATGCCATTGCAATTTGCTGAAAGTAGGTGTAAAAAGGAAAACCTATAATGCAGGCTTTGTGACAAATGAAAGGGGGGAGGCATATTTGTGAAATACCAAAGGGGGAGGGGCATACGTGGCCTCCTCTCCCATTCAGCCAGGGAAGGTTTCCCTGGACTTGGTTACAAACATCATGTATAAAGCAGTGGCTCTGTCTGGCCTGGAGCTGAAGGTACCTCTGGTAATACTGGAGAAGTGGAGGGTGTTTCCCTGGTACTTACTGTCGACCCCTTTTCTTTATTGGCTAGGTTTTCACTTGCACCATTTGGGGATGATGAGAATCAGCGTATGTGTGAGCAAATCAGGGAAGTCAAGCATTTTTAAGGGCAGGTTGTTTATATCATAAAATCAAAACTGCATTCAGTATAGGGTATAATGAAGTCTTGTAATGTTCAGTTGTTAATTACAAAGCCATGCCACTAGAGTTTGGATGCTCAGTAGAAATATCAAATGACAGTCATAGATAAACTCCATTTCATACAGTCTAAAAGACAAAATCTGTACAAGAAGAGGGGTTTCCTATTCTCATGTTGGCATTTCTCGGTGGTCCTCAGTGCTCCTCGCCTCACTCACTCTGCCCCAGTTGAACCGGCCACCTTACTCTCCCCGTCACCACAGGCTTGCTCTCATCTCAGGGCCCCTCAGAGAGTGGTTTACTCCTTCACGGTCCACTAGTCTTATTTTGATCAACCGTACCCTGTTCTATTTTTTTCTCAATAGCACCTTTTATATAAAATATAAGCCATCTAGAATATAGCTTATGTACAATATAAGCGATGTAATTACATATATTATATAAACCCTATGAGATTTGAGATTTCTGCTGTGGTGGGCCATTACATATTTAACAATCAGGTCTCTGGGGTGAAAGAGCCCTGATTTATAACATAAGTTAGTATCTGTGGTGTAAATGTTCCCATCATGTCCATTTCAAGCTACCCAAATTTTAATGAGCAGCTTGCAAAATTGCTCAAAATATGAAAAAAAAAAAAAAAAAACAAACACTCATGAACTGGTCCATACTGGCTTTAGCGAACTATGGATTTTTATCTGTTTTACTCTTGAGTGTATCCTGAGTACATAGAACAGTGTATACCTCTTAGTAGATGTTTGATATATTTGGGAAATTTTTTTTTTTTTTTATTTTTGAGAGAGAGAGAGAGAGTGCATGCAGGGGAGGGGCAGAGAGAGAGGGAGACACAATAATCCGAAGCAAGCTCCAGGCTCTGAGCTTGGGGCTGACCCTGACGCGGGGCTCGATCGCTCAAACTACGAGATCATGACCTGGGCCTAAGTCAGACACTTAACCAACTGAGCCACCCAGGTGCCCTTAGATGTTTGATATTTATTGAATGATTGAGTAGAACTGAGGAAATGATCTAAAAGCAACCAGCAGAAAGGATAATCTGTCCAAGATAGCTCTCTGCTTAAAATCCCTTAGAATATAACAATACAATATAGAAGGTTGCATAGAGCCCGTCAATATTTGGGTGCTGCCTACTTCTGCAACTGCCATCATCAGTCCTTGTGTTCCATTTTATGATATTGCTAAAGAGAACACAATGATCATTCCCTGTCCATCCCACATGGTTCCATTCCTCTGCAACTCTGCTCATGCTTCTCTCAAAACCTGAAATAGCTTTACCATGTCAATTTCCTCGTAAACAACTAAAATTCTTGCAAATGTACATGGGCATCACATTCTCAGTAAAGCTTTCCCAGAATACTCTTCCTACTCTTTTTAACCTGCAGAGACAGAGTCAAACAGTTCCTCATCACTATTATTTCTATTCTTTATACATACATCTTCCTGCAGTTCCCAATTATTTCTTCTGCACAGATATTTTTCTTTTTTGTATTAGGTTCAGTTTTAGTTTTCATTTTCGCACCTTAAAGATGTTTAAATTAAAGGGGCACCTGGGTGGCTTAGTCAGCTGAGCAACTGACTTTGGCTCAGGTCCTGATCTCTTGGTTTGTGAGTTTGAGCCCCGCGTGGGGCTCTGTGCTGACAGCTCAGAGCCTAGAGTCTGCTTCTGTTTCTGTGTCTCCCTCTCTCTCTGCCCCTCCCCCACTCATGCTCTGTCTCTCTCTGTCTCAGAAATAAATAAACATTTAAAAAGAAGATGTTTAAATTATGAAAGTAATACATACTTTCTTTTAAGCAGTAGGCATATATAAATTAAATTAAAATATATATAATATAGATAAATATATATACATAAAATATAAATATATAAAAATATAAATATATATAAATATAAATTAAAAATCAGAGGTTTCCTTTAAATCCTGTATACATTCATATGCAGGGTTAATGACTCTAAAATATTTTGGTATCTGGATGAAATCTCCAATAGTCAGGAAATTATATTCCACTGTAAATCCGTAAATATGTATATATCTCTATCACTAGACTGTGAGCATCTTGAGAACAAGTTGCATCTTTTCCATTTCCTGGACCCTAACACAGCACTTGGCACATGGAAAGTCAAATAAGTGCCTGGTAATGAGACCAGAACAGCCATGCTTGTTAAGATCGCTGCTGTGCAGAGAAGAGTCTGACTGTTGATGTGTAGAGGTTATTCTGGAACTATTGTAGAATGACCTTGAGTAGCCAGTCTTCATTTTTTTCCCAGACCATAAAAGATACAGCTGTAATAATACTGACTTTTAACTGTCTTCTAGGCTCTCATTAGTGGAGATCTTGTCTGAGAACAGTTTTTAAGTGTTGCTGATGAAGTGGGTTCAGAAACCCGATGTGAAGTCTATAATGCAATGAAAGTGTGTGATTCTTAATCCTTGCTAGAATGTTTATGGAGAGTTGCTGGATAAAGGTACCTCATTATACAGAAACGGTGTATCACAATTACTGGCTGCATAATGCACAAATGAAATAAGTGATTAGATATGCATAGTCTTAAGATTTAATTTACAGAATTTAAGGTCTGTGAAGAGAGAGAAGCTAGACTTGAAGCCGAATAGCGGGTTTGAATCATACTTAATAATCCTCGCTAGTCCTATGAGCTTGGGCCAGTCATTTATTTCCTTAAGCAACCACATTCTTAAGAATGTTGAATGTTCTTAGGACAATGTCGTTCTGGAAGAGCAACAACATTTACCTTAAGGTGTTAAGACAAGTACTATTCCTTTAGTTTCCTTTTTCCTGCAAGTACATTATACTTTCCACATGCTAGACGCTGTCCTACGCGTTTTATAAACATTGATTAATTTAATCTTCTGAATAGTCCTCTGAGATCTATACAGTTACCTTTGCAGTCACTTTACAGGTGAGGAAACCAGAACATATTCAGTAACTTGCTCAGAGCCACACAGTCTAAGCTGTGAGCCAGCTTTGGACCAAGCTGTCTGGTTCCTGAACTATCCTGGGATCAAAGTTTTGAAAGTATTTTATAAAATATAAAGGGCTTTGTAATGAAAAGTGTGATTATTCAAATTAACACTTCAGTATCAGTGTTTACTTCCTTTAAGTTGCTGTTTTTTTCCTCTTGCTATAAGGCTGTAGGGCCAAACATGAAAATAACCCTAGCTACTGTGATTTAATATTTTGTGACAATATTGTTGTTATTACAAATAATAAAATGTTATGTGAAAAGCCGAATTTATCTCTGCCCAGAAGTAAAGGGCAGAGGTAACTAGGGGTCAGTGTGGAGAAAAGTCCAGACTGATTCATAAACCTTTAATAACATTATGCTCTCAAGTTCTTGGACCAAGCTTGGGATTGGGAATTATTCGATAGTTACTGGAGTGCTCATTTCCAAATCCCATCTGTACATAAACAAAATAAAACAGGCAGCGTGCAAATTTGGCCTGTATCACATTTATTGTCTCTGTTTCCCTGAACATCTTATATTTGAGATTTAAAGGTTTGGAGAATTAGTAAAGAAGTTTGCTAATATTTAAGACCTAGGGATGGTCTTATTTAGTGATTTACTATGATCTGTTGGGAGGACTTTATCCCATAGATCACAACCAGGTAAGTCAATAGATAATATATTCAGGAAGCTCTTTTAAGAATATCCAAGTTAATAGTAAGATGACAAAGGTGTTTCAGTGTAGACAAGGGCAAAGTAAAAATTTGAATTATAGTAATCCAAACTAGATTTATGATTGATAAATACATAATTTATCAATTATATATATTGCTACAATAATTTATCAATTATAAACAATATATTTCTCAATTATAAATTGATAATGATAAACACGAGTTATAAATTCTGTTAAAAATCAAATGTAATATGTTGCAGTGATTAAAAAGCCCAACAGAATGTTAACTGTAATATAGAAGGGCATTGGAAACGAAAAATAAAATCTAATTGTACAAGGTCTAGGGAAACTAAGGTACTACTTGAAATTGTTGTCAATTCGCCTCAAGAAAGACTCATTAGAATCCAGAAGGCACAGGAAAGAGTAGCAGAAATGATCAGTGGAAGGCATCTGGGTGGCTCAGTCGGTTAAGCCTCTGACTTTGGCTCAGGTCATGATCTCGCAGTTCATGAGTTCGAGCCCTCTGTTGGGCTCTGTACTAACAGCTTGGAGCCTGGAGCCTGCTTTAGATTCTGTGTCTCCCTCTCTCTCTGCCCCTTCCTCTCTCACATTCTGTATCTTTCACTCTCAAAAATAAATAAACATTAAAAAATTAAACAAAACAAACAACAAATCGTCAGTGAAAGTGAGCCACTGAGGCTGCGGGTATAGGCCACCTAAAGCAGATTAGTGAGCATTAATCACTGCAAAGATTAAAGGCAAAAAGTAGCAATTGAAGGCTACAAACCCATTTAAGGAAGAGGGACAGAAAGGAGTGTACTGCTTGTAGCTTAAGAAAAATAAATTTAGGCAAGGTAAAAGGAAGGATAAACACATAGGTTGGGAAGAATTTTAACGAAGTTATTTTCCTGATGCTCAAATTTCAAATAAATCCAAAATAGATTTAGATTAATCCTTAAAAGAGAAGCCTAAATTGGATTACTGCAGGAAATAAATATATGGAAACATAGGTATTTTTAAATTTGGAGAATATGGGTACACGTACTTTTACATGATGTCTCAATTTCTATGTAAGAAAAATAACCATGGGTATAATTTAAATTATTTTTATTTTTGAGACAGAGAGAGACAGAGCATGAACGGGGGAAGGTCAGAGAGAGGGAGACACAGAATCTGAAACAGGCTCCAGGCTCTAAGCTGTCAGCACAGAGCCCGATGTGGGGCTCGAACTCAGGGACCATTAGATCACGACCTGAGCCGAAGTCAGCCGCTTAACCGACTGAGCCACCCAGGCGCCCCTAATTTAAATTATTTTTAATGTTTATTTATTTTTGAGAGACAGACACAGCACAAGCAGGGGAGGGGCAGAGACACAGGGGGGCCCAGAATCCGAAGCAGGCTCCAGGCTCTGGAGCTGTCAGCACAGAGCCCGACGTGGGGCTCAGACGCACACACTGTGAAATCTTGACCTGAGCTGAAGGTGGAGGCTTAACCGACTGAACCACCCAGGTGCCCACCATGGTTCTAATTTAATGAAGACAGGCTGGAGTTTTTTTCATTATACCAAGTTGTTAAAATATTTTTATTCTTCTTTTTTGGTGTATATGGTCTGTACTGATTAGACTCTGGGGCTATTTTCTATTACAGTTGGTTGGAACTAGATTTTTATGGTTAGGATAGATTTACGACAGAAAATTGAAACAGAACAAAACACAAGCACACACACACACAAATCTTGACAGTTGATACTACGAGGTAGTAGAAATGTTCCTCAGTTTTGAAGTGAGGCAAATCTTATGGTCAAAAGTTAAAATAGAAAGCATTCAAATGAGAAAAAATAATTTATTAGGGAGAGAAATTGCACTGCCTTTGGCGTCACAAAAACTTACATTTTAATTTGTCAGGTGCTTCTTACATATTTGAGCTTGGGCAAGTTAATTCACATTCTTGAGCCTCTATTTTCTGATCCATGAGATAAGGTGATTATTAGGATAAATGAGAGAATCTATATAAAACACCTACCCCAATGTCCGGTGCAGAATAAACCCTCAATAAATATTGGTTAATAATCATATTAATGACACTAAGCATAAAAATAACATCAAACAGATAGCCATTCGAGAAAAGGGTGGCAAAGGGTACTCATGAGGACTCTTGAGTACATGAGTATATGCAGCAAAGGGACCTAAGACATTGTCTAAATTTAAGTGTATCACTTAATAGTTAAGGCAAAGGGGGTTCAAAGAAATTGAGAACTTTTCCCCCCTTCTGTTAGGCATTGTAATTCACTCGGTGCCAGTGCTGAAAGCTGGGCATCTAGAAAAGAATTAGGTTTTCTAAATTGTTCTCTGAACACAACCTGCAGATGCATTGCAAGCATAGATATACGATTTTAGAAAGAAAGCGGGTTTGGTGTGCTTGTGTTCCTATTAATTGCTATTTCTTGACCATGTATCATGTTCCAGTTGCTTTTTTGCATATGATTTTTTTTTAATCCTCACAGTGACCTATTGAGATGGGCACAGTTGGTTTTTCCCCCATTTTACAGATGAGGGAACTGAAGCACTGCAAGTTTTCATGGTTTGCTCAGGTCTTACATCTAGTAAGTAGTAGACACGATTTTGAGTCTAAATCTGATTGACTCAACAGATCATGCTCTTAACCCATGTTCTGCACTATTAGAAAGGAAAAGATAATCTTGGAAAAAAATGTCATTTTATCAGGGTTGTCCATACAGCCGACACTTAGAGGCAGGTTAAAATAGATGATGTAGACATTTTCTGCCAGACAGGGTGCTTGGTTTCCATTTATTACAGTGCAATGACAGTATCTGAGTAGGGCCCAGTACTTTATCGCCATCTGCCTCTTTCTCTCCTCTATAAAGTGTGGGTAATTATACTTTTAGCAAGATGTTTAAGAACTTAATTAATATTATTGGTAAGAGATCTTTAGATTAATGACCCAATTTTGTTCGTAGTAAACACATCTGGACCTGTTTCGCTGAGCTTACATGATTCTTAAAAGAAGAGACTTTATTTATGATAATCTATTTATTTTTAGTCTTCAACATTAATTAAATGTTTGTTTTTGCACTGGCTGTGTAAACGTCTAGGCTGGGTACTGGTGGTTGCAACACACAATTCTTGTCTTCAAAGAGCTTATATTTAGTGGTAAGGCCTTCCGTTGTGTAAATAATAATTTTAAATAACAATTGACAACATTCAGATAACTGCAGTCATAAATGAAATGTGAGTTGTTAAGAGGGAACAAACACAACATCTGCCTTGGCTGAGGGAAGGAATATTCTAATTAACAGACTATCAAAACAAATTGCTATTGTTGCCAAATGAGAGTACATGGTGTGTTATTATTTTTTGTATTATTAAAAACAGCATTTTAGTATATATGTTTTTATTTTTTATTTTTTTTTTTCAACGTTTATTTATTTTTGGGACAGAGAGAGACAGAGCATGAACGGGGGAGGGGCAGAGAGAGAGGGAGACACAGAATGGGAAACAGGCTCCAGGCTCCGAGCCATCAGCCCAGAGCCTGACGCGGGGCTCGAACTCACGGACCGCGAGATCGTGACCTGGCTGAAGTCGGACGCTTAACCGACTGCGCCACCCAGGCGCCCCTAGTATATATGTTTTTAAAAGCAATAATACATTTTATATTTTACTCAACCATATACTTGAAAAAAATTTTTAATTGAGGTATACAATATTATACACTGCAATATTACGTAATATTACATACAATACAATATTATAATAGTTTCAGGTGTACAACAGAGTGATTTGACAATGCATACATTATGAAATGCTCCATGACAAGTATTGTAACCACCTGTCACCATACAGAATTATTAAAATATTGTTGACCATATTTCCTACATTGTACTTGTCATCCTCATGACTTGTTTATTTTGTAATTAGAGTTTTGTACCCCTTAATCCCATATACTTATTATTAAAAGAGAATATAATTCGATTTTAGAATGTTCCATTTCACCGAAAGTATATGATATGTTTAAATAAAACCACCAACCTGGAACGTCACATCAAGGCAAGGCCATTCATTGTCAAACGGTTGATACATCAGCCAATGAGGTTTTTGTGTTTTGCAGTGAGGTCGTGGGAAGAAATTGAGAACAGGAGGAGATTATTCCAAATAGGGTGTGATACTCATAAACAACCGTTGTGATCTTGTTTCAGGTTAGAAACTTGAAAAAAGAGAGAGATTATCAACAAGAAAAAGGAGTCTTACACATAATCAGTGCAAAATTTTCGCAGAATCTGAGAATGTATAGTCCCAATTATTGTTTTTCCAAAATTTTAAAATAAATTCTCTGCAAAGATGATTTTACTATAACAAGTTATTAGGTTTGGCACTATTACTCTAATTTGGGATCTTATTTATAATAGAAAAACCTTAAAAATAATTTGTTCAATTAACCCAATTCTGATATATATGGGACAAAATAGCAACCTAGATTATACATTTAATTCTGCATTCTTGAAGGTGGCAGTTAGGCTTTATACTTAGACCTTCATTATTACCATTGTCTTCTAACTAATTCAAAGAAGTAACATAATTTGAAGATCACGATCTCTTGTGCATTGCTGCCAATTACATCTCTTAGTTGGCAACCATTGTACTTATCGTTTCCAACATGAAAATGTGCTATTAATTAGATCACTGAATCAACTCCCCTGCTGAGAAAGAAAATGATCCCCAGGGAATATGCAGAAAAACTAACCTGTCAGTGGAGCACATTTAATATGGGAATCCATTTCTAAAGAAACTATAGACCAACCCCACCCTACCTGCCCTTTTCTGGAATCCCTTAGAAAGACAAAGGCTGCCATTGTTTAAGAAAGATCTGAATGTACTCAGGCTTGAAGGGACCAGGAGAGACAGTTGCATTTTTCCAATTTGCATTTTTCCATTTTGATGTAATGTGCATTTATTACACATCATTCTTGTTTGCCTGTGTCCCCAGCTGGGATGTGTGTTCTGAGAAGGCAAGGGCTGAATCATATTCATCTCTGTATCTCACCCCTTGGCACAATTTCTAGCATATTGCAGGGGTTTAATATATGTTTGTAATTTGTAATTAATGCCTGATTTTCCTATAACTTTCTCAGTCCTGTGTTTCTATCTAAATAAACCATTTCTTAGGAATTGTTTCTGTGTGTGAGAGAATGCATATTGCCCATGGCTACTCCTCACTTTTCTGATTCTCAGAGTATGCAATTTTCCATGTTTATGTAGAATTTATTTTTAATTTATTGTCTATAATATACATTTTGTAATACAAAGAAGTGAATGATTACATGCTTTAAGAACAATCTTAAATCCAAGATTCTCTCAAGAGCTATGGCCTCTAAATGTCATCTATAATACCGAAATCAAGATACGATTAGATCATCTGAAGGCAACTTTCCTCCAACCACTTTCCTCCAACCACTGATTGCCAAGTATGCCTCTCTTAACTTTACTCATAGAATACGCCTGTTGTTACAGAAAATAAAACGGGGGTTCTCAGGGCCTCATAGGAAGGGCTAAAACGCAGTCATTAAAATTTAAAAATAAGAGCAATGGCTAAATGCCAAACCAATAAAAAAGTTACATGCGCTGCATGATTTTTAATGGCTATATAGTAACAAGGAAGCTATTCGATTATGGTCATTTTAATATATTTGGTGTCCAATCTCCTTTGCTTCTCTTATTAACAGAGACTAACATTATCAATTTAACATAGGATTTTTTTCATTTCAAAATTTTGGACGATATTTATCTCTTTGAAACTACCAATGAATACTGAGTATTTTTTAAATTACTACTGGAGATCTTTTAACTTCATCTTCTGATGTCATAGAATCCTTAATCTAGAAAACTTGACACTATCAAGGAGTTGGAGGCCACTACTTTCAGGTAAATCATGATTATGACCATTTTAGAGATAAGATACTGAAGCCCCAAAAGATAACAGACCTGGGGAAAGAAGAGAAATTAGATCTCATGGGGAATTTTCTCCTACTCTCTTTTTTTCCACCTGACAGTTGGTGTTCAGTGAAATTCATCTTTTCATTACCTGCCTTACTTTCCTCTGTAGCCTCGTATATTCTTTTTTAAAATCTGTTCAAAACCTTTGATATTTGGCGTGAGGCTATTTCTATCTAGCGCCAATTCGATGCCTTAGGTCTTCAATTTTCTTTTTAATTAAACCAGAAGACAGAAAGGGAGAATGGAGTTTAGTTTTCAGAATTTATATTCCATTGTCAAAAGTTCAGAAACATCTGGAACCAAGGTCTTGGACATTTTAAGTTCCTAATATTATAATGCCTTACATAATGGCAGTGAAATGAAGATGATTAATGCTGGTGATAATTCCAATATTAACCACAAATTCCTTAGGTATCTATTATATCACTTATAACACTGGAGAGAAAATATAAATAATTGGAAGCACTCATAAATCCTCTTGGAAGTTTCATGTAAGTTTTTGCATTGATGAAAACAAAAGGAGACACATGAGACCACTCCAGAATGGCGTTTAAATATTTATCTCTTGGATAATATAGATAACAAAACCATCATAGTCTACACTACGGGTTATGGTAATGTCCGTATCATGGTGAAAACACAAGACCTGAGATGGTTTCATGTAAACCTATGGTGAATGGCCACTGAGGTTCATAAGAAGGATAAAATCTATCCCAGCGTTAAGGAAAAGTTAACGAGTTTGGGAGTGAGTGTGCATGTACCAATGCACACACACCCACTGAAAGCTGCTATATTCCAAATATCCTTACTACACTGTTTTGTCTAGAAAATTACTGAAAGGGTAATAAGTCCTCAACCAAATATCTATGTTTTTGGCTCTGATGTTTAGCAGATACAGATACCAGATTAGTAAGAGCTCCAGAGATGTTTAGGCTCAGAGTAACTAAGTATAATTAAGCAAAATCAAAGGGAGGGAAATATCATCCAGGATGTTTACATGTTCATGTACAGTAAGGAAAAGAACTTTGACCATGACTAGAATACCGAATCCTCTTAACCCATCGGCAAGTTTGTAGAGAAGGTCAAATTATAATCATGGGAAGTATGAAATCAGAGCAGGGGGATTTAGTTGGATACTTTCCTTTGTGTGATTGTGACAAGACAAAGACAATCATGACTTAGATAATTCTGAAGATATGCTGACATATTCGATATTTTTTTTAAAAATCCATGTTATGCATTCGCATATCCTTCCGTTAAAAATACTGCTTTCTTCCACATAGCAGAAACTTATATCCATGGGATCTTACCACTGGCTTCCAATTGCAAGTCTTTTCAAAGGCTTGTTGTGGTGGTCTACCCCAGACTCGGCAGGCTGGAAGTCTCAGGGAATCCTAAACCAATGACTGATACAATTGGTGTATAAATATTACAGCTTCTGTGTCCCGCATATTTGATAACGCTAAGAGGTGTGTGTGCGTGCGTGCGCGCGCGCGCGCGCGCGTGTGTGTGTGTGGTGTGTTTACATTGGTGACTATGGCTTTCTTTTAGGTTTAAGCTTCAGTTGCTCACTGTTTTAGCTGGTTTTCATGGTGGTCCATTTATTGGCTGTATTCCTGTCCTGTCTCACTCCCCCACTTCCTGCCATCAGTTACTACATTTTCCAGATAAAATACTTGCACTCAAATCTTTGCTCAGAATCTATTTCCAAGCAATCTAAAGCACTTTGGAAAGGTAAGACGTATTAAAACGTATATTGGCTTTGATACCCAATTGGTCATCTTTCTCCGAGAGTATACCCTAGTCACCTCAACGTGCCATTTGTAAATATAAAATATATAAAACATATAAAATCCTGGGGCGCCTGGGTGGCGTAGTTGGTTAAGTGTCCAACTTCAGCCAGGTCACGATATCGCGGTCCGTGAGTTCGAGCCCCGCGTCAGGCTCTGGGCTGATGGCTCAGAGCCTGGAGCCTGTTTCCGATTCTGTGTCTCCCTCTCTCTCTGCCCCTCCCCCGTTCATGCTCTGTCTCTCTCTGTCCCCAAAATAAATAAACGTTGAAAAAAATTAAAAAAAATATAAAATCCTTAGAATAGATTTACCTCCATAAATGAGTGAGCTATTTTATGACTTGTTGATTTTTCCTAAATAAATATGTAGATGATGACCTTCATTCTAATTCTCATAAAGGTTCACTGCCAACCCGTTACATTTACTGCATCTTTCATACTACCTTTTTTTTCAAGTATTTATACTCAGTGTCTTAGGTGTGATCCCACTTAGTTTTCCCTGTTTCAAGAGGAAGAGGAGCAGTTTATTTTATGCCCTATGCCCTTTTGGTAGGCTTCTATAGTTTTATGAGTAGCTTTCTGTCCAATATTCATGATCATTACAACATGTGCCCTCATCAGTTTCGCCTCCCCCAATATCTTATTCCTCAAGTTTTCCTACCTCATGCCCAGCAAACTGATCTTCTGTTCTTTAAGTTTCTCCATGTAAATCCAGAGATCCTTGTCCTCTGTCTGTAAATTCCTAAAACTCTTTTAGTTTAATCCCTCTGATCAGGGAAGCAATGTCAGGAATTGTATGAGATAATTTAGCTATTGCACAAAGATGGCACATACTGGGAAGATGTGGGAGTGAATGAATTAGAGTGTAAGGTTCATTTTAAGACTTCATTAGGGGAAAAGGCTTATCAATGAACAGGTAAAGATAAAACTTTTTTGAGAAATTCTGTTAGAAACAGTCTGGTACTAAAGCCTATCAGGATGAAACATTAGGAACCTGGGACAGTGTATAGAACTCTGAACCCAGTTGGCCTTGACAGCCATTACACATGCGCTTTCCTTACTTTACTCCAGATTAGGGAAGATTGGGAAGACCAGTGGCAGTTATGGTGGAAGAAGGGGAGTGGCCTTCAAGTGAGAGCAATAACTGTGGAAACATTTCATTGGTTCTCTCTGCTTCTATAATTTTGACTTGAACCAACATTTATACAATTTGGGCTTCTTGGCTGATATACTGATAGGTAAGACCAGAAAGAAAAAAAGACCTGATTCCTACGAATTTATTTTTACTTAATGTAGAACTTTTCAGTCAATCAGGATAACCTCAGTTATGAGGGGTCATTGACCCCATAATGCCTAAAAGAATGTAGCCTACAATAACAGGCCTTGTGTTAAAAAGCAAAATCTCATATAAGTTTACCTAAAGGATGAGTTTAACATTGTGAAATAACAAATATCCCAGAGTCAATTACTTCTAGACATGGGACATTGCTCCCGTGACCCTAACTCCATCTACCCATCTATCCAACCCTGTGAGTGCATGTATGTGCGCACACCCATCTTGGTATATATTATGTTGATTTGAATACCATAATAAACTATGTCTTCTACTTTTATGTCCCCCAGCAACAGTGATACTTTGAATACCAAAGGGATTTAAAAAAAAAACAGTTGTGGAAGCTGATAATTATACAACTTGAATAATTTGACATCTTTCTGGGATTCTTTAAAATTAGAATCAGTAGATACAGTAAAAAATGACGTATTAAACATATTTATTTGCCATTGAACACCAGTTATTCTAAATTCCATTCCTGCATAGAGTTAGTTTAGTGGAAAACTAAATTTGTATATTAACTAAAGTTGAACGTTAGCAGTCTACAAAATCACTTTAGCTTAGTTGTAGTTTAATGTTTTCTTTGACTTTTATGAATTCTTAATAAGAGAGAGCCAGTTAAAGATTGTACCCACATTTGTTATAAATCATCGTCAATGCCATGTTATAATAGCTCATATAAGAAATTTCTCTTATAATTTACTGCCAAAAAATATTTCATTCCTAAAAATTTAACATTCTTCTGTGTTACACGTAATCAATGTATTTCCCTTTTTGCCCTTCCTTTACAAGAGCTCAGACTTAAAATTTATGCAAATTACAGCACTAATATTATTCTTCTTTAAAGAAACAGATAATAGTACAAATTTTGTTTATAATAAATGGTTTTGCAGTATTTTTCACAATGTTAACAAAGCAAACCTGATTTTTTTATGAATGTAATTTATTGTCAAATTGGCTTACATACAACACCCAGTTTTTAGAAGTTAATAAATCTTTCTTGATTGTATTGATAAGCTACTTCCTCTGATGGAGCTGTTAACCAACTCTCTGGTTTGAATCTGCAGCATTACAAAACAATAGCATTAACCCAGGCGTCGTGTTCAAAAACTTCCATTCATCTTAGTGGGAAATTAATTTTAAACTTACTTGTAACCATTTAGAGATTTGCACTCCTAGGTCACTTGTCCAATATGCCAATATTCTGCTTGAAGTACTGAAGCTTAATTATAAGCCTTCTTGGATGTTAATCTTCATTATTTAACGAGTCCCTAGTCTCAGAAACAGGGCTTTCTGATTGGTTGCTTCAGAAAGACTAACAGACAACGAAATGTGCAAAAATAAAGATAATAGTCAAGAATTTCCCAGTTGATTACTTATAACATTATAACACTTTTCTCCAGAAATTGCATTATTTTTGATACAAATAAATGATAAGATTCTACTTTATTCCTGACAAAAAGCCTTCATTTACCCTACACACACACACACACACACACACACACACACACACACACTTTAATACGTTTATGCGTGAATGAAACAGTTGAAGTTTTTTCAACTGAGAAATATTGTATTTACCACTGTCCAAAGCAGTTAGTCAAGAGAAAGAAATTCTAAGTACAAATATAGAAAAGAAATGACATTATTCTTTTTAACTGATGCATAGGAACATTAAAATAGCTAAAATAAAAACCATAGTTAAATCTTCAGTACATTGCCTTTGGACTTATTCTAAAAGTAAAAAAAAAAAAATTTAATATCCATTACTTTTCACGTACCAGCATAGTTGATTCTAGGCGGTGTCATTGTGCCATTTGTTTAGTTTGGGTTAGATATTCAATTTACACCATTTACATCCACTCCCTAGGGGGAATATGTTATACCTTTTTTTTGTTTTCCATTTTCTGGTGCTTGCTATATGTTTCCAAATATGTTAATTGATTTCTTGATTGATCTACCATAGACATTATTGATTACAATTTGCTATAATAGGTGATGATTACTTATATCACCCACACTTTCTTTTTCTACATTTTACCAATCTCAATATGTCACTATTTCTGGTAACAGCTTTCCACTAAAATTTTAAACAGCATATTTACATTTGTGTGTGTGTGTGTGTGTGTGTGTGTGTGTGTATGTATTGAACAGAAATAGCATATTTTGATTCCCTTAAGAAAGAATTAGCTGCCATAGTTTCCCTGTATTCTTGACTTCTTACATTTGCACTTCTGTCATCTGTTCACCAGTTGCTACATTGCTAAGTTTGATGCTATTTAAACGTGTGGTATAAACCACTTTCTATAGAATTACTTGCACATATATACACATATCCAAGCATACTGTGTAATTACTAGGCAGGATATTGCACCATGTTAAACTGTGATTATTTCTGATAGTGGTATTTCACATGAGTTTTCATTTCTTAATGATTTGAAGGAAACTATTCAACAGCATATTTTTTACTTCAAGCCTTATGATTTCTATTTCCAGAGGCTTGATCTGAGTGGTTTTTTTGTCATCCATGCCTCTAGTTAACATGTTCAATCTTTCTTCTACCTTGTTGAGTATGGGAATACAGTTTTAGCATTTTTAGAATGTCTTTGGTAATTGTGTGTGTGTGTGTGTGTGTGTGTGTGTGTGTGTGTATGCTGTGTCATTTAGGAGAGAGTTTTGGTTGACTGATTTTTCTGCTTATTCTATTGTGTTTTGTTTTCTTCTTTGCATGCCTGATGATTTTTTAATTGGATTGATGGGTGGTATTGTGATTTTTACCCTTTTTTTGTGTTTTTTTTGTCTACAAAATACATATTACATATAATATACATTGTGTTTATATACATTAAAATATATTAACTGTGTTCATATATACATTTATATAGTATGACCTGTACCATACGAAAAGCTAAAAATCACAGTATGTATCATCTATCCAATATATATTTATATATTTATTCTTTGTCGGCTTGCTGGGACTTCGTTCTAGAATGTAATTAGGTTATTGGAAACAGTTTGGTCCCTGCAGATCTTGCTTTCATCTTCGTAGACAGGTCCTAGAGAGGTATGGTATTGGTGACTATGACTCCATCAAAGTACAAGATGCAAGATGTTGATGCAAGAAATGGTTACATCAGGAGAGATTCCATGAGTCAGGAGGGCCTAAAACTCAAGTGTTTCCAGCATAGAGAAGGATATCACTTATTTCATGGCAAAAGCATACCTGTTGGCAGCTATATTTACAATGGTGGTCAATTGATCCTTTATAATCCCCCCTATGTCCACGGACTCCGTATCACTGGTCTAGTCTCATCTTTGTCAATCATGACAAAGGCATTCCAGTGGCCTTCATTGGAGGTCACTCAGCTCTGTGAGTATTAGGTGAGAAAATAGTCGCTTCACTCAGAGTTGTTATTTTTCATCCACTTTAGGATGGCTGCATGCACAATCTATTCACTGGGATATCATTAAGCTCTGAATCTTAGAAACATGTATGTCATGAAGATGGTAGGATCAGTGTCTTGCTGTGCCGATCAAGTTTGGTCAAGGTCAGGGTTTGGCTTTTGGTTTTCTTATTCTGCCCATGTCTAGGGTAAAGTGAGGGAGAAATACAGTTGGCTGTGGCCATTGCACAGACACTAATCCTGATTAGAAGCTCCAGTAAATCATCATTGATTTTGCCTCAACCACTGAAAAATGTAAACATCTTCCTGTTCATGCACACTCTTCCCAATTTCCACATCTGTCTCTTAGTTCGTGACTTTTTCAGTTAACACTTTGCTTAATTCCATTCTCCAGGAGCAGGTAATTTTCTGAGATGAATCCTGGTAAGAGCTGCAGCGAGGGGCTATTATTTTGACATTTTGACCATCTACCATGGCAGTGTTCTACTCAGCTAACACTGTTTTTGATGCAGACAAAACCAAAGTTATAGCATACCCTAAATTAATAATCGCTTTTTTATTATTTTCTATCGTTTGCATCTTGACTACATAATTATCGTTCACTGTACATTCATGTTGCATACAACTATCATATCTTTTTTTTTGCTTAATTTTTGGGGGGTGTTTAATTGATTTTAGACTTAATGTTACAAAAAATAGTATGGAGAATTCCTGTACATCCTTCACCTAGGTCTCTATTGTTAACATCTTGTATACCCATAGTACAATGATCAAAACTAAGGAAATTATCACTGGAATATGATTGTTAATCTACAGACTTTATTTAAATCTACTGTTTTTATTGAGCAGTATTTGGTTTCTTAATGTCTTCCTTTTTCATGCATTTTTGTCATACCCAAGGACTTTTAAATGCATGTTTAAGGACTTCCAATTGATTGATAATAATATAAAATCTTTGAAATTCCCTGTCTGTATCCCCTTCAAAACCTCCTTCCTTTATTTCCCATTGGGACTAACTTCTCTCTAGGCCTATGCACATCAGGTCACCCTGCATCTTTTCTTTATTGCTCTCCTAATTCGTACACACTGTTTCCTGAATATCCAATTAGCCTTTTGTGTGCATGTGTACTTTTTGCCTGTATTTAGGTAGAACAGATTTTAAATAATTTCAGAAGAAAGAGTTAAGAGGTAAATTATAATTTCTTTCATGTATAAAATTAGAGTTACTTTTACCCTCACATTGGAATTATAATTTGCCTGGGTATAGAATTCTAAGCAAAAAAAATATTTTCCCGCAGAACGTTGCAGTTTTATTTTCTTCCTTTTAATATCCATTGGTGAAGATGATAACTCTGATGCCAGACTGATTCGCACTAAGAGACATATGTTTCTTTCTGGAAGCTTTTCAAATGTTTTAAGTGTGCATTTTGAAAGTTTAGAATAATATGTCTAGTTCTGGTTCTTTCTCATTAGTTGTGCTGGCCACTTTTAGTTTAAAAGCTTATGCCCTTTGGCCTTGGGCAATCCTCTGCTAATTGTTATTTAATTACTTTCTAGAATTCCTAATAGCATGATTATAAAATTTCTGGATTAATCCTCTACATTTTAAAAATAATTTTAATTTGTATTTTCTGATTTCTGTTGTTTGGCTTCTTGACTACTGATTTTTCTCCTGAAACCCATCTATAAGATTTCTTACTTTGGTAATCACATTTTTAGTGTATAAAATTTCTCCCTCATTCTCTGTGACTCCTTTTTTCTCATAACATTATGTTTTTTGTTTGTTTGTTTCATGTAGTAATGTCTTCTTAAGTCTTTCTGATGATACAATTTAGAGCTTAAAACAAAATCTTGTATTCATTGAAATTATGTTTCCTCTGAAATTTCTCTTTTGTAGTCTAGAATTTCATCAAATGTCTCGTGATCCTCATAAGATCATTCATGTATAAGAACAAAGTGAGAGGGGGGCACTTGGGTGGCTCAGTCGGTTAAGCATCAGATTCTTGATTTCAGTTCAGGTCGTGATCTCACGGTTCATGAGTTTGAGCCCCGGTGCGGGATCTGTGCTGACAGTAAAGAGTCTGGGATTCTCTCTCTCCCTCTCTCTGCCCCTCCTCCGCTCACTCTCTCTGTCTCTCCTGTCTCAAAATAAATAAGTAAACTTAAAAATAAAAAAAAAAAAAGAGGGAAATGGGAGAAAAGCTGCTTCCCCATTGGCAGACTTCATTACCTGGGGAGATGTCAATGAGCCTGCCATTGGCTGTGCCTGCAGCCAATAATAGAAATTCTATTTTTCTGTGTGCTCCAGATACACACCCGCTGCCCTACCCTCCACAGGTGGTTTGCTCACTTCCTTTAAGTAGAACATTTGCTTTGTGCACAGAGGTAGAAGAAGTGGGAATTCAAATGTTATGTTTTTTGACTTTCCATTAGGCCTCATGATTTCATCCCCTTGCTCATTCCCCCGCTCCCAGTCATACTTTGCCCTTGCAAACCCCAGATTTCTTGAGTTTTGCTGAGCTTATGGGCTCCCCCTCTGGCTGCAGAACCCTCTCTAAGGATCCAAGGAGTGATCTGTTTGCGCTGTCGCTTGAATAGCCAGTCATTTGTATGCTTTCCACTTTCTAGAAATGTAGGGACATTTTTTTACCATTTATAAACTTTCTTCCGGTTTGTTTTTATAAATCATGAGTTTATGACTTTGAAGTGTTATATAGTAAAATCATAATTGGATCTTGGAGAGATCATTGTGTGCAGTAAATCAAGCATCCTGACATACAAGCCATAGAGTTGTGTTTCAGAAACAATATCCCTACAGTACTAAGGTGAATAGATTGAGGATAAACGAAGACAAAAAGAGGGAACCCATTAGGAGTATTTTGGTAATGCAGTGAAGGAATTATGAGAATTCAGTGGAATAGTGGCAATGAACAAAGAAAGGAAGGGGTGGATTCCAGAAATAAAGGAGGAGAATGGAACTTAATGTCAGAATAAATGGAGTGTATTAGTTCGCTACTGCGGCCATAACAAATTACCACAAATCTGGTGGTTAAAACAGTACTCATTTATTACCATCTCACAGCTGTATAGATCAGAAGTCCAAGGGTTTCCACTGGTTCTTTGCTTCTAGTCTTACAAGGTGAAATCAAGGTGTTCCGTGGGGCTGGAGGCTCTAGGAAGTAACTGTTCCCAGGCTCATTTTAAGCTGTTTACTGATTCTGTTTCATGTGGTTATGGGACTAAGGTCCTTTTTCTTGCTGGCTGTCATCTGGAGATGGCCCTGAACTTTTAGCAGCATCCTTTCGATCCTTCCACATAGCCGAACCATGGTGTGTTGGATTGTTCTCACACTGTTTCAGCTTTCTCATGACTCTTCTGCCTTTCTCTTTTATTTTGTAAGGGCTCTTGTGACTGCTTGGTTCTACCTAGATTATTTCCCTATTTTAAGATCAGTTGATTAGTATCCTTAGTTCCATCTGCAACATCCCTTCACAGCATTTTCTAGATTAGCATTTGACTGAAAAATTCAGGGACAGGAAACTTGGTGGGGGGGGGTGACCTTTAGAATTTTTCCCGCCACTAGGAAGATGACTGAAAGGGAAATATATAAGAGACGACTTTCAGATTTCTAGTTTCAATGGTGTCACTTAATTTGGTTCCTCAGAGTGTATGCTTGAAGGATCCTTCATCTTAGAAACACTCACTGAGTCAGCATCACAGCATGAGGGAGACTCAGCCAAGTAAGTACAAAATTTTTAATCTGGGATAGATCACTATCCTGAATCCTGAATCCTTACCTACTTTTTCCCCAATTAAACTAGGACAGGAAAGTTACGATAGAAATCCAAGAAAACAAACAAGCAGGCAAATAAATAAGAGTTTTAAGCTTTATAACCACCTCAATAGCTTCCTCCAAGGTTCCCTAGCTTTGTAGAATTAAAGGGCATATCCTAAGCAGAAAGCACTCTCTGAGACAATTAAATGGGACAAGAGAGAATGATGTGGGTACCAGATTCAAAGTCCCCCACGGCTACCAAAGCCTACTAGAGTCTCTCATGGCTCTTAGAGAATGACCTACTATGTTTTGCACTCAGAAGGTAAGTACTCTATTCCCTTCACTCAATCTTCTAATTTCTGTGGTCTATCCTTCTCTCTCTCTGACTCACCTCACATAATAACTTAGGTACTATCAAGCTCTTTTCCTTGGGTAGATGGGCTGACAGAATGGAGGATGGGAAGGGGTGCGTGAGAACAAGAAAAGAAAGAAACCATTGTTGCATAAATAGCCCTTATTGATATGTGCTTTCTTTTCTACATAGTTGTATAGTTTCCTTTAAAACAGAAAGACAAAGCAAAGGTATGTCTGTACTACTTTGGAATTCAACAATTTGCCTCCATGCATGTGTGTATGTGTGGTATGTAAATTCTCATTGTGTCCATAGATATTTTGGAAATCCTGTAAAACAACATATCTGGTTGGCTTTGAGAATAGTCAAATAAACTGCTTTCTATAAACTAGATGTTGCATTTGGTACACATATTAACGAAGCTCGTGTTTTCTTGGACAATCGTACCTTTGCTCTCCACAGAGATAGTCTCCCCAAGGAACCTGCCCCATGCCAAGACACAGCCCTCTCTGTAGACATGAGATTGCTGTTCTCTGGATGTTTTCAACAGGGCTAATTAAGTTCATTCACAAATCCTCTTTATTAAAGATTTCACACTGAAGTATCTCTAAACATGCAATAGGACACTATTATTGAAAAGTCTTTGTTTCTAACCACAAGACCAGTGTGCTAATTAAAGACATTCCAAGGTGCCCTCCTCATGCGGGTAAGAATTAAGAACCCCCTCTCTATGTGCTAAAAGCCTGCAAGGGGACAGACTTGGGGAACAGTGCTCTGTCATCAGCACAGATCCTGAGAGTGCTTTCTGTAAAAGTCTAGAATCCACATACTATATTGTGAGGTTCATAAATGTCTTGCTATTTAAGCCTTTTTTGTTAATGCTCTTCAGAATAGAAATGGCATACACATCATGTGACAGAGCCCTGCTTTTAACAATACTCTGTTTATAATTGCCAACTAATTTCTCAGGATGAAGAGCAATCCATTAGGTGTTTGAACTGATATTTGTATTATTACTTAAAAAAAGTGCTATGTATAGGCTATGGTAAAATACTCATCTTGAGAGAGCTATTGTTGAGAAATTTGTGTGCTAGATCCCACGAACATATTGCAAAGCCATTTCTCGAAAGATTAAAATGGGAAAATAAAGCACATCTTAATTGGAATTTGCTATTAGATTTTACACGCCTATTCTAAAGTCATCTTTTCCCCAGTTTTTAAATAGAGGAATTTTGTTTTGATACCCAAGAATTTCAGACCAGGCATTTTCTCACGTTCTCTGTGAAGTCAATTTAAAAGCACATTAGCAGTACGTGTGGATTTAGTCAGGGAATCAAGATGTGAAATTTTGAGCATATTTCTCCAAAGGTAGACTGTCTTCAAATGATGACTGTGAAAGTAATTTATTCCAGCCAAACACGCTTCCACATATTGTTAACGGTACTATGTGCTTCAACTCATTTAACAGCTTTTTAATTCAGTAGTTATTCAGATTTAATAGAGCCATTTCTTCATCATTTTGCATTTAGTGATAAATGGTGCCGGAATTTATGATAAATTAAGCTGCAAAGGACCATGTTAAAGTTATCTTAAGGGTTTCACATAAAAAGAATCAGCACCTATTTTGTTCAGAGCAGTCACCTGAAAGTTCACGTGGTGAAAAGAGCTTCTTACTGGGTATAAACTATGAGCTCTATTTGAAAGTGAAGTTTTAATTATACTTTTCCCTCACCACTTACCATTGGCAGTGGCCATCCAGCTGGGGGACTGGCAACACGGATGCTTTAAACTAGGGGTTCTTTCTTGTTTTAATATTGATTTAACAAGTGGAAGAACATTCATGTGGGAGCTTTGATGAAAATCCTTACATAACAAGCCACCAGATACAGGGGGCAACTTTGTAAAAGTTTGGTGAAGAGATGAGGCATCAAGGGGACATGGGAGAGATAAATTGGGCAGGGCCAAGTGGTGGGAGAGAGGGGAGGTGTAGTTGGACAGCCCTGCCAATTACCAGCCCTATTATCCTTTCTCCTTCCTACTAATGCACTCGCTTAACAGCTACCACAAAGGGAGATGAGGGGCTGAATTCACAGGTCTCTCCCTTTTCCCTTTTCCCATAGGCACGTTTTGAAAATGGAAAAAGAAAAAAAAAAA
The DNA here is from genome assembly GCF_007474595.2 of Lynx canadensis. Classification (NCBI taxonomy): domain Eukaryota; kingdom Metazoa; phylum Chordata; class Mammalia; order Carnivora; family Felidae; genus Lynx; species Lynx canadensis. Next base: position 152,931,308 of record NC_044310.1, on the reverse strand, counting down.
AGGGATCCCTTGTCTAAAGTATCGAAAATGGTTTGTAGCCATTAACTCTACAATTTCCCAGACATGTTAAATGTATAAACTAGCTTAATTAGAAATTTCCCCCTAAGTATCTAGAATCCCAGACAGGTAAGCTGGTCTGGTTGGTCAAACAAGAGGCCCTCTATCAGGAGAGAGATCAGGATGGCACTATGCCAACCGAAAACCCGCTCCTTCAGGTTAAAAACCTGCAGGTCACTCTTGATAATCAGTGAGAGGACGGGGAGAACCCGCCCGCAACACGTTGCTTTGCACCGAAAGACGTGGCTCGTGTCCCCAAACACCCATGCATGACACACTTGTGCCCATAACTCTGCAAGCAAAACATTTGTAAGGGGGTGAGGAGTGCCATGTGCATTTCTTCATTTGAGCAAAGCGCATCCTCATCATTCATGTTTGGGTTTTCAGAGTGAGAATTTTCCTATTACTCCATGTTTTTTTTGTTTTGTTTTGTTTTTGTTTTTTTTTTTTGCTGTCATTTGACTCAGCTATTACGGAGCCCCTTTTATTGAGAACCTATTATGTGAGAGGTACTCGGCACATAAAGACGGAAGACGGTCTCCACTGGTCCACGCTAATCCGTAGGGATTGGAGGACATTCTGCTCTCACCATGCTGGAAGAATTGGTTGCAAATCGGGTTAATGTTTAGCTACCAGAAACAGCATTTGCTTGACAACTTAAAGGAAAGGCCAAAACACGTTTGGAAAGTGGCCCAACACTCTCCCTAGCCTTACCCTGAAGGTGTGCTGGGCCTCTGCGCTTCGTGTGGGTTCGCGCAAGCGTTCCCAGTCCTACCTATGGCTTTTTATAGGGCGTTAGCAACCATTGTGAAGTGCTACCTCTGTGCCGCGCAGTATAGCAAGCGCTTTAGATACCACATCCTATTTAATGGAACTTTTTAAAAATGGAGGATTGGGAATCTGAATGCTCAGATCACAAAACTAGATAGAAGTCGCTTGACATTTCCACTTGCAGTCTTCAGAATGAAGGGAGTTTCCTCGAAAGCCCTTTCCAGCTGTAATAATTCTATAATATCGTGATTGCTGATGCCTTCCTAAGTGCTTCATGAGGGCAAGATTAATACTTATTTTTGTTAACTCTCTCACGTCCTCTGCTCTATGGGTGCCTGATAAGAGGAAAGGAATTGAATTAGATTACTTAAAGAAATGAACTTTGGGGCGCCTGGGTGGCGCAGTCGGTTGAGCGTCCGACTTCAGCCAGGTCACAATCTCGCGGTCCATGAGTTCGAGCCCCGCGTCGGGCTCTGGGCTGATGGCTCAGAGCCTGGAGCCTGTTTCCGATTCTGTGTCTCCCTCTCTCTCTGCCCCTCCCCCGTTCATGCTCTGTCTCTCTCTGTCCCAAAAATAAATAAACGTTGAAAAAAAAATTAAAAAAAAAGAAATGAACTTCATTTTTAACAGACGGATTAGATTTGGAGACTAAAAATGTACTAGCTCTTTATATAAAAAAAAAACTATAAAACTGTATGTGTATACAATTTTCCCAGATAGAAACATTTTTGATTTCTTAATAATTCCTGAAAGGTGTTACTTAACTGCAAATATTTAGAAGGGAAATATTTGGCCTTCAACAGTATGATTTTAAACCCCTAAAAATATAGGTACTCCTAAACTCCTAAAAATATTTCTAGCTGTAATGAAAATGCCCATTTTGGGGGAGCATTCATATACATACTTAACCTGAAAATGGCACACTGAGGATTCCTACTCATTAAATTCCTCATTGCACTGTCCAGAGCCACTGCCCACCTTCCTGTTGTGTATGCTGCTTGTTATCTTTTTTCTGGGCTGTTTATTCCGCAAAGGGCAGTTGCAAAAGAGTTGGAAGCACTTTTTAGTGCTAGGCCATTCTCTAGCTTAAGTTCATGCCCCTTGCTTCTCATATTTAACAGAAGCTCAGATAGCCTGCAGCATCTGTCCTTTCGGCTCCCTTCAGGATTGTGTACATTTCTTTGTCCTACCATCATTTCGCAAACCACAGAGTTTCTTTAAATAGCAGCCCTATCCCGGTAGAGTTAGGAGGAACTATCATGCTATAATTTGAAGAATATTCTGCTTCAAAGTAGATCGTCCTAATTGACTAAGATATTTGAGACCTATGTTTTATTGCTGTGTTTCTGTTAAGAGGAAGTGGATATGACCATGCTTGTGCAAGAACATTTTAAAAAGGGAATATTGCTTCTTTTTGTCCATACTTGGTTAGTGTGATCAATTTCACCGATGGAGTAACAATGCAACCTTCCCTCCCAGCACCCCCACCCCCCCCCCGCCCCGCCCAGCCCCACACTCAGATATTCAAAACACAAACAAGCAGATTTGGCTACCTTATAAAAGGTAAACAAGCAAACAAACAACTGAAAATTTTGGCTACTTGTTTACAAAATGTAGTACTTACAGATATTTTAAAATAGCTGTGTGTTGGCATATTCCAAATAAATAATAAATACATACGTACATGCCTCCTCCATAAATGAATAAAGAAGCCACAGTTTATGTCTATCATAATGTTTATCAAAAAGAGAAATTTCAGAAACATGAAATTCACTCTCACTTCACTTCATTTGTCCCTAGATTTAGAAAAGTTATCGATCTGTAAAGATAATAATTCTAAAAGCACTTCATTAGGATTACATACTGTTTCGGATGTAAGGAAAATTTGACTCTATAATAGTTGTCTCGATTTTATGAATCAGTAAATTGTTTCCAACTTTATTTTTTTACACACGTGTCAAAACATATCTATAGAAGATTACACAGTGTTTCACTCTTCATCCGGAGGCTGTGATGAAGTATAATCAGATCTGAAGCCTGTTCCTTTTTCCATGTTCAGTTTTTCTGAAGGCACGTTTGTAAATGGAGAATCCTTTTGAGATTCTTCTTGTTCAGTCTCAGTGGTTTTGTTCTTCCTTTTACAACGAATTGCAAAATGCCATTTAACTTCAAGGTTTCTCATCGTGCAACTGTACTGCTACCCACCTTTTTATTGACTGCCTTTCCTTGGTTTTTTGTTTCACCAGCAAGATTCTCACCTTGCTGCGCATTCTTTCCACTCGGCCATCAATATATAAAGTAGAGAAACCTTTCTAAGTCCTGATGCTTACAGCTGCATTCCACTTATCACTTCTTTCCATCCTCGGAGGGAAACTCTATCTGAACTGCCTGAAGTGGCTGTTGCTGGTGTCTTTACTGCTGTTACATGGAAGCCTTTTTAGAATACTATCATTGAAAGCCTCCTGAAGCTCGGTAAAGGATTGTCAGGTTGGATCAGCTATATTTATGTTTCTTTGCCTCAGTGTCTATCTCTGCCTCCCGCTTCCGTCCCCAGTTTTCTCCTTCCTTTTAAATTTGTGACAATGAGGTCGGTAATATTTCGATGGGAGGCTCACAAGGATGAATTTGGATAAATCTGAATATGTTTTGTTCTTGGTTCTACATTCTAATTTATGTAAGTTACTGTTTTTTTTTTTTGTTTGTTTTTTTGTTTTTTTTTTTCAATGTTTATTTATTTTTGGGACAGAGAGAGACAGAGCATGAACAGGGGAGGGGCAGAGAGAGAGGGAGACACAGAATCGGAAACAGGCTCCAGGCTCCGAGCCATCCGCCCAGAGCCTGATGCGGGGCTCGAACTCACGGACCGCGAGATCGTGACCTGGCTGAAGTCGGACGCGTAACCGACTGCGCCACCCAGGCGCCCCAGTTACTGTTGTTTTTGAACACAATCATCATTAAATGTACATTTCATTTAGACATCTATATACATATATTTATAATATGTGTAACATTTACATATGTATTTAATTTTTGAATGTCTATTTATTTTTTGAGAAAGAGAGAGACAGAGCATGAGTGGGGGAGGGACAGAGAAAGAGGGGGACACACAGTCCAAAGCAGGCCCAGAGCCCAACGTAGGCCTCAAACTCACAAACCACAAGATCGTGACCTGAGCCAAAGTCAGACGCTTAACTGACTGAGCCACCCAAGTGCCCGATATATTTAAAAATATACATATGTTTTCCTTAAATAAAAGTGTCTCTATGTATGTATATGTATATGTACACATATGTGTGTACATAGGTATACACATATGTACATGTGTACGTGTTGTATACATGCATGTGTATGTATATGTGTGTGTTTCTTTTCTGTAGGAAGAATGTATTTTTATTCGAAATTAGTTAATCATCTCTACTAAATATTAAGAACATGCTTCATTAAACAAGGGTTAAGAAATATATACTATATGAAATAAAGTTCTAAGATACACAGATATATCTCTATGTATACATACATATTCATGCATTTCATTGTGTCATGTGTTTATTGTAGTATGTATGTAAATATGGATATGTATATAAATATGAATGCATAGATATGCACATTATGTGTGTACGTTATGTATGTATGTATACACATGTGTGTGTGTGTGTATGTGTATACACACACATAAAGTGAAATAAAGGCAGTCAGGTCCTTTCTTCAGTTGGAATTCTAGTTTCTAATGATCCAGTTATATATTTCAATACATTTGTATAATTTCTGCAAATTTCTTAACCTTTTCATAAATCCCAACAGAGCCAAAAGTGGGCTTGCAATATTACCCTAAAGATTCATAGAACACAGCTACACCACTTTCCCCTTTAGCCAAGTTTTTGCTGAAGAGTTTTAAATAATCATGGAGTATATCGATTCATTCCTTTGTAGCTGTCATTCCACAGCTATGTTTACTAAGAAGTTACCATGGTATGGAAATAGTACATAGAAACTCTATGAGGAAAAAGAACACGCACTGAGATTTTCCCAGAAGGTGCTTCCATAGAAAATAAGACGTTAGTATTGCAGGTATTTTTTGTGCCCACGACTGATGAGTTTTTTGGTTATTTCATATGCTAAAGACAATGGTCCTTAAACACAGTGCATTAAAAATATCTGACTAATCCATATATGTATTAATGCTGAAAATTACTGTGTCCTTCAAGAAATAGAGGAGTATATCTGACAAATAGACGTCTCGGTATAAGATCCATGTGTCAGGGTTAAGAGTTTTGGTAGGGCTCATCTGATGACAAGATACAGAACAGAATCACAAAGTATTAATAGGTGTACTTTTTTTCATTTCTCAGTTTTCTTTAACAGTTTAGATAGGGAGATAATAGACAAAATAAAATTTAAAATATGTCAATAAACAGTGTTGATTTTAAACTTAAATGATTTAAATGTATCAAAATAGGAAAATACGATATAATTTAAGAAAATATTTGGTCATAAAACTATCCTTAACCAGAAAGGTGAAGATTAAGTTAAAAATTCACAAAATAGGGGCACCTGGGTGGCTCAGTCAGTGGAGCATCTGACTTTGGCTCAGGTCATGATCTCATGGTTCGTGGGTTCAAGCCCTGTGTCAGGCTCTGTGCTGACAGCTTAGAGCCTGGAGCCTGCTTCGAATTCTCTCTCTCTCTCTCTCTCTCTCTCTCTCTCTGTCTCTCTCTGTCCCACCCCCACTCGTGCTCTGTCTCTCTCTCTCAAAAATAAACATTTAAAAATATTCATAAAATACACTTTCATGGAGATGAAAATCTAACTGTAATATAAATAGCATAGGCTTTTTCTGTTGTTGTTTTTTTCTGTGATATTCTAACTTAGTTAGAGATAATAGAATTTAATTTAATTAGGTATTCCCAACTCATAAGTCTTTACTATGAATCCCAGCCATTTAACTTAAGAACAAGATTTAATCTTTTTAATGATTTTTGTATTGAAATATTTTGAACAAACAGCCAAATTCAATGAGCTAGCACTTTTTTTGCCCTGAATCCAGTAACAAGGAGCAGTAAATTCAAGGCCAGTTTATATGCAGCCCCATTTTGTATGTTTCCAGCCAATTTTTCATTAAATTACCATCAAAATGGCACTTGGGCACCCCATGACTTTATTTGTTTGGTATTTTTTAATTTATTATTAAAATGTGTTTCTGAGTTTTTATCATTAGCCAGATTATGAGTATAGATGAAGCAGCAACATGTCAGTGGTATAAAACTATGAAATAGAGAAATCTGAAGAGGAGAGAAAGTACTGGCAACATATGTAACATTCTTCTCTTTGCTTCTTCCATTTTGCATGTTTCCACAGTACTGTGGGGATCAGACAAAAATTTGGTTTATGGCTTTTTTCAAATTTTGGCTGCTAAAATTTACCACCTGCTTTGAATGCTATGAGTACTAAAAGCATTGAAAGGATGCTCAGTCGTTTCTATGCTGTGAATTTTGGAGCCTATTTATATGAAGATGATAAGAAATGGATAATTGTGCATAACAAGACATTGCATGAGAGAAACAGTGAAGACAGAGGTTTCAGACTTTTTTTTTTTTTTTAATCATAGCCCTGGTCTTTGAGCATCAGAAGACTTTTAAGTAAGCTCTATTTGTCCCGATAGTCGGAGAAAGTCCTACCAGGACAGTTCCCTGGCTTTCATGAGTAGTTTTGGTGATTTTACTTCCACGTGGACTCCAGAGGGGAAACACTAAAAATGAACAAATAGCATATTGTGTCATATGGAAAAGTTGAAAATGGTGGTTTGTAATGAATTTTCTATAAATCAGTATCCATACATCTATCAGGAGCACTCTTAAATAATGAAGGCAACTTGAAGTTCCATGCACTGGAATTGGAGGAAAGACAATGGTTCACAACGCTGCATTTTCTTCACTGAAAGCGAATGACAGAAAACATAGCTTATGGTAGCCTAGGAGGCAAATACCTTACTTGCAGGAGACTACGTAATTGTTTTAATTCCATTTACCAAGCCATTCACGTTGACATTTTTCGTGACAGAAGCGAGATGATTTAGGTAAATAGGTGTATGTGATGGATATTTTGAAGAGGCTACCTGACTTGTACAAATATATTTAAATTAAGGTGTTGATATGACATTTGGAATATAGGTAAAAAGAGACATTATCTGTTTTATTAAACCCCTGTTAAGTTTTCTTTAAATACTAGATTACAATGTCAATGATTTACTTACATGGATATTGTTCCTGTTTTCCTCCTAACACAATTATATTAAATTTTAATGACATCAATTGTAATATCTAACTGGTATCTGGAAACTGTGGAGAGCCCAAAGCTTTTATACAAATTTATATGTATAAAGCTCTCACTGATATACTTTGCCAGTAGATATTTTACCTTGAGTAGTCAGCTCTGCAAATCCCTTCCCACAAAAGATTAAAAACATCCTCCTATTACATCTAGAGATTTCTTTTTGTTATTCAAAGCCATGAATAAATTTAGGAAAAATGTATATGATTTTAATGCCTTAAACCAGAAAGCTTCCTTGATTCCTATTAAAAAATGGAATATTTAATGTTTTCCTTCTTCTGTGGTACTTTTTTGATATTGTAGCAAAGAACAAAAAAGAATTCTGAGAACATATAAAACAAAAAACTGTGTTTGAAGTGTTGTAATAAAACAACCTTCTTCCTTTAATGCTAAGTCCCTTTTTAATGAAGATCTCCTGGCAGCTCTTGAATGTATAACTAGTTTATATCATGGGATGAAGCTGTCTGTTCTGATGATTGACATGAGCCCACATTACAATGTGATTCTGAAAATTAGTCCATAGAGGTCCTTTTCAGGTACTTCTCAGACTGAGAGCTGCCCTCCAACTACAGCAGAGCCTTTTTAACCCCACTCATTGGTATTCTAATCTGGAAGTGCTGTCCTGCCTTTTAAATAACTCAGGCATTCAGGCTCGTACCCCCCTTGACACATTACTTAGCCAAAGGATTCAAATGAGATTCAAGAAACATGCAGTACAGCACAAAGGGATTGGAATATGCACAATTAATAATCACACAGTTAATTCATTTTTAATGCAGGGAGAATTTCTGAAATTTCACATTGAGATTTGTAACACAAAGTAGTAGCTGTCTACCCTGATTACTTTTCCAAAATTCCACAATATAAACACTATACTTAAGTAATTATTTTTATTTTCAAATAGATTTTCCTGAAGGTGTAGCTTTAAGTAACATTAAGGTTATGACACGAACTGATACGATTTGAAAATATGATTCCTTATTGTCCAGGTATTGCACAAATCAATACCCACGCTAAGAGTTTTTACAAGAATGGGAAGCAGGTACATGTCTCATTAGGAAGGGTTGTGTTGGGGTTTTGATTATCTTGGGTCAAAGCCAGCCAAGTATGTTACACAATGCAATGCTTTGTTTCTCTCATTGTTTTTTTTTAGATAAATGTATTCTTACATATCCTACGCTAAACACCTTGCTGCCTACGGTTGAGAGGTGTGTATATATAGCTCATTGCAATAAGAACATTGGTAGAACTACAACAGTCTTAAAGTTTTAGAGCTACAACCAGGAGTATAACCAACCATTGGGTCAATAACTAGTTGCTAGTTTCTATGTATGAGTAATCAGTAAGTGCATTTATTCACCATTTGCACATTGCATGTCTTCTACAAGCCAGATACTGATGAGGAAAATAGTGAACAGGAGAGACAAAACTCCAGCTCTTATGTAACTTATATTGTAGTATGTAGATAAATGGATAGGACACATTCAGAGAATGATAAGTACTATGCAGAAAAACAGAGCATGGTAAGAGGATGGAGTGATAAAGGAGTGGAGAAGGGGAGAGCAATCACTTAGCAGGTGAAGTTTGGGTGAGAGCTTTAATGGACCATGAGAATATGGGGGAAGCATATGAGACAGAGAAATGAGCAAGAACAAAGGCCAGTTGATCTTCTCAGGTTTGAAGAAACCCAACATGGCTAGAGTGAGAATTGACTGAGCAGAAGAATTGTCTCACAATCAATCTGTTCATCCTTTTTGGACCTAAATGAGACAATAGAGTGGTCTAACTTATTGCATAATCAATTTTGATCCACTGTGCTTTTCCTTACAGAAATATCCTAGGAGCGAAGCAGGAGACAACATACAGAAAATGTAGTTAAGGTATGACTTTGTAGGGAATTAGATTAAGTGGTGACATCTCTCTTTTAAAGCATTTGATAATGATATCAAACAGCTGCATCGCGCCCTGGGATAATTATTGGGTAGCTTGTAACTTCAACATTATCGTGTATTTTTAAATCATTTATGCTTTACAGTGATTTGTAACCATACCAACGGAAGCTTCAGAGGGAAACTGATTTGTGCAATTGGGCCAGCCATCATAGGGTATTTGTACCAGTACTTTCCCAAAAGATTCAATACTGCTCCATTACCTTCTCCTCCTTCCTCCTTAAACCTACCATTCTCTAACTGTGAAGTAAAAGGAGGAAATCTATTTTCGTGGGAACCAGGCTGTGTCCAAAACTCTAAAGATGGTCGGTGTATCCCATCTATATGGAATAGTGGAATTGCATGTTATATAGCTTTTTTGGTGTGCACACAAATGTCTTCGGGCTTTGTTTCAGAAACTATTTCCAGCTAGGGATCTGATGCTAGCTACCAATTATTTCTTGAATCTATCTATGAAAAGTACAGATAGATGTTTGCATATCCGCTTTAGAGTTTTCTAGGCTAATTCAATGCTGGCTGCCTTCTTTCTGTTCTATTTTCCATTTTTCTTCTATCCTTTCCTTTATTTCTTTTCTTTACTTGTGAATCACTGGGATTGGCACATGACCGAAACCTGGACCACTAATGCTAATTTTTAAGCATGACTAGCTCTCAATTTCTAGACCACAGAGAAAGATAAACTATTTTATTCGATGTCTTACTTTTACTAGTGTCCTGAAAGGTGAAATCATTCATGCATAGGTAATTGCTCTAGTGAGTTTCCTTGATCTGTGTGTGTGATTGTAATTTATAAATACCAATTGGGTAATTGCTGCGAAAGGTTTTAAAAGCAAATGTTTCTAATGTGTAGTTGACACAATGTGTTCCCAATTGATCATATTATTTACAATATTAATGAACCTGATATTTTTCTCCCATCAAGGGCAACATTAGGTTAACCTAATGCTCAGCAGTGTGACTGGTGCACGTTTTTGCCTGGGAGGAGACGGGGAAGGAAGGTTAGCTCTCTCTACTATGTTATCGTCTGCAGATCTATGCCCAACCCATATGCTGGTCTGGTGCACAGAGCTCAAATTAGGTCACAATCATGAATACCTAGCATACAAAAATTGAGAGATTTTTTTTTTTTTTGGTTTGAAACTCTCAACATCACTCCCCTTTTACGAACTTGAATCTTAGAAGATGGCAAAATTCTGCAACAAGAAATACACAATACTCCCATATTCATTATATCTTTTAGAAGATTAATCCATTAAGAATTGGTGTGATTAGTGGTTTACAAGGGAATAAGATAAAATCCTTTCCACAGAAGGTTTGTACTTGCAGGCTATGTCAGGCCTAATGTCAAAGAGAACATTTATATTCATGAATTTGTGCTTGTCATTTTCATTGCTAAATATTCACAACTGGATAATACAAAAATGAAAACAAAACAAAGAAGAACAAATCGTAAAAACAAAAACAAAGCTCTATTGCCTAACTGGACGAATGGTCCATTTGGAGAGGAAATGAGAACATTACCTCAATGTCAAGAAGCAGATTTAAATAATAGCCAGTGTAATTGTAACCTTTCCTTTTGGAAGGCACTCCCACAGGCCTCCAAAATAAGAGAGAAAAGGGGGGATTTCTGTGGCTCTATGTGGATGTTTAATGCTCTTTTTCTTGGTCTCTACATAACTCCAATTAGAGCTTGGGAATCAAAGAATAGACCCAAAAGGCCTTTCAGCCATGTGGTTTGCCTAGCCATTCCTCAAGTGTGCTTTGTAAGAGCAGATCATAAATGCCTAGGGAAGCAGAGTGAGAACATCTTTCTGTTGTGATATGGGGGCCTCAACCCAAAAATGAAGGCAAAGAGGAAGCCAATAGTCTTGGAGGTCTTTAGAGTAGAAATCTACCCCCTCTCTCTCCCACATATTTTTAAAAGAAAGAGCTGAGTTGAATAAAAATGGGCCTCTATCATGCCAGATATAGAAAAGAGAAAGAAAAAAAAAACTATTTGGATTTTTCCAGTTTTAATTGCTCTACCATTGTGGAGAAATGTTGTCTAGAAAGACAACACAACTGCACTGGTTGTTTATATTTAGGCTAAGTAAGGATCCCTTTTAAGTGTAGCCTTCCTAATTATCACAACATATTTAATAATGCATAGGCTCACAAATGAGCTGGCAGAGCATACAGATTAGAAGGGAATCCATATTATAATTAAATCCATTTACAGATCTCTATCCAAAGGAGAACTGCATCATGAGAGAGTAAGGATGTGTATTATCACCCTCCATGTACTGATAAGGACTCAGTGGGGTACAGAAGACGAACACATTTGAGTGAGAAAATGGAGACTTTTTACCTAGGGATGATGTAATTTTTCTGGTCATTTTTTATTACCTTGTCCATTCTTTCCACCTCCTCATTTGCTAAAAAGAAGAGGACAGTAGGACAGTTCACAGACATTTATTTTTCTGGTCCTCTTTATATTTATATTGCGTTTATTTTCTGTTTCTCTTTAGATTTATATTGTCATTTCTCCAAAGATCTCAAAGGTTATGAAAAAATAATGAACATCGCTAATAGGAATTCAAAGGAAGAAGGAGAACAACATGTCAGGATAGGAGTAGAAAGGCATTCACCAAAGTACCTGACTGAAAAAACAATCATCTTTTCTCAAAATTGAGCCATTCACTATTCTGATTTCAAATATTTTAATTGAATTGTTTAGCCTACACACTCCAAATCTTAAACATTTCTGTGCCATCAGTGCTTATCTTTGAAATGAGAGCAACCATGCCTGTCAGGACGGGTTCTAGGTAGTTGGAGGCTGGTTTGTGGTTCATTGCAACTGTTTAGCAATGCTTTGATCATCAAGTACTTCTCTCCAGCAACTCCATATTTATAGCTGCTTTTGTGGCTTAGAGCAGTGGTAGCAGTAGCCTCTTATTATCTGAGAGGAATATTAAATTAATAATTTAGACTTTATTGATACATTAATTAAAATGCATTAAATAATTAGCCTTATTTAACAAAATACTAGGTATGACAGTATTTGTGAAAAAATAAAATCATATCAATAATTCAAAATTCATGTGACCCACGGATGCCTGGGTGGCTCAGCCGTTAAGCATCTGACTTGGGCTCAGGTCATGAACTCATGGTTTGTGAATTTGAGTCCCACATCTGGTGAGCCCGAGCCCTGCTTTTGGGTGAGCCCCGCTTCTCTCTCTTTCTCTCCCCTGCTCTTTCCCTGTCCCTTTCTCACTTGGGCTCCCTTTCTCTCTCTCAAAAGAAAAAGAAAAGAACAACAAACAAAATTCAGGTGACCTCATTCTTCTCCTATACATACCAAAAATAAATAACACATAGGCAGCATAATATTTTAACAATGTTTTTCCATTTAATTTGTAGCATACATCTTTATTGTGATTCTTTGTGCCTGCCTGAGATTTAAGAGCCGTTATCTCATGTTATTTGACTGCTAAGGTTGTACTCAGTTGTTTGATCCGTTTTTAGATGATTTTGAATGTAAATGGTACATAAAGGAGTCAGTATTATCTTTGGATTATCAAGATTTCTTTCCTTAGCAGAAATTGCAAGTAGTACCTGTTGCTCACATTTAAAAATCACCTTGATTTGATGGTACTCTTGGGTACAATTCCCACTCTCCCATCTTGGAGAGCTTTTTCACTATAAATACATTTTAAAACACAAAATGAGGTGATCTGGCCCATTTTGCTATGTATATAATTTAACCTTCAAAGGATTATGGTCTATGGAGCAAACAGGTTAATAGGAAGGTTTTAAAAAGACATTTTTTTCATCTGATGGGACATAATCGTACCTAAGGAGCTGTTATGGTCCATTGTATAAATCCTTCAAATTCATGGACTATTGGCCCAAAACACAGTAATGGATCCTGTAGAGACTGAAAATCTATCATGTTAATATAGCTGCTGCATATACGAAGTATGAAGTTTATTCTCCCATCCACGCCTTGGGAGCTGTGTATGTAATTCACATATTAATAGGCTTGATTCCTAGATGGGATGCTTTGCCAAGCCCTTTACACGGGAAGTAAAAAATTCTTCTCAGGATTTACATTGAAACCAATGAAAGTAACATATTCCTGTAAAACACTGCCATGTCTAACAAAAATATTTGCTTGTTCAGAATTCCCAGAGGAATCACACCACTTCATGTTTGTAAAGCAACAAAGAGCTTTTTTAAAGTTGTTAGTTTACAAATCAGCACCTGAAAAAATTCAATTGTATCCAGCTGAATGCCAAGGTACAGTACCTTCAAAACGCCTTTCATTGATGTTGGCAAGAATGGTTTTGTTCTGAACACATATGTATATTTCTCCTCTTATAGACCAAGGGCCCTTTTGGAACGCCTCAAATGCACTCTATCACAACTTCTCAGTTTCTCCTTAATCTTATTTTCTTTGTCTCCCCACAGAGCTATAAAAGCAAAGGCTATTGGCAGCACTATTTTATGATCACTCAGAATACAAATCTGCAATGTCAGAGAACCCTTGATCCGAATCTCTGTTTCTGTCCTGAACTGCACAAACATAATGGGACTCACAGGCTGGGGCCAGTGCAGGGTACAAGCAAGCCTATAAGGCCCTCCTCCACCCAATAGGCCCTGATAGAGTGGTGGTCATAGATGATGGGTTATTTCTACACAGTTTTACTCTATCTAGAGGAGACAAAGGAATTGAAATAATGTCTTTCCTCTGTGTTAACTATGTTAACCCGTTTTCCAGACATGTATTATTATCATTAGTTTCAGTGCCAAGTCTGACAAGTTTTCAATTTTTGAAATTTATCATGACAAGGGCTTGGCAAGTACGGGTCTTACCATCCGTACTTATTACCTTCTTTACCACCCTCCGTAGACTCTATCACTGACACAAGGGACTCTTAAAGGAGTCAAGTGAAGCCCCTTTCTTTAACTTTCAGAATGCTTCTTTGTTGCAATTCCCAGGAATTGCCAAGAAAAAACAACGATATGCCCAAACAATATTATTTCAATGCTGAAAACTTCACTGGCTTCAGAGAATATAATGGCTATAATGTTGACTGCCATATAGGATGATGGTCTACAACTGCTGATTGCAGTTGATAGGTTCAGGGAAGGACTCTCTTAGCCCAAGTAAAACAAATTGCAGTCCCTTCTCTAGTTACTGGTCTGCTGGTTACAAACAACTGTCCAGCAGTTTGGGTACTTCACCCACGCTGCACCCATCAGACTCTAACATCATTTTAGAAAAAAAAAAGTGTCTGCAAAATCAATTTCTCTCTGGGAATTTGATGCTGTGCTTTATACAATTCAGGAGAAATCAACAGCCATCTTTCCTGCTCAGAAGACCAGAAGAACAGCAGCAGTTGGTCTGCAAAGAGAAAGAGAAGATTAAATCGGATATTCAAAGAATGGAAGCCAGATATGAAGGGAGAATCCTAATGGTACTTGTGTCCTTGAATGCAATTGTTACTTTGTCCTTGATTTGTGAAGATCAGAGTATCCTTAAAATGAATTCTTCTTGTCTCTTGAATCAAGATTTGGATTTGATTTTTGTTACATTTAATCTAAAGTCTTAGTTTATATATATTTCCTAACAACAAAATGTATTTCTAAGTAATAGAAAAATACAGCTTGTTTTATAATAATTACATAATTTGTTCTATTTGGAATAAACTAATGGTTGCAATTGATTTTAAACACAATTTCAGACAAATATAGACTGCTTTCCAAGTTTTAAAATGGTTTATGCAGTATATTAAGTTGGATCTTAAGTATAGAACACTTTTAAATTCTAAGGTTAAATTAACAACAAAAGCCTAAGTTTTACATTTTAATCGTGTTTAACTATATTGACTTTGTTTTTTGTTGATGTTAATTTTGAGCTTTAAAGAAAATTTCAACAGCCTTCAAAGCACTGGGTCTTAAAAGTATTTACTGATTGAATTTATTTTGGGGGTATAGGTGAACCCAGAAGTGTTCCATGCCCTGCGTTTTTTTTGTTTTTTTGTTTGTTTGTTTGTTTTTTTGGAATGGGATAGGGGTAGGTAAATATGGGAACAAAGTGAGAGATGCAGTAAAATGAAACGATCATAAAACAGATCACTGAGGACAAGTCTTCTGTTGCAGGACATGTAAAGAGTTTTGCATTATGGTCTGGATGTAAGACCACCCCTCAATAACTGTCTGAGCAAATGGAGGTGTATCTACCCACCTGTACCTTTTCATAAGCACATTTAAACTTGAGATCGGGAGATTTCAAAAACAAAAATTTAAAAAGGAAAGAAAAATAACATAATCCTTTTATTAATTATGGATCAGAGATTGATTGAATACTATTTAGATTTCTTAATCTGAATGACCTATATTGGCCAAAAAACTTAAATTGAGGATATTGACTACTTGTTCTGATTTATTATTACCTAGGTCATTTTCACAGGTTATTTAGTTTCATTAAATTCTTGTAATATAAGCTGATTTCATGTGAACATAGAATCTTATTTATTGGTTAATGAAAATGATTTCATAGAAAGTCTTCTCTAAAATTATACTTTATTTTTAAATAGAGGGAATTTGTAAAAATTATTCAGAGCTATTATTGTCGATAAAGCATTCTAAGTCCCCTCCTCACATGGTTCAAAGAAAAACTTTTCTACATGTGTGGTAAAAATGTAGAAGTAACAACTAAAATAATAGACATGGAACCTATAGCTTCCAAGGATGCAGACAGGAAGGAAAGGAGAAATCAAGCAGGCTTTTTATCCAACAAAGGCAGGAGAGGAGAAAATCATGAAATAAAAGAAAGCATGGCAAATATAAAAATAAAAACATAGGAATTATTTCAAATAACAACCATAAGACATGTACCTAACATTAATACATGTAATTAACAACCATAATACACACAATAGCTTACACCCACTGATTAAAAGTCTGAAGCTTTCAGATCAGAGTTTGAAAATTCAAACCAGGGGTGCCTGGGTGTCTCAGCTGGTTGAGCGTCTGATTCTTGCTTTTAGCTCAGGTCATGATTTCATGGTTCTTGAGGTCGAGCCCTGCGTTGGACTCTGTGCTGGCAGTGCTGAGCCTGCTTGGGATTCGCTCTCTCCCGCTCTCTGACCCTCCGTCACTCATGCTGTCTCTGCCTCTCTCAAAATAAATAAATAATCTTAAAAAAAAAAATAAAAATCCAATCCAATGATGTGAATGAAAATAAAATGATATACCAGCAAAACAAATAATAAAAGAAAGTTAATGAAGAGATGTTAATGTTAACAAAATAGGAAACAAAGCAAATGCATTAATAGAGTTAAAGAATAACAGTAAGTTTACAAAAATCAATTCACCAAGCAGATATTAAAAAATTATGAATTTGTGTGCACCTAAGAATGTAGCCTAGAAATAGGTAAAAGAAAATGTGACAGGGGCACCTGGGTGGCTCAGTTGGTTAAGCATCCGACTTTGGCTCAGGTCATGATCTCGAGGTTCATGAGTTCAAGCCCCACGTCGGGCTCTGTGCTGACAGCTCAGAGCCTGCAGCCTGCTTCAGATTCTGGATGTGTGTCTATCTCTCAAAAATAAATAATTAAAAAAAAAAAAGAAAACGTGACAGAATTACAAAGATAAATTTGACAAACTCAAGTAATAACTGGAGATTTTAGATAAATAATTTTTAAGGATGTGAATTATTTATCATTATCAAATATAATGATATCCAATATGTAATGTATATAAATAAGATAAAGTATATACAAAATTCATGTTTCACAAAATCTTATTATGACATAAAAGAACACTTAGCTGGGGATAATTCCATGGTCACACATGGGAATGATGTCAAATATCCTCATATTAATACATCTGTAAAGTCAGCGGAATTCTAATCAAATCGTTTTTATGGAGTTTGATGAGCTGATTTTAAAATGTGACTGGTGGAGTAAAGGTTGAAAATTGCAAAGGTTAAGATACTTTGATGAAGAATGGGATGGACAACACAGAATGACTCACCAAAGTAGATATTGGAACTTAACAGCTATAACAATTAAGAGGACGTGGCAATGGCAAAAGAATAAGTGAAGCTAAATGGAGACCCCAGAAAAGACTTGTAACAACAACAATAGAATATGTAAAACAAAAATGGTCATCTGAATATTAAGTCATAAGTTGGGTTTTTTCCAAAGCAGAAGCTAGCATGTTTTAGATGCAAGATGTTTTTAGAATCAAAACTTGTAAAGATAGGAAAGAGAAAGAAATGGGATTGGGCAGAGAGAGAGGTCAAACTGCCAGGTAGGTGAAACAAAACCTTGGCCAACTGTTATGGGTTGAATTGTGTCTACCTCCTCCCTCTAAAAAGATGTTGAAGTTCCTGACCCCCAATAACTTTAAATGTGACCCTATTGGAAAATAGGGACTTTGCAGATGTAAGGTTCTTAATCCAATATGAATGTTGTCCTTATAAGACACAGTCATGTAGATATACAGAGACATGGGGGGATTCCATGTGGATTTGTAAAACTGAAGTGATGCATTTATAAGCCAAGGAGTGCCTGAGGTGATCGGAAGCTAGGAGAGAGGCCTGGGTGAGATTTTTCTCAGAGTTTTCAGAAAGACCCAACTCGACTGCACCTAAATTTTGGACTTGCAGCCTCCAGAACTGTGAGACAATCCATTTCTATTGTTTTAAACAACCCCAGGAAACAAATATACCAACTGAGCATGGATCTTCGGGGCAAGAGTTGACCATCAGTGTGTTGTGTTGGGCTGAAGTGATCAGCCTTTATGCCTTGGTCTTGCTCGACCACAGGTACTCTTGGAAGAGAATGATCTTAGGCATGGCTTCTGAGGCAGACCCTGAAGGACCTGACAGCTAGGAGGCTGCTTGTGGCAATTCTTTCTCATTCCAGGAGATGCATCTCTGTGTCTATAACAGACAATTCCTTGTACTACTTGAATCAATTTCTCTGTTCATAGAGTGTCCAGCAAGCCTCTAAATACTGGCATATTTCTTTTTCTCCAGTGAGCAATTTCCCACATAAATAATTCAGTCCCTTGAATACTTTCCCAGTTCTGCCACGCAGGCAGGCTGGGTCTTATGGCTCTTTCGGAATATAGTGTCAACCCTCTCTTATCAGACTCAATATGTCTCTAGTTGACTCAACTTTACATAAGATGCAATAGCCAAGAGGGGCAATGGTGGCAGTTCCTGAGAGGGACCTCGATGCCTTGTAGGGGATAAGCCTCTCCATTGCCTTCCAGTGTAGGGTGACCATTGTTCCTTGAAAAGGACAGATAAAATATTCCTACAGACTAAAAGGGTTCAAAACAGTCTAGAAGCCAAAAATGTGGGGGGGACACAGAGATATTTTCATCTCTAGTGTCAAGGTCTCAGGATTTTTCCCTGATATTGACATAACAGACCTGCCTTGGTTTGGAGGCTGAACTGTATTTGAGGTTCAGCTGCTCAGAATAGTGCATCCTGAGCTTGGTTCTCAGCCTTCTTTTCCCTCTAGTTAGAGGTGATGGGAGCTTCCTTGTATGCAACCAACAAGGCCTTTTGCATTTGACACCTCATCACTCTCTACCTTCTGTTTATCATCTCTCACAGAGCATCAATAGGGCTTAACAACAGCCATCCATCCCATTATCTGTATACCTACTATTTTCTTCCTACATCTTAAACAACTGAGACATCCTGTGCTCTTACTCATTCTCTTCCCCCTGCAGAAGTTTTAACAATTGCAAGCCACTGCCGGTGGCTGTCTGTGTTCCATCTACCAACAGTGATGAGTCCTCATGGCAACCTGGTAATGAGTGATCAAATTCCCAAACCCCATTTTATTGTGAGCTTCCTCCCAATAAGAACTGTCACTGGTTAGGTTCTCCAGAAGCCAAAGGGAGACAGGGTTTGGGAAGCAAAATGTTGTTTAGGGATCAACGTGGGTTAAACAAGGAAGAATAAACTGGAACTGGGTCAAGGAAAAAGTTGCAGTGATGTAGGCCTGTCAAAGCCATGGCCTGCATTGGCAGGGAGATATGAAGCACAGATTGCCCTTTGTAGCTTCCTGTGTTGATCCAAATGGCCAGATCTTTCCATTTCCACCTCATTCTGTCACCTAAACTGGCTGCCCCAGGAAAGGTATAACCTTGTGAAAGGGCCCTCCGAAGCTGAGACAGACCATTAAAAGGGTTAACAGCTGGAGACCATACACTGATAATACTCTCCATAGAAAAAAGAGGGCACCTTTTGGGATGAGCACTGGGTGTTGTATGGAAACCAATTTGTCAATAAATTTCATATATATATAAAAAAAAAAAAAGAAAGTAAAAAAAAAAAAAAAGAAAAAAGAAAAAGAAAAAGAAAAAAGGAAGTAGAAAGAACTTCCTTGAAGGGAGACCTGCACAGTGCATTTGTGTATCTACCACATTACATAAGAGAATTTATGGGGTAAAGGCAACACTTTAACCAAAACAAACTTATAGCAGGCATTTCTTTCATTTAAGAAAGGATGAAGGGGCGCCTGGGTGGCTCAGTCGGTTAAGCGGCCGACTTCAGCTCAGGTCACGATCTCGCGGTCCGTGGGTTCGAGCCCCGCATCGGGCTCTGGGCTGATGGCTCAGAGCCTGGAGCCTGCTTCCGATTCTGTGTCTCCCTCTCTCTCTCTCTGCCCCTCCCCTGTTCATGCTCTGTCTCTCTCTGTCTCAAAAATAAATAAAACGTTAAAAAAAAAATTTAAAAAAAGGATGAAAATATATGAGTCATAAAAGTTATCTGTATCTATCTATCTATCAATCATCTTTTATGTATCTCTATCATCTATCTAACTATCCCTCTATAATATGTCTATCTCATCTATCTGTATATTAGGTGAACAATGAAATAATTAATAGAAAGCAATATAGAAGGAATGGCAATTCAAATATCCATGGTAGCAAAATTGACTATTTAGAAAAACAATACATTTTGATATTCAATTTATGACAGTCATTCAAAACTTTGAGGTAATTAAATGTTAAAATTAAAACAGAAAGATGAAGAATATTTTAGTATAACTGATCCTAGAGTAGATTTGTAGCATCTAAAATGGAATTGGAGTAAACATTAAACTACACTACTTAATATAATTATTAGACCCTATATGTAAAAAAAAAAATCAAGAATTCAGAAATAAAATAAAAATAAAATAAATAATAAAAGAAATTATGAAAATCAAAACACCCTATATTGAAGTTAGTGTATTTCACTGTTGACTTCGTAACTATTGAATACATCTTTAAACGTTCTAAAATGAGGAAAAACTGACATGATTTTACAAGTCAGAAAGCATTTGAGAATTTCTTGAATGTTTTTTTGGGGGGAAACCTCCGGATATACTACCCTGAAGATGGTAATTCATTCTCTTTCTCTCTCTGCTTCTTTTCTTCTCTATGTCTCTCTCTCTCCCCTTCCTCTCTTTCTTCTGTAAGTAGGTAGACTCTTACTTGAATAAGACTAGTTTCATTTAAAATTTTTTTTGATTATTTATTTATTTACAGATATTGTGAGAGAGCAAGCAGAAGAGGGACAGACAGAGGGAGAATCCCAGACAGTCTCACAGAGCCTGATATGGGGCTCGAACTCACCAACTGTGAGATCATGACCTGAGCTGAAACCGAGAGTCGGATGCTTAACTGAATGAGTCATGCGGGTGCCCCAAATAAGACTAGTTTTTAGGGGCACCTGGGTGGCTCAGTCTATTAAGCATCCGACTTCAGCTCAGTTCATGATCTCATGGTTGGTGAGTTCGAGCTCCCCGTCGGGCTCCGTGCTGACGGCTCAGAGCCTGGAGCCTGCCTCAGATTCTGTGCCTTCCTCTCTCTCTGCTCTTCCCCCACTCATGCTCTGTCTCTCTCTTCTTCAAAACCAAACAAACATTACAAAATTCAAAATAAAGACTAGTTTTTAAACATGAAAGTGACAAAAAGAACCGAAAAGAAAAATCAATACATTTGAAGTGGTCACCAAAGTATAGGAGAAACCAGAGATGGTGATGTGACAAGAGTGACAGAGCAACTTTTAATTGTCTTAATATGCAAGAGTCTCTTCCAAATTCATAACAATAATAAAACCCAATATTATAATGAGAAGACATAAGTTAATAATAAAACATTTTATTTTCCTTCTCTTATTGTTGTCGGTATATTTCGTCGTCTCCTATTTTAGGCTAAATATTACACCACATGTAGCTTCCAGTTTTGTATTCTGTGTTACTTCTCTGACATCGTTTCCCTATTTTCACCAGAAAAATGGCAAACTATTATGAGCCTTTACTCTAAGGTAGTGTTGTGACTGCTCGTTGATTAATGTTTAAATTTGAACTAATATTTAGAGCTGTGGCACGTAACGCAGTGTCAGGGTAGACTTGTACCTACGTGTCTTGTTCCGTGTAATCACGGCGACATAAGCACATCTAAATGGTCAGGAACAGAAACTCTTAATTCGGGGATCAGAAAGCACCTTGTTTGAAGTGCCCAGATAACTTCGAGGTATCCGGTTAATTTCTTAAACACTTCCTTTCACTTTGCAAATTCAGCTTGGGATGACTACTGAACAAAATCTATCATCTAAATTACGGGACAGCAATAAAGCCACTGGTAGCAAAGGGACCTCCCGTTCTATGCGCTATGGTACATTCCAATACATACATGACAGGAACGTCAGGAACTCTTCAGACCTCGAGCTTGTTCACTTGGCTTGTAAGTCTTGCAGTGTGTTCCCTTTATTTCTTGTCTCCTCACACACAGAAGCAGCTAAAGCACTTTTTATCTGGGCATAATGCCAGCTCTCCTTTCAATTGCTTCAGAATAAGCTGGTTGTTTCTAAAACATGGCCCCTCGGTGGGACCCAGAAGCTAAGCCCATAGGAGTCCCTCTCCTACGGGGCACTGAGCACGAGCTCCTTCATCCTGGCTCTTCCCAGACTGTGGTCGTTGATCTTGTCAGCCTAATGCTCTGCTCTGAATTGTCTTCAGGATGTCATTTTCCACTGACTGCAAGGAGCTTACGTGCTGTTACTTATTTGGCAATAAGGTCGTAAGCACATTTTGCCTGTCAAGCATATGTATGATCAAAAAGGTGTGCCCCCTGCTCATTTATGTTCATGCTGTAAATCTGCTTTCTTGGCCTTCGAGCTGATCTCATCAGGAGGAAACCTGGAGCAGCCCTTCCAGACAGTTATATTGAGATTGTAACCCTGTGTGGCGTATTGGCCTTTTCTTTTGGTGTCCCAGGGCAGAAGCACTGCATCAGCAGGTTTAAGTAGACAGTTACTGAGATCAACAAGATCTCCTTTTGCAAGATGTCCAGAAGTTGCCTACTTGAAATATTAAACATGGGGTATTTTCATTGGCCTGGTATGAATCTTTTTCCGTTGTGGTTTCTCTTTCCCTTCTTGGTATTTGTGGGGGCGGGGGGGTGGGGAAGGATTCGCGCTGAAAGGGACAACCTCCTTCAAAGTGGTACCTGGGCCCTGATGTCTGTTCTTGTATGATGCATCCTCAGCAGCTCAGACATCGAGACCTGTGGTGCTGCAGATTAGAATTTTTTGCTTTATGGAGCGGCTTTAGGCCATGTCAACTTAGTTCAACTGAAACCTTGTTCCTTGGAACTGCCTTTCCCAACGCTGGTGGCTTAGCCTTATCCACAAGAGAAATCTGTATGCAAGAGTTGGAAGCCAGAAGTAAGGGCATGATCATCGCTACCCTCTGAACACGTACGCAGACACTGTCGCAGCTCACACATATCGTCCTGATCTGGCGACTCATCTTCCTGGCACGGAACAGTAGCTGGGCCGCTAGCTCCTCCAGCTCCTCCAGAACCTGGTCTTTTAGCATCTCTGAATCCTGAACCTGTGGGTGGGGAGCTCCAAGGTGCAGAGAGCGCCAGCTTCTCCTGCAGATCACCTGCATCATTGAAGCTGGAGGCAGGGAGGGACAGGTGTGAGTTCCAATTTGTCCTGGCTCTCTGCCACTTCCCATCCGTTATTAATTCCTCGTCTGCCCCTCTGATATCATGCCCAGAACCAGATACACAGGGCTTGATGTGCTTCCAAAGTGCCTAAAATTCAATCTCTAAAACAAATCCTTTATTCTGTATTACTCATCACGTTTCCGTGTTTCTGGATAGTCTGTAACTGATGTACTATTGGTCACAGCTCCAGTCTGTGCATAAGAACCAGAAGGGCAAACATATTCCTCTTTCCCCATTCAGTGGATGAGCATGAGACTTTTTTCTTTTCCTTGATTGGGAAGATGGTAAGATTTTAATCCCTAAGTGTTCTTGTCCCTCCTGTGCCCTTGTGCTTCTGGTTAAGTAGAGACAGTAACTATTAGTCCCTTGGTGAATAAAATGCCAAACCACACACGACACCCACTTTGCACTCCCTATTAAAATTTCACAGGTCAAAAATCCAAAACCCACTTAATAAAAATTGTTCTTCATCATAAGTGACAGGAGAGAACAGGTCAATCTATGGAATAATGGAGCAGTAATTAGAAACTTTGTAGTTGATAAAGTGTGACTGCTAATCAATGTTTGGCTAATTAATCAATATTTTAATCATTAGACCTTTTAAATTTGTTTTAATGAGCATTTCCTCTAATTCCCCTGATCCCATTGCTTCCAATGCTTCTATTATCACTATTAAAGAACAAAGCAAGGATTTGTCTGTTCAGTGTCCAGCATCTCTAAAGACTTTGTAGAGTAATATACCTCATGTACATCAAGATATCCAAGAATGCCCAGATTTAGGTGATTAAACAAGAAAGGTATAAAGTCACCACATTATCATGGAACATTTGCTTAATGGCAAAAAGTTATGATTTAGAACATCACATTAAAACCATCATAAACTTTCCCTTCTCAAAGGATGTTTGGGAAATTGTGTGCCTTTCCTTACTGTTAGGATTGGACAGTGTTCATGAATGCTTACTGTCTCCTAGTTCAAAGTCCATATTTGTTTTCATGCTGTGTTATAAACTTCAGTTGGCAAATATGACCTTGTTTTCTTCTCCTTTTCTTCATTCTCTTCCTTCTTTTGCCCCTTCTACTTCTTTCCACCTGCTCTCTCTCTCCCTCCTCTTACCCCTCAACCCTCTCTCATCTATACCTTTATACTACCCACCAACCACCACAGGAACAATCGCATTTTAGATTTATAAGAACAATGTAAGCAAGAACAACATACATGACTCTTCCTCCCTGTTCTTTGATGGGAAAATCAGTGAGGTTTAGAAAAGTTAAGAGATGTAACCAAAGGACACACAGACTAAAATGGAACCCAGGTCACTTATGTGTTCCTTTTCCATATTCAGTGTTCTCCTTAAAATTGACTTGGAAATTTACTCGAACAAGAGACCTTTCCCAACAAGTTAACGGATAACATCTCTCATTTCCCCACAGCCTTTGTGCAGCAGCTACCATTTCCCGTAATACTCTAAATCGATGTCACTGCAAATAAAAATGTAAGTAAAGAAAGTGGTAGGGAGTGCTTCTGTATGTGCCTTTAAGACTTTCTTAGGAAAATGTCATAAAGGCGTCGCAGCAGCTCAAGCTGGGCACCTGTGAGAATATGGGCTTATGGTGTTGCAGATCTTCCCAAAGGACATTGTACGCTGTGTTAGTAAGTGGCAGTGCCTGCCATGAACAGAGCGGGGGGAATCACTGTGGCTGTACAGGCCTCAGAGACTCTGGAACACTAAATATTAAACACCGCACCGTCCAAACATACGATGATGTAATTTTGCCTAATGTGCCTAATGTGTATCCTGGAAATACAGGACATTTTGTAAATTATTATGGCCACTAATGGAAAACACATTTAAATATTTGGTAAACAGTATAACTGGGTTTGCTCTGGAATTTTGGTTAAAATGTGTGGTAGTCCATAGAGCTATTTATTCACAACATTCCATTCTTCCTCTCTTTCTAGGCACACAGTAGCATTACACGGCCCACCTTTGAAGCAGGTGCAAGCATCGATTTGCTTAGGCCCAAAGTGACAAACGTCTCCTCTGGGAAGAAGACTTGAACACCAGAAGGTGATCTTTCATCTTCTCTTACCTCT
This sequence comes from Lynx canadensis, assembly GCF_007474595.2. Taxonomy (NCBI): domain Eukaryota; kingdom Metazoa; phylum Chordata; class Mammalia; order Carnivora; family Felidae; genus Lynx; species Lynx canadensis. Next base: position 152,906,090 of record NC_044310.1, on the reverse strand, counting down.
GTTGAAGAGGTTGTGGAAGGTGAAGCCTCCATCAGCCTGGGCACCTGCATGACTACGGGGAACACAGGGACCCCTGCAGACTGACACTGGATGTGGGCTGGACACGTAGCATCATAGGAGGCATCGCACTTGTGCTAAGCCTATCCGATGGATGAGGCATGTTTTGGAAAGGTTGTAGGGTGTTTGGCATTGTGCTGTACAAAATTCTTCTATTTCAACTCACTTAGAATAACAGCCCTGTGCAGTGTCGTGAGAATGGTATATTCTTCTCATATTTAGGTATGATGAGCCAGGGAGCTTGATCTTATGTGTGGCTTTGGGCAATCAGTCTTATTGTTTACGACAGTACCTCACAGGAACTATTTCACGTCAGGACCACAGTTTTTATTGAACAACTTTAACTCCTCCCTCTTATTTTAGCTACAGACTCCAATTCTCTTTTACTTTGCTTCGTATTACCCAAAGTTCAATATAGCTGGTGTATCTATTAGCAGTGAAGAAAATTCATGGAGGCAGTTATAAAATTCATACAGTTATATCAGGATTTATTTATATTTTCTGAGTGAGGAATTAACTGCCATTTTCAGGGGGAAAATCTCATAAACACATCTTTATAATAAATTTTTCTTTCTATTACCTATAAAACAGCAAAAATGCTATGTTCCAGAAGGAAGGCTTGAGACTGACATTTAGTGTTCGTATTTTTATCATTTTGGCGTTAACATGTGTGAGTCTTAAGTCAATTAGTTAGCATGATATTTTGGCTGTCTTTGCTGAATGAGATCTTCTGACATAGAAGGCCAGGAATTCTGGAGGTAAGCCATTAAGATCCTGAACCATCAGACAGTAACAGATTTTGGGTTTTAGTGGGTCAAAAAATAACACCACTGTTCCCAACCTGAGATCAGAACCAATTTACAGAGAATGATATAGGAGTCAGACAGTTTGAGATCAAAATGTCAGCTTTATTACTGATAAAAGCAATAGTGAATGACATAGCTCAGATCAGTCCTGATAGGCTTGCTAAAACTTGTCTGAATTGAAGTCACTCCTCTTTCCATTACTACCAAACAGACAACAAACAAAAGCCCTGCCAAGCACAATGGTAGCCGCATGGCTTGCTGGACCAACCCTATCACATGACTGATGGCAGGTGAGGATCCACCTTCTCTGTAGGCTGCCAGGTTCCAGAGAAAAGCAAAGGGACATATGACAGTAAGCAGATCCAGTTCATACTTGCAAACCAAACTAAGTCACTCCTTTTCTCTGAGGAAAGGGAATGTAAGGTGTGGTGAGTGAACATGACTCTTGGGCAGAGTTTCTCAACCTCAGCTCTATTGACATTTTGGACTGAGCCATTCTTTATGGCAGGGGGCTGTTCTATGCATTGTAGGGTCTACCTACTAGATAGCGGTAGTGCCCCATAAGATGTGACAACCCAAAATATATCCACATATTGAAAGACCTAAATGTGAAACAGGAAACCATCAAAACCCTAGGGGAGAAAGCAGGCAACAACCTCTTTGACCTCAGTCGCAACAATTTCTTACGCGATACATCTCCAAAGGCAAGGGAATTAAAAGCAAAAATGAACTATTGGGACCTCATCAAGATAAAACACTTCTGCACTGCGAAGGAAACAATCAACAAAACTAAAAGGCAACTGACGGAATGGGAAAAGATATTTGCAATTGACATATCGGATAGAGAGCTAATCTCCAAAATCTATAAAGAACTTATCAAACTCAACACCCCAAAAACAAATAATCCAGTAAAGAAATGGGCAGAGGGCATGAACTGACATTTTTCCAAAGAAGACATCTAGATGGCCAACAGACACATGGAAAGATGCTCAACATCACTCATCATCAGGGAAACACCAAACAAAACTACAATGAGATACCATCTGACACCGGTCAGAGTGGCTAAAATGAACGACTCAGGAAACAACAGATGCTGGCAAGGATGTGGAGAAACGGCAACCCTCTTGCACTGTTGGTGGGAATGCAAACTGGTGCAGCCACTCTGGAAAAACAGTGTGGCGGTTCCTCAAAAAATTAAAAAGAGAACTACCTTATGTCCCAGCAAAGGTACTACTAGGAATTTACCTAAAGAATACAGGAGTGCTGATGCCTAGGGGCACACATACCCCAATGGTTATAGCAGCGCTTTCAACAATAGCCAAATTATGGAAAAAGCCTAAATGTCAATCAACTGATGAATGGATAAAGAAGATGTGGTTTATATATACAATGGAATACTATTTGGCAATGAGAAAGAATGAAATCCTGCCATTTGCAGCAATGTGGATGGAACTAGAAGGTATTATGCTGAGTGAAATAAGTCAGTCAGAGAAGGACAGATATCATATATTTTCATTCATACGTAGATCTTGAGAAACTTAACGGAAGACCATGGGGAAAGGAATGGGGAAAATAATTACAAACAGAGAGGGAGGGAGGTAAATCACAAGAGACTCTTAAATACAGAGAACACACTGAGGGGGGGGATGGGCGAAAGGGGAAAATGGGTGATGGACATTGAGGAGGGCACTTGTGGGAATGAGCGCTGCATGTTGTATGTAAGCCAATTTGACAATAAAATATATTCAAAAAATGTCAATCAATCAATCAATCAGTCTTCAGTACCTCCAAAAGAGCCATGAAAAGAAAGATATAAAATCTGTATCAGACTTTGGACGAAATAAAAATTGTTTTTTGGAAAAAAAAAAACCCTAAAAAACAAAAACAAAACAAAACCCCCAAAATATATCCAAATATTGCCAAATCTGGAGGGGGAGGGGTTGGGAATATAAAATTGCTCCTGATGAAGAACCACTCTCAGGGACTTCTTTTACTTGGAAACATGAAGAAAAATCAGTAAGAATTCTCCACTAATAAAAACTAGCATTTCAATGGAATAAACCCCTAGATTTTAAATTCTCTGACTACTTATTTGAAAAGTAAAGCCTAGGTAAGTGCCTTTCAAATTGGCAACACAATAATTTCTAACTAATGGTAACTCAGGCATTATCAGAAGAGAAGTCGATGTTACTTGCTAGGAATAGGAAAAGTTATCATTATTTCTGCTGATCAGAAATCACAAATATTCATATAAATATTATTAATAAGAATTAGCCGAAGAAAAAGACAAAAAAGAAAAGATAGAAGTGGAAGGGAAGAATATAACTGAATTAATCCCCCTGATATTTACATGTTCCCTATTTATTTTTTTTTTTATTTTTTTTTTAAATTTTTTTTTTCAATGTTTATTTATTTTTGGGACAGAGAGAGACAGAGCATGAACGGGGGAGGGGCAGAGAGAGAGGGAGACACAGAATCGGAAACAGGCTCCAGGCTCCGAGCCATCAGCCCGGAGCCTGACGCGGGCTCGAACTCACGGACCGTGAGATCGTGACCTGGCTGAAGTCGGACGCTTAACCGACTGCGCCACCCAGGCGCCCCACATGTTCCCTATTTAAACAGCATTCTTTTAGATGTTGTGGGGGTTATAAAATGTACCTACACTATGTCATCTAAACTCTACCTTCCGTGTCATGAAAAATATGGCCGTTAGACATAAAAAGTTCAATATCGATATCATGAAGCATGTGATTCAGTGCCATTCAGACCTCTTCTATGGCCCTTCAGAGTCTACCTTTTAGCTCCTTGAAGTGAAGAAAGTCCTGGCTTTGTTTCTGTTCTCAGTCTGCAAGCCTGATGTCCCCTCCATCAGAAGTATTTCATCTGGAGTAGGCGACTTTCTTACTTCCAAATAAATCCATTTTCCATGTAGCTACAGCTGCCATGTAGCAAACGATCAGAAAAGTAAAAGTCCCATTAGCACTTGACCTTGGCTAGCTAAGGTTACCCGACAAGACAAGAAACTAGGAATAAGACAATCAAGTGTGTAGAGTGATGGGGTTGTAGTTTAGGCATGGTCATGATGTCAGAAGCAAAAGTCATTTAAAGAGCAAAATGACACTTTGGGTCAGAAGATGCTTGGGCAAAAATTAAGAAGACCCAGATGGTTAATGATTGCCAACTTTCTGATGTCTTATACTCCTCAAGGATCTGATAAATGCTGTATACCTTGTTCCCAAAGAAATGTGTATATACACACACGCAGAAACACACATTCAACATTTTCTAGAGTTTTCATAGGTATCCATAGATTATTGATCTAGAATAAGGTAAGGCCGTTGGACAAAAGTCTGGACAAGCCAGGGTAACTTACTGAATAAAAGAATTCTTCTCAATTATTACATGAAATATATCTTAAATGAAACATCATCACAACAGATAGTGTGGACAATTATATAGATCACTTAGACATAGAACTCTTTTTAAAAAAATTTTTTTTTTTTAAATTTTTTTTTTCAACGTTTATTTATTTTTGGGACAGAGAGAGACAGAGCATGAACGGGCGAGGAGCAGAGAGAGAGGGAGGCACAGAATCGGAAACAGGCTCCAGGCTCTGAGCCATCAGCCCAGAGCCTGACGCGGGGCTCGAACTCACGGACCGCGAGATCGTGACCTGGCTGAAGTCGGACGCTTAACCGACTGCGCCACCCAGGCGCCCCTCTTTTTAAAAAATTTTTAAAATGTTTATTTATTTTTGAGAGAGAGAAAGAGTGAGAGAGAGTGAGTGCATGAGTCGGGGAGGGGCAAAGAGAGAGGGAGACACAGAATCTGAAGCAGACTCCAGGCTCTGAGCTGTCCGCATAGAGCCTGACACGGGGCTTGAACCCACAAACTGTGAGATCATAACCTGAGCCAAAGTCAGACACTCAACTGACTGAGCCCACTGGGTGCCCTGACACAGAACTCTATTTGAAGGGAAAAAAATATGTTTGCCCTTTTGATTATATAGTTTTATGGATCAGATTCACGAGTCTTCAATTTGTATTGCCCAGGAACACAGCACATATCTTAAAAGTCTACTTTTCCAGTTTATTCCACATCACTGATACCTTAATTACAAAAGTTTAGAATCTGATATATAAGAGAGAAAAGTTTTGCTAGGCCATATAAAAATTTAAGATATAGCTTTACAAATATTTTTAACACAGATGTCTTTAGTGTTTTAGAACATAAGTCATATTGTTTGCTTGTTATAACATCTTTGTGTGTGTCTGTTTCTTTAGACATTCTACCTTGGCTTTTTATTTTTCTAATTCTATTCACTTTTCCCTAGCTCTGGATACAAATGTCATGATGACATTACTCTTTACCTTTGTTGTCAATGAAAAACATACATGAAACTATAAATTATCTCCCTAAACCTATGCTTGTTCTCTGTTCAACACAAGCTCAACTTGTATAGCCCTATGGCAAGCTATAATAAGAGTTAACATACATTGAGTGTCTAATGTATGCCAGGTACTGTTCTAAGTAACTCCTATAAACTATCTCACTTAATTCTCAATGCATACTATGAATTATTTCCCCCACTCCCCCTGGTAAAAATTCTGAGGCCTAAAAGGTTAAATCACTTTGACCATCACTGCTAAAAGCAATAGAGCAGGAATGCAAACAGCCCTTTGATTCTTGATCAAAGGGTTTCTAACATCTCCACAACACTACCCGTATGACATTTATAAAAGGTACAATTCTTCAATTTTTCAGTGTTCTGCTTCACTGACATTGTTTTAATTTCTAAAAACTTTCTATATGCTTCCACTCCTCTCTCCAATATGTGTGTTCTGTATATAATTTAGAAATGATGCTAATTTAAAAATTTTTTGAGATGGCTGATTTCACACTGCAGGGCATAAGGGGATGCACAATCTCCAAACAGAGCTGGTTGGCCTTTCAGCTGCTCTGTTGCATTTGAAGCATTTATAAAATTTTCACTTAACTTGTACTTGAAGTATGTTTCAACTATTTCCAAATTTTTCTTTCCGTGGGTCTGAGAAAAAAAAATCTATATAAAATACTTTTTAATTTGATGGCTTAATTTTTCTTTCTTAAATTTTCTTCTCATAAAAGAAAGAAACTTAGCCAAGTGAAAAGGGTCCTTTAAGGGGGTTCAGAAGGCTGAGATTTCACTCCTGACTCTGCTACTGACCTGTTATATGCCCTTGGGTTTAACCTCACTGCACTGGACTTAGTGAAGAGGTGTTTCAGCTTCTCTGCTAACATGCACTCAATGGGCCGGATCCTTCAAATGAGCCAATTGCACTTGGGGATTAACTTAAGCCATTTGGAGGGGCATTAACCCTTTCTGGTCAATGAATTTTTTATGCACGAGCAGAATAACTTACTAAACAGCACCTACTGTCCTTCATTACGCACTCCTTCCCCCCCAGTGGCCTAACTTACACAGGAAGTATCACACTCAGTCAATAACTAAGCAATACTTGAGAGAAGTGCTGAGCAGTGGAAAAAAAGGAATGGCAAGTAAATGAAACGACCCTCCACAAACAGGTGAACAAACTGTAGAAATCAATGACATGAAAATGGACTGCTTTCTCCTCCTCATTGAATTCAGTAGTTGCCTGTTTGTCTCTTCTCCCCTTTGCTGGCTGCAGCATTCCGGGAGTAAATGTGTCATGGAACAGCCCTACATGGCCACTGCATTGCCTGAGAAAGAGCCTATTCATTAAGTCCCAGGATGGCATCCATTGCCCTCTGGATCAAAGATAAACTCCTGACTGTTGCCTTCAAAGCTCTCCATTAGCAGGACTCACTCCACTTATTTGTTCTAATATTGAGCCTGTCAATGACATTCTCTCTGGAGTAGAATCACAGTGAGATCTCCCACTACTGCCTCTAGTCCTTTTCCTGAGACTCTCCAGTCACCTACCCTGCCTCCTGTCTTACAGTTCACCTGGTTCCTTCCTTTCACAGGAAGCATAAGACCTGCCTCCTCCAAAGCTTCCCACAGTCAGTTCTTCCAGAAAAAAATCCCCAAAGAAGCCAGGGCTCTTGAAAATCTAAATGTATATTTCTTTAGTGGTTGAGGTGGGGTAATAATGATTCTATTAGATTTGTACGCTTCTTGCATGAGTATTAGTGTCCTTTTATGAACTGATAATTTAGATGTCCAGTCTGTGATCAGGAAACCTGTTGATCAGTTAAAAAAAATGAAGACTACATTTCACAATCTGGGGACACAGCAGTGCTCTTATAGCTTCACAGATATTGTGAGCATCCTTTTTTAGTTTGGGTTGTAGAATTGTAATTACATATCTAGTCATATATTATGCGTGGGTCCTTATCACAAAATAAAGAAGAAAAATCTCTCTAAATAAAAGCAAATGAATTAGAAAGAGGAAATTATTCTGTTTTGTTTTTCTGTTAAACAATTCATTTAAAATCTGGAACTGGGAGCTGTGAGTCAGGAACAAATGGATGTTTAATAATTTCTGATTCCATTTTATTATAGTACTTCCAGATCAAACTTGAGTAAATACACAGTTGTGTGACCTTGAACAAATTACCTAATCTCTTTGAGCCTTTGTTTCTTCAAAGCAATACAGGGATAATATATGGTTGAATTAAAATGAGATAAAATAAATCATATAGCACGATGCCTGGCACATATTATAAACTGAAAAAAACATGTTGTGTGGCTCTTTCCCTTCTCTGTCTTTCTAGTTTCTACATGTACTTTCACATTTATAACTTTTGAATATTCCTGAGAAGGGTAGTAAGTTTGGAAAAATAGGATGGAAACAAATACAGAAAAAATAAAATCAAATCTTCCTGAGTGATTAAATAATTCACTTTAAAGGGTGACAAATGGAAGTTTTAACTAAAAATGAGATCTGGCTGACTGCTTAGATGTAGCACCCTAAAATATCTAAGCAGATATAGGAAAATTAGAAAACTCACAACACACCTTAAAGCTATAGTTGATTGTCATATTCTGAAAGAATATGCCAGATTCTGAAAGAAATGTCCCATAACATTAAGGCTGATGAAACTGTACTGAAACAAATGATTGATAGTCCTTTCTTGGTATAATTTAGAAGAGTAGCAATTCTGTTTTCTTGGAAGTTTCAGGAACACTTTTCATCTCTCTCCTTAGACTTTATTTCCTGGTTCGGAAACACAAGGTCAATGCCAACCAAACAACTAGAAAGCTGCTATTTTTTTTAAGCAGCTAGAGTTCTGGTGGACTGTATCCTGGTAGCTGTAGTATCTACAATAAAATGCTAGGAAGAGAAAAAAATAGATATAGAGCTAGGAAACATAATATATACTAAGGATTGTAACTTAACATGTGGTCCATCTATACTGAGTGTTGGCAAAATGAGTGTAGGAGCTCATGTCAAGTCACTATAACCTCCACTAGCTGAATATATTGCAGCCAGTAGAAGTTGTGAAGAAGTTCATGCACCTCAAAGCGCTGACCATGTTCTATCTGAGGAAGGGAGAGCATTTGAATTTGTTAGACTTGGGGGGAAAGGGTAATACATACCACAAAATGTCCCATGATAAACACTGGATTTGGATAGATCTCTGTTCCATTGAGGATGAATAAGATGAAAACAACAGTTTAAAGGGGAGAGAGAGGAGTTGGAAGGCCATAATGCCATGCGATCCAGAGCAAATCCAAAAAAAAAAAAAAAAAAAAGAAAGAAATTAACCACGTCCACAGGCAATTTTCTAAAACTGTTTGACATCTTTAATTAAGGTCACAGATAGCATCTGCTGCCCTCAGGATCAAAGACTAACTCCATACCATTGCTATTAAAACTCTCCATTGGTAGAAACTCACTAACCAAGAGACCATTGTGAAACCCCTTTATCGAGTAAGAACCGACATCTACAAGAAGAGAGGATGAGATGAAAACACAGTGGAATGGAATGAAAAGGGAGCTGGATATCATAGGAACACTGGAAAATACCTTTAAAAAGCTAGGTTAAGCCATAGAAATTCATTTTGTATTCTACACAGATGATTAATTTTCAGATGGTGATTTTATTCATTGATACATTAACCAAATATTTATCGAATGCTCACTCTGCTACAGACTTGCAAGCAGTGAACAATATATAACAATAAACAACAGGATTTAGGTCTCTGATCTTAAAATCCATTTTAAGATTAATCCTTAGTCTTGTGTGGCAATGAATAGTTCAGACACAAATTCAAAAAGAGTTGATAATAATAACTGCTAGAAGAATTAAATTGTATAATAGAAAGTAAATGAGTAACCACTCTAAGCATTGACTGCCTAAGGGAGATCTCTGAGAAAATAACATAAAACTCAGACACAGATGGCAAAAACTGGTATTTAAGAAGGAAGGAGGGAAATTCTAAAAAACAAACAAACAAACAAACAAGAAACAAAACAAAACTATTTTAGTGGCAAAATCCTTTAGGTAGGAACAAGTTTGGTATGTTCAAGAAATGAAAAGAAGCCTAGTATTCCTGAATCCTAGTAGATGAAGAGACTGTGTTAAGATATAACTGGAGCCAGAGTCAGAACATGTTGAGTTTTGTTAAGTCAGGAAAAGTAGTGTGGATATTATTCTAAATGTTCTGGAAGACATTGGAGGTCTTATTGAGTCAGTCGATCTGTGTGTTAGCTTGAATTCCACAGAAAGCAGAATCTGAGACAAAGTTTAAATATGGCTACTTTGGGGGAGAGTTTGATCCCAGGCAGCAGCTGGGAGGAACATGACATCAATTCAAAGATGAGGTAGAATGCAGCAACTTGGACCTTTTAAAACACTACTGATGGCTAGTCAAAGGAGAAATTGCTAACACAATGGCAGAACAATTTATAAAATAAAGAAAATAAAATGAATACAGCATAAGGTGAAATAAAACTAAAACTCAACACATAAAAAATTTCTAGCATTAGACGTTTCTATTTAAAAACAAAATTGAATTAAATTATTCAGCATAAGAAGCCATTTGGAAAAGTCCTCCAGAAAGTAGCACTAAAGAAAACAGTGTTTGAAGTAATGAGGAAATGGAAAATCAGAACTTTTCAAATCCAAAATCTGGTTCTTCTAAAGCAAAAATAAACAACCACAACACAACAAACACAAAACCTCAAACAAATAAAGAGCCAAAACTACATTAAAACTGACAAGACTCGGTCTTCAACTTCGGTTCATGAAGGAGAAATGGGAATTTGATTTACTGTCTGCAGTATTGTGACTTATAAGAAATATGTATTCGGTCACTTAGATGACCAAAATACATTTCTCATATATATTTGGTCTTAGTCCACAGTTCCTGTCTCACAGCTCCCCTAAACGTTGGAATTTCCTACAGGAGGGACTTTGGAAAGTTTCTCAGGAGTGGCCAGTTGCCAGTGGAAGCAACCATGTGATTAGAGGGCTGGAGCTTTCAATTCTACCCACCTCCACCCCCAAACTCTAGGGATGGGAGAGGGGCTGGAGGTTGAATCAATCATCAGCGGCCAGTGATGTAATCTGTCATGTTCATGCAATGAAGCCTCCGTAAAAACCCTTCAAAGGCCAGGTTTGGAGACTTCCTGGATTGGGGAGCATAACGAGATTCAGGCATACCTAGAGAGGGCATGGAGGCTCTCACTTTCCTCCTCTACCTTGCCCACAGGCATCACTTCCAACTAGCTGTTCCTGACTTATATCTTTTCACAATTAACTGGTAATTTAGTAAGTAAGACATTTCTCTGTGTTCTGTGAGCCATTCTAGCAAGTTAACCAAATCCAACGAAGAAGTTTTAGAAACTTCTTATTTATAGCTGGTCGCCCAAAAGTACAGGTAACAACCTGGATTTTCAACTGGTGTCTGAGGTCCAAGGAGGAGGTTATGAAAACTTCCAATCTGTAGCTAGCTGGTGAAAAGCGCAGGTAACAATCTGGGCTTAGGACTGGCATCTGAACTGGTTGTGGAGTAAAAAGGTAATCTTGTAGAACTGAACACTTATCCTGTGGCCAGTCTAAACAATAAAAGTTAAAAAAACAAAAGAATTCTGATCAAGGACATCATAGGCTGCATTCTGCAGGGGAAATAAACTTCGTAAAATTAGTTCAGCCAAGTCACTTAACAAATAAACAAATAAGCAAACAAGCAAACAATAGTTCCTGGGATGGTCAGTACCCGGTCACTACGATATATTACCTAAAATGTACAGGTTCTAGAAAAAAAAAATATGAGACGTGAAAAGAAATAAGAAACCATGACCAATATATAGGGGAAAAAGCAAGCAAAATATAAACTGCTTTTGAAAGGCCCAGATAATGAGCTTAGCACACAAGGGCATTAAAGCAGCAACCATAGATCTATTCAAAGAACTAACAAAAACCATACTTAAAGAACTAAAGAAAAGGTGATGACAATGTCTCATCAAATAAAAAAAAAATCAGTGATGATATAGAAATTATTAGAAAAAACCAAAGAGAAATTCAGGGGTGGAAAAATGCAACAATCACAATGAAAAATACAATGTAGATTCTTAGTAGCATGTTTGAAGTGGCAAAAAAAAAAAAAAAAAAAAATAGAAAAAAAGAAAAGAAATGAATCCAGGTTGGAATGGAAGATGTAAAATTATTTCTATTTGCATGTGTAGCAAACTAGCATATATAAAATCCTTCTAAAACGCTATTAGAATTGATAAATTAATTGAGCAAGAAGCAGCATACCAGAAAATGCACAAAAATCAATTGTGCTTCTATCTACAAGCAATTACATTCTAAAAATTGAAGATACTTCCATGTACAATAGCATTGAAAAATAATACAAGGGGCTCGTGGGTGGCTCAGTCTGTTAAGCTTCTGACTCTTAATTTCGACTCAGGTCATGATGCCACAGTTGTGAGATGGAGCCCCGAGTTGGGCTCTGTGTTGACAGCGTGGAGCCTGCTTGGGATTCTCTCCCTCCCTCTCTCTGCTCCTCCCCCATTTGTGGGCATGCAAAATAAATAAATAAACTTAAAGGAAAAAGAAAATAATTAGATATGCATTTAAAAAAAGAAAGACAAACTTTTACTCAGAAAACTACAAAACATTGTGGAAAAAATTAAAGACCTAATTGAATGAAAAGACAAGCCATATTCCTAGGTTGGAGGACTTAATATTAAGATTGCAATATTCCCCAAATTGATCAATGAATTTATAAATGCAATCCCTGTCAAAATCCCAGGTTTCTTTTTTATACAAGTTGACAAGCTGATCCTAAAATAAATAGATTACAGTAAAGCTTCAGAAATAACTGATTTTACATCAGTGTTTCCCCAAAATTTTGAGAGTTGATCATCTCTATGCTTTGACAAATTGTTCCACACGTTGGAATATGTTTACGTATTCCAAACTTACTATAATTTAAGTACTAATACTTAACCACATTTAATAAAATAAACTGTTTATTTATAAAAAATAGATGTTAAAATTATAAATGAAATATTAGAAAAGAAAACTCAACACTATATCAAAAGGATAATCCCACATGAGGTATTTTTCAGAAATGCAGAGTTGTTTAATATATATTAATTGTGTTAATAATTAATAATATTAGATAACAAATTAATGCTATCATGGTAAAAGGGGAAAAAAGCAAAGTATTATTTGAATATAACATTTGACCAAAACTGCAACATTTCTGAAGGCAAAAAAGGTCTTAGAAAAGCAGCATAAAGGCACTTCTTAATATGAAAAACTATATATGACAACACATAGAAAAAAATTGGGGGGAATGTGAAACTCTAGAGTCAAGTTTACTGAAATAATTAGAATTTTAATCATGATACTTTTGTCCTAATTATCCGACTTTGTCCCAGAAATGTTTATCTGTCTTATAAGATATTAAATAGAAATAAGATACATAGGCATAAGGAGATCTAATTGTTTGTAAAAGAAAAATGCATGGGCAGGTTTCTAAAAGCTCAATATAGAAGGTATATGTTAGCAGTCACTGATTTTTACATGTATGTATGCATTCTGTTAAAACGATGACTCAGGGGGTGCCTGGGTGGCTCAGTTGGTTAAGTGTCTGACTTCAGCCCAGGTCATGATCTCACAGTCTGTGGGTCTGTGGATTGGAGCCTTGCATCCAGCTCTGTGCTGACAGCTCAGAGCCTGGAGCCTGCTTCGGATTCTGTGTCTCCCTCTCTCTCTGCCCCTCCCCAGCTTGTGCTCTCTTTCTCTCTTAATAATAAATAAATAAACTTAAAAAAATATTAAAACAATGACTCGATGAGAAATAGACAGGATTTTTTTAGCTAACTTTTGTTTAACCAACTCACCAAATTAACCGAATACCATTATTTCCTTCAAAAAATCAGTCACAGAATTGCACCCCACACAGACTACTTGACGTTGTTAGGCTCACTATTTTCAACCTCACCTTTCTAACTATTTGTTTACCAAGAGTGAGTTACATAAATGTGCAAAGATCTCTTTATGCTCCTTGAACGTATTGTTTCAATTAAATAATTTAATTAAATGTTATATAAACAGATAGAATTCAAGCGTGAAAAGTGCCTGCTATTATGTAAAAACAAAGCTGATGATTTGGAAAGATTGAATAAAGATGAGTCTCTAAAAACAGACTGCTGTTGCATTATACACAGGTGGTACTATATGTAAAATTTTAAAATAATTCACACTCAGATTACAAACATGTTTAAGTTTTCATACCACTTTTAAGAAACCAACACTTGAAATTGTAGGACAGATGATATGATTATATAAAAATCTCTTCAACGATGAGTTGCAGCCATAGAAAAAATTTGTCCCACGTCAATATATTTTCAAATGCCTTTGTCTTTGTTTTCAGTGAAAATAAATTATTTTGGCCATGTGTGTGCCATTTTATGATTCTCACTCTTCCTGACTCTTTCAATGATCACGCCAACAACCAGTCCCGATCACTCTTCAGCAGAATCCTATCTGATCGACAACAGTGGTGTCTTAATGCTGTATATGACCCAGGAAGCATGACAGAAGCCTAACGGCCACAGTCAGGTTTGTCTGCCTGACATTCTGGTGAAATGGGGATTCAACATCGTAACAGAAGAATAGTTACAAAAAAAAAAAAGATGAAAGAGTGAAATTTTTTGCACATCTGAATGTGTGGCATGGAAGACTGTAGCTATGCTAAATATTAAGAGTATTATAAAGCAGTGGCATTTTGAGTCATGTTTATTTCCTCCTTCCACAATTAGCATGCACCACTTTCACAAACAGAGAAAAAAAGAACAATGTGTTATCATGGAAGGTAATAATTCGATTGGGAGCTTAAGGTGTACTGACCGAAATTTAGGTAATTGTGGTGTAAAGGTAAAACCATATGGAAACATAAACTTCAGATAACTTCTATATTTCTGACCTAAGAAAGAACAGGCCACGTGCTCCTGCTGTGACTCTTTGTGGGTCCAAGGGCAAAAGGCACAGTAGGTGGAGGTTAAAGGAGGAGAGATGCAGAGAGAGAGAGAGAGAGAGAGAGAGAGGAAGATAGCTAATCTGGAGATCAGCTGCCCAGTAAGAGAAAGTTGAAGTCGTCCCTCTAACACAGATAGAGAAGCATTGGTTTTTCTGTTTCTGAATGTTGGCTCATTAATAAGAGTTAGTTCTTGGCACATCAGCATTCCCAGAAGATGGAATATGTCTTAAATTCATGTAGGCTACCCAGAAACTCATGAGTTCCTGGAATTTTTATTAAAATTTTCATATAAACAAGCAATCATTTTGAAATTCTGGTTCCTGGTCATGATCTCCATGGATGTCATCAAAACATGCAAAGACAGAAGATGAGAGAAATGGGGAAGACATTTTCTTAAAGACAGATTTTTATTAAAACGCTTATTTTTTTCTTTATTCATTCACATTGGGTATTACAGCACCATTAGTAAATTGTTATTTTTATGAGTCTGTTTCACTCAGGAAATTTCTTAATTCATTACATTTTATTAGATCAGCAGTAATGAACCAAAAACAATATCATTTATTTTTATTACTACTGTAGGTTAAATCACAATGATTTATAAAGCCAGATTGAGGCAATGACTGTGTAATTACTCTGTTATTGTCAACGATATATTTTTCTTAAATAAGACACTTTAACCACATGTAAAGTCGATAAATACGGAAACTTGGAAGTGAAAATAGACTAGCCGCCCAGTCACCATTTTGTGCATGAAGTATGATGTTGATCCATTCTGGATGGTGGGCATGGGTCATGTAAGGAAACAGGCAAAACATTGGTATTAGTGAAGTGACAATGATGGGTCTCTTACTGTCAAAATACATGGTTTAGACTGTTAGTCATTGTATCATAAATTTAAGGGGTTCATTTCCTTAAGAATAAACTGAATAGGCAATTGTCTGTATTTTTCTTCTCTTTATATGCAAAGAACTATTTTCTAAGCATCTATGACGATTTTCCTTTATTATTATTATTGTTATTATTATTATTTTTAGACAGAGAGCATGAGTTGGGGAGAGGGGCAAAGAGGCACACAGAAAGAATCCCGAACAGTCTCCATGCTCAACTCAGAGACCCATGTGGGGCTTCATCCCGTGAATCTGGGATCTTGACCTGAGCTGAAATCAAGAGTTAGAGGCTTAAAGACTGAGCCACCCGGGCGCCCCATGACCATTTTCTTTTAATATCTTACAATTCTGAAAGTCATAGCATGTTAGTCAATGTTCTTTCAGCCCAATCTCCTGAAGGCTATGTCGTTTCTATTACTTCCATATTCAGCAGAAGTAGAGAATCACTACTCTGGCACCTATATTATAATCTTTAAACCACTTGAAGACCTATAAAAAAACTTTTTTGTCTTTCTCAGTAAATGACTTCAATCCGAATACAAGATTTCAGTACATAAGTGCTACTAAATCAAGCCAGCAAGTTTTGGCTTTTTTGGTAACGTATTAATATTTGCAGCTATCATGAGAGAATTACCTTTAAATATATAGAGGAAAAACAATTCTGGATCTACGATCCATAATCCACAACCTTCTATCCAAAAGCACTGAAAGCCAAAAAATTTACTCTTTTGGCAGAAAAACTTGACCTGAGCAATCATGTGGCTATTTATAGTCTTTATTCTACTCACTGTGATTATTCAACTATTTTGTTGCAGTTATATTAATGTGCTTGATTGCAGAGTGTTGTCCTAGAATCTATTGTGAGTGTTCCCTAATATGTAGTGAATACATCATATTACTTTCCAAAATTGAAAGAAAAAGAAATCTATATTCCGAAACACATCTGGTCCAAGGGCTTTGGAAAAAGGGCTGTGAATTTTGTTCAGAAAAGTGAAATGAGATCTTCTAAGTAATTCTAAGCGTTCCCCCTGGCTTCACTAATTTTTAAATATTTCATTATATGCTTTCTAAACTTTACGCTGCCTGATTAATTCAAAAGGGCGACGAACAATACAAAGTCAGGTAGTTCTGCACCTTGTTAGTGGTACTGAGATACTATGAGGGTGGCATTGACACTCCACACGCAGAGGCCACAGCAGATGGTCTTATGGTAAGTAACCTGGATGAGACAAGATTAGAAATATTTTGTCAACTTTGGAGATGCTGGGGTCAGCTTCGAGAACCAAAAGGAAAATGAATGTTTTACGTGTGGAAATTCCCTTGACCACCCAGCTTTCTAAAACGTGAAGCATATAATCAGGCTCTTGTTATACTGTAAACCACCATCATGGTCCCAGAATACTTGAACCTCATTCTGGTTTCTCGTCTGCTTTCGACATGCTTTTTTCACTTTCTTACAGAGTTATTTTATGTTCTAGACTATAAGAGTTAAATAACTCCCAAAGTTTGATAAGTGCCTGTTATTTTCCTTTACATAAAGATGTTATAATATTTTGGGAACAGCTGCCATTCTTTGGTATAAACTAACATATAATGTAGCATATGTCGTTACTACTAATTTAGAGCACTCTGAGTGAAAACAAATACAAATATGTTCTGGATTTTATTTTTTCTTCCTTTTCCTCTCATCCGTCTCTTCTTCGCTTCTGTTTTGCTTCAGCGTCTTTAGGGGCAAACAATTTCCATTTATCTCTGACAGTGTATGTATGACAGCAGAAGTTAACAAATATATGCATAGTCACACCCAATGAACACACAAGAACTCAAACACCGCAAGTGTGCTCATACAGCTGTGAACCACTCACATTTTGGTAACGATGTAGCATCCACTTGACCAAAAAGGAAGAAAATACAACTTAAGTAACTTTAAAATTCTTGTCATTTTTCAACACAAGATGTCAGAATATAATTTGGGAATTTCATACATTACACATTTTGTCTTTATGGCTATTACTGAATGGCGGTTGCTGATAGCAACAACGTGTTCTCTTATTTGTGTCTGTCTCATACTGCGTCCTTTCTCTTTCCCCCTGCCAAAAGTGTGAGCGAGGGAGCACCTGGGTCGTTTAATTCTTTATTTCTTCCCTTATCTATTTTTGTGTTTCTAAGTCAGTGCTTGTCTTGAGGACTTAATATTGTAGAGGTGAGTTTACTTAAGTGAAAAATGCCTAGGTCTGATAAATTGAAAGACAGAAAGGAACAAATGAGAGGTGGGGATCAAAGATGTTCTTAAAGAAGAGTTGAAATAATATTTACGTGTTATTTGGTTGTGTAGTATTATTGAAAATGCTGAATTTATGAGCAATTCTTAATTCAATCAAGCACTGCGAATTAATGATCCAAGCATTAGAGTTTTGTCAGCATACTCTTCAACTTGTTAGGCTAATCTGTCTGAAGTGCAGTTTCTTGTTTAATCTTTTCTTTTTCTTCTTCTTCTTCTTCTTCTTCTTCTTCTTCTTCTTCTTTTCTTAGTCAGGCTATAATTTATGGTCTGTCAACTCATGAATTTTTGAGGGGCAGTACAATCATTACTTGTTGTATTCACTAAGTTCAATAAAAAAGATTTAATTTTTTTTAAAAGAGTAGTCTCAGAGAGAAAAATCCACAAGATAAGTAAGATCATTATCTTTAAATTTTTTTTAATGTTTATTTATTTTTGAGAGAGAGAGAGAGAGAGAGAC
Organism: Lynx canadensis; assembly: GCF_007474595.2. NCBI lineage: Eukaryota > Metazoa > Chordata > Mammalia > Carnivora > Felidae > Lynx > Lynx canadensis. The sequence continues at coordinate 152,888,128 of NC_044310.1, read as the reverse complement.
AGAGCGTGAGCAGGTGAGGAGTAGAATCTGAAGCAGGCTCCAGGCTCTGAACTGTCAGCACAGAGCCCAGGGCGGGGCTTGAACTCAGGAACTGTGACATCATGACCCAGGTGAAGTCAGGAGCTTAACCGACTGAGCCACCCAGGTGCCCCAAAAACATTATCTTTCTTTTTTGTGTGTGTGGGTGTAGAGCAATGTGTTTATTTATTTGAAAGGTGTATGTGGTATAAAAGATATTCTGATCATCTAAAATGGTAAATGTTTTTTTTTTTAGGCTGATGGGATTATAGGTGTTATCAGTTTTAATAAAATTTGAAAAATTTATAAATATTATAATCCGAAAAATACAAGAAAACATTGTTTTGCTTTTAAAAGGAAGAATATTTAGGGAACTTTCATTATCGATTAATGTCATTCTTTTCTTTTATACTTTGTATCTGTAGCCCCTTTCAAATTCCCCATTCTAGTTACTTGGTTTATTTTCTTCTAATGCACATACAAGAGGACTCATTCACCTGTTAGTTGTGGTAACAGAAGCCAAGGAGGTCCTTGTCCCTTCCCTGATTTGTATCTTTAATTCTCATGATAAACTGGAATGTCTCAGAGCTCAGGTCTTTTAGATGATTTTTGTATAACTAAAAACATTATCTTTAAAGTAAGCTGAATAAGGAACTGAATATTGAGCTGAATATTGAGGAATCTTAAGGATGAATATAAAATCAATCCCACTACGAAGCAGAAGTTACTAAGAGAAAAAGCACCTGCATGTGCCGCCTCTCTGTTATTCTCCAGCGCACAACCCCTCTTTCCCTAGGCATCATCCTCAATACGTTAGGGAACAGCATCTTCGGTCAGGAACATTCACCTGTGGAGACAGAGTTCGGCTAGTGCAGGTATCGATATTAAATCTAAATGTAACATTTTATGGTACTTTAGGGATCTCTCATTATTTTCTACTGAAAATACCCCTTATTGAATTAACAAAGGCTTTCAGGACTTAATTTGAATCTATGATTGCTGGAACAGAACCTAAAGCCTAAAGGGAATTATTAACAATTTATGAGAAATCTTTAAGAGATTGAAAAGGCTAATAGATATAAAAGAAAATTTAAGTTAAGATAAGATAAGCTGATTAGTGTGAATATCAGAGAACAAAGTTTATAGGATTTGAACTGTATTCCTTGGAAAAATTTATGTTAATTAGTTCTCCAAGGTGGAGAAAATCTCAAAAAGCAAAATTTCAAGTCCCTTCCTTCTATCAGTTATTCAGGATGTTAATGGTATATCTGACAACTTTTTCTCCCTGTAAAAGTAAGTGATTATTTCAAAACATGAAATGTAAGTGGCCAGTTTGTATAGAATGGAGTGACAGGAAAAAACATAGGAGTTGAAAAGAATGAAAGGCAACGGGCAAAAAAGCTTTATTCGACTGAATCAGCAGAAAGTGGACTTTTTAAAAGTTAAAATCCAGAAAGAGTCTGGTCCAATTTTTTCTATCTCTTCTTAAAGCCACAGTTTTCTTTTATCCTGGCCTTGGAATGAGCTAATGGACAGGACCTCCCATTTACTTCAATTCGTTGCCTGCACAATTTGCTGCAGAATTACTTTTTCTCACCGAAACCTATCAGGTGTTTCTGAAGGAAATAAAAATATTGCCTTATTGGCTGTGGAGAAAGGAAGCAGCATTTTAGAACCAAGGCAGAGGTCAGCATTTGTTTGCGCTCAGGCTCGGTGTCACCATTTGAGTGGCTTCCAATTGAAAAGTTCTGTCCCTGTTCAGTTGATAGCCGGACTCACAAAAGAAAACATCTTATTTCTGATATTCCCCTTCTGAGGAGACAGAAGCTGCCGTTAACCCATTAGAAAAGCCGCTGGCACACCTTGGTATTAAAAGAGAAATTTCAAAGTAAACATTGTTTTGTGTAGAGTTGAAAGTCTTAGAAGTGTCGAATTCTGGTGGCCTGGGTGTTACTGTGCCTCATATAGAAGGAGATTCCAAACCTTACGTTTTATATAAGTATCTCTAGATCTATGAAACACGCTTTAGAAAAAGTTTTGTTAAAAACGTAATTGAACAGTAAGCCCTGATCGTTCTTTAAAAAAAAAAAAAACAAAACAACACTTTATTTTATTTTGATAAGAACACAACATGATATCTACTCTCTTAACAAAATTTTAAGTACAAATACAGTATTTTTGAGGACAGGTACAATATTTGTCCAGCAGATCTCTAAAGCTTATTCATCTTGCTTAACTGAAACTTTATCTCTGTTACTTAATGACTCCATATTTCCTCTTCCTCACGGTCTCTGGTAACCACCATTCTGCAATCTGATTCTGTTAATCTGACTATCGAGAGAGCTCATATAAGTGGAATCACATCACAGCATGTGTCTTTCTGTGACTTACTTATTTCACTTAGCACAATGTCCTCAAGGTTCACCTATGTCATTGCAGAGTTTTCTTTTGCTTTAATACCGAATAACAGTCCGTTGTAGGTATATATCACATTTTCTTTTTTCCATTCACCTGTCAATGGACATTTAGGTTGTTTCCACATCTTGACTATTGTGTATAATGGTGCAATGAACACCAAAGTGATAATATCTCTTTGAGATTCTGATTTCAATTATTTTGAATAAATAGCCAGATATGGGATTACTGGATAATATGGTAGTTATAAGCTCTTTTTTTTTTTGTTTTTTTTTGTTTTGTTTTGTTTTTTAGGTAGGAGCCAACACAGGGCCCAAATTCACGATCCTGGGATCAAGACCTGAACTGAGACCAAGTGTTGGATGCTTAACCATTGGGAGCCCCCCAGGCTCCCCGTGGTAGTTTTATTTCTAATCCTTCTCTGTACATTACTCTTATGGAAAATTCTACTTCCTTGAGATTCCCAAGGCCCTGAGAGATCAGCATCAAAATTCTCTCTCTACCCTCATTTAGTACCTCTTACTTTTCCACACTATACAAATCTAAATATTTTGTCTTTTTTTTTTCTGTTACTTTAATGTATAGCATTCTATGTAGCTTCTGAACCTTCTCAGTGTTGTTCCTAGAAAAACTGTATTCTTCTGTTTTCTTAGGTAATTCTTACTACAATATTCAAACTCAGCTTTTCCTTACGAGTCTGGGTCAGGTGCTCCCATTTCGCTAGTACTTCTCCAAGGGTGGCACTAATCATCATTTATTGTAGTTGTCTCTTTGCATATTTTTAATTTCCTCCCAAGATTCCAAGCACCATGGGAGCAACGACCAAGTTTATTTTGTTTGCTATCACATGCCTGGCACGTAGTATATGTTCAATAAAATGTGTTTAATGGATGCATGGATATCTACTGCCACTAGACAATAATTAAAATAATTATTTATTTTAGGACTTACTGAAATAAGCTGAACTTGTGAAAATAGTTTTAATTTTTAGGATTTTATACTTGATGACAGAAGACATGATTTTTGTGGTTTTTTTCTTGATAATAATCATATTAATAGCAGGGATAATAATAACTACTACTAACTTAATTGAATTGAAATCATGACTAGATACTATATTAGGAGCTTTATTATATTATTCCATCCAACCCTTGTAACAGCTCAACAAAATGGCTATTATATTTCTCATTTTATAGATGAAAAACTAAGACTCAGAAGTAACTTATGGAAATTAACAAGAGGAAAATCATAATTTAAATCCAGATCTACTTTCAGTGTTCACTAAACTAAATGGCTTATTTAGAGAGATTTGGGGAAAACTTATATTTCCAGAATTTGCTTAGTTTTCATATTAATACTTTAACTGTTAAATTATGAGGCAATTACATGAGAGAAAAGTAAATACAAAAATGAATAAAAATACTCTTTCTCTCTGACACTCTATGCTTAGAGCTATACCTAACCAATAACATTAGATATAGACAAATACCTGTTAGGACTCTTAATTAATGCTTGACCTTCCAATTACTCACATATTATAATATCCAACTTTCAGCTTTTCATGGTCTATCACCATTTCTACTTGATGACTATCATTACTTTGCTGTGGGGCGTTGGGATATCATCATCTTTATCATAAATTCTGTTGTTGGGGCTTCATAATAAAAATAACAACAGTACTGTGGGCCATCATCCCATCTCCATTTTTGTGAGGCAGTGACTACAATTATCACTTTTTTAAATAATCTCCCACTTGTATTAGTAAGGACGCTGGGGCTTGTAAAGTTAAGGCATTAATAAGGGGCAGAGCAGGGATGCAAATCCACGTTGTCTGGCTCCAGAGGTAGCAATCTTTGGACATCAGTGCTTTTTGCTGAGCAGAAAGCTAGAACATAATTTTTGCTCTGTCTGCCTTCTGTCCCCTTACGCAGTTCAGATACAGAGGGAATCTCTATTTCTTAAATGTAGACATATGGTCTGTTATTTCAGAGCGTCTTCCTAGTGGGAAGATTCATGCAACATTTCTAAGTACTCCCAGAAACGTCTATGCGTAACCCAAGAGGTTTTTTATCTGAAGTTGAATTCTAAATAACTTTTAATTTATTTGTAATTGCTTCAGGAAAGACACATTAGGATTTACCCTGTTCCCTTCTCCATATTTTTGCACAAATATTATTTAAATAATTGCAAGCTAGAATACAAACATTATGCTTCAAGTTGAAGGTATGTATCTGATATTTAACAACAAACCCTCCCAGTGAATTAATCACAAAGTTCCTTACATCTGGATTCATTGCCATGATTTGGTGGTAGCTTTTGATCTGACTTGAGAGGGTGTAAGTAATATGTGATAAATTGCTTAGCAAATTAGAAATTAGGACCTTTGACCTGTTGAATTAGGCTAGGGCACCTTTAAATTGAAGAGAGGTAGTTTTCGACATGCAAGGCAAGAAACTAAGTACTCAGTGACAGGTATAACTTCTTCCTTACTATTATGTCTGAAAATGCGGGGCTGTTTCCTTAATGGGCTTTGCTGCTTGGAGATTAGACACCCAAGCCAAAATACTGAGCTCACTCTTATTTGGCGGACTTCTTGATATTTACAAAAATATTTCTGGACGTTGCCTTCTACCCAGAGTCATCACTGTTTTAGCAATTTGCCAACCTTCTGAACGTCTTCAAGATTTGGGGCTTGCCAGAAAAATGCCATGGAGAAAATGTAAAATCCTATCTGCTCACAAATACCATTTTTGTCCGATCAAGTGTGAAAAAAATCATTAAAAATATTCTGAGGTGCCTTGATGTAACTGCTTGGCCATTATCATAAATACTGATTTCTTGGACTGTTTTATAGACTTCCGCTTTGAAATTACTTTTATTACTAAAAGTAGGAAACAGTGGCATGTGAGAATCTGAGTGGAGAAGTTGTGATTTAGAAAATATATTAACAGGGGCGCCTGGGTGGCGCAGTCGGTTAAGCGTCCGACTTCAGCCAGGTCACGATCTCACGGTCCGGGAGTTCGAGCCCCGCGTCAGGCTCTGGGCTGACGGCTCAGAGCCTGGAGCCTGTTTCCGATTCTGTGTCTCCCTCTCTCTCTGCCCCTCCCCCGTTCATGCTCTGTCTCTCTCTGTCCCAAAAATAAATAAACGTTGAAAAAAAATTAAAAAAAAAGGAAAATATATTAAGAAACCTCATCATCATTAATAAAGTGGTCAAGGCCAGCCCTCAGTATAGAGGTTCATAAAATCCCACAGAAGAAATAAAGTTTCCAGATATTTGGTAGATACTGAGGGTAGACAGAGAAAAGGGACATTCTCCTGTAATTCTCAGCTAATTTGGTGCTGTCTCTGGTCTCCAAAACCATTCTTCTTCTCAGAGAATGACAATGACATGACCGTGCATAAACATTCTGTGGAGATCTGGAAACTAGATAGCAACATCAGGGTTACCAGTTCCCCAAGGTAGGACGATCAGCAGTGCTTGGAGAAAGATAGCTTTGCATACCACCTTTGATTCTGCAGTCTTGAATTGCTCATCTGTAAAACACTTTTGTGTTGACTGAAGGATCTGTGAGTCGGAATGAACAAAGACATATTCACGTTATAGCAGATATGTGGACACACACTTCAGTCTAAGTGTCAAAGCTCAGCAGACATTTTTATAAAAGGAATCTCACTTGCCAAGAGTGACACTTGAAAACTAGCTTCACTTAGCATGTCTGAGTCTCATGAAGATTACACAGCAGCCAAAACACTATTGAAGGCACTAGAAGAAATAAATAAGCACCTTATCACTCAGTGATTTTGCCTTGATTTTCTTCTGACTGATAGAATAAATGTTAAATAGCATAGGGTGTCAGTTGGGCATATGTGCTAGCCCATAATTAACCTATATTTTACTTAGAAAGGGATTTATTACAATATGTTCCTATCAATCTAATTACTCATAATTGTTCTAAGATATTTTCTGTATATCTAATAGAGGTGGCAGTTGCTTGGACATAACTAAATTTTCCAGCTTCCTGAGTTCAGTCTTTCTTTGCTTTATAATATAAATTTCTTAAGCTCTCATCCTGTTCAGGCAGAAAACCTAGTCATTGCTCCTCATTAACAATGTCTAAAAGCAGGGATTTTCTGAGTCTTAGTTTTCTAATCACCTCTTGCTCTGATTTCTCGCTTCCATGTATTCTTTTTTCTAAGTTTATTTATTTTGAGACAGAGAGAGAGAGAGAGAGAGAGAGAGAGAGAGAATGAGTGGGGGAGAGGCAGAGAGAGGAAAAGACAGAGAATCCCAAGCAGGCTCTGTGCTGGCTGTCAGGGCAGAGTTGACCCCCACATGGAGCTTGACGTGGGGCTTGAGCTCATAAACCATGAAATCATGACCTGAGGAGAGGTCAAGAGTCGGATGCTTAACCGACTGAGCCACCCAGTTGCCCCTTGGTTCCACAGATACTAGATGTGGCTTGAATCTCAACCTCCTGCAGCTGCTCTTATCCCCATTTGGTACTCATCCAAAGGTATTTCACAGACTCTTTGCAATTCCCTAAATCAGTCAGGAGAGATGAAATGGTACACAGGCGAGAGTATTCCTCGTGTCTGGGTATCTTGGGAGTTACATCCTAGTCTAATACCAGAAATGACTGGAAACTGAATTCTGGATACCCCTGTTCTTAAAAATTCCTCAGATTTTCCTGCATAGTCACTGCTTTCTCTCTGTAGACAATCCTAGTCACCCATACTTCTACAACTGATTTTGTCAACTGTCCTTTTATTTTTTTTCAACGTTTTTTTTTTTTTTTTATTTATTTTTGGGACAGAGAGAGACAGAGCATGAACAGGGGAGGGGCAGAGAGAGAGGGAGACACAGAATCGGAAACAGGCTCCAGGCTCTGAGCCATCAGCCCAGAGCCCGACGCGGGGCTCGAACTCACGGACCGCGAGATCGTGACCTGGCTGAAGTCGGACGCTTTAACCGACTGAGCCACCCAGGCGCCCCTTAAATTTTTTTTTTCAACGTTTTTTTTTTATTTATTTTTGGGACAGAGAGAGACAGAGCATGAACAGGGGAGGGGCAGAGAGAGAGGGAGACACAGAATCGGAAACAGGCTCCAGGCTCTGAGCCATCAGCCCAGAGCCTCAACTGTCCTTTTAAAGAACCCTGCGACTGACTGACAGAACAAGCAAGACTCAAGAAGAAATAAGGAAACACATTTTCTCTGCTTCGATTGCCCGCCCCCTCCCTCCCACCGCCTACCCCAATGCTCACTCAAGCCATCTCTATGGACTCTTCTTCCCTCTTCCCTGAGTAAAATCTAGGAGGGATCCCGTGACTTTTGATCCCTTTCCTGTCATAAACATCTTTAAATCACAAAAAGTAGACTTAGTTGAGCAATTAGAATGCTCTGTGCTCTTAACAGTCAATACTTTGAAACTCATTTTAATTTAAAGCTTCTCCCTCAGGCCCAGTTAGGGTTCTACTGAGGGCAGAATGCCTGAAGCATCACCTCTGTTTGGCTCCACACCTCACTGCCCTTCTCTTCCTCCTCCACAGTGAATAGCTCTGGCCCCTTCAGTTTGCAAGTGGAGAGAGAGGAGAGGTAAAGGGCAGGGAAGATTGGCCTTGACTGGAACCCAGATAATTTGGTATTAGTTTCATCTAGGAGAGCAGATGTTTTACATTTAAAGTCATTTATTTTCTTAAATTTGAGTCATTTATTTTCTCCTGCACTGTATTCATGAGTTCTTTGGAGGATCCTTCAGTTCTGGAGACTTCTGACCTATCCAGTTCTTTTAATTCAGGCAAAGAATTCATCTAGCTTAGTATTTCCCTACGGGTCCCTAATTTCCTATGGTCCATTTGACATGGACTGTCTCTCTCTTATGAAGTGCCACACTTGGGAAAAGTGCATTTAAGTTGATCTTAAGATATCTTCTTTGGTGCTCACTTGCCCCACTGGGAAACACTCACCATCCGTGTATTTCAGATGTATTCCCTACAGAACTGCTTCTCTTTGCTACCCTCAGAAGCCAGCCAGCCACAACCACTCGTCTTTAGGAAAGTTTTTAGGAACCAGTTCTTAAAACGTTAGTCAAGTTCCTTGAAGAGTGGTCTTGAAACCTTTCTCACATAGCTTTGGCTAAAGGGGAAGTCCCCTCTTGTCCACCAAGATAAGGGAAGTAGAAGGAATGCATCGAACTCTCTTCAGAGAATCTTCCCTTTAATTTCCGGTCTCATTCTTCCAACCGGTCCAATATTATTTGGTAGATTATTCGGTTGTAGGGGTTCAGCTAAGCATGGCCGTGCTTGCTCACAACCACCTCCTTTGGAAGCCCTGCCCAGGAACCTAGCTTCTGGTTTTGCAATGTAAGTTTGGATGCCACCTACTCTGGGGTCTCAGCCGAAAGTAAAACAAACACTGTTGCATTTATATTTTGTTATATGAAAAACAAGATCTAGTTTTCTAAGAGGATCTCCTAGTCATATTTTGAAACAAGAAAATTTCAGTGGCTCTAATAAATGGTTGTTCTGCACTGTCCCCTAAAGACACTGTATCGTACTGTGCACTGCCCTTGGGTTAAGGTTGGAACTGAAATCAGCTGAAGTTTCATGGTAACTCCACAGGCCTCTAGTGTACCTATAGAAAAAAATATGCTTACGTATAAATATTTCTTGAACTCCTTTGGTCATACTGTTCAGTAAAAAATGATCTGCTAGAGTAGGGAGAAAAAAAGGCAGAGTGCAGAGGAGTTGGAGGTTTTCTCTCCCCCACGCTTTAGGAGGATGATTTTTTTCAGACACAAAGATGGCTATCAGAAATGAAAATTAGATGAAACATCTATGAAATTGGAATGGTAATAATGATATTTTCCTCTTAGGGTAGATTATTATTGTGAGTATTGTTTACATACTCAGAATTTAAACAGTGTCTCATAAGTAGTGAGTACCTATTAAACGTTAGGAATTATTATCATTATCATTATTAAAGTATCCATTACTGCTGCTTTTCACATCTGTATCCCACAAATCCAGAAGAGTGTTCAACATGTGATAGAATGTAATAGTTGTTGAATACATGAATGAATGAGTCTGCTAAGTAGTATTGGTGTCCCAAATGTTCAAAAATATGTTTTGTTTAAATATTGCTAGATGGTGCTTCTTGGAGGTGAGAATTATCTTTCTTCTTCATTGCTGTAGTTTCCATGCCTGACATGACCTTCCAAGCACTAACGCCTAATATATAAACATTTTTAATAAGTAGGACACACTGTTAGGATGTTTCCTATTTGAAATCAGATTTGGACTTTTTGCAGAAATGAGTAAGTTAATTCTAGAATCATGGTTATTGGAAAGGTTGTCAGCTCTTGCTTCTATCTTTCAAAATTGTGAAAGGATCAAACCTACTAAAATACTAAAATTTATGAAACTATATACACAAGTGAAGCTCCTGAAGGCTGCTTCTTCAAATTCCCTCTCTTTTTTTTGCAGAGAAAAATCATTGTCTTGAGTGAGTTGTTTATTATGTGGGAATTAAGAAACAATATATTGGCTGCCTATCGTGTTTTTAGGTATTATATAGTTGCATTCATTATGTTTGCATATTTTTCTGCAACTTGCTTTTTTTGAGCAACATTACATTTCTGAGCTTTAATTAAATTAAATCAATTGAATTAAATTAAAATGATGTGTGCGGTTTCTAGCCCATGTCAACTGTTGTGTAATATTCCACTGAATAAGAAAAGAGAAGAAATGTTTACTTGACTTCCTGTTGATGTATATTCAGGTTACTAACCAATTTTGCTTTTTCATTAACGAAATTAATGGCTTAAGCTGAGAAGTGAAAGCACTGAGTCAGCAACGTTACTGGATAGTTTCCATCCGTCTCTAAACCAGTTAACTCTACACTCTGAACAGCAGTAAAGTGTTCTTTCCGGGGCACCTGGGTGGCTCCGTGGGCTGAGCGTCCGACTTCGGCTCAGGTCATGATCTCGCAGTTCATGAGTTCAAGCCCCATGTCGGGCTCTGTGCTGACAGCTCAGAGCTTGGAGCCTGCTTCAGATTCTGTGTCTCCCTCTCTCTCTCTCTGCCCCTCCCCTGCTCGTGTTCTGTCTCTCTCTCTCTCAAAAATAAATAAAAAAACATTAACTTTTTTTTAAAAAAGAGTTCTTCCCCCCCAAATCCTCTTTAATACATAATATTGTTGAACTGAAACATTTTTGCCTATGATAAGTGTTCTTATTATAGTTATCGTGGTTTTATTAAATTATTACCTATGTGAATTTAGGCGCATTTCCCTATTAACTAATAAGATTAAGCTTGTTAATTAATAATCCAATGACCTGATTTTTAATAGGATAATTTAATATTTTTATAAAATTTTAGGCTTATATCTCCCATATAGTTTTGTGTTTTCTTTACTCTTTGTTTTTTTTTTTTTTACATCTTTTGTTGATTTAAGAGATTTTCATAATCTTTTCTTTTTTATTCACCTACTTATTTGGAAGCCTTACATGACATTTATTTTCTTCTTAAATTTTAACATACCTATAAACTTTAACCTTCTTCAAGAAAGTAAAAATTATTTAGTATTTCTATTCTTCTTCTGGATACATGCCCAAACTCAACATACTTTATTTATTTTTATTTTTTAAAGTTTATTTACTTAGTTTTGAGATCTCTCTCTCTCTCTCTCAAAACTAAATAAAACATTAAAAAAATAAAATGTTATAAAAAGGGGCACCTGGGTGGCTCAGTGGGTTAAACTGAGACTTCAGCTCAGGTCATGATCTCACAGTTTGAGAGTTTGAGCCCCATATCAGGCTCTTAGCTGTTGGCATGAAATTTCCTTCGGATCCTCTCTTCCCCCTTCTCTCTGCCTCACCCCACTTGTGCTCTCTCTCTTTCTTGCTCAAAAATATATAAAATATCTAAAAAATAAAATGTTATTTACTTTTGAGAGAGAGAGAGGGAGAGCAAGTGATTGGGGGAAGGGCAGCAAGATAAAGAGAGAGAGAAAGAGAGAGAGAATCCCAAGCAGTCTCTGCCCTGTCAGCGCAGAGCCCAATGCAGGGCTCAAACCCATGAACTGTGAGATCATGGCCTGACTTAAAATCAAGAGTCAGATGCTCAACCAACTGAACCAGTCAGGTGCCCCCAACATACTTTATTAACCCAATGCCCAACAGTCCCAATTTCGGTTTAATAGTTCAAAATTTAAGTTTATCTCTAAAACATAAGTCACCCACCCAACACAGTGTTGGGGTGCCTGAGTGACTCAGTCTGTTAAGCGCCTGACTCTTGATTTTGGCTCAGGTCATGATCTTATATTCCTGAGATCAAGCCCCACGAGGGGCAATGGACATGGAACCTGCTTAAGATTCTCTCTCCCTCTCCCTCTGCCCCTCCCCCACCCTCTCGTGTGCACATATGTGTTCTAAATCAATCAATAAATAAAACACACAGAACGTTAAATTTACCAATATTTTATGAATCTTTGTTTCCTGAGATAAACTGAAGTTCTAGGACATGGGACAAGGTTACAGGGAAAGACGAAGAACTGGGAGGGAACAGTAATGTCATCCTCTCAGCTGGTATCAGCTATTTTCCCTCAGCACATGGAACCTAATGCTCCTCTTCCTTCTGTCATCTATTTTTGCTGGTGACACACATTACAGTCTAATTGTTATTGTTGTTGTTTGGATTTTCTCTCTTTTCTTCTTGATGGTTTTTAAGATTTTCTCATTATCATCATTGTTCTGCAGATGACATTTCCTTTTTAAAAAAATGTTTATTTATTTTTGAGAGAGAGAGAAAGAAAGAATTTATTTTTGAGAGAGAGAGAGAGAGGGCACATGAGTGGGGGAAGGGCAGAGAGAGAGGGAGAGGATTTGAAGCGGGCTCTTCACTGAGAGCACAGAGCCTGACACGGGGTTCAAACTCACAAACTGTGGGATCATGACCTGAGCCGAAATCAGAGGCTTAACCCACTGAGCCACCCATGTATCCCTACAGTATTTCTAAATGTAGATTCATTTTATTTAGCCTGCTTGGTATTCATGGTATATTCCCAAAGTAACATTTTCTTTCAGTGCTGGATAATTATTATAAATATGGCTTCAGAAAACTACTGTATTTTTTCTTTCAGTCTCATTTAGAACTCCATTGGCATTATTGAGTTTAAGTAGGAGGTTTTCGGTTTATTCTTCATATTTCAATGGCTCTTTTTGTTTCATTCTCTCAGGCCAGGTTCTGCCCAAATACATTAGGAGAATATTTTAATTCATTAATTTTCTTTTGCCCTTGTGTCTGGTCACAGTATATACCAACCATTGATTGCCCCCCCAAGTGACTATAATTCTCATTTTCAAGACTTTGAGTTGGTTGATTGTCTTACCAGCTACTATACCATGTTTGCTTTTTTTGTGTGTGTGTTACTTAATTTTTTTGCTCTTTTAAAATGAAACTTGTTTCTCTCATCTCTGAGCAAATTAATCATATTTATGTTAAACGGCTTGTCAAACAATTCCATAAATATATTATCTTTTCCAGCAGTGCTTTCCCAACATTAATGGATATATGAGTTGCCCAATAGTTATGTTAAAACATGGGTTTTGATTAAGCACGTCTGAAGTGACGCCTGACCTGAGATTCCACCTGTCGGACAAGCTTCAAGGTGATACTGATGTTTCTGGTGCAAGGATCAAAGTCCCAGAATTTATATCTATTGTTTGGCATCTTTTACTGTCTTTTTTAGCCTTCGATGCTTTCATGTTTTGGGGATATTTGCTTTCAGACTTATTTTTTTGAGTGGAAACTATTTAGTTAATTTTGATCACTTATTTTCTTCCTTAAGCAACTTCTACCCACCTTGCCAACTCCCTGGATTCCTGGTTTGGAATCAAGTGTTTTAATTTTTTTTAATGTTTTTATTTATTTTTGAGACAGAGAGAGACAGAGCATGAGCCGGGAGGGGCAGAGAGAGAGGGAGACACAGAATCTGAAGCAGTCTCCAGGCTCTGAGCTGTCAGCACAGAGCCCGGCATGGGGCTTGAACTCATGAACTGCAAGATCATGACCTGAGCCAAAGTCGGATGCTTAACCGACTGAGCCACCCAGGTGTGCCCCTGGAATCAAGTGGGGTTTTTTTGTTGTTTTGTTTTGTTTTGTTTTTTATTTTTTTATGTTTATTATTTTTTTTAATATATGAAATTTATTGTCAAATTGGTTTCCATACAACACCCAATGGAATCAAGTGTTTTAATGATGACTCATCCTCCTGGTGTGTGTGTGTGGGATATCGATGACATGTCAATGTATTCAAGGAGGCCGTGCACAGCCTTACTCCTTCCCTGTCTTGAGGCCATATCCTTGTCCAACCTCCCCAAGAGGTCAGCAGCAATAGTTCCTTTTTTTTTCACCCCCAGCCTTATTTCACGAGTGGAACAGAGGAGCTCCTCCCCAAGCCCCTGGCTTCAAGCAGTTTGATCTGTTTCCATTTCTGGTGTCACTATCTCACAGCGAACACTTTTAACCTATTTTATTCCCAGGTAGCCACACTCGTGGGTTCAATAGGCCCGTGTCTTCAATTCCACCCACCAATTTGCATTTCTGTCGCATTATCTCCACAGAAATGTTTGTCTTCTTTTTAAACACAGATACATATTTTGGTTTCCTCTTTTCAGATTTTACTTGTCATTGTTACGGATTTGAGCAGAAATGGTGGGTCAAAGTGTGAACGTACACAGACATCTCAACCAGATACCGTTTCCTGCAATTTTTAGCTGTTTCAGAGCCTCTGTCTTCGGAATGAAATTCAAGCACAGACCTAAAAAAAAATAATACAAAGGTAATAATTGTTGGCAATAGTAAGTTGGTACCATTCTTTGAATATATCATTTTAACTAATTCAGTCTGAAGGTTTTGTTTTAGAAAAGGGCATTTTTCAAAATGAAGTTCAAATACTAAACCTGTGTGTGAAAAACGTTCCAGAAGTCATTTAAAAAGTGTTATGGAGAGATATCACATATAAAAATGTAACTTCCCCAAAAGCATAAACAAAAATAAAGTATTTGAGTATGTCTTATTGGTCACCTTTAAATTTGTATCTGCTAAACCCATAACTGAACATTAATTCACACATTTAGTGACTGCCTATATGTGTCTACGATGAGTCTGGATAATTCAGTCTGCAAGTCCCTCTGTGGTATGAAATTCATAACGTCGAAAGGGACCTTTATCTGGTACAACTGTTTTCTTACAGGGCTAGCTAATAAACTACTTCAGAAAAATAATGTAGCTGAAGCTTTCTTTCAGAAATATCAAAACAGGCTGCTGCAACTTACTTTTGTACCATATTCCAGGGACTTTTATGCCGAGTGGCAGTGGAGTGGAGTGGAATATTCTCACAGCAGGGGCAAGGGATCCTAGCCCATCCCTAATTCTGCCCCCAATAAAAGAGATTTTAAGGCAACTCATTCTGGTTCTTTGTGCCTCAGTTTCATCTACAGAAAACAGAGACTTTTACTTGCTCTCACAAATCAGTGTGGGGCTGAAATGAGGTAACAGGCATGAAGAACTTTTTAGAAAGTTAAATAAGAAATATGGTAAAAAGGAAGACAGCCAATTCAGATTAGCTATTTGTACTGCCACACTTTCAAGACCATGGCTAACTCACTCCTGTTCAGAAAAGACAATAAAGGACTGAATTACTTTGGTGGTCAAATCAAATTGTATGGGCAGACGGCCCAAGTAAAATACACTTCCTTTAATGTAACGTGGCTTTCCAGGAGGCCCTGGGCTAAACAGTTCCTTACTCTGCTCCCTCTTACTGCCATTCTTTTTTTTTTTTTTTCTCTTTTACAACATGCTTCCTACCTTTTGGTGAGTGGGTCATGGGCTCAGAACAAAGTCGGAAGCTAAAACATATTTCAGCAATTAGCAGCCTGGAAACTCAAGCTGTTTTTGGCAATATTGTAAAAAGATGATTTCAGCACCTTTCATCCCCAGCTTGTTTGATAATTCACATTCCCATGTCCTTGGACTTGGAAAGCTCTCCAGTGCTAGAGGCACATTCTTAGGTTGGTGAGGAAAGTGTAAGCAACTTGAAGATGCTAAATAGGGACATTAGCCACATCTGAACTAAATATACTGAGTTAGTGGGGTTTTGTTCGTGGCCTGTTCTCTCTATTTTTAAATGCGATTGTACTCAGAGCTATTCTGAACATTTTAGTTAACTCCCTGCCATCCACCTACCTATCTTATTATTAGCTACTCTTTCCAGAAATATTTTTCAAGAAGTTAAAAAAGAGATGAAACAAAATGTCTTCCAAACTGCTTCTACCTCTGGCTTCAGAGGAGTGAACCGACTCTTAGCTGCTTTTGTATCTCATTTCTTGGAGGCAGGAACATCTGAAAGCCAAAAAGAGACTAAGGAATTTGGTCTGGAAATGGAAAGTCCTTTATATTTTAAGTCACTTTACATCCTCGGATGCAGGTGACAATGTTTCATTCAGGAAAAAGAATTAATGTTGTCCTTCTTTAGTGAAAATATGAATGGTGTTATCAGCATTAGCTAATAAGCATAATTACAGCTGCAGCAGAGTTGGTTGAAATTAGGAATCACCGTTTTTCCAACACTCCAAACCGCAAGCAAATGTTTCCTGACCAAGTCAAGTGTGTGGGTCTTGTTTGTCTCCAAATAGGGTCTAGATACAAAGTCTCTCAAATAACCAAGAGCCTAGAAGGGGGCTACAGGAAACTAGCATTAGCTTAATGCCAGGAATTTGTATCCAGGATTTGGGCTACTCGGGGTCTTTTTCTTCCTTTCTTCTCTTTGGCTGTTTGTTCTGGTAACTGGCGCAAAGATTTCTAATTCCAAAATTGCATGACCGAAAGGTGCCAAAAAAAAAAAAAATAGCATTTGGATCATAATCTATTTTTGTACATGTTTAACATAGCGTATCAAAGTAAGAAAAAGGTATACAGTTGGCTGGAGAGTGGCAAAAAAAACTTCCATATCAAGAGATTAAGGTTCTGGTCCTCACTCTGGTCATCCTGTGTATTACTGAGAAACGAGTCTCTCAGCAGGAGATGCAAGTCAAAATATGTTGCTACCTTTGCCATTTCACATTGCAAGATAATAGTGCTAGAGTCCTCTGCCGGGTCCTGTGAATCCGAGTCCTGGAGAGTGAAGCTCGGTTGCTATCTTGAAAAGGGCCCACAGAGGATTCTGATGCGTTGCTTCACTGACAAACACCGAGCCAGCTCATCTTTACCTTTCCTTAACACCTCGAGTCTCTGACTTTGCCTACATATGGGGACTCTAGCGAGCTGTCACAAAGAACCAGGGAAGAATAACACCATGTTTAAGATATGTAATATATTTGAAGGTGAGTTCGCGGGTAAAAGAATTCTGACAGTACTTACAACGTGTTTTCAAACAGATGAAGACTTCTGACAAAGAGCAGCTAATTTTACAATTGGGCAGTAGGCCCAACTGTAGGAATATTAAATACATAGGCAAGAAAGAGTTTTTCCTCCTATTCTCTTCTTTGCCAAATTACTTTAGTCAGAGAATCTTTCTGAGTCTACACAGGAGCGGTCTTAATTCTCAAAAAATTCCTCAAATTTTCCTAGGTTTTCTCCTCTACCGCTGCAAAGAATAATTATCATGATGTCAACTTGTAGCACGCTTCTTCTCCTTTGCTATAATTCCAGCTTGCTGGCTTTCTGTCTTCCTGAAGCACCAACCTCATTACTGCTACAGGACCTATACTG
This sequence comes from Lynx canadensis, assembly GCF_007474595.2. Classification (NCBI taxonomy): domain Eukaryota; kingdom Metazoa; phylum Chordata; class Mammalia; order Carnivora; family Felidae; genus Lynx; species Lynx canadensis. The sequence continues at coordinate 152,870,922 of NC_044310.1, read as the reverse complement.
TTTTTCCAAAGTCTAGTTCCTTCCCCCATTCTCATGTCTGCCTGCCTTTGGCCTCCTCAGAGAAGTCTTTCTTAACTCCCCACTCTAAAGTGACTTTTCCAACCCACTTCCTCCCTGTCATGTTACCCTGTTTTATTAGGTCTTCGTAGCACTTAACTACTACCTGAAGTAATGTAGTTTATTTCTTTGTTTGCTTGTTTACTGCTAGTTTCATTAAACTTGCATGCAGTTAGTTTAGTTGCATGTAGTTCCTTAGTGCCATGACATTTTCTATTTTGTTTCACACCCATCTAGCAGAATGGGTGCACCATAAATGTTTATTGAATTAATAATCAAAAACGTGTTGTTTTTCCTACAGTTATTGTCGAATAATAAGCAACCTCGAGAGTATGAAGTAGTTACTATACAGAGCAATGTTAACAGTCTTATGCTTTACCTTCTTAGAGCTTAAGTGCTAGATAAACATCCTTGAGAATTAAAACTTAAGGGGCACCTGGGTGGCTCAGTCGGTTAAGCATCCGACTTCAGCTCAGGTCACGATCTCATGGTCCATGAGTTCGAGCCCTGCGTCAGGCTCTGGGCTGATGGCTCGGAGCCTGGAGCTTGCTTCCGATTCTGTGTCTCCCTCTCTCTCTGCCCCTCCCCCGTTCATGCTCTGTCTCTCTCTGTCCCAAAAATAAATAAACGTTAAAAAAAATTAAAAAAAAAAACTTAAGCATTAAGAGAAAGAGGCATAATATAAGAGAGATGTAATACAATAATACAGTGTTATAAGATGCAAGTATAAAAAATAAATATGTGTGGGACACCTGGATGGCCCAGTCGGCTAAGCGTCCCACTCTTGATTTTGGCTCAGGTCATAATCTCATACTTTGTGGTATTGAGCCCTTCATTAGGCTCTATGCTGACAGCATGGAGCATGTTCAGGATTCTCTCTCTCTCCCTCTCTCTCTCTCCCACCCCCACTCATGCGCGCACGTGCGCTTGCTTTCTCTCTCAAGAAATAAACTTTTAAAAAAGTAAGTATTTGCAATACATGTACTTGTGTGCCTGTTAGTAATCTTTACTTCATCATTTTCTGAAGAGCTTCTTGCTGTCTCAGAAACAATACAAGAGTAATAAGTATTATTTGGGTTTCTTTTAGTTGTAAGAGACTGAAAACCAAAGAAAGTTCACCTAGGCAAAAGAAGGAACTATGGGTTCCTGCATTGGAACCAGTAGAAGGCATCCAGCACAGAGGGACAATGGAATTAGGAAACTACTGCTCCCAGCACAAGTCCTAAGACTTTCTTCTATGCTTCTTTTACTTCTACAGTAGACTGACTTCTTCCAAATGACAGAGGGCCTGGGCAGTAGCTCTAAAGTCACATGGTTTCACTGACAGAGAAGACCTGAGTCTCGTCTCCTGATTCCTATTCGGAGAAAACAAAACAAAGGAACAAAACAAAATAAGTCTGTAAGAGACTGATAATCCAGCATTCATCAGAATTCTACCTTTGAGCTTATTAAATCTGGTAAGGTAATGTGATGGCCCAGCCTGTGTCTGGGGACTGTACCTTTTTTAATCGATCATAGCTGGATAAGAAGTTATCTCTGGAAGGATCAGCAAAATCAGTAGAAATATAGCAACACTAATTCAAATCATAAGATTTGAAAACATGGGTTGAGGGAAAGGTGATTTCCCCTGTGGGAGTTTCTATTCTTAAAAGAAGAAACAGTAAATATCTACTAGGTTTTAATACTTTCCTTCCTTAGAGGGCACCTCATTGCCTAAAATTAGGGTGACCATGAATCCTAATTGTTTTTTTTTGCCTCTTCTGCTAAAGAAATGGTTAACATATTCCCACTACGCTCAGAATTGTCTTGATTTTAACACTATAAAATATGCAATCACTTTACCTAGAAACCACTGCCAATCAAGTTCCAGGGATATATCTAATTAACTAGTATGTTCCCAGAAATTTTCCCAGTTTTATATAGAGATTCAAATAAAGTATTTCTTTTATTAAGGAAATTACAATCTGATGGGCCACGGACTTCTCATCAGCAAACATATATACCATAAAGCAGTATAATGATATATTTAAAGTGTTGAAGGAATAGAACTATCAACTCAGAAAAAAAGATCAACCCAAAATTCTATTTGCAGTGAAATATTATTCAGAAATGAAGTGCAATAAAAACATTCTAATATAAAGAAAAACTAAGGTAATTCATCACCAGTATGTTCCTCTAATGGAAATACCATGGAAGTTCTTCAAAACATGGGGAAGAAATAATATCACAAATCAGTTTAGATAATCAGAAATGAAGAAAGCTCAACAGAATTGGTAAATATCTGAGTAAAGATAATTAGTTATTCTTCTCTTAAGTTTTCTATTTTAATGGTTGAAAGTTAAAATTATAACGCTGCTAATGGGATCTTCAATGCATGTTGCTATAATATGTAAGACTGCATAACAGGGGAGAGTACAGGGCTTACATGTTGGTAAAATTTCTACATGCCACCTGGAGTGATGAAATTCTAATTCCATGTATCGTAAAATGTCAAGTAGATGTATTATAATATGTAGATCATGTGCTAGAATATATGTACAGATATATAGTTAAACCACAGTAAGTAAATTAAAATGGAAGGCTAAAAACTTTCAAGTAACAGAAAAGAGACAAGAAAGGAGGAAGATAGGGATAGAAAACAGAGGAGTCACGCAGAAAACAAACAACTATATGATAGACCTGTACGTGGCAATAATGATGCTAAATCATGGTCTAAATACAAATCAAAGAAGGAGATCGTCAGAATAGATTTAAAGATATGGCCGAACTATCTGCTGGCTACAAGAAACTTCAAAAGTTATAGTAAAGGTAAGTGAAAAGTAAAACCATGAAAGAAACAATAGCATGCAAACACTAATCAAAATGAAGCTAAAATGGTCATATTAATATCAGACAAAGTGGACTTCACAGCAAAGGATGACCAAGGATACAAAGGTGCATTATTATAATAATAAAAGGATTGATTCCCCTAAGACATCATGATCTTACATATGTAACAGCAGAACTTCAAAATAGATGAAGCAAATATTAACAGAATTGAAAGGAGACATAGGAAATACTACAGTCGGTAGTTGCAGATTTAAATATACCTCTCTCAGCAACTGACAAAAATAACAGACAGGGAATTAGCAAGGATAGAAAACAACTCAAAACCACCAACAACCTGACTGGATGTAACTGGCACTTGTAGAATACCTATCCCCAAAATGGCACAAATATGTATTCCTTTCAAGTACACACGGAACAAATTCACGAAGATAGCATATATCCGGGGTCATAAAAAATTTTAATGCATTTTAAGGATTTAAAATGATACAAAACATTATTTCTGATACAAAGATTTGTGATCATAAAAAGAGAAATTAATAACATAGTTGAGAGGAAATTCCCCAAATGCTTGGAAATTACAGTTTTAATAATCTATTAGACAAAGAAGTCCAGAGGGAAATTAGAAGATACTTTTAGCTGAATGAAAATAAAAACACAGTTTATCTAAACGTATGGGTACAGCTAAAGTGATGCCTAGAGGGACATTTTTAGTATTAATTGCTATTTTTTTAAGAAGATCTCAATTTGACCATCTAAGCTGCCATTTTAAGAAACTAGAAAAAGAGGAGTAAAAATGACCTCAAAGCACGAAGGAAGTGCATAAAAAAAGCAGAAGTCAGTGAAATCTAAAACAGTAGAGCAATAGGTAAAACCATAAAACCAAAAGCTGGCCCTTAAAAAAGTTCAATAAAATTGATGCACTTCTAGCGAGGCTAATAAAAAATGAATAAGAAAGGACACAAATGATTGGTATCAGGAAGGAAAAATGGGGTATCACTACAGGCATTTAAAAACAATAAGGAAATACTATGAATGATTCTTCATCCATAAATTCAGCAACATAGAAGACATGGATCCATTCCCCAGAAACTATAAACCACCAAAATTACCCAAGATGTAATAGCCTGAATGATTTTATAAACTTTAAACAAATTGCATTCATATTTTAAAATCTTCCAAAAAAATCTCCATAGCCAGGTGATTTCACTAGCAAATATTGAAAAAAAAAAAATAGCATCAGTGCTATACAATCTCTTCCAGAAGATTGCAAGATGATCGATCACTTCACAACTAGGCCAGCATTATCCTAATTTTAAAACACTATGCAAAGGCAGTATAAAATGAATAACATAGATAATACTGATGCAAATATCCTCACCAAAATGTCAGCAAATAAATTCAGAAATATATAGGGTGCCTGGGTGGCTCAGTGGGTTAAGTGTTTGACTTCAGCGCAGGTTATGATCTCATGGTTTGTGGGTTTGAGCCCTGCATCGGGCTCTCTGGTGTCAGTTCAGAGCCCACTTCAGATCCTCTCTCTCCCACTCTCTCGGTACCTACCTTCTCCCTGTCAAAAATGAATAAACATTAAACAAAAAAACCCGGAAAAATGTAAAAAGAATAATATACCATGACTAAGTCATATTTTTCCCCAGGACTACAAACCTAGCTTAGTATTCAAAATCAATTTAATGCCTCATATTACCAGTCTAAGAACAGCCACATGATCATATCACTTGATGCAGAAAAAACACATGACAAAATTAAATAGCAATTTTTGATAAAAACTCTCAGCAAACGAGAAATAGAAGTGAACTTCTTCAATTGGGTAAATAGTATCTATCCCTGTGCCCCTTCCAAAAAGGTAGCATAATAATTAATGGTGACATAAAATTATGAAGAAAACAAGGTTGTTCACTCTCATCATTTCAGTTCAGCATCATACTAGAAGTACTAGGCAAAGCCATAGGGCAAAACAATTAGTAATAATAATAAAATATGCAGAAGATTAGAAAGCAAGATATAAAACTATTTCTATTCACAGAGAACATGATTGTTCATATTAAATATTCCCTAGGAATATCCAAAAAACCTCCTAGAAATAGTAAGTGAGTTTAGCAAAGTCACAGAAAAAAAGTCAACACACCAAAATCAATTATATTGCTATTGTTATATAGCAGTAGTGATGAATTTAGAAAATGAAATTTAAAATATTCATTTTAACATTTAAAAAAAAATGAGAAACACGGGTATAAATCTATTTCACATATGGAATCTGCATGCTGAAAACTACAAAATGCTTACAAAAAAATGAAAACAAGATTGAAATGAAAGTAGAGGCATACTGAGTTCATGGATTAGAAGACTTGATATAGTAAATATGCCAATTCTCTCCCAGATAAATCTACAAACTTATCTCAGTTCCTGTAAAAATCCCAACAGGTCTCTTTGTGGATATAGGTAATCTGATTGTAAAATTTATATGGAAAGGTAAAGGAACTAGAAGAACTACAATGATTTTGAAAAAGGAATAAAATTGCACTACCTGATTTTAAGACTTATTCTAAAGTTACAGTAATCAAGTCAGACTGATATTGACAAAAAGGTAGAGACATAGATCAATAGAACAGAACAGATCCAGAAAAAGTCCCATGCAAATATGGTCTATTGACATATTTGTACCTTTTGACCTTTTGACAAAGGTACAAATATAATCTAATTGAGAAAGTACAGTCTTTAAACAAATAATGTTAGACCAATTGTACATCCATATACAAAGAAATGAACTTTGAACTACATTATGATCATTACACAAAAATTAATTCAAAGTCCAGTAAAACCTTGGATTGCCAGTAACTTGTTTTGCGAGTGTTCCACAAGATGAGAAGACATTTCTGATAAATTTTAATTCGATAAATGAATGATGTCTTGCAATACAAGTAGTATGTGATGCCGAATGTCACATGATCACAACTGAGCCAGTATTCTTGAAATTCCCTTTGACATACAAGTGCTTTGGATTACATGCATGTGTCTGGACCCTTATGAGGTCTTGCTGTAAATCATTGAGCTAAAGTTAAAAAGTTAAACTATGAAACTATTAGAAGAAAACATCTGGTAAAATCCTTATGATTTGAGTTAGGCAAAAATTTCTTAGACATGGCACTAAATGCATGATCTATAAAAGATAATGTACATAAATCGCATACCTGACATAAGGCATATATCCAGAATATGTAAAGAACAATAAGAGCTATATATTCAACAATTTTTTAAAAAGCAAGCCAAATAAGCAAAAGACTTGAAAGACACTTTTTAAAAAGTAAACAGAAAAGGCATCTAGAAAGGCATAAAGTATATAGAAAACTATATAGAAAAGGCAAATAAGCACACTGATGATGATTTGCATCATTAACCATTAGGAAAATGAAAAATAAAGCCATGATAAGATATCACTCCACACCAGTTAGAATGACTAAAATAAAAATAACGACCATATCAAGTGCTAGAGAGGATGTAGATCAACTGGGACTGTCAATCATAGCTGGTGGGAGTGCGAAATGGGAGAGACATTCTGGAAAATAATTTGACAGTTATATATATAAAGTTAAACATACACTAATCATATGACCCAGTAATTCTACTCCTACATATATTTACCCTAGAAAAAAATGAAAACATTTCCACACAAAAGCCTATAGACAGATATTTATAGTACATTTATTTTTTGTAGCAAAAAGCCCAACCTTGTCCAAATGTCCTTCAATGGGTGAATGGAAAATCCAACTATGATACCTACCTACAATGGAATGCTACTTATAAATAAAAAGGAACAAATTATTGATATTTGCAACAACTTGGGTTCATCTCAGAGACATCATTCTTAGTGAAAGAAGCCAACCTAAATAGTTATATGACGTCGGGTTCCATTTATATGACGTTCATGAAATGATAAAAGAATAGTGATGGAGAATGGATCAATGGTTACCAAGGGTTAGGAGTAAAGGAGGATGATTTAAAAGGAAGTATTAGGGAGTTTTTTGGGATGGTGAAATTGTTCTGTATCTTGATTATGATAGTTAGATAACTATATACGTGTGTTAAAATTCATAGAAGAGTACACAATATGTACCACTATTATATCAGTATGTACTGATTAGAAAGACCAAGATCTAAAACAGATAACAAATGTTGGTGAGGATACAGAACAACAGAAACTCATTCAGTGCTGGTAGGAATACAACATTATACAGTCACTTTGGAAGGAAGTTTGGCTGTTTCTTACAAACCTAAACCCAATCTTTCCATACAATCTAGCAATTGTGCTCCTACATCCCCAAATGAATTGAAAACATGTCCACACAACATTCTGTACGTGAATGTTCATAGAAGCTTTATTCATAGTCAACAAAACTTGAAACCAATCAAGATATCCCTCATTAGGTGAGTAAATGGTGATACATCCAGACAATAATAAGATAAGGATTCAATGATTCACTGATGAAAGAGGTCTCAAGCTACAAAAAGACACGGATGAAACCTAAATGCATACTGCTAAGTGAAAGAAAGAACTCTAGAAAGACCATATATTCTATGCTCCAACTACATTATATTCTGGAAAAGTCAAAATTATAGAGACAGTAAAAAAATCAATGGCAGCTAGGGGTTGGGAGTGCTGGGGGAGGGATGAAGAGGTGGAACATGGGGATTTTTAGGGCAGATAAATTATTATGTATGATACTGTAATGGTGACTGCATGAAATTATGCATTTGGCAAACCCATAGAACTCTACAACACAGTGAACCTTAATAGTAATAATAATGTATAAATATTAGTTCATCAACTGTAACAAATGCACTACTCTAATGCAAGATGTTAATAATAGAGGGAACTGTTGGGGAGGTGGTGCAGAAAGATGAAGGAAGGAAGTATACGGCAATTTTCTATACCCTCTGCTCAGTTTCTCTGTACGTAAAACTGTTTTAAAAAATAAAGTCCATTGAGGCACTTGGGTGGCTCAGTTGGTTAAGCGTCCAACTTCAGCTCAGGTCATGATCTCACAGCTCGTGAGTTAGAGCCCCGCGTCAGGCTCTGTGCTGACAGCTCAGAGCCTGGAGCCTGCTTCAGATTCTGTGTCTCCCTCTATCTTTCTGCACCACCCCTCCCCTCCCCACTTGTGCTCTCTCTCTCTCTCTCTCAAAAATAAACATTAAAAAAATAAAGTCTATTAATTAACCCTCACGCACTGTTGGTGGGAATGCAAACTGGTGCAGTCACAGCATGGGAGAAAACAGTATGGAGGTTCCTCAAAAAGTTAAAAATAGAACTACCTTATGTTCCAGCAATTGCACTACTATTTACCCAAAGACAAAAAAAATACTAATTCATAGTGATACATACACTCTGATGTTTATAGCAACATTATCTACAATAGCCAATTATGGAAAGGGCCCAAATGTCCATTAACTGAGGAATGGATAAAGAAAATGTGATAATCTCTTTATATATAGCAAATTTACAGTGACATGGATGGAGCTAGAGAGTATTATGCTAAGCAAAATAAGTCAGAGAAAGACAAATACCATATGATTTCACTCACATGTGGATTTTAAGAAACAAAACAAATGAGCAAGGGGGAAACATAGAGAGGCAAACCAAGAAACAGACTCTTAACTATAGTGAACAAAGTGATGGTTACCGGAGGGGAGGTGGGTGGGGGATGGGTGAAATAGGTGATGGAGATTAAGGAGGGCCCTTGTGATGATCTCTGGATGATGTATGAAAGTGTTGAATCACTATATTGTACACCTGAAACTAATATTATACTATATGTTAACTAACTGGAATTAAAATACAAACATTTAAAAAGTCCACTAATTAAAAGAAAAAAGTTAACTTTTATCATAGATTAATTAAAAAAACGAAAATTTAAAAACAGACGGTGAAAGAATAATAATTCAGTTATCCAAAAATGTAAGTGGCAAGAAAACCCAGTTACAGACAGCACAAAGCCAATGCAGATTTTTGCAAGGAACATCTTGCCATTTTTTATCTTCCAGTTTCAATTAGTTAATGAATTCCTCTATCTATTCTCATGACTGATTTGAAATAAGCATTTCATATTCGTCTTATTTCCGAAGAAGGAAATTATTATCATGCAATCTTTGTTAATGTTTCAAGACTGAAGCAGTTCGTTTCTTCTGTTGTTGATAACAGCACCATTAAACTGTGGTTCCTTTTTAGGAATCCTCTTTCCATACGTTGCAAACTCCTTTCAGCTGCTTCTCAAGAGTTATTGAGATAGCTTGAGATATTGTTCCACTACACTTATCATCCTCCACATTTTTATTGAAGATATTTCATTGGTATGACAACATGTCTGGATTAATATATAATAAACATCTTTTTAAGCAGTGGCCGGGCCTTTTATGATTTGTCATAGCCACACTATTATGATAAATTACCTTAACCAAGTTCAACTTGATAACTATGAAAAAGGTTACATTGTTCTTCAATTATCCTTTTAATCAATCTCCCAAGATAATCATTCTGCCTAAAAATATGTTTCTCAATACTAATTTCATTATCTAGGTGATTCTCATCACTAATCATTACAGTGAGAGTCTCCATATTCTTAACAACTCTTACTTTAACTTAAATGGGTGATTAGACTCAATATGCAGGATATTACCTGCACGGTGGTCTTGATAATATATTCTCCATCATAACTATCTTCACTTCGTCCTACTAATAGATGTTAAAAAAGGGGAGAAGAAAAGCTCTCTTATTAAACCCTTCCACAGTAAATCATATATCTAAATGAAGATTACTTTAAAAAAAAAAAAGAGACATAATAAGTGACTTTATTTCCTCTATGCCAAGAAAACCCTCTTGTTAAATTTTGCTACACGGAATATCACTGGGCTTTTCAGAGTAGTAGAAGGGACATCCTTTCAAAATGTTGGCAAAAGCATTTAGGGATCCTATGTTTTGAAGATATGGATTTAAATAAAAATATGAAACTTTAATTATGGAGAGAATAAATACATCTATGGCTCTCCCAGTGTTGTGGAGTATTCCTCGCTCGAGTACATCATTAGCACCAAAAAAGACCTCAGTAAAACAGCTTTCCTGATTTTGCCCTGTCACAGATCACGCCACCCCGTGACAACTGGCGGAACTCGGTGAACATTTGTGAGGAACTTCTGAAATTCCTTAGTACATCTCGGGGTGAACTCTCACCTTCCACATTACAGTATGTAAGAGAATTTCATATACTCCTTTCACTTTGATGATGGTTTTTCCTCTCTTAAATAATGCTTTTCTCACTCTAGAGCCAGTCTTTAAGCTGTGTTTATAACTAGCAATCATAAACTCGTTTTGACTTGATTTGGATTTTAGGAAGAATGCACCTATGCAAGCCTTCCCGCGTCGTAGCATCGGTTAGACACCAGCTCCGGATCCAGTCCCCAGGGTAAAACGAAATAGACTCTGAATCCTGGCACTTTATATGTGTTCATTGACTCTAGTAAATAATTTAGTGTATTGAGTTTATTTTAATTGTTGTTATTATTTATACTTTAGGTTCTAAACATCGTAAGAATACTTCTGTGTCACCACGGAAACCTTTTGAAAATCATCTTTTTTTTACTTTTCAAACTTTTTAACTTACATACAGCAAAATCACATACAGTAAATTTTGTATACAGAAAAATTAAGGACATGCTTTTGATGTTATTGTAAAATCACCCTTCTGTGTAGACCTCTATCTTACCAGTGAAGGGAAAGGTGGCGCACTTTCGCTCATTTGAATGTTAGATTTGATTTTCAGGAAACTTTCTCATATCCTCCCTATCCCCGGGAGAGTAAACATATGCTATTTCCTTTAAAACAAGATCCTGTCCATTCGCTTGCCAAGGATTGTGATGGTTGGCAAGGAAAAGAAAAAATACATCCCACCGGTCTTTGTCACAATGACTTACACCAGCTTAAGCAGCAGACTTCCTAAACCAAGACTTATCACTTCAGGGTTATTTCCATGTGACCTGTGGAGAATACTCATGAATAGGAGGAGAAAGCATGTGGCTTTCTCTGCTGTAGGGCTGAACTCCTCGGTGCGAGACTAGAAGGCAGTCCTGAGTGTTGTGAAGTAATCATTAAGTTACACGCTTGTCATTTCTTGTACATTCACTCAGAACTAATGCACATCACTTTTTCCAATTATAATCATTCCACCATTTAACAAGCACAAAAGGCCTTAGATTCCAATTTGCCACCGATGCCTCGCTCTCACTTGCTTATTTCTTGGCATTTGCTAGGTTGTGCATGGCTCCAATAACACGGAGCATTCTCCTTTCCTAAAACAAACTTGCAAACGGAGGCGACAAAAACAGCTGGTCTCACGTTGAGGGCAGGACATTTTCACCATGTTGATAATTCTTCTGTTCTTACAATTCTTTGCTGCTGTTGTAAATACATATTATTTTTCGGTTTCCTTACTGCCAAAGCTAAACATAAATCACATAGTGATATGCTATATGTTTCTGCCTGGGCTTCTCTGCAGGTCATATCAAACCTCCTGTGGTATACGTCTCATTTCATTTAGTTTCACAAATCTGTTTCTGTCTTCACAAGCACACACACACACACAAGCGGCAATCGCCAGGCTAGGGAAGCACCATTGTCTTTGTACTTTGTTAGCTTCTGCTTCCTCCAGTGAGTATTAATATGCCGGAATGAGCTGTGAACATGCCAGCTTTGGATACGCTGCCTTAAACACGCACCACATATAAGAGGAAATTGGTATTTTCATTTGCTGCACATGCTTTAATGATATTAAGCAATCTAATATGGTACATACGCCGGATTTCAGTAATGCTTCTCTTGAGAATTTCAAACGGTAATGGCAATTTAAAATGACAGCCTTACATTTATATAGCTCCTTTCATCTCAGAGGCCTTTACACTTTATAAAGTTATATGGAGCAATCATTTCACTTACCCACCACAGAAATTCTGCCACCTCTAGGGCAGATCTGGGCTTACTTTCAAAATTGACTCAGCATTACAGATAATTATGACAAGAGGCAAAAAAGCAGCACAGTCAAGGAAAAACGGAATAGGGAATACAGAAAGATAAAATAACGTCCGAGAGAAATTTTTGCCGAAGGGAAGAATCAAGCAAACAAACAAAAACGCCCTGAGGTTATTTATTAACCACCAGTGCACAGGACTGTGAACTCACATGGCAGCCAGTAGAGAGCATTTCAGGGATAACAAATTTAAGGCTAATTCTCTGAAGGGTGAATTTAGATCGGCGAATGTACAGTTTTGAAAACAAGTTAAGAAGTGTTCTTAGAGAGCCAGGAAAAAGGGCTTAAAGTTTTAAGATTCTAAATAGAGATGTGTCATGTTTCTTCTTGCTTAAAATACTGCCGTTTTTTTATTCTACTTTTACATACATCTAGCACTGGGCAAAGGTTTCCACACACACCCTTTGGCACCCCGATTTTGAAAAATATTTACAGAATGTATTACATTAAAAGCATTTTCAAAGGCCTCTCAGGATCTCTGTGATCACTTTTCCTTGTCACAGTATATTTATACACAGGAATTATTTAAAGAAAACTAACAAATTTACAGTTGGGTCTGGGTACTTGGCTGTGCACTTACACGGTCTGAGTCATCTGAGGCCGTGTCTAGTGGGGGACAAACTAGACTCCAACCTGACACTGATGTCAGGAGTAATGAAACCCAAAGTGGTCGTAACCAGAACTAAATGATCCATGGTCATGCCTGCCCCTCCTTCTTGGCTACCTCTTCCAACCTGCTAATACCAGTGTTGCTGGTCTGCCTACATGCCACAAACCTTTAAACCAGGACAATCTTTGCACCCCTGGGATACCTAGAACTATGCTAGGTATTGGGGTCAGGCCACGTCCTTTTTTATGTTTATTTATTTAATAAATTATATTAAATTTGAGAGCGAGAACACGTGCGTGCACACACACATGAGCAGGAGAGGGGCAGAGAGAGGGAGAGAGAAAATACCAAGCAGGCTCCATGCTGTCAGCACAGAGCCTGATGAGGGGCTCGATCCCACGAACTGTGAGATCATGACCTGAGCCGAAATCAAGAGGAGGATGCTTAACCGACTGAGCCACCCAGAGCCCTAGGGGTCAGGGCTCTTTCAAACTCAGGCTGTCTCAAGCCTTGAGAACTGTTGAAAGAAGAGCGCTTTGCTTTCTTCTTTATCCTCCATAGTCTTATCCTCCTTATAGTTCATCTACTATACTTGAGACTTTATTGAAAACCTTAGGGGGTTGTGGGTAAATGTGAATTCATTTGAGATATTGAGCTCCTAGCTAAATCTCAGGCATTCTCCAAAAAATGTTGAGATTTGAGATATTCACAAAATGTAGAAATAGGTCAGTGAAGTGTTGCCATTTAGTAAGTTCATTATATAGGGGACACTTTTTATTTAGACATAATTGCATCACTTTAAGAAAATATAGAAGTGACATACCTGTTGAAGAATATCTGGAAAAGACAAGCAAATAGAAGAAAAAAGAAAGTATAACTCCACTGTTAATACCATAACAGTATTACGGGCTTCACAAAAGAGCACTCCCACCATTTTCTTGTGTTCATATATACCTACCCAACTTCCCATATTAAAAAATATGATGATCGTGGTATGCAGGTAAATGTTGCACAACCTACTCTCCAGAAAAATAAATAAAGCTCTGATTTGTAGCACTCGCCAATTTCTGTGTTGAAATACTCTCACTATGGCTGATTTCAAGCTACTAGTACAAAGTCATTGAAGGACAAGATGGAGAGAGATGTGCACAGTGGTTCTTACGTGCGGATATGAGCCACTCCAGCACATCACTCCACGTACTGATGGTGGCCATTCCCTCATCTCTGTTCATGAATGTCTTTACTTGTCAAGGAATGCTCCTCTCAAAAGTCATTTCGAGATTGTATTCCATTTTATGGATATCTCCTAATGTATTTAACGGATCCCCTGTTAGCTATTGTGTAATTTTCGCTTTTATTAACAACACAGTGATTAATACCTCATAATGTAATCATCATACACATTCCTATTCTCAAGGGAGCTCTACAGCAACCACTTACAAACTAGGTAAGATGAGTGATGGAAGAGAAATTGCTAGGAGACTTGGGTCTCTGGTTACCTTAAATGGAGAATGAGAAACACTTGAACTAGCCACAGGGGCCCGGCAAACTTAAATGAGAGGTAGGTTGGGTAGGAATTCTGGCAAAGTGGAGTATTCCTATTCCACCATAGAGGAACTGTAAGCCCTATGTTAACAGATATTATTATTTTTAAAAGGAAACCTCCTGCACTGTTAAAACACCTCTCTGGGTCACATCTGGCTTATGTGCCAGAGTATTCTGTCCATAAGAGTTACAGGCAATGGCCTGCCCCGCAGTGGAGTTCAAGATACTGGCCTCTCCCAGTATCTAACTCCCATAAGAAACAGATTTTATCTCTACTTTACTTATTTTTCAACAATCTAAGCAATATTTGTTGAAGGTAAAACCCAAGTGGTGTTTCTAACATGACAGTTTTAACATCCCTTACAGGAGACAAATTAGCAAGTGATAAAACTCAGCTGTTCCTGCCCACTGATGTGTATTTTTTTTTTTTTTCCTTTTCAGGTGATCCTGGAGTGTTTGAGTAGAGCTATCAGGTGTCTTTTCTCCTACACGACTTATTGCACATCTTTGAGTTGTCACATTTGTAATGTCCAGCTGTCAAGAGCTTAAGAAATGCCAGTCTGTCTAGTTAGGGGGAAAAAAGCCTATAGAAATATGGTTTCCAGCGGGATTTTAGATCTAGGTTCCCCTAAACAGGAAGGAGGGGATACCTATGCTAAGAGGGGACCAACATGCCTACTTTCTGCTACAAACTTTACTTACAGCCCAACATGCAGCGCTTTGGGTATAACATCGTCCTTTTGAATGGTTTACATAGTTGGTTTAAATTTCTAGTGTGTTTCATGTGCTTTTGAATACAGTGTAGCAAGTTCTGCCATTGGAAATTATTTTCTTCTTTCTTTTGTAAACACAGCACTGGTAGTAGAAGAACAGAGACAATTTCGAACCTCAAAAACATCCAGCCTTAAAAAACAAAAAAAGCATCCACCCCTTTTCAAGCATTATGGACTAACGCCAAACTTTTGAATGCATTTTTCCTATGCAGCAATTGTTTTGCTTTGAAACGTCTATCCCTCGCAGCAGGTGATAAATAGCAGTACATGTTCCTCAAGGTGGACTATTTTGAGTTTGGATCCAAGAGCTGAGTGTTAATGTTACAATTCTAGCTTCTCCCCGCGGGATTTCCCCACATATTTGAAAAGTAGGAATCTTTGTGGTGAGTCCAGATTTGTGGAGACTTAAGTGAGACCCTTTATGTTCTAGGCACAGTCACGTGCTAGGCACGGCAGGAGATCTGAATCCTATTTCAATTTATTGCAACTAGTAACAAGCCCTTGAGGAATCCAGGTTCTTGCTCTATAAAATGGAATAGAGTTGATTTAATTCATCACAGAGAGATTTGGAGGATCAGACGAGTTAACGCATATGTGAAAGTACTTTGCAACTTTGGTTCCTTTACAAATGTACAGCAGTTTTGTTCTTGAGTTCTAGAGCGGGAGGGCAGGGGAGAGACCCGAGGAATGGAATTTAAATGAAAGGACACTGTTCTCCACAGCACTGTTCTAAACTTGTCTGGAGACTGCATTCTGTGGATGACTAAACACGAGAGGCCAATAAAGGAATTCAAGAGCAGACCAGCAGGCTAGGCCAAATCTAAATTATGGGCACTGAAAAGTTTACGTAGACCCACATTTACACCGTTTACAATCATAGGAGATTTGTATATTTTCTGGTGAACATCATCATAGCCTTAAAAACCTGTGACTCCCAAGTTAGTTAAAAATCTCATGCCTGGGTTATATTTAAAAAGTTTATATGAATAGATTGGAGCAGGGATACTCAAACTTCATTGTGCATAAGAGTATTCTAGGGACCCAGTCAAATTGGGACATTTCTGAGATTTACCCATGGAGATTATGAATCGAAACACCTGAGTGAGCCTCATGAAGCTGCATCTTTAGAAAGAACTGCTGTGAATCCAATCTCATGAATTAAAACTCAAGGTAGGAAAGTTCATGACGTGCTTAGGAGAGGGTGAAGTATGGAAGTTTCACTTTTGGATGATGAGCAGGATGGTGAGAACATTAAGTATGAGAACACCGTGGTTTGCATAGGGATGCAGACCGTTGCTATTAATGGTACCCAGTTGGCTTGTGCCTCCCGATATCCATGCCCTTGAATAGGCTCCTCTGATGTCAGCTCTAAGTTTCGCTATATGACTTGCTTCGGATAGTTGGACAATAGTAAATGCGACATAAGCAGATAATTAAGAAGTTTTGGGGTGTGGGGGAACCTGGGTGACTCAGTTAAGCATCTGACTCTTTATTTCGGCTCAGGTCACGATCTCACAATTCATAGGATCATGCCCCGTGTCAGGCTCTGCGCCGACAGTGTGGAGACTGCGTGGGATTCTCTCTCTCTCTGAATAAAATAAATACACTTAAAAAAAAAAAAAAAAGAGGTGTTGGGGTGTAACTCCTCTTGCAGCTCCAGCAAATCCGGTGACCATCATGTGAAGAAGCCTGGGCAACTTTGCTTGTGATACACGGCCAATCACTTCAGTGCATTCAGCTGGTATCTGATACCAATTAGCAGACGTGACATGGAAGCCATTTTGCACCAACCAGCTCTAGCACAGATGACGTGGGCTATCCTTGCAAGATTGGATGGAGCTCTAGGTATATTGAATTTGAGCTTTTGATAAAACATTTATGAGGAACTCCCTCACAGATAAGATGATCCGGAGCATAAGTGAATGGTTTGCAAAAGCATAAAAAAAAAAAAAGGGTTTGGAAGTTACCTACTGACGGATTGTAATTTAGACTATGTATAAGAGGCAGCACTTGGGTGACTCCGTCAGTGAAGCATCCAACTTCAGTTCAGGTCATGATCTCACGGTTCATGAGCTCGAGCCCCGTGCTGGGTTCTCTGCTGACAGCGGAGGGCCTGCTTCAGGTCCTCTCTCTTCCTCTCTCTATTCCTCCCCTGCTTGCCCATTCTCTCCGTCAAAAATGAATAAACATGGGGCGCCTGGGTGGCGCAGTCGGTTAGGCGTCCGACTTCAGCCAGGTCACGATCTCGCGGTCCGTGAGTTCGAGCCCCGCGTCGGGCTCTGGGCTGATGGCTCAGAGCCTGGAGCCTGCTTCCGATTCTGTGTCTCCCTCTCTCTCTGCCCCTCCCCCGTTCATGCTCTGTCTCTCTCTGTCCCAAAAATAAATAAACGTTGAAAAAAAAAATGAATAAACATTCAGATTATGTATAATAAGAGCGTGAGAGTGATTCCAGGGGACCTAGAGCGGGACACTGACAACGACTTCCACTGGATTTTTTTCGGGGGAACAGTAAACAGCAAATAGCCCAGCTTTGAGGACTAGAACGGCAGTTAGGCGAAGTCGGACCAGAACGAACAGAAAGCAAGAGGGAAGATACTTCTGAAGGGTCAGAGCAGAAAGGTATCAACTGTTCAGAGGGGGCAAAAAATCACGGCTGGAAATAGGCTTGTGGCTTGAGCAGTTTAAATTCACGAGCGCTTCAAAATGATATGAACTTGACTTCACGTTTTAATGACCAAAAGAAGGAGAGTTAGACCCTGAGTGCCAACTACCTTTTGAAGAGATGGGATAAAGTAAGATATGAGGATGAAGAGACATTTCTAAATATTTAGAAACAGTTAATAAAAAATCTTTTATTGACACTTTAGTGTCTCATTAAATGAGACATTAACAGCTAAAGGGATGGATTCAACTTAAAGGTGTAACTTTTTTTCTTATTTTGATATCTTAACCTATGATGGATTATCTTTGATATAATTTCCAGGAAATCCTTAGGAAAAAATACATACTTAATATTAAGTATCACTTCTTGAATTTTTTATTCTTGCTCCCTCCAAAACCTCACTAAAATGTCAGGAAAGCTTGGTTACTTGCTCATTTTTTTTTTTTTTTAATTAAGAAGAAATGATCACACTAAAAAAAAAAAGAGAAGAACACAACAGAATATTCTATCATCTATAATGGATGTCAACACGACTTTGGAAAGTCAAATGGGGATGAATGATTCATAATGGACTTGGCAGTTTGGAAAAAGTGAAAACTAACTGCTTGCAGAGCAAGAAGCCAAAGAACAAGCGAAAACACAAAGCAGAATCCTGGATATGATTGAAAATTAAAGATATTAGGGACTTCAGGAGAAAAGAATTGAGGAAAACAGTAGGGTTTTATGAAGTCTGTAGGCAACAAATGAGCTCCCAATTCTCTTCTACCCATTTAGCCAGGTAAGTACTCTTCCCAGGTCATCATGAACTTGGGTTTGTGAGATTAAACACAACTGATATCAAGAAGGCTTACAAAAAAAGAAGTATTTATAGTCCACATATTAAATGGTTGAGCTCACTAGCCTCGAAGAACGTTGACAGTTCGGAGCATTCTCCAACCCTCCATCCACTTCACACAGTGTCAGAGATCAAAATATTTGTAATCTAGAATAAAAGATCTGAGATACTGATGAGCAGAAAGGTTCCAGCAAAATGAGAACTTGGGAAAATTCAAAATATGTTAGTAGATATTTTAATGTAGGTTTAAAAAAAGAAGTCAAGGAAATCTCAGAGGCAGAGAGAGAAAGAAGCAAAAAGAGAAAAAGAACATAGAATCATGAAAACTTCAAAAGGAGAGAACAAAAGAAACGGCAAGGAGAAAATCATCAGTAAAAAAGTTAGAGACAAATTTCCAGACTAAAAAGACAAAAATGGACAGTTAGAACAGACTCAGTATAATGAATGATAAAACAAACACACCAAGGCACATTATTGTGATATTTTACTATAGCAGCAATTAAGACAAGATCCTAAAAGCTAACAGAATATAAAACAGACCTATGCAAATGATGAGAAATCAGAATAGCATCAAACTTGTCAACAGTCTTGCCAGAAACTAAAACCAATGGACCAAATCCTTTCAAATTCCGAGGGAATAATATTTCCATCCCAAGATTCTATAACTACCCAAATTATCAATCAACTGTAAAGTCATTTTATCATTAATTAGTCATGCACAATTTCAAAATATTTACCTCCTATGTTCCATTTTTCTTTTTTTTTTTTAATTTGAAATTTATTGTCAAATTGGTTTCCATACAACACCCAGTGCTCATCCCCAACAGGTGCCCTCCTCCATGCCCATCACCCACTCTCACCTCCCTCCCATCCCCCATCAACCCTCAGTTTATTCTCAGTTTTTTAAGAGTCTCTTATGGTTTGACTTTCTCCCTCTCTTTTTTTTTTTTCCCTTCCCTTCCCCCATGGTCTTCTGTTAACTTTCTCAGGATCCACATAAGAGTGAAAACATATGGTATCTCTATGTTCCATTTTTCTAGAAAGTTTCTAAATTGCACAGTCCACCAAAATAACCAAAAGGGGGAAAAAAAGAAAGGCATAAATTAAACACCAGAAAAAAAATGAGAGAAATGTTCCCAGAGAAATAATACAGGAAGTACTAGGTCAATAGCCATGTTACAGTCCTGGCAACAAGTCCAGACTTAAGCTATAATTAAACCTGATATGTTTGAATATACAAAAACTGTGTTTTGAGTTCTGTTGGAGAATTTAGGGATGAAAGAGTGGGATACATTAAACTAAACAAATGGAAAGATAAGTCAATAATTGTAGGGAAGGTGGAGAATATACTAGAGCTAAAATCATCTAAAGTAGAAAGTCACAATTTTTAAAAGTCAAGCAATGACAGGGGCACCTGGGTGCCTCAGTAGGTTAAGCATACGGCTTTGGCTCTGGTGATGATCTTTCAGTTCATGGGTTCGAGTCCCGCATCGGGCTCTGTGCTGACAGCTCAGAGCCTGGAGCCTACTTCGCATTGTGTCTCCCTCTCTCTCTGCCCCTCCCCTGCTCATGCTGTGTTTCTCTCTCTCTCTCTCTCTCTCTCTCTCTCTCTCTCTCTCAAAAATAAACATTAAAAAAATCAAGCAATGACAAAATAATTTTTAACAAAACAGAAAAAAATGAAGCATAATTGGAAAATGTAATAATAGTTAAATATGTAGGTAAGTATATGTATCCTCATTATACTCTTCTCTCTAGTTTTCAATTGAAAATGTAACAAATTAAAATTGATAGAAGTATTAAACATTTCTAAGTGAGATATTGAGGTAAATACCAGAAGAAATTGCAAAGATTGCTGAAGATATTTGTCACTGGAAAACAGAAATGATTGGTAGAGAGATGTGGAGTAAGACATTTGGGTAAGAACTTTATTTCTGTGAATTCTAATCAATGTTTTGATTCTTATAAGGAAAAAAAAGGCATCAATTCCACTAAGATATATCTACATAATTGAACCCAAGTACTTGGGAATTTTTAAGAGCGAATTAACTGATATAAGAATAATTACTTGTTTCTTAGAGGGGAACCTATCTTTATCTAACAGAATAATTAAAGTTAACCAAAATAACTTTCACCATTAATTTTGGAGAGAATTCTGTAACTCTGTAAGTTGTTAGTTTCATGTATAGGCTTATTTTTTTATGTCACAGTTGGGGTAGCAATTCAGAAAGCCAACTGGGCTTCACTCTCAAAAATAGATACAATGATGTAGAAATCACTTGCCCTGGGTCCCAAATCACTGAATTCTATAGTTAGAAACTGTCTTAGAAGTCATCAAAATCCAAAACTTTTATGTCATTGACAAGGAAACTGAGACATCAAGTCATTAAGTGATATGTTCAAGTTCACTCATTCATATCACCATAAAATTGCACAAAAAACACTTAGCAGCTGGCAAATCACATAACTAAATTTTGTCCCTTTAGTAAGATACTACCTGAAGTTGGACCTCATTTCCACTCAAGAGAATGACAATTGAAAGTGACTCGCTGTTGGAGGACCTAAAGATAATATATATTTATATTTGGACATAGTATCTTTGTTTCAGGAAACACATTAAGACAAATTCTTTATTTGCACACATATAAGTCAAATATCCATTTAGAGTGTGATCATTTGTAATTACCTTGTAGATATTACAAATGGTAAGTGTGGTTTAAAATGGGTCCAACTGAATCTTAAAAGAAGGTAGAAATGGACTTTGTCATTGGCTAAATTGTTTCCCACCACAAAATTCATATGTTGAATCCCCCAGTACCTCACAACATTGTTGTATTTGGAGATGAGGCCTTTAAAGAGATAGTTCTGTAAAACTGAAGCCATTGGCATGGGTCCTAATCCAAAATGACTGCTGTCCTTAAAAGAAGAGAAAATGTGGACACCGAAATGCCAGCAAAGTGCACACGTAGGGGAAAGACCATGTGAGGACACAGTGAGAAGGTGGCCAGCTCCAAGCCAAGGAGAGAGGCCTCAGAAGAAACCAGAACTTGATCTTTGACTTCTAGCCTCTACAACTGTGAGAAAGTAAATGTCTGTTGTTTAAGCCACCTAGTTTCTGGAATTTTGTTATGGCAGCCTGAGCAAACCAAGGCAGACCTCAAGAGGAAGTGATTTGGAATAGAGTGGAGGTTGCTCTGTGTAATTGATATGGACTCTTACGGTTGTGCGGTCTGGGTAGTGGAGTCCGCTCTTAAGTGTGTTTGGGGGTGAGGGAAGTGAACTGGAAGGATGGAACCTGGCCTATGGCAGCCGCTGGAACCCCTCCTCACGTTGTATCCTGAGGAACTTACATCAATGGCAACTTCAGAAAAGACGCTCTTGCTGAAAGAGGATTGGCTGAGGGCCCAGAACTGTATTCCTTTGAATAAATAATAATGAAAACAATATCATATTTTGTTCTCACGCTGGTAAGGCTGGAGTATGTATTACTCCACCTTTCTAATGTTTACCGATTTGTTAGTAGAAAAAAGTAGGGTAGTTGTCCAGACTCGGGCGACCAAGGCTGTCTTTTAATGAGGATTTCACAGTACTTAGCACCATTCTGTAGTGAGTTTTTACTTACCGAAGATATTAGGATAAGGGCGGGAAAAGCTGTTACCTTCTCTAGTATTCTTTGCTCATAGCATGTTTGCTTATATACACGGATAACAAGCTTATATTTCTTGGTAACTCTAATTGTGAACATACGCAGTGCATAATATTAGATAACACAATTTTCAAGTCAGACACCTGAGTTTGGCATCTAGCCTCACACCTGTGAGACCTTAGGTCACTTAACGTCTTTCACCTTAGGTATTTCACTTGTAAAATGAGAATAATACTATTATCTGATTCGTAGGACTGCTTTAAGAATTAAACAAAGTGCATATAAATCCATTAGCATGGTACCTGGAAGATAAATTATTCCTTAACCAAACTGAGAAATCCTAAATACCATGGAACTGCTTCATTTCTAGATGTGTATAGAGCTTTTACTAGCATGAATATTCTTAAAATCCTTTTAAACTGTCAAAAAAAAAAAAAACCCACAACTTCTCTTCTTTTGCCATCTGAGGTTTAAATCTTTCATTATATTCACAAAAATGGACATTTTCTTAACTCCGGAGAAGTTGTATTGCTTTGTAAGCATAAAACAGAATTAGTTTTATGTGGCATTGAGTGATTCCAAGTCCAATCGCGTGACAAAGACTAGCCCGTGTCTACCTGTGCCGCATAATCTGTTTATGCTGCATTGAAATATCAATTTAGAAATGCCACTTTCCTTGAGCAGCAAGTAATTATCTGGAAGAAACATATTTTATCACTCCCGATGGCTGCTATCAGGCAGCAAATCTTCAGTCCCCGGCACATGATCCCGTGTTTCCTTACAAATTGTGCAGCCGAGCAGTAGTGTACCTTAACACTTTTAAATAAGATCTTGACACTCGTGTCATTGTACAAGCTCGGATCTGGACGACAGGATTTTTTTTTCCCTTAATTTAAACGCACTATTTTTCATCAAATGACAAGCATACATTATGGTCTCCATTCTAACCAAGCCTCTAAAGGCTATTTCAATTTGACTAGAGCGGTTTTCTGCCAAATGGCTCCTCTAAGTTACACTGTGCACATTACCCACCAGAAAGCACAGAGTTGATGAGAGTGCACTGTCAACTATCCTGCACATCGATATGGGGGTTATTTGATTTGAAATTGGATTCTAGCCTTCCTTGATCTGTTGTATAAATGGAGAAGCATGTGTTGGAGAAATTCTTACAAAGTTTATGAAGAGTGTGATGTACTTTCCCCCCCTAGAGTTTGTCTTTCACTTTGTTTGACTCCAGCATGAGCTCTCCTCTCAGTAATAAATATTCAAAGCTGAAAGTAGAAGAGCCCCCCTTTTTTTCTTTAAATGGAAATAAAACTTAGGAAAAATTATTCTGTGCATGAATTTCTTCTGTGATACGAGTTGGGTGCAAGTTGC
Organism: Lynx canadensis; assembly: GCF_007474595.2. NCBI lineage: Eukaryota > Metazoa > Chordata > Mammalia > Carnivora > Felidae > Lynx > Lynx canadensis. The sequence continues at coordinate 152,847,496 of NC_044310.1, read as the reverse complement.
AGACTTTTGTAGCAGAGTGGCTTTGTGACCCTTCTTTAAACATTTAAGACTTAGTTCAGAAGTTCACTGAATATGATGAGACATGATTCTTAAGTACGGAGCCTTCAAAAAAAGTATCTTCTAAATATATAATATTCTCAGCGAGACATGTCAGTCATTGTCAAGATGAAAGTCGTTTAAATGCTAAGTTCCTGGTAAACTGTATCTATATTGTAGGGCTCTATTCACAAAGCAATACCTTAGCTGTATGTGTAGAGCATACAAAAATATATCATTTTGTTATGGGACATACTGAACTCTGGATATTGTGATGTGAGGTTGGGAGGGAGGGAGTTTGCTATGCAAGTTACATGCTTATCATCAGTATGTGGATGGCCCTAAGGGCAGCATAGAGAACTTCAGAGAAAACATATTAAATGGGCATGGGGGAAGCATCCTTTTGACCCACATAAAAGGGTCTTTGTGTAGATCTCATGAGCACAAGATTTTATATTTGAGTGGATAAAGATGTGCAGTTTCTTTAGAATCAAAGGTAGATTGGCAACACTTTTAGTAAATGGCAAAATAATTATGAGTGTATTTGGTATTCAGTGTAAAACATTTATCACTTTGAATGGTTTTGGCATCAGGGCAGCTATAATAGGCAATCCCACAAGAATCCCTTTGTAATTTAGCATTAATTGATGTTCCTTTATTGTAACGACAGTTGATAAGTTAAAAGACACTGAATTGAAGAAGGAAAATAAAACACTTTGACCAGTCCTTTACTGCTTCTGCCAGTGACTGGAAAAAAAATTAGCTATAAAATAAAGCAGACAGAAACAGTGCCCGATTTTCTAAGAATAAGAGTGTGGACTGGCTGTGTTTGCATTTACATGCTTATGTGTACATATACTTGCTGAAGTAAAATCCAGTATTTAGCTTAGAAAAATGGACTATTTCTAAATATTTTAGAATAACTTGTCTTTTTTTACTGCATGTGTAACAGATGGGTTACTAGTGGCCCTGATTCTTCATCCTTTGCTGTATCCATAGCCTTTGAGATGTGATGTTGCATCCTTTCTCATCGGTGGTTAATTCTATTTTCCCACCTCTTGGATCTGGACTGGACTCAGGACTTACCGTGGCTGATAGAATGTGATGGAAGTGATAGTCTGCCTAGGCTTCTACTGGCTTTCTGAACCCCACCCAGCTGCCATGTGAAGAATCTGGGTTAGTCAGCTGAAGGATGACACATCAGACACAGCTGAGTGATCCCAGTGGGGTCTTCCTAGAGTACCCAGCCTCTAGTTGACTTTGCTGACTGATTACAAATTCCCGAGCAAGCCCAGACAAAAACACAGAGTTTGATTCAAAGCAGAAAAACCACACCTCTGATGGAAATCCAAGTTGCCAATCTCTAGAATAGTGAGCAGAAGCAATGGTTATTATTAGGACCCACTACGTTTTGGGGTGTTTTTTTAATGAAACACTCGATAACTATGTCAGTATGGTAGACTACAGAGGGACTAAATTAAGAAACAGAAGGGTAAGGGATTCGTTTTAATAGCATTAAGCTTCTGATGTAAAATGAATATTCTAGCCATACTAAACTCTATAATCTTCATATATTGTCCTGATTCCCTTAGCTTGGTGCCTGGAATGCTCTTCTCAAAGGTCAAATTGGACTCATCCTTCAAAGCAAAGGCCATGTACTCATACTCCATGAAGACTTCTCTGTTTTCCAGAGCCTGCTACTCAGCATTCCTAGAATTTTCGTTTTACCTATATGTCACATATCACTTTTCCCTTGCATTTGCTTTTAATATGAGTGATTTTTCCACCCGCTCCAAAAGGCATAGGTGGTATCTTCTCCATCTGAGTAACCTCAAATCATTTTGTAGTACCTAGACAAAACTAAACAATCGACAAATATTTGAATGAATAAATATTACAGGCTAAGAAACCACTCTGGATCCCAGCCTCTCTCTATGCTCCTGCTGTTATCGTAGGGAGTAGTTAAGCTCTTCAGAGAGCACTTAAACAAATATAAAGGTTTAATTCTCTTAATTATTACTGCTATTATATGTTTGCTTTATTTCTATGCATTTCCTCTTCCTATAAAATTTTTATATTCTGTAAAACAGGGTGTTTGAAGCTTTTTTGAATACATGATAGCAGTAAAAACAATATGAAGGTTATTTGGTGTGTTAAATTTTTAAAAGAAAAGAAACTTTTCAGTATTTATTAATTTTAATAGATACTATTTTCTTTGAAGTATCTAGATTTTTCACCTTCTGCCTTTTCATTCATACATTGTATCTCTGGTCTAAAGAACCAAATTTTCGAATTCATATAAATATAAATTTATTTCAAGTTCTTTTATATATCTACAAATACAAAAAAAAGGTATTGGGCAACTTTAAATAGTTTTAAGTTAAGATATATAATAGTAGTTCAGTGTACATCTTTTCATTATCAAAGTGCTTTCCTTAGGTCTTTTAAAAATTGCTGGTATTGGGGTGCCTGGGTGGCTCAGTTGGTGAAGTGTCCAACTCTTGATTTAGGCTTAGGTCATGATCTCACAGTTTGTGAGATTGAGCCCCACGTAGGGCTCTATGTTGACAATGAAGACCTTGGGATTCTCTCTCTTCCTCTGTCTCTGCCCCTCTCCTGCTCATGCGTGCTTTCTCTCTCAAAATAAAAAAAATAAAAATAAAAAAAAGTAAAAAAAAAAAGTAAAATAAAAAAACTAAAAAATTCAAAACTAAAAAAAAAGAAATTACTGATATTATGTTTCAATTTCATTTAAGATGTTTTCCTACTCTTGTTATCTTCCATTGGCCAATTTTTGATGTTTCTCTGCTACCTAGAATTGTAAATATTAAGTTAACTTTCATATAAGTGAAATGGGAACAATTTTTGAAGAGTGGTGATGATTTGGTCAAATGTTCTCTCCCATAATGTTTATGAAATAATAATAAAGTTGAGATGATGACAGCTTGTTTACTGAAGACATTTTTCTCAAGTTATTTAACTCATATAATCTACCTAACCTTAGGTAAGGTAAACTCATTTTACTCCTTTTTTTCCGTCACTACAGAAGATATTAGAAAGTTGGATTAAATCTGGTGCCTATCATTGCTGCTTCATAATGTGAATAAAATATTTCTCCCCTGACACAATTACCAGTATGAACTTGCAAATGTCTACACTACTGTTTTCTAGACTGATGTCTGAGCCATCAGAAGTCTGAGGACATATTGTTGGGCAGCCCATGAAACTTTCTAAATGTTGTATTTTCATTCTTATGAGAATTTAAACACACACACACACACACACTTTTAACTAGTTAGAAACAGAAAACATTCATTTTGCCAACATAATAAAAGATATTTCCTTATTCTAAGACTTTAGTTTTAAACGGGCCATTTTTGGACCTCTTGGGTCTAGCACAGATAATCTCTCAAGTTCAAGGTAATTTATCCCACTAGAAGTGGTTCATATATTTCTTGAATTGGGAAACACTAGTCTATAACAGAAATGGATCAACTTTTGGTCCTGACGTTCTGATGGATGCTGTTATCATGGAGTTTCAATAGAGTAAGGAAAACTGACAAAAAACTAGCTAACCAATAAATAGATTCTTTGAATTGGTGGTGCATACAAAGACAATGTGCAAAAACGACAGGCAGTTTTAAAACCAACCTCATGATCACTTTGGTGAGTTCAGTGGGTGACAGGAATGTGTGCCTGAGGGCAGGTGTTTGCTTTGCGTGATTTGAAACTCTGGCTTAAGTAACTCGGGCCATCTAGGAATTCCAATACAATAGTCCTCTCTTTATCCACGGTTTCACTTTCTGCAGCTTTAGTTACCCACACTCAACTTCAGTCCAGGAGTAGATGATCCTCCTTTATGAACTATCATCAGAAGGTCAAAAGTAGCCTAAGGCTATGTCACAATGGCTACCACCCACCCCAATTCATCTCATAATGTAGGTATTCACCTCACATCATCACGAGAAGGGTGTATACAGGGCATACAAGATATTTTGAGAGAGACCATATTCACCTATCTCGTTATAGTGTATTATTTTTTTACTTAATTATTGGTTCTTTTTTTAGTCTCTTTACTGTGTCTAATTTAGAAATTAAACTTTATGACAGGTATGTCTGTGTAGGAAAAAAACAGTATAGATGGGGTCCAGTACTATCTGTGGTTTCAGGCATCCACCAGGGGTCTTGGAATATATCTTCTGCGGATAAGGGGGACAACTTAGGCTTGGGTGTATATGTAACCCACCGATATTCCACTTCACATGATTAGTGACAGGACTGCTATAGTGTTTGTTTTCTAATATAACACAAAGAAAGTTATATTTTATGTAAATAGAAGTGAGCATCATTATTTTGAATCAATATACAATCTGAGAGTAGTAACTCTTAAATTTTGTCTTTAACGTGCTAGAATAGGCAGACAATCTTAACTATGTCCATGTATCTGCCTTTGAAAAAACTTGAAAGCTTATTAGGTTTAAGAAATCCCCTAAGAATCTCAAAATACAAGTTTTATCGTATGTTTGCCATGTCTATACTTCTTCTGTTTGGATACATACTCAAACTTTCATAGAGACCATGCCCACCACTAGCAACCAGGCAGAATTAATAGTTTTTTCCTCTAATCTCATAAAACTGATATCTACTTCACACCATTTGCATTACAAGTGGTCATTCTTACTTTGTTTTGCTTCAAGAGGCCCTGACCCTTAAAGTCTAAGCATTATTTCACAATTTTTATAAGGGCATTTATGGTTATATGGCGGGCACTAATCAAAGTTCTTTTCAAGTATTAGCTAAATCAACACAGCATAATGCAGTAGATACTCTCATTAACTCCATTTTATAGATAGGGAAACTGAGACACAGAGAACTTAAGTAACTTGTCCAAGGTCACACCACTAATGGTAGGGCCAGGATACGGATACAGTTAGTGCAGCCCCAGGGCCTGTGCCTTATTCACCACATAATGATGTCTCTAGTAGGTAACAATGGACATTACCTAAGTAAATGAACCTTGGGTACCGTGGAAAAAATCAGTTTTGTTATTTTTTAGCAAGAGTATATTAAGAATACTTGTGATGGTTGGTTTTATGTATCACCTGGCTAGGTTATAGTACCTAATTATACAATCAAACACTAATCTAGGTGTTGCGGTGAAGGTGTTTTGTAGATGTGGTTAACATTTGCAATCAGTTAACTTTGAGTGAAGATTACCCCTGATATGCGGGTGGCCTCATCCATTCAGTTGAAGGCTGTGAGAGTAAATACTGAGGTTTCCTGGAAAAGAAGAAATTGTGCCTCAAGTCTGTAGTATTAACTCCTGCGTAAGTTTCCACATTATAGGCTTTGGATTTGTCAATCCCACAAATTAATTCTTTAAATTAAATTATATACTAATCATTAATTATTATCATAGTAATACATGATATATAATGTAATGTATATGTATGTATATGTAATATAAATAAAATATAAGAATATATATATTTATATATATCAGAATACAGAGGCTGAATACCTTGCATTTATTTAACATAAAATAAAATTTTTATTTCTTTTTTTTTTTAAATAACACTGTGAGATTGGTTCTTGTCCCTGTTTAATAGTTGATGAAAATTAGATACCAACATTCTGCCTTTCAACTTTATTTCTATCATGTGCACACATTATTTTAGCACCTGCTTTAGCCGCTTTAGAAACAGGTACCAGGTGTGGTCTTCCCAGACTTTGTCAGCCCAGAAGAATGTGTTACCTGATACTTCTTTGTTCGTGGGATAGATCTTCCTTTGTCACAATACTCTTAAAAAAGAGATTAACTGTAAAAGGAAGCAGTGGAAAACAAACCCGTATCTGTGAGTAATGAGAGTGATTCAAATTTCAATAAGAAAGAAAGAGGAACACACAGCCAAACTGTTCTGAGAATATTTGGAGATTAACAATTAAATAAATGTTAATATCAAACGTTTATGTCCTGACATCCATGCTCCGGTCTCTCTTCTGAGCGCTTTATACATATCACCTCATTTATTTCTCATGGCGTCCCTATGGAGACGGTACTCTTATTGTCCCCATTATAAACATGAGTAAACTAAGTGGAATCAGGACTTGAACTTAGATAGTCTGCAGAGCCTGTTGCTGTCTCTCGGATAAGTAGAGTAGAGTGCAACAGAGTGGGAAAATGGAGGCAGAATAATGACACGAACAATTACTGAAAGTCTGTTACACAACTATTTGTACACATTATCTTACTTAATATTCACAAATACACTATGAGTTAAGTATTTCCCCCCCAATTTAGCGACTAGAGAAACATGTCCAGATAATTTTAATAACTTGCAGAATGGTAAATGAGTGATAATTGGTGGCGACTAATTAGTGGCGACAAATCAGAACCCATGTCTGATTTGGGTCCCAAAAGTTTGCCTTTCCCTTCATGCTACGATGCTACTAATTTGTAGGCTTCAAAGAGGTTTGTTCCAAGTGAGAATATTCATATTTTAGACCTAGTAGAATAGCATTGCTCATGGGCCATCTCAGTACAACTTGCCTTATGGATCATCTAGAAACTCTACTAGTTCATATCCCTTTCGAGCCCCACTTCACGCGTGACAAGAGTTCAAAGAACTTCACAGTATTCTGGCACACTGTGGATCATGTGAAGTTACTTTTCCCCCCCTTCTTATTGATTCCTGTGTTAAATAGCACATGTATTAGAGTCTCTCCTCTGACCTCCCCTCAAATTAACCTGTTCCAAGATGTCTTATTATTTAAAGGGTGACCAAAATGTAAGAGTAGGAAGTTAAAGAGAACAGTCGGGTCTCTTTTCTTCCTTCAGTCGTTTCAACTGAATTTCTGAAGACCAGATGATAATGTTTCTAGAAGTCTGTCCATTTCTACTTTTTCCTCTTCTTTCTCTTTTTCTTTTTTGTTTACTTTCTTTTCCTTGCCCATGATAGTATCTCCCCAACATCAGACGGAAAGAATAAAGAACATCATCAATGGTAAATACATTAAAAGTTAATCTGAAAAAATTATTCTTACATTTTTCTCCTTCTTTCTTATCTTGTTACATACCAGATAAATATAAAAGCATCATAGGATTAAATATAGATATGTTGTGGTATACCATAATAGAAGTCAATATAGCTATTCCAGGGAGATTATATTTTGAGGATGGACAGCCCATTATTATGGGTTTATAAAAATCATCCTTATCTATGTGGTAAAAAAAACCCATGAAACCTCAAATATTATTTACCATGCAGAGTTCAGTATCACTGAACTCTCAAATTATAATTAAGAGTATAAAAGTATTTTTGAAAGTAGAAAACTGTAATATCACCAAACTTCGATCAGACAACAAACACAGTTTTAAAAAGTTCAGTAGAGTTTCTTAGAAGCACTATCTCTACAAGCATTTAAGTGTGCCCTACACAGTGGAAAATATTATAATTTACAATCATTTTCTGTGTAATGGTAAGCCAGAATCAAAAAGTTAAAAGGTGGAGAGAAAAAGGTCAAACTATCTTAGCCAGCTTTTAGCTTTCCTATCACTGCAATCTAAGACCATCTAATAAATAGTGGCCTTAGATTTCATGTATGCCTGAAAACAAAATGATCAGATTTTAGTGACTTGTAATAACAATTTTTTTGAAAGAAAAACACATGCTTAAGTCAAACCCCAACCTTTACTTATAGTTTCAAAATATACAACAATTTCCTGATATAAAAGCAAGAAAGAATGAGTTCCGCCTAAACTTTTTTCTTTAATTTGTTATATTTATTTATCTTATCCCCTGAAATGACCAATAATTTTTTGCTTACTTCTTCTTGATAAGCATATCAAGATCAATGAAAACAACGCTCTTTGTATAGTAGATGTACTATGAATATTTGCTTGAAAGGGTGTGGAGAGATCTTCCAAGGGCTCTCAATTTAATGAATAGCTTTTATTTACAATACTGATTTTATTTACTATATTCGATTAATATTTGTGGTTAGGAATTAGAACAGGAAAGCTGAGGGCAATGTGATGAACCAATTGAATGACAGATACTTTCTTAAGACTTCTGTTACTTTTTTTTTTTTAATGTTTATTTCCTTTTTGAGAGAAAGAGGGAGAAACAGAGGGCAAGCCAGGGTGGGGCAGAGAGAGACAGGGAGACACAGAATCCGAAGCAGGCTCCAGGCTCTGGGCTGTCAGCCCAGAGCCCGACATGGGGCTCCATCCCATAAACCATGATATCATGACCTGAGCCAAAGTCAGCCGCTTAACTGACTGAGCCACCCAGACACCCCTGGACTTTCATTACTTTCAATCCTTGCAAGATATTGCTATTTTGCAGATGAAGCTTAAAGGGTAATTTATTACCCAAGGAAATATATTTATTTTCCATTTGTTTTGGTTCATAGAGATCAAGTTATTTCCCAAAGTCACATGTGTAGTGTAGAGTAGGTACTAAATGCCATGCAAATTTTTTGCCAAAGCCCTAGATCTTCCCTTTACATCATATTGACTTTCCCCCCCTTGTTTGAGACTTGTTTTCTTAAGCAATTAGAATGAGATGTCCATATCTGACATTATTTGTTTTTATTAATTTGCAACGAGACTTTATTTTCCTCCATTTTATGGACTTCCTGGATGAGTTTGAAATTCAAACAAGCAGCGGTGATCCATGCTGACAAATTTAGAACCAGGTCTTGAGTTCCTTAATGAAATGAAAATTGGAGTGGCAGTGGTATTACAAATAATAACACTGTGCATTTATTTAACACTTCTAACTAATTCAAGGGTAATCAGGATCATTCTTTCTTAGTAACATTAATGGGAAGGTAGAAGAGATGTTCTGATTTCTATCCTTATGAATGTGGAAGCCTGATGCCAAGAGAGGTGATTTGTCAAAAGTCATGTAACTAAATTATGGCAGATCAGGACTAGAAAACTATTTTTCTTGACCTTCATCTGATATTCTCCCCCTCTTTATCCACTCCTTACCCTCTCTTTTCCCCTCTATGTGACCCCCTGAATCTATGGTTTAAGACAGAGGTAATCGTGTCCTCAGATATCTTATGCTTCCCTGTGCTCTATAGGTAAATATTTAAGCACTATGAATCACACTCAGTGTGCCATATAATCTGCCCTCCAAATCTCTTTGCAGTGTTATTTACAGTATTTCCTTCAGTTTTTCTTCCTTTTCATCTACAGACTTATACAAGTGTTTTTAATGAATCGAGTTCCCATTTTCTCCGAATTCTTTGTGGTGGAAAACTATTATCTTTGTTTCTCTGAAAACCCTTCCTACCCTGCCCTGGTAGTTGGTCTAAAATTTAGGCGTGTGATACAAGCTGGACCAGTAAGAGCTTTAAAGTGGATTTTTCAAAACGTAGTAAGGATAGAGAAGTCACCTTCTTCTCTGGTCATAAAGTGGTAATCGTGAGTTCAAGCAGTTCTTGGCTGTGGTTGCAGCCCCAGAGGGAAGCTGTTTTGGTGGAATGAAACTGAGACACAATCAAACAAAATGAGAAGTGTAAAGAAATCCGTCGAGGCTTTGAGTTCCCTCTTTAGATTTCATCTCCAGATTTACCTTTAAAAGTCCCAATTTGTGAAGTGACAAACTTGTATTTTGTTTCCAAAACTAGTTTTATATTTCTGACCCTAGCAACCAAGGATTATGACTCGCAATTATGTTTCATGTGCATACTATGAGACCTAATTCCCATGTCTCCTCTTCTGTGCCAGCAGCCACGATTTCCCATTCGGATGACTGATCCTTCATCTAAGTCCAGAAGCTGTCTGCCCCTGGTCTTCTTATGATTTACCTCATCTGATCATTAGTCACATCTGTATCTGTCTTCTTCATCAGACTGTGTGCTCTATAAATCAGCATCCATATCCTAATCATTAATGCTGTGTTTAGTATTCAAGTTGAGCGTAGTCAGCATTAAATAAATGTTTATGTACTTAACTTTTCATTTAGTTCTCCTGCTTGTTAATGTTTAAAGATAATGTGTAATGTGTTGCGGGCTATAGATACGATATAATAAGGAACATAATTATTTTGGTATTGATGTGATCATTATCCTGTAAAAATTACTGGTATTTCATCCTCATTTCTACTCCCTGATTTGTTTTTAAAGCAAGTTGTCTTTTCTTTAGTGCAGATCTCATGTTCTGCGACGAATTGACTTCAATTAGCTATAAACCACACAGGAGAAGGACAAGTTGCAATGGCAAGACCATATTTGTACTTCCTGATACAGAAGCTTATTATAAGATTTCGCAAGAAGCAATCTTTTTCCAGACAATTCAAGCGTCGTAACACTGAAAACCATAGGCGGCACTTAATAAGAATTTATTATGCAGGAGCAGTAGGCTCTGACAGAACATTGTCCTCTTTAGGTTCTAGGATGGGGACAGGCTTACTGTGAAGATATCTGAGAGGATGCAATAGCTAGCCAGCATTCTTACTCTAGATGTGGCCATGGTGATATACTTTGAAGGTATAGAAAGAATGGGCAGAGACATGAAGATATGAAGAAGACACGTTGTTAGCGGACTCCATTCTTATCCGCACGTGAAAACTGAACCAAGTGAGACAATGATCTGGAAAAGGAGGCCATGCTTTTCCCTCAGTTATCTGGATCATCTCAAAGAAGAATGGTGAAGAAGGAATGATCACAATTAACTGAATTATCTCAATTTGCATTTTATGTTTTATGTATCGACATGGTCTCCATTTATTTTTGTAATTCAGACTGTATGTTTATGTTGCAAGCTTGATGAAATAAATAAGACCTAGACAAATGTTTGTCCTTTAATGGGACCATAGAAAGAGTGATTTATGCCAACAAAAACAGTGATTTAAGATCGTGTCCATGGATAAGCTGAGTGGATTTTTTTTTCCTTTGGGAGGACATAAAATGTCTGTTTCTGGAATGGGGTGGTTTTGTGTTTGAAAAATATTGACTTTTGTCACATGGTGCTTAATTAGTCTATACACTCACTTGAAAAAACTTCTCATCAGTTTTGCAAAAACAGGACTTCTTAAACTCTACGTATTCAATGTAGTTGAGAGGAGAATGAGTGGTAGTCAAAGGGCAGTTGATAGGCCTGGTTGACATCCAGGATGAGGAAATTTTTCCAGAGGAAAATCCTTCAGGCAGAACAGACCTCCAGGAAGCATCTCTGGCAACCCAGGATTCTAAAAGCAGCAGCAGCCACAACACAAGCGGCAAGTGTTAACGAAGAGATATTTAGCACACGTCTGATCCATGGAAGGGTATATTTAGGGCATTGGGGTGTTGGAAGATCTTACCCCTTCTAAACATGTCAATTGGGCATCTTCAGTGCTTTTTAAAAGCTTTCATTTAAGTTCCAGTTAGTTAATTTGCAATGCAATGTTAATTTCAGGTGTAGAATATAGTGATTCAACGTTTCCATACAACACCCAGTGCTACTGAGGTAAACGCATACACATATACCGTATACCCTACCATCTCAGAAAATGGTTTGGGTCCCTAACTGATCCAAATTTTCTATGAAATATTATGAACTACTGAGTGTCTGAGAGTGTGATTTTTTTGGTGTGGGGTGTGTGTGTGTGTGTGTGTGTGTGTGTGTGTGTGTTTCGCTATCGAGGAAAATGATTCTGAATAAACTTGGCAGGGGTGGAGAGAAACTCTGAATAGTTATGCCCCTTAAATAGTTGGGCTATTATCCTGGGTTCAAAAGTTAACCTTGCCTGTCAATTTAGACTTAAGTGAGTAAAGAACACATCTTCATGTCCTTTAAAGGCATTAATATAGTGACTTCAGCAATGACAAACTGGTTTCTGAAGATATCTGATAAGAATCCTAAAGGAATGCCATGTCTTGCCCACGCATTTCCTCTCCCTCTTCCCTCAGTGCCATGAATGCATTTTTAAAGATTATGTCAGCTCAGTTTGTGTTGTGTTTGTTTGTTTGTTTAACTGATGTAAAAGTTCAGGTTTTGGGAACTGGCTTAAGAGAAGACATTTCCTGTAGCAATGGCAACTTTAACAATAACAGATAAACTCTTTCCGGCAAATCTTCACTGGGCTAGAACTAAAATCTGGAAGTAATCAGCAACCATTGAGCATCAGAAATTCTTTAAAAAAATATATTTAAACGCAGCTGGAGTCTGCTAGTAGTTGGGATAGGATTCAGGTACCTAATCCCTTGGGGTTAGTCACCATCCTCCTTCTTCCTAGTCTTGGATGTGGAACTAAAGAGCCCCAGGGTGTTGATGGTTGCAAAGAAACTATGGCATCTGACACCTGCTGGGAGCAATAAATAAAGATCTATTTCTGCCCTTGTCGGTTTCTTCCTATCCTGCTCACCACTGGAGATGCCGCCTTTTCTTCTGAGCTGGGTTTCAGAGGAGAGGGGTTCTGTTTACCCATATAAACAAATCCGGTAAGTAAGAGAAGTCACTGCTGTGTAGAAGTCACTTTGACACGCATGCTTGACCTATGATATAGGCAAGTCTGGTTAAAAAGTCAACAGAATCACACCCTTTACTTCTGAGAATTATGGTTGTAATTTTTCTGCCAGTAACATGACTCCAATGCAGCCTTCTGAAATACGTTTGATCCAGTTGTCCTGTTTCCTGTAGGATGATGCATTTCCAGTTAACTAATTAAAACTGGTTATTTGTGAGGATTTGTGCAGGCTGTTATTGAATATTTTATGTCTGCCAGTCTTGTCCAGCTACATTGCTGATGCTTGTAATTCTATTTAAAAGGAAACAGATTCTATAAACAAAGAGATGAGTATCTCTTTTATCTATGGTGCTTCACAAAACAATGAACATGCAACAGTCCAGAAATCTCTAGAAGATAGAGGAGTACCAGGGTATATGAATGTGGCAGTGTCTCCCTTGCATTCAGCTCTGCAGAAATCTGGATTGCTACAGAAGTGAAATTCATCAGGGCAAAAGCTTTCAGTCTGCAAATAAAAAGGAAAATCAGGCAGCCTCCAAGAAACTCTTAAATTCCCACACCCAAACACCTAACCTGTCCAAATTACTTGCTTGTGGAGGAATTACTCTAAAACCTCCCAAATGCAAACTAGCCATTGGTTTCCATGCTAGAATTCATACATTTCTCTATTTGGCAAGTAAACCAGAGCACGATATTTTGCATTCCGTTGAAATGTATTTTTCTCCTCTGGAGGATGAATGAAAATGTGTTTCATGCCATATGCCTGATAGTTTCTGGTGGTGCTTGTTCACATATTTTTGACTCTACACTATGTGGCACTGTGTGATGCAAATCACACTGTGTGATGCAAATCCCAGGCATTCTTCTGGAAGGAGAAAACAAAGAAATTGGGTAAAAGCTGTTTAATTTTAACTATTAACAAGGTCAATAGTTTTAAGAGATGTTTTCTATTTGATTTACTTAGAGCAAGTGAATACTCTTTTACTTCTCAGCAGAACTTTATTATGGTTAACCGGAAATTTAAATTCAAGTGGTCCTTATTCTTTTAGAAAAGCAGAATGCTCCCTCTCTCTCTCTTGTCTTGTATTGGTTGGCAGTAAGGCTAACTTCTCCCCTAAAGGAGAAAATCATGATGGTGCGCACTGAGAAAGTCTACCGAGGAAGGGGGTTAGCACCTGATTTCTCCTGTGGCGTGCTCTTCAGAGTAAATCTTCCCCAACAGCCCTACCTAGCAGCCTTCCGCAAGTGAATGAGTGACAATAAGTGTTTAAGACAACCTATTTCTTCTCTAACTCTTCATCTCTTTTGAAACACTTATAGAGCCTGCTGTGACAAGAAAAAATGTCTAGAAGAGTATACTTCCCAATGTTAATACTGGCTATATCTAGATAGTAAGATACAGGAAAGTTTTATCTTTTTTCTTTTTGTAATCTCTAATTTTTTTTTACACTAGAAGTGAGTTATTTTTCTAAAAGAACTTCCAAAAGAGGTTGTTTTTAGAATGTACTTTCTCTTTGAAAATCTGGTACCAGAAATCTGTAATAACCTAATTTGCATACTGATTAATTCTTTCTACGGACGCTTATTCACTGCCCATTAAATGGCAACCTATTTATTTGTCATCAAAGACACAAAGGCACCTAACACAGTCCTTCCCTTCAAGGTGTTCACAACTTCAGTGTTGTTTTTGCAGTAATTGTCGTCATACTGGCCATAATTTTCATCTGATATATTTCAGAGTTTTGTTTCTATTTTTACAGTAAACACCATTTCCACTCCTTTTATCCTTAACACAATTAACATTTCCCCTCGACCTAGAAATTGCTATCTCCTGATAAGACATTGGAGATTTTCATATAAACACTTTCAATGACTTTGTCGCAATTAAAGTTAAAAAAAAAAAAACAACACTGCAGTTTCTGCTCTTAGGCACGGTGCTGTTTGTAAGCAAGTTTTGAGTTCTATTAGTGAGAAATCGTTCCATATCCATTTATAGAACTTCAAATAACAGACTGATTTTGCAAGCTTTTCAAACTCCCTACTTCAACCAAGTGAATCAATGAGAAATCAGTAGTTATACGCAGTGGTTGAAGGATAAATAGTGGTTCCCACAGAAGACGTTGCCAGAAAAGGGTTCTTTCTGACTCAGTAACTGAAAAAAAAAAAAAGTCAGTCTTGGTTGAGAATAGTCCATCTCCTCCTCACCACCGAACCATACAACGTAGGCAAGTGTGACTGTCATATTTTTCATGAACTATGTTATAGTATCTGCCCGTAACCTGGTCATACCTATGCCAGTCAGCCTGCCATTTAACTTGGCATAACCTCATCCCATCCCACATTAGTAACAAAGAACAACACTCCTGAGAGTCTCACAGGCTGTTTTAGTGCTTTTTTTAAATGTTTTTAAAAGAGTTTTAAAATTGCATTTTCCAATGCTGTAATTCATTGTCATTTAAAATATACTACTGTATACCTTTTATCCAGACAGCTTTTTAAATTTCCTTTAGTGACACTAAATTTAGATTCTTTATTAAAAAAGAAATCATGCTTTGTCAAAATAATCAAGATTCTTAGCAAAGCTAAGACTCTTTACTGTGTTTTTGCTATTAAAGCATGTGTCCCCTTGATAATTTAGTATGTTTAGAAAAACAGTTGCATCACGTTCTCCCATAAACTAAATCAAAATATTTTCCTGTGATGTTTTCTTCCCATTCTCTTACTTGTGAAAACAGACACGAGTTTTATTTAATTTTCTTTTGATTTTCAGAGGTTTTATTCTACAGAATATGTATTTACTAAGAGCAGTCTTGGATTAAATAATACATCATAGTATTTTTGAGAAAGCCTTGATGTGTAGAGAGGTGGTCTCAACTTTATCACTAAATTTCTGTGTAATAAGGCAGAAGTCACAAACTCTCTTGATGTCAATTTCTTTATTAAATAATAGCTTTGTACCGGATCATCCTCAAGGCCCCTTCATATATAGAATTCTGTGTGTATTTTCACTAGGGAAAATCCTATTGTTGGTCAAAATATGATTATGTCATAAGGTATCATCTCCTAATAATGCAGATCTGAAGAAGGACAAATAAACTCAATGGTATTCTCTCCACTTAGTCATCCATACCATCAAAATATTGCATTTGAATTCTTACTATAGGTTAAGCTATGCTAAGTAATGGGAATAGAAAGTTTAACAAAGAAGACATTGCAATTCTTACTGGGTTTTTGGTCTGGAGTGATTCTCCCCTGAAAGCAACTTTGCCTGTGAAGGAGCATTTGGTGATAGATGGAGATCGTTTTGATCATCACTACTTGCACTTATCTAGTGGCTAGAGGCCAGAAGCGCTGCTAACCGTCCCACCATGCCCAGGAGAGTCTCCACAACAAAGAACCACTGACCCAAATTGTCAATACTGCCATCATTGGGAATCCTTGTTACTGGAGTAGACTGCTCTGCATGCAAAGGCTACCGGTGCAAACAGGGCTGTCTATGGTAGCACTTTGCAAGTTCTTCTCCTACATATTATGCAAAACAAAAGAAGGAGAATACAAAATGACTTACAAACTCCATTTGCAGAGTAATAATAAGAGCTATCTGCAGATTCAAAATATAGATAAAGGCTTTTCAAAACAGCCGGGATTAGGCACAAGAGAAACAAGAAGGGGGAAGAGAAGAAATTCAGTGCAGTGGCAGTAGATATTATAAAACCAAATTATAGGGTAAAATTACACTGTATCATGAAGAGGAATATACTCTGAAGTGAAAAAAGCAGTGTCCTTTACTTGCAACACTGTTGCAAGAACTGAGAAGGCCAAGTGAGTAGAAGGAGCCTTCCTAGACCCAGTTTTTTATAAAGTATTAATCAGGCTTCAGAAATAATCACACACACACACACACACACACACACACCCCATATTTCTTCCCAGATCTTGTCTTAAAAAAAGCAAAGCTCATCCAATAATGAATAATGAAAGATAAAGTGGCATAGTAGCACTGATTTTATAAAGACAACGCAACGATTTTATAAAGAAAAAAGGATAAGAGAAGAGGAAAACATACCAGCAGACAAAGAGCATTCACCAAAAAGATGAATGGAGCAGTTGAAAATTATGACCCCAAATTCGGTTACTTACTTAAAGTGAGCGAATTCATGAAGGAAGACTGCCAAGATGAAATGTAAGAATTCAGGGAAGAGAAGTTAGGATGACAGAAAGGGATGAAACATAACCTGGTAGAATCCTAGACAAGACTGAGAGACAACGAAGAGCAAAGTTCGCTTTCATATTGATAAATGTAAAGGGAAATGCATCGTTAGCTGAGGTTCTCAAGGAAACAGATACCAAAATGGAGTTAGAAATGCAAGAGATTAACTGTAGGGGACACTTATGAATGTTCCAGGAGAGGCAACCAGGAATTAGAAGGGAGGCCATGATGTAGGTTGGACAGCTATGAAGGAGAAAGGGAAGGATATGGGAGTAGGCAGAAGACATGTCAAACTGAAGTGCATCTGTGAGATAGTGTCAGACAGACCTATGTGAAATTCCAGCAAAGATTGATATTAAATAGTGTCCTATTGAGCAGAAGTGTTCTGGTTGTGTTAGCCACTGGCTGGGAGCAGTGTGGACAGAGCACGCTGAAGGTATTTGCTGTCGTAAATCCCACCAGTGGGGGCAGCCAAGGAAGGTACCTAACTCCACTCCTTGCGGCAGATTCTCTCTTGGTGAGAGATCTGATCAGTGTAAGTACCTCCGTGGCTGCCAGGCTCGTCCAGTTGGAAAAATGTGCACATTGGCTCCCAAAGCAAATCCAATGTCTATAAAGGCAGACCTACAACAGATTTAGGAAGGTTGAAAATAAGCTGCCAGGGGCGCCTGGGTGGCTCAGTCGGTTGAGTGTCTGACTTCGGCTCAGGGCATGATCTCACGGCTGGTGAGTTCGAGCCCCGCATCGGGCTCTGTGCTGACAGCTCAGAGCGTGGAGCCTGCTTCGGATTCTGTGTCTCCCTCTCTCTCTTCTCTTCCCTTGCTCATGTTCTCTCTCTCTCTCTCTCTCAAAAATAAATAAACCTTAAAAAAATTAAAAAAAAAAAAAAGAAAAGAAAAGAAGCTGCCAGACCAAGTCATGTCAGGCAAATGCAACATAAAAGAAGCAGAGGTCATAATCTTAATTTCAGAGAACATGAATTTTAGTAAAATTATTATATTATTATTATATTTCTAATGTATATTACATATATAGCTTCTTCTTGCATCATTCAATTGTATATCCCATTCAAAAACCTGAATAAAAACTGAAAACATAAAGTCATACAGGATACACTAAAAAAAGTGACAAAGTCATATAAAAAGCACATAGGAGCCTATCTAGATGTGCTTCCTATGTCTGATGCTGTAACAATGTGAGCAATATGATAAATTATGATAGTATTGGATCACAACCCAAAGAATAAAATAAACATATATGTGATAACTAAATAAATGGAGGAGAGGAGGGAAGTGTTCCAAATAGATGGAATAATATTAGATAATAAATATAGAAGAACTGAGGGAAATAAAATAATGATCATTAGAATATCACAACAATAATTTCTGCTTGCAAGATCCATAGATGAATTCTAAAATTAGTAGGCGAAAACTTAAGGAGAATTTTTACATAACTACAAAGCATTACCCCCGAACATTTAATAATTATTGTGGTGGTTTTAACATATGTTTACAAATTTATGGATACTCCCACCTCCAAGAGATAAAACTTCACTCCCTTTCACTTAAGTGTGCCCTTGACTTAGTGGCTCACTTCTAATGAGTAGAGTGTGGAAGAGAAAAATGGTAACTTTGTAATGAAAAAAAGCTGGTAGAAAATTCTGTATACACGTAACCAAAGTTATCACCAGTGATAAGCCATGTTGACAGCATGTGCCTCGATATCAATGAGGACTGTGCTTCTCATTGAAGTTCATTCCAAAGTTCATTGATGTTCATTCCAAAAAGCCATAATCCTAGTGTTAGTTATGAGAAAATGTCAGGGAAATTCAAATTGAATTTCATTCAAATATGCCTGGCCAGAAATCTTAGGAATGTGACAAGGTCATGAAAAACAAAGAAAGACTGAGAAAATGTCAAAAATTAGAAGAAACTAGAGAGAGAATTAAATAGAGCATGGTATCATGGATTGGATTCTGAAAAGTAAAAAAGGACATAAGTGAAAAAAAACACTGATGAAATCTATATAAAGTCTGTAATTTAGTTAGCCATATTATACCAATATTAATTTCTTAGTTTTCCTAAATGTACCGTGGTTATATAAGATGTTAACATTAGAAGAAACTAGGTAAAGGGTACATGGGAACTCTGTGCTATCTTTGCAACTCCTCTGTTTCTCTAAAATTATTTTAAAATATAAAGGTTATTGAAAAGGTCACCAAAACTAATATAAAATTTTAATTAGGATAATTCAACAAAGGGACTGTTTATATTATGATGAGAATCTGTATTAGAGTGATTGGTTCTAATAAAGAAGGTCAGGCAAGACTGTTGAAAAGTGACACTTAAGCAGAGATCTGAGGAATGAGTCAGAGTTATTTAGGCAAAGAGCAGATGGAAGAGTATTCCTGGAAGAAAAAACAACATGTGCAAAGAAACTATGACAGAAGGGAAGAGAGCAAGCACCGGGGACTGTAAAGACACTGGAATTAAAAGGTGGAGAGTATGGTCCAAGACAAAATGGAAGAGCTAAGTAGAGTCCAAAATCTTCAGGAACTTGGAGGGGAGTTCTATTTTTATTTGGAGAGCAATGTTGAATCCCTGAAATGTTAAAATGTCACGTGTTCAGATCCATTTCTTGAAGATCTTTCGAGCTATTGTGTGGCACTGCACAGGGGCCCCAGCTGAGATCTTATTGCAGAATCCTCACTAAGAGCCTGCACTACAGTATTGCTAATAAAATGGAGAGCAGAAGAGACAGAGAGACATTTAAGGAGAAACATGGAGAGGATTTGAGCGTTTTGGAAATGGGAGTTGAGGAAAAAAGAAGTGTCAGGGCTAGCCACCAATGTCTAGCTTTTCCAAAGTTTGGTTTGGTAGCTGAGTTACAACAACAGACTCAATTCTTTGCTGTTTTTTTTTTTTTTTTTCTGTATGCAACCTTTGTCATATTTCTTTGTCATTTCTCTTAGAAAGAAGATAGAGTCTGTGTCCTGACATCTTGGTACCTAGGTAATACTTTGGCCACTGAGAAGCGAACAGATATGACACATGCATAAACGTGAAAAAAATTCTTGTGTGGTCCTGCTTCTCTGCTTTTGTCTCTCTGCCACAGCCATAAACAGATGTCTAGGATAGCCTGCTGGAGTAGAGGGCATGAGAACAGAGCCATCTCCCTAACCACCCCGGCCAAGACCATCCTACTTCATCTACCAGACAACTAATCAGCCATGTGAGCAGCCCAACCAAGATCAGCCATGACCAGCTAAGACAACATGCCAACCTGCCCCTAACCCTAGATTCATGAATGAGGCTAGATGACATTAAGCTCAGTTTAGATAAGTTAAACCCTATAGATATGTGCTTTAAAAGGTGTATTTTATAGCGCTGAGATTGTGTGGCTGTTTGTTACTCAGCATTATTGTGGCTTCTATAACTGATACAGAGGCCATGTTAGTGCCATTTACTGAGATCTACTAGGAATTATTGTTGGCTATCTAAACAAGAAATATTTGCACACCTCCTCACCATGTTATCTATGGCGGAATACCTCTCTTAAATTGTAGAAGCTGAAAATATCAACTACTAATTTTCCAGTCTCCCTTACGTCTAGTCAGTGGGCAAAGAGACGTTAAGGAACTTTTGCTACGGTCTTACACAAAAGAATTTAGTAAAAAAACCAGCATGGAAAAAATTCTCTCTTTTAATCTGATGTTGTATACTATCATAGCAGGAATTTCAGCTGCCATTTTAAGAGATTGATAAAACTAGCCCAATTTATGAGGTCTAAAGTTTTGACAAAATTATCACTGAGGTTGACAAGGTGCAAAGATGGTAAGATGTCTTTCACGATGACAATTTTTAATTGTCCCTACAAATATCTATCTTTAGATATCTTTTTTGAGATAAATAAAGGTCCCTATGAATACATCACATTTAGTTAGGTGTTTTGTTACAAGTAGTCGAAGGCACTCGTAGTTCTCTTAACTTTACTATCTGATAACAGGAAGTGCAAAAGCAGACGTATCTCTGGAAAACACTGGAATTGTATGCAAACAGATATTTAATAGACTAGGGAGGAAAAGTCCCTATGTTGTATGGACCCAGGGCTGATTCTAGGCAGAAGAACAGAGTTTAAAAATTTTCTAATATGGAAAACTATTAAAAATGTACAAAGTAGACAGAAGAGTTCATTAAACACTTATAAACTCATCACCAGTTTTAACAATTACCAACACAGGACCAATTTTGTTTCATCTAAAATATTCATTCATGGGGCACTCGGGTGGCTCAGTTGGTTAGGACATGATCTCTTCAGCTTAGGACATGATCTCATTGTTTGTGAGTTCGAGCCCTGCATCAGGCTCTGTGCTGACAGCTCAGAGCCTGGTGCCTGCTTCAGATTCTGTGTCTCCTTCTCTCTCCGCCCCACCCATGCTCAAGCTCTCTCTCTCTCTCTCTCTCCCAAAAATAAATAAACATTAAAAAAAAATTAAATATCCACTCATTTCCCTGCTCCCTATTTTGAGGTATCGAAATAAGAATATTTTAAAAGTTTTTAGTTTTTTTTTTTTATATATATATGAAATTTATTGACAAATTGGTTTCCATACAACACCCAGTGCTCATCCCAAAAGGTGCCCTCCTCAATACCCATCACCCACCCTCCCCTCCCTCCCACCCCCCATCAACCCTCAGTTTGTTCTCAATTTTTAACAGTCTCTTATGCTTTGGCTCTCTCCCACTCTAACCTCTTTTTTTTTTTTTCCTTCCCCTCCCCCATGGGTTCCTGTTAAGTTTCTCAGGATCCACATAAGAGTGAAACCATGTGGTATCTGTCTTTCTCTGTATGGCTTATTTCACTTAGCATTACACTCTCCAGTTCCATCCACGTTGCTACAAAAGGCCATATTTCATTTTGTCTCATTGCCACATAGTATTCCATTGTGTATATATACCACAATTTCTTTATCCATTCATCAGTTGATGGACATTTAGGCTCTTTCCATAATTTGGCTATTGTTGAGAGTGCTGCTATGAACATTGGGGTACAAGTGCCCCTATGCATCAGTACTCCTGTATCCCTTGGATAAATTCCTAGCAGTGCTATTGCTGGGTCATAGGGTAGGTCTATTTTTAATTTTCTGAGGAACCTCCACACTGCTTTCCAGAGCGGCTGCACCAATTTGCATTCCCACCAACAGTGCAAGAGGGTTCCCGTTTCTCCACATCCAAAAGTTTTTAGTTTTTAAAGAGACTTTAGAAAATATACTATTTTAATTAATGAAACAAGTATTTATTGATTATTATTTTAGTTAAATTTAGAGGGACTATATCTGATTGGTTCCAAGCTCTGTGTGAAAAGCCCTAAATATCAGACTATCTTATGAGTTTCTGACCAGCCTGAGTCAGCTGGTCACTTTTATCCAATAACTGACCGCTCCTTCACAAAGAATTTTCAAATGTCGTATGCCTGTGGGGAAAAGGTGGGGAAGGCAGATTCAGCACAAATGGCTCAAAACAAATTGGGCACCATAATGGGCACAACCCCAGACCTTCACCCTCTATGTGCCAAGCATTTTGTAGATGCCAATGACACAAAAATAAATAAAACAAAGGCCTTGCTCTAAGGTAGTTTATTTATTTTCATACCATCATATTTTTATTGATCCTTGTCTTTAAAAATGAACACTTTTATTGATGGCGACCTCTTTTAAGGTAAAATGTATATCTGTTGTTTCTATACTATTTCTAGAAACTCTTATTTTAAATATACTTTTCATATTTAACATATTCTGCAAATACATATTGTGTAAATAATTTCTATTCTTGTAAGTGATAGGCTTTGTCTAACCTTGACAAAATGGCAAAAATGTAAAACACTAATTTTTTTCCTATCCCCAGTGATATTGTAAGAAGATCCACGTGATTTGACTTGTTCAGCAAGTCTTTATTTCAGGTATAAGTAGCTGACGGGAAAGAGTAAATCAGGTCCTATAAGCGTAGCCTAGGTACACATGTTTATAATAATTTAAACATTTATTACACCCATATTTATGAAATTGATCCAAATAAATTATAGTATATGAATTTGAGTGTGGCCATGATTATATTGTATTATTTACATTTCAGTGGCTGGGACCATTTTTTCCAACGTGGTATTTGCTTAAAGTAATTATACTGACTGAGAACAGTGGCAGATTGAAATTAAATGTTTGGATTCAATATTTTGTCAGCAAACATGCAGCAACTGCTTTACTGCTTCTTCCTCTCTTCTATGCATACTGATTACAAAATGATTACAAAATGATTAGCTTTTATTTTGGCACAGTTTTAAAATACTTGGATAAATGCTGCTTGATAGCCAATCTTGTAGTTGTTTAAATAGCTGAGGCAAAGAGAGAGAGAGGAAGAGGAGAGGAGAGGAGAGGAGAGGAGAGGAGAGGAGAGGAGAGGAGAGGAGAGGAGAGAAGAAGAGAAGAGGAGAGGAGAGGAGAAGAGAAGAGAAGAGAAGAGAAGAGAAGAGAAGAGAAGAGTAGAGAAGAGTAGAGAAGAGAAGAGAAAAATGGCCAAAAGAAATTTAAGACATCATTCTATCTTCTAACTCAGTCCTCATTCAAACAAATAAAAACTTGCCAAGGCTTAATATAATTTTGGTTTTATGAGTTCTAAGTTTTGGCTAAATATAAACCCTTCCAGGTGTGTTCAGTGCTGGCAGGTGGGGAAAAAGTGTTACTTTATGCTAAAAGTAGAAACACATGAAACTATTTTTAAGAGAGTGCTCTTGCGGCTTTTGGGATTTTGATTGTCTCTTTCAAAATAGTAGTTTAATGTGCTAAATGGGAGCAAATAAGAACATATGGTTTAGATCTACCCTGAAATACAAATGTATTTTTAATAACCATCATAGAAGTACTTGACAAGATGTTTTAAGTTTTGCTTTCCAGAATCAAACCATTAAAAATGAGTATTAAATAAAGCGAGCCTCTGAGTATATCTTGTAAATCTCTAGTGTATATTCACTAAGATTTTGGTCAGGGATTGGAAGGTCAGGGTCATTTTTAAAGTAACACTAGGGGCTGAGGACAGGCCAGATGCCAACTGAAAAAGAACTCACACTTTTTATTTTTAAATGAATAAATATTCAGGGGTGACAAAATCAACTGAGGAAAAATGTTATAAATTTCCTAAAGCAATGATATGTTCATAAAAATTATTAAATGCTATATTTACATATTTTTATGAACTCATTCATATTGACAGTGCTGTACCAATTCAAAACTGATTTGTCCTATAACGGAGAAAGAGTCAGAAGGGCAATCAGCCAGGTCTTTACTTACATCATTTAAGCATATCTTAGTCTTCCAAGTCCTGTGGAACATGACAAATCCAGTCCTGGGTTGCCGCAAACCATTTATTTGCTTCCATCAGGACATGGCACAAATATAATATGCTGCAGGAACGAAGCTGGTTCAAATGGAGAATTATGAAACTATTTGGCTCAGTGTTCTCAAATCTTTCCAAGTCACATCATGTACACGCTTCAATCAAACTAAGAATAATCTCGGTCACAATGTCAGGCTTTCTGCGTCTTAGTCTCAGGATATTCCAAAGTTATGCCACCTGGCAACTAACAGGGTTTCCCTCAAGCCTTTGTTTCTGGTATATAATGACGGAGAAGGAAGAGGAACCGTAGGAGTAGAGATGGAAGGAGAAAACAAAAAGAATAAATGGGAGGGAAAAGGAGAAGGCAATCAAACTGGATTTCAATTTGACTCTACTTTTTTGCTACATTTACACCACTCCTTACTACGTGTGACATCCTTCAGGCATTCGGATGTTAAGGTTGCTTTTATTTGTTTATTTTTTAAGTATTTATTTATTTATTTTGAGAGAGAGAATGAGAGCAAGCCAGGGAAAGGCAGAGAGAGGGGGAAGAGAGAATCCCAAGCAGGCGCCCCACTGTCGGCACAGAACCCAGCATGGGGCTTGATCTCATGAACTGTGAGATCAGGACCTGAGCCGAGATCAAGGTCGGACATTTAACTGAGCCACCGAGGTGCCCCTAAGGTTGCTTCTAGATACTCAGGTACCACCTGTCTATTTCTTTTTAGCATGATATTAAGATAGTATAAATACAAGTCTTCAAATCTGAGAGCGCTTTAAATGCACAATGAGATACTGTGAGGTGTCTGCAGAATTGGACAGGTGTTACTCATTGAATGTCTCCTGTTATCGTGGTCATGGAAGATATATCATCATCTCTTTAGTCACAAAAGCATACTAGGTTGCCTTATAAAGCAAGATATAAAAGAATAGTCATGATTTTCATAAGTCAAAGACTTGAAGGCGCAACATGAAGCAAGAAAACTGACAAAACTGACAAATTAATAAAACTATCCGGACAAGACACATTATATTTATATAACACACAGGCAAGGATTGACGTACTTGGTCAGCAGCTCAGAGGAACAATCTCTGCCTTTGTGGCACAGGCTAGATGTCCAACCTATTCCCTTTCCTTCCAATCATGCAGCTACTGTTTTCCAGTCTCCCTTGTAACAAGACATGGCCATGTGTCTAGATTCAGGACAACGAAAGATGGCTAGAAGGCAACAGTTACTTCTTTCCGTAGCCAATTGAACTTTATGTGAAGAAAGGGGAAAAATCTTGAATTAATTCGCTGAGATTTTGCGATTTATTTGTCGTGTCAGTCAGCATTGCTTGAATTATTAGAGATAAGTTACTCTGAAATGAGATTCAACTATAGAAAAACATACATATCCTAAAATATTTGGAATTACCTCAGTGGTTGGGCAGCAAATGGCAAGAGGGACCTGAAATGTAGAAACCCAATTTTTGAATAACCATAGGCTTAGGAAATCTATCCCAGCTTCTGAACTCTGACCCATTAACCAACACTCTCCCCAGCCCACCCCAGCCAACCACCTACGTTAGTCTTCCGGCACTCACCGCTTACCTGGATTGTCCTCCTTCAGGCCATTTAGAGACACTGGACTCTCGAGAGCTAAAATCTCGACTGGACTCTCGACTCAGCTAAAATCTCATTCCATTACCACCCACGGGCCTGTCCCACATCAGTTGAGAGTTCTTAGCTCTGATCAATCCATTTTGGCCAGGATGCTGGGGATGAGGAAGGTGTACTTCATTCCAATCGTATCATCCAAATGACTTATTTGGATTTCTTCCCATGAAAAACGATACAGATTTAAGTTTTACGTATAATGATTGGTACATAAAAGGCTTTTCAAACTCTTCTAGGCACGGGCCCAGTAAGAGAATTAAATCGCCATTCACTGCTCAGATTGCATCAACTTGTTTTTTGTTAAGCCACTGATGGCTTCCTGACTTAATTGTGCAGGGGGTGGGGACAGCACAATGTCGATAATAGTGTAAAATCCTTTGGGAAAAAGGAAAGTATATATAGTTCTTTGTAGTCAAATGAGAAACAAGGTATTACGCCAGATATGGCAAATATTCTGGCATGTGGATAACCACCCTTATCCCCATCCCCAACCACAATTACATAGCAGAGATTCAAAAAGGATCCCTGAGTTCTTTCTTTTTCCTCAGAGTCTTGAAATAGCTTGAAATCAACATAACGCACCACACCCACTACAATCCATTTAAGTTGGCATAAGTTTGCAAAACTTGCTCCATACCATCAGTTATATCCTTTTTGAAGGCTGTTGTTCTATTTTTACTGTACAAAAGAGAATTACAATCCTAAGGCTCCACATTTTGTTAATAATTTTTCCAGCAGGCCACATGCTGAGAACCTGATGTTTCCCCATTTCTATTCTCATGTTAGTTGCATCTTTAAAAGCACAGAAAAATTCTGTGTAATTGCACCATCAACCACCTACAGGATATTCCCACTGCAGCCATACAAAAAAAAAAAAAAATGCACATGGTCCCTCTTACCCCTGAAAAAGTAAAACAATTTAATGTGATCTGGCACCATTGAGATACCTTGTAAATCAAACCTTTTGAATCTCTCTGTTAAAAGAAATGTTCGGCTACAACCTTATGGATGTTACCAGCAAACCTAGATGGAAGAAAGAGACATTAACTACAGGGGACTGTGATTATAATGGATAAAATCCCTCTACACATGAAACGTGTAGAAATGGATGGACAGTGCGGTCTCAAAAGCAATTGTTTGGATTATCCAGCCTAACTTCCTCAAAACCCGAGAAGGGTAAAATATGTTCTTTCATTCTGGAATTTTTCCACATCTCTTCTTTGATTACAATCACCTTTCTCTTAAGCCATTTTTAGAAATGGACTTCAAAACAGTCATCCAAACTGGGAGAGAGCTGCCTTGTCTTTTTTAAAGCAAACAAGTGAATGTGACATCTTTTCCCTGTGTGTCACCTCTAGAATTTGAAAAGACCTTAGGAAAATGAAATTTTAAGGTTGTGCCATTAACTGATAAGACAGTTTTGAAAACTATTTTGTTTTGATTTTTGCTAGAAGAACTTCTTCCTTGGCTGATTGAAACTAGCTGAGAAATTGTTTGGAATATTTTCCCCTTGTTACATGGTAGTTCCTTCCTTCCTCCACCTTCATTCAGGCAGCTGATAGAATTTTGAATGGCTATTTCAGATGTTGCCTATATCTGGGACTAACTCGACAAATTGTAGAAAGAAGATAAACTACAACTGAGGTATTAATCGGGGCAGGTCCACCAGTGTCCATGGACTGCTTTAGCCCATGAAATTCGGCATAGGGCTTTGATCACTCAGGATGATTTAGCAGTCTCAACCTCTCAAAACCTCTGGGGAAGATCTAATGCGGAAGCAGTTGGATCCATTGACTCTAACAGGGCTCATGGCGACTTTCCTATGTCTCCACAGCTTTTTATGTCCAGTACAGTTTCTCGTGAGATCATGCAGATGAATTGCTATGGTAGTTGAATAAAAAGATGATTTGCCTCTGATTTTTATAGTTGTAGAATAAATCCAGATCAGCTTCCGAGATGTTGAGCTACTTGTCGGATTAGTTCTTGTTGCTTTTTAAGTATTATTTTATTTGTAGACACATAGCACATGGGATTGAAAGTCAACCTACTGTGATTCAAACCACTCTGTCATTTTGCTATCTGTACTATCTTGGGCAATTTAGTTACCGTAGCTAACCTTCGAGTTCTTCAGGTATCATCAAATGAGGGTACAAATGGGTACCTCCTTTATAAAGTTGCTGTGCAATTTTAAGGAGGTAATCCCCGTAAAACATTTAGCATATTATGCATCACTGTTTCTCAAACCTAAGTGTGCATACAATTCTCCTAGAGATCTTCTTAAAATGAGGATTCTGATCCAGCAGATCTGGGATGGGACTTACATTTCTCATGAGTTCTCTGGAAAGGCCAGTATTAGGATTCCATGAACCATCATTTGGTAGGAAGTTTCTAGAGCACCTAAAAGTTATTTCTTTATCAATGTTATTTTAGTACCATGTCATTATTATTAATATTTTCCTTTACTACTAAACACAATCTCAGTTTAAAAATAGGGACTAACCCCCCACGTCAACCGTTTTATTCCTGTGTCCGTGTATTCTCAAATACTGTGTGCTTAATGAGTATTTGCTGGACTAATTAAGTGCAAAGTGCTTTCCATTGGCTTGTAACACCCATCTTTTTTTAAAATACATATTACTACTCTTTTTTAGTAGCTAACTCACTAATAGTAGGTTAAATTAGTACGTTATGTCCCCTACTATTTTTTTTTTACCTTTAGCTGACTTATTTTCCAATTTCATCTTTCAATTTCAGTTAATAGGTTATTTCTTGGAATTCTCATAGTCCGTGGACTTACCTCTATCACACATGTACCAAACAAACTACGCACCTGTCTGCATCCTTATTTAGATTTTGTGGCTTACAAGTTAGAACTATACACTATTCATATCTGCACCCCCCTCACTTAACACAGCCCAGACATATAGTAGACACACATGAAACACTGTGGAATAGGACAAAAGATCAATGAATGATTGTAAAAAGGCCTAAAAAAAGAGCAGCTTTCTAATATTTGAGCATGTAAACTAAAAGAGATAATGATTTTTGTCTTTTATTACTTGGCAAGTGTTTCAAAAACAGAAACAAAGAAAAGGTTTGAGAGTCAGAGTCCTGTCTATCTCTATCCACTATGTGACCCAGACTCTGGGTTAGAACTAGAAGATCAAATCTTCTCTACACTCTCACACTTCTGGAATTGATCATGGCCAACTTGAGCAGTCTCTGAGAGCCTCAGCCTTCTCAGAAAGGGACCAGATAGGTGGTAGAGACCATCCCTTCTCAGAGGACTCTGAGGCTGCATATCCAGTGGAGACATAACTAAGGCAGAAGCCTCTCAGTTTGTTATTCCCCTAGAGAAGCTTCTGGAGCTATAGGGAAGCAGGGTTTGGTGTCAGCTACAGTCCTGCCATCAGCTCTTTACCTATCCAAAATCCCAAGGTAGATATAACAATTGACTAATTGGGGGGTGGGGGAACTGATTTATTCGTTTTGTTGAAACCTTGTCCTGAAAAACAATAAATCAAGGAAGAATTTGAACTACATGCTCTGAAATTTTCTATAAACTCTAATCTCCAACCGATGTAATTCAAATTGTTCAGCTGATTTATCAACACCATAAATTTTCTTGGGGCTGCGGTTCTCAATCCAAGCTGCACATTAGAATCACCTGGGGGCACTTTTAAAAAATGCCGATGCTGGATGAGCACAACACAACCATATTCTGTTGGAGACTAAGCATCTTTGTTTTTCGAAAGCTGCTTAGGCAATCCTTATGTGCTGCCAGAGCTGAGATTTTAGTAGATTACTTGCATTGCAGAGTTGCCTAGACATCTAATAATGTAGCTGAATGGTTAATAGGTAAAAGACGTCCTATTTAAATTTTTTAAATGTAATTATTGCTTTGCACATGGTTGGTCTTCAATAAATATTGGTTGAATAAATATTAAAATTTTACACCACTACAGTTTAAGCCACTAAACTGGAGGAAAAAAAATATAGGGGAACCGTTTCTTATGGTTTCATGTTTCAAAGGAAACATATGGTTCTTGTTGCTAAGGAAACAGTCATCCGTTCATGTTCTTCATTCCATCTTTAGGTCACGCCCAGTGCTGATCATGTCAAGACTTCAAGAGAAAAGTATTTTTAAAATCGTTTTGTAACCAAGTTTCCCTGGCTCAAAAAACTATTGCCGTGTTTTGTTATATACCCAATGGCCAGAATTGTCTTCCTATGAGCAGGGAATTATTTTCAAGGTGTTTCATAGGGGAAAAAAATGTTGTATTGTAGGCTTAATGTCTTGAGTCTATCCTCAAATATTTAAAACCTCAATCTATGGCCATTTATTATTTTTTTTAATTTTTTTAATGTTTATTTTTGAGACAGAGAGACACAGAGCATGAACGGGGGAGGGTCAGAGAGAGAGGGAGACACAGAATCTGACGCAGGCTCCAGGCTCCAAGCTGTCAGCACAGAGCCCGATGCAGGGCTCGAACTCACGGATCGTGAGATCATGACCTGAGCCGAAGTCGACACTTAACCGACTGAGCCACCCAGGCGCCCCAATCTATGGCCATTTAAAGCCCATATTACAATATGGTTATCAGGACCTGGACAAGGGTGAGGCAAGTGTGGTGTCTAGGGCACAAAATTTAAGGGGGTACCTCTAAAGTGTGAATATCCCCTTAATTTTTGCATTCTGGGTAATTTACTTACCTCATCCTTGTCCTGGTTGTGATAGTCACTACTAAGCTTGAATTGTGTTTTAATGCTTTTAAAGAATACAACGGAATAATTTCTCCTCTTTAAACTTCAGACACTGAAGGCAATTATCCAGTTTGTAATGTAGCCAAACTGCCAAGGTTAATTTCTTTGTTATTCTGAAAATACATTGAGACTTACAACAACAATGATTTGTTGGGGCCTCAACTACAGGTCTTACAGTTAAAATGGGTGCCCATTTGTAAACTTTCCCCTTATTTGCTGGCAGAATCCCAAGTATGTTCAAGTGTCCACCCATCTCCCAGATGACTCATGGATAAATTCTGATTAGTCGAAGCCAATCATGGTATTTCATGCTCTCTGCCTAAGATTAGTTAGGGATAGGTATGTGACTCTTTTCTACACAATATGACAATAAAAAAGATCTGTTGGGAAAGTTTTCTTGCTCTAAAATAGATATACACAGGAGGAATCAGTCCCCCTTCTTCCACTGAATATATTTTATATCTATACGAGATGCCTGGACCATAGCAGGAATTTTTTAATCAGGAGGAAAGCCATCTGAAAACAAAGTCAACATGATGAATACAGAAGAGTAGAATGATGGAAAGATCCTAAGCCCTTGAATTCAACATTATGCTACTAAATTGTCCAATTGCCGAGGCACTTTTCTCCTTGGCTTGCTTAAAGGAAGGAGAAAAATACATCTTCTTATTATCTATGCCAGGTTTGTTAGGGTTTTATGTTACCTTCAGCCAGAGCAGCCTATATCCAAGAGCATCTGGCATTTTTCCTATGTTTGAGGAATAGTAATTTCAGTAGTGCCTAGACGTAACAGCAAAGAAGCTCAAAGTATGGCATTAAAAGTGGAAGTATTTCATGATTTTTGGCAAAAATCATATTAACAAGAGTGCATAATAAATGAAATAAACACATTACTACTTAAGAAAAACAAATTATGTTACCAATATCCCAGATAAGAGTTTCTCAAACTTGGTATTATTTCAGCTGGATAATTCTTTATTGTAGGGAGCTGTCCTATTCATTGTAGGATATTAGTCAGCATGCCTGGCCTCTACACACTAGATGCCAACAGCACTCCCTACCCTTTTCTAGTTGTAACAAGAATGTCTCCAGACATTACCAAATGCTCCAGGGTGGGGGTGGGGGTGGGGGTGGGGGTGGGGGTGGGGGTGGTGGTGGGGACAAAATCAGCCATTGTCAAGAACCACTGCCTTAGACTCAACTAGCCCTGATACAAAGGTGCATAGAAAAAAAATGTAAAGCCTTCATTTTAGAAAAACAGAAAAATATTTAATCGGTGTGTATTCAACTCATTAGCAAGCATTAAATGCACATTTTCTATGTTCTAAATACAAGGATTGTTACAGTCAGGAACCCAGAATATCACCATGGAGACAGAAATCTTATTTGTCTTCATTACAATTCCAGTTCAGTGCTCAACACAGTGCCTGGCATATGGTAGACTCAATAAATACTCTAGATAAAGAGATGGTTGTATAGATGTGGATGGATGGATGGAAAAATAATCGCTTAAAATACTTACTGGATTAGAGACAAAACTAAACCATTCAAAATCTAATTTGAAAACAAGTAGGTGTTAAGACCCATAGTATAAATTAAGTGTGACAGGAATCTTGAGAATAGAGCTCCTGGTGAGAGCTAAAAGAGTAAGGATGGAAAATATGATTTAAAAAGAAAAACTTCAGAAGTCATAATAAAAAAAAATGGTTTGGTGACAAAGTAGAAAAAGAAGGTGAAGCTAAACAACGATGAGCTATGAATTGCAGAGGAGTAGGTTCCAAACTTTCATCCAATACCAGGGATATGGAGGAAAGGGAGGGAGAAAAATGTTAGTCAGTAGGGCTCCTCCAAACTTTGCCTCAATTAGAACTGTTATTCTATCACCTTTATTGGTTTATTCTATTAAATTTGAATAACATATGTAATAGGTATTTTTTGAGGGGTGAGTCTAAAACTACTTTTTCTAGGAACAAAAGACATAGAAAATCTATGTTGCCACAGATAGGTTTTAATAGACTACATGAGAGAGAAAAAAGAAATGTGGGGCTGAAGAGTAGGGAAAGTTAAATTTAGCTTGAGGCAGTTGAATTTGAGAGGTTGGTGTGCATCTATTGAAGATATCATGGAGCCAAAAAGAAATAAGCACTTAGAGACTGGGTAAGAAGACAAGGCTAAGGTGTGTCTGTGGGAGTCATCCAACATGGACATGAAACCCTGCAAGGAATCAAAAAAGAGGATAGGGAACACAGGTTAAGCATAGATCTGCTACCAGAGCACAGCAAGAGAAAATAATTCAAGCCATCAATTAATACTTATATTGAAAGCAAAAGAAGCAGCCATGAGAAAGGAAGAAGATAAGGAACCAACAATGGCATGCGATGAGTTGTATCAATGATAGAGAACTGTCATTGACATATGTCTTAGAAAGTTGGAAAATATGGGTCTGAGAATGGGCTCTGTATCTGGCAATAGAAAGATAGTTAATAGTACTTCAGGCACCAAAAATATATCTTTTTAACTGTGTAAGACTGGACAAAATCCTGCACAAATGTTCCATATCATGTGAGAGCTGGAAAATATGCTTAAATGTGGTCTATTTTGCAAAAGTCCCAGAGCTCAACTTGACATTAGTGGGGGTTGATATGCCACAAATGAATGACTAATGTTGGCTAAAATAAACCACTATAAAATCTCTAAAGCTATCTTATTACAGTTAATGATTCCTTTCCAAGAGTTGGACAGCTTTCATGACTTCCTGTGAAAATGAAATCTGGATCACCTCTTAAGGGAAACCCACCTACTTGGTTTAATTTTACCCAGTTCTAGTCCCCTACCAGAGAGGAGGGAAGATGAATTGTTTGAGAACTGGTAGCTCAGAGTGGAAAAACAGTCTGGAGACCATAGAGGAAGGGCCATATACTTTAAGAGTAGAAAGATATCATCACTGCTACTCTAATTGTTTTTAGTGTCAAAATCTTTGCCAAACAAAATATTATTTGGAAGGCAAGGTAAATGATTCTGAGGGAAACAGAGCTACTTTGGTTGAAGTAGAATTGGGGAACCTTGCCTGTTAGCCCATGTTCCGTAACCTTAATGAAAATACTCCTTGGACCCCCAGAGCACAACTGAAAACAATGTACTGAATCCCTTTATTTTCAAATAGAATGTGAAACCCAGACATGTTTAAGGACTTACTGAATGTGACACAGCTAGCTAAAGGTTCAGACCGAGTTAGGACCCAATTATCCTTAACTTTTACACATTGCATTTAAGTTGCATATACGTCAGGGGACATTCACCTCAGAGTATAGAACCAAAGTAGTATGGGTTTTCCCTTAAGGTTTGGATGCCTTCAGAAAAGCTGCCGAGATAATGTATTTCCTTTTCTAAATCTTGTATCTTCCATTAATTGATTTATTTGGAGATAAATAAGAATTGGTTTTATAGAAATGGAATAGTAGGCTAATTTTTTTCACCATCCACTTTGTACTCACTTTTCACTGATTGTAAACAATTACATACCAAAGTCAGTAAAGCTTGCTCTCTCACTTAAAGATTCTCTCTTTAAAGTGCATTTAAAGTACATAAATGGAAAGAGAGCTGTGGGAAAATGACATCTTGTCCCCATTTGTACATTAACAAGAAAATCAGATATAGCCATAATCTAACTTTAATAAATCAAAACTCTTTTGGAAAGAGTTGATGGTCTGACTCCAACATCAAATTCATCCGGCACTGTCTCCACAGCTGTTAGTAGCTTTTGTGGAGGTCTATGTAGGAGAAAACATTCAAAATTTGAGCTATTTCTGCGTCTACAGAGCACAGACATAACTCCTGTTTTGACAGGCAGATTTTATAGTGGTTTATTTTGGTCTACATTAGTATTTCATTTTTTGGCGTTCAAGCCTTATCCAACGCCAAATATGCCCCTCTCTTCCTATATGCTCTGTGTTTTCTTTACAAACAGGAAACTGCTAGCCTTAAACATTATTTGCTTTGGATGATAATAGCTAAAAAGTGTCTGGCAACCAACTGTGTTAGAGTATTACACAGAAGGAAGTGCAGTGAGCCACTTCCTGCAAAAGAGAAGAGAATTTCTAACTGTGAGTTTTAGTCTCTTCTTTTTTGCTGTTGTTTTCAACTGACTACTGAAAATCCAAAGATGGTTTCTCCTCTCAGCTCTCAAGTGCTGGGTACAAGATAGGCGCTTAAAAAGCACTTCTTGAAAGCTCAATGCAGTCAGATAAAACCTGATTCATTGTAGTCCAGGAGATGATACCCAAGTCAGAATCCAGTATCCATGCTACCTGGGCACAGAATGCCCATACATCATCTCCCAGGGATCAGAGGCAAGAGGGACAAAGTTTCCTTAGACAGTCTGTTGCATCTACAAAACATGGAAATAATTTGCAGTCAGGTCAAATGCCTTTGGAGAATGTGATTCATTGCACTGCTTATGACCTATACCGAATTTGAGTTTGGAGATCTTCATCTCAGTATGAAACTAGGTAGATTTATGGGTCTGTCCACACGGCAAAGTCCTTTGACGTCATCTCAAAAGGAAGTGTACTTGGAAGAGGGAATACTAAGGCAATACCTATGTCTACATTACGCAAAATTGATTAATCAAGTAAGGCAAATAAAATTTTATTTTTATAAGAAAATAAACATTCAGTCACTTCTTTGACCATTTGAAAAAAGATGGTTTAAATGATTTTGCCTAGAGAAGTAACAAATACCTAACTGAAGAAAAAAAATAAAATAAAGCTATCCTAATGACCTTTCATCTTGTTTTCTCAATACCAAACTTTCCATAGAATAGGTCATTTTTTAATACCAAACTTTTCGTAGCATAATATATGTTTTTTATTTATGTATATGTATTTACACACATTCTTCCATATAAAGAAAGATACACTGATAGATGATATATATAGAGAGATATAAATGATATAAATGTCTAAATAACTTATGTAAATAAAGGAAAAAACAGGATAAACAAAATCCATAATCTTCATTCGTGTGATTAATTACATTTCCATTAACAAATGGGTAAACTAAATATGAATCTACATATATTCTGAGCAACCTTAGGTACTTCAACTTGTACAGAAAAAAGGAGAGAGAATAATGCAATAGATAAGGAAGAATGTTTAAGAAAAATAAAGCCTTTAGCACTGATATTTGTAGCACATTTCTGGTATTGTGATGTTATTTTTTACCCTGAAGATATTTTTGCATTTGATGTTGGGGTGGGGATGTAACAACAAGAAGACTGATATTTTATGTAGGGACACACTTTAATGAATCTGTTGGGTGCGCACAGGTAGCAACATTATTCTGGAATTGTCTGAAAGAAAGATATTGAGCCATGAAAAAGGTTTTCAAAATAAAGAGGCAGGGATTTTTGAGTTAAGTGAGGAGAAGAGAGAAGTGGTTTCTCTGAAAGGAGAAAGCAGGACACATCGATGCGGTGACATGTTAAGGACTTGAGGAAGATGGCCCAGAATGGACTTCCTGTGTAGAATTTCTGTGATGATGGGTTAGTAATTTTTGAAAGAGTGACGTCTGATAGTAAAATTAAGTTGTTCCTAATTTTGTGCAGTATTGTCCCTGCACTATCCCCAAACCAGCAGTAAAAGTCTCTAAGACATAGACACACTCTGTTAGAGGAAACTTGGAAATTTAGAGACAAAAGAGCTGTAACCATATTTGAAATAAATTGTTGAGGAAAGAGAAAAACTAGAAGGAGAGATTTTAAAAACCGCTCTATTTATAATCACTCACATTTGTTTATCGGAGTATCTCGGCCTTTGCCAACAGGCTGTGACCTCCCTTAGAATGGGGACCACTTTTCTCTTATGCACTGATATACCCTAATCCTGAGGATCTAACACAGTGCCTAGTTCTTAATAAGTGCTGAATAGAATTTGTTGAATGGACAAAGGAATGCAAGTTGATCAGGGAACATGAGTTCAAACTGCTAAAAGACAAGCAACTGTAAGTACCTCAGCACGAGCCATTAGAAATATTAGAGAAGGAACTGAACTTCCTGCAGTTCTAAAGAACAAATAAATTGGAAAATTTTAAATTAGTTTTAAAATATTAAGGAAATAGATAACCATTCTGTTCACCCTTAATTGGGGGTACTGCAGTACAGTTGGTTCTGACATTAACTACCTGGAGTTAGAATCCAAGCTTCAACAGTTGAAGGCTTAGGTCCCCATGGAACTGTCCTGTCAGACACCAGCTTCACTTTGTGGACCCCCAGACCACCGGCACTTCTGACTGACCGGCCAAAATTGTGGGGGTTTTCATACTCTTTCACCAGAATACAATAATTTACTAGAATAGCTCATCGATTTCAAGAAAGTAAGATTATAGTTTTATTTTAAAAGATACTGATCAGGAAGACCAGCCAAAAGAAGAATCACATAGGACAAGAACTGGGAGAAAATGGTGTCTGGGGTTTTATTGAGGGTTGAACTCAATTTCCAGCCCCCTTTACTCAATCTTCCTCTTTTCTCCTCCAACGAGTTAGGACTGGCCCAAAGCTTCAACTCTTAAATCAAGTAGTTGGTCTTTTTGGTAACCAGTCACCATCCAAAAGCTATCTGGGGGCTCAGCATGAGCCATCTCATTACGGTTACAGGCAGTCTTATCACTCATTCTCCTAATGTGTATATATATATATATATATATATATATATAAAACCTCAATATATCCAACAAAAATATTTATTTTTTTTATTTCAATTTATTCATTATTGGTTCTGTCCCTTCCATCTCTAAAATCTCACTCAACAAAAACCTGGAACCAGAAATATCTGGGTAACATTGGAATATTTATTTATTAACATTACTGGTGATAAATCTCTACAAAGGATTGGGTTCCAAATATGATAAGTGGTGTATCATCACTGGTGCAAGACCACTGATGAGTAGTGATAGGTGTTAAATCAGTTCTATCACCAGTGTCTATGCCTCTTGAGCTTATAGTATCAAGAATATGACCATTTTGAAAACCACAGACATTCATAGCTCTGTGACAAAAGACCTCAAGCAAAATGAAAAGCTTTTCTAAGTTAGGCAAAAAAAGCTAGCTTAATCATATCAATAAAAATAAATATTCTTTCTTATATATTTGTCTGTAGGATCTGATTAGGATTTAAGAAGTCTTACCTTGTACAAGTCTACCTCTTTGCAGATTCAATGATTTCATAAAGAAATTATAGAGCTCTCTCATCATCAATTAATTCATTTACTGAGTATCTTCTGCGTATCTAGCACCATGCTTGGTTAGGGAGTATAGAAGTAAACAGACAAGGCATTTCCTTCCATGGAGCTTTATGCTAATGAAAGGCTAGGAGACGCAGACAATATAAAGCAAAACACATTACTAAACAAGAAAAGTATAGACTGTGAAGAGCACAGCTGGTGGAAATAGCTAGGGGAGGACATAGCGACTGAAGGAACTACTCTAGTAGTCTGAGGAGGTGACATTTGAAATTTGATTCAAAGGAAAAGGAGGATAAAAATCATAGGCAGAAGTAAAAGCTCCATCCTGGAGAAGGAAAGGAGCTCAGTGAGAGACGTGAGTGGTAGGGGAAGTGGCTGGGGCAGCACACTGTGGCAGATCAATCAGAGCCTTGATGGCCACGGAAATCAACTTGGATTTTATTCTAAGAACAATGGAAACCCACTGTAAGTTTTTTTTAATGCTCTAATAGCATAATCTCACTTCTTTTTTTAAGAAGATTACTGTAGCCCCACTGTACAGAATAATGGAAGGAGGAGGAGACAATGAAAGTAGGGAGATCAGTCAGAAGCCAGCTTTATAATGTAAAAGTATTCTAAAGATCTACAAACTAAAATATATGCTTTTAACATATAGGACCTGAAACTAAAATTTATGCTTTTAACATATATGAGATGAATTGTCCAATTTTGTAGAAGGGAAATGAAATACCAGCATCAGAGAGAAAAGAAAGCAAATCTAGAACTTACTTGAATCAAGATCCTTGAGAAATAAAAATGTACCTCTCCTGATATGGCTTTTCTCCACTGACAATTACCTAAGGTAGCGAAATGACATGCCTGTTACAGCAAAGGGTCTAAAGATTTTCACTTTTATGCCACATCTTGTAGTACCATTTAGGCATGGAGGAAAAACAAAAGCAAACAAATGAAAAACATGGTTTTGGGAATTTACACTTAAAGATACATTGTATTATATAATTTCAGTGCTGATCATTGTTATTATAACAGAAAAAAATCAGGCTTGCTAATTCCTGTGCAACGAGTGAAAGTGTGCAGTACCATTAAATGTGATTTGGAAGCTCGGTGATCCCATTTTCTCAGTAGAAGCATGTCAGATTTTAGAAAGGAAGACATGGAATTGTGGGATTTGATATGCGAAAATTTGCTTTAGAAGCAAGCCTATAGAAGATACTTACTCTCTGGGGATATTTGTAGTTCCAGTATAGTGCTTAACACAGAGTTTCCCTCCTCTTTCTAAACATTTCGCAATGTACATGGTAAATCCTCATGAATTCAGACTAATTGAAGTTGTCCTGTCTGAGTTAATAAAAAGCGCAAATTATGGTTCATATAAGAAAAAGGACATTGTATTCATTCATGTGATAACTATAATCAATGCCTTGTACTAGAATATTCTGTGGGAAAATAGTAAAATTTCAAAAGAATCTTCTCTTGATTTATAACATTCATTATCTTTTTCTTTTTAGCATATTTAATGATTAAGAACAGACATTTTAAAAGATTATTGCTCATTCAAGAAAAATCTAATTTAATGTACATGGCAAGACATTTTCCTACTTTGCAGAAAATTTCTCTAAAAAACGGTCTCATATTTTGCTTTTCTTAATGCTTTAAACCTCTGTGTGTGTGTGTGTGTGTGTGTGTGTGTTTATTTCTTCACTTCTCTCTTTCAACCCTACCTCTTCTTTTTATGCTGTTGACTATTCGCAGACATCCAGAGGAACAAAATTGTTTCTTTAATTAAAAGGAGAAAAACAATTTTTAAAAGCTGCCATTGTGGGAAAAGGTTTTCAGAAATGAAGCATCAGGGGCTTTGGCTATGGCCTCTGTGATATTTTTCCGACTGTTTTGGTATTTTAGTGACCGTAAAGAAATGACCCTGAAAGTTGCTGTGTCAGGCCGGTAATAAAATGACGTTTTGGGAAAACCAAACTCTTTCTTTCCCTGCGCTTTTTTTTTTCCTCCTGTAATTAGACTTGCCATCATCGGGGACTGTCTTTGTTATTACCAGCATCCCTCTCACCTCTGCTCAGGGACAGCAGTGGCTAAGTGAAGCCGTCCCCTACGCACCGGGAGGAAGATTTGGACGCACACCGCATTCACAGGAGCTGCGTTTTCCCTTTGTTAACCTCGGGAGCTTCGGGAATTCTCGGTTTTATTTTCAGGGGCCCTGCTTGGCATCCTTCTCCCTTGTACCTCTTCACAATGTTCTATTATCTGTTATGATAAACATGAAAAAGATGGCTGCTTCTCTGGCCTTTCAGGGGCCCAGCCTGCACACGACTTTTCCGGAGCTGGTCACCAGCCAGGACCGTCACTAAGGAGAAACATGTGGTTGCCACTTGCGTCTGGTGCTCCTCTCACTGACTCTGGTAGTTTCCATTGAATGCGCCGATGTCACTCTTCCGAGTGAATGAACCCCATGGGGATTGTAGGGAGGATGAGGATTGCTTTTTACCAAGCCAGGGACCCCACCTTTTCTCCTCCAACCATCAACAGACTCACCTTCTGCTGTGCCTGCCAGCACCGGGGCAGATGTAAGGAAATTAGCACACACGCGTTTGCTTTCTTGGAGGGCGGGTCGCTGTGCTCCCTGTGCCTTCTGGGGGTTCTGCTCAGATGCCATCAAGTAAGGGAAGTCATCTCTGCTGCTTTTTCTCTGAGAGTAATTTAAAGACTTAGGATTTTTAAATCGGTATTTCCTAGCCCCAAACGACTGATAAGCTGTCAAGTACAAACTAAGCATTCCCCAAAATTATATTCATCAGCCATTGATTCATTCATTTTGGAAAAAAAAAACAAACAAACTAATGGGCAACTATTACATGTTGGGACCTGTTTAAGACAAAGCAAATATAATCCTTATCTTTATGGCAATTATAATTTGGTGGAGGGACACAGGACATATATATGAACATATATATACGAACAGGTATGTGAATGTATGTATATGAACATAAAATCAAAGATGATTTCATATAGGGATAAGTGCAATGGAAGACATGAAGTTGTAAGTGTGAAAGGGAAAGACTGATCACTTGGAAGATACCACAAAGTCGGATCTGGATAAAGAAAAGAAGCCAGTTATTTGAAAAGCTGGAGGAAAAGCATATGATGGAGGGATCAGCAAGCACGGAGGCCCAGGGGCAGAACTGAACTTACCTCTCTTAAGGGGCAGAACACCAGTATGGCAGGCATTTGAGGAGACACCCTAGAATGTGCATAACCGTTTTGAAGTTTACTATTAATGTTTTATATAGGATGGGAAGAAATCAGTAGGGATAACCTTTCCAATGAAATGGAAATGATAGGCATCTGGAACAGTTTCTGACAAGTAATATTTGTTGGGTAGATCCTCAAATTCTACTTTTCAATTGTTTTAGCAAACACTTGTATGTATTAGTAGTAATAATATCAGCTTCTACATGTTTACATAGTATTTAATATTCACAGTAACACTAAGAGTTAGTAGCTGTTATCTCCTATTTAAAAGATAAGCAAACTGCCACTGAGAAGTGTTAAACACTTGCTGAGGATCATGGAGATGGGAAAAAAGTAGATGTGAAACTGAAACTCCCATTTGTTGGGACAAGCCTACTGTGAGCTATGCATTGATAGAAGGTGAACAAACAAAGGTGCCTCATAGAGCTGCTCTTTTCAGTGAATAATCGCATTAACACTTCAAGGTGCGCATTAGGATCCCCTTTTAATAGGTGAAGAAATTAAACTTGAAACAGAATAAGTTACGTGAGTAGGGAGGGGCGCATAGGTAGGATTTGAACCCAATATTGTTTGCTTTTGATACCCCTTTCCCCAAAAAGACAGAAACGGGGTGCAGACCTCAGCAGTAGACTGGTCAGTGTACATTCACTCTGTGTGCCCCTTTCATGAGGTAGCTGACTCTTTCCTACTTCTGTATGCCTTTGCTTAAATTAAGCTTCTTTAGAAAAAGACTCAGATTGGGCCAGCGAAGGTAAGTTCTCATGCTTGTAGTCCAAAGGGTAGAAGCTACCTAAGAAGGAGGTGTGGTTTTCATATTGAA
This sequence comes from Lynx canadensis, assembly GCF_007474595.2. Lineage (NCBI taxonomy): Eukaryota > Metazoa > Chordata > Mammalia > Carnivora > Felidae > Lynx > Lynx canadensis. Next base: position 152,805,654 of record NC_044310.1, on the reverse strand, counting down.
GGGAAAAAAAGAGCTACTGCATGGATCACCTCGAACCTCACATTTTACAGGTAAAAAAACTGAGGTTCATTGGGGCACCCAGGTGGCTCAGTCGGTTGAGCGTCTGACTTCGGCTCAGGACATGATCTCACGGTCTGTGAGTTCGAGCCCCGTGTCGGGCTCTGTGCTGACAGCTCTGAGACTGGAGCCTGCTTGGGATTCTGTGTCTCCCTCTCTCTCTGCCCCTCTCCCACTCATGCTCTGTCTCTCTCTGTCAAAAATAAAACAGTAAAAAAAAATTTTTAAAAATGAAACTGAGGTTCAGGGAGAAATGATTTTTTTCTCAAAGTCACCTAATCCTTGATCTGAGAAAGTTGCAATTAAGAAAAGTCTGAATTTTGTCCTTAGAATGATGGTTCTTTCTTTTCTGTCTTAATGATACCTCTTATGGGGCCTTTATGCTTCCTCATCAAGACCTGTACATTATAAATTTTAGAGCTTAAACTAAAATGTTGCTGGATGTATTTGTAGTATAAACCTTACTTTAAGGTATGTAAGGCGTTATTCCCTATAGAAGACACCCTAAGAACTGTTGAACAAAGGAGAGAAATTTGCTAGGTAAAGAGATGTCTCCTGGGGCACCCGGGTGGCTCAGTCGGTTGAGCGTCCAACTTTGGCTTAGGTCATGATCTCATGGTTCACGAGCTCGAGCCCCATGTTGGGCTCTGTTCTGATAGCTCAGAGCCTGGAGCCTTCTTCAGATTCTGGGTCTCTCTCTCTCTGTCCCTTCCCCACTCATGCTCTCTCTCTCTCTCTCTCTCAAAAAATGAATAAACATTTAAAAATTTTTTAAAAAAGAGATGTTGTCCAAAATTCTTAAGCTCATCTTTCCCTATTAAGAACGTTAGGACAGCATTTCAGGTACATATTACAAAGCCTATGACCGGCCTTCTATATGAATGCCAGTTTAAAAACTGTGTTGGTTTTCTCAATATTTACTCAAAATTTCAATTGACAAAGGTATTAACCTCTCTATGTTATTAGCTACTGAGCACTGATGGCACAGAGCCTGCTTGGGGTTCTCTCTCTCCCCTTCTCTCAATGACCACAGATATTCTCAAGCAAATTTTTGAATTTCTATCATATACATGTGTCTGTCAGTATAAAACAGACCCGATCCAACCTGCATGTCGGGTTATTAGCATTAAGATGTGTCCAAAATACTATTTTTTTTTTCCAGCAAAAACCAAAGCATGCTGTGACTATAGTAACCTTCCCAGGTAAACCCCAAATTGTCCTTTGCCCCATCTAAGCAGATCAGATTGTGCTAAGCTCACCGCAGTTGGAAGTCACTGTGTTTGAGCTTATTTTACCATTTCCACTAGCTAATAGAAAAATTCAAAACTTCAGTTCAAAGTGCTCGGAACAGTCTGCAGAGAGTTCAGAACCTTACAAGACCTGAACCTGAACCGGTTTCTTTAACATCCGCAGTGGATGTTGATAGCCCTCTGGGAATTAATCTCGCAATCAGCCTACAAGAAAGATCGAGGATAAGAGTGATGAAGTTAGGGCAGAGACATGAAGAAGATATTTCCTTAGGGTTTAAAAAGAAAAATATATTCAGAACATCAATCTCAGTAGCTTAGGCTGACAGATGATGTTTTAAGAAATAACCATCAACAGCAGGGAAATCGTTTCTTTAATTGTGCGATCCCTTTTGGAGCTATTTGGAGTTGTCTGCATAAACTCTTTTCAAATACAAACACACATACACACCCACACACATTTATTGAGAGCAAATACCCGTTGCTGTAGTTAATGGAGTGAAATACAACTGAAGTGGGACTAGGAGAGCAGCAGGGGAGGAATTGTGGAAGCCAAGTTAACTGCTTTGGTACAAACTGACTTTTTTGGTCTTTTCCAGCCAGACCATATATTATTGTGTATTGTGTCAGGATGGGGATGCTTTCTGTACTGAATGCACTGTGTAGGATAATAGGTGAGCAAAATACGATGACTGAGGTTCTCTTTCCCTCTTTCAATTCAGGAGCTTCTGCCTTCTACACCTTACTGCACCAATACCTGTAAAATGATGGGACATTATGATTACTTTGTACTTTGCCAAGACCCAGAATTCTGTTTGGGGAGGAGAGACTCCAGCATGAGAATCATGTCAAACAACAGGAGGATGTCACAAAACAGCCACCGCCATGATGGAGGAGCTAAGGGGATTGATTTATGAGGATGGATTAAAACAACTTAATAGAGTGGCCAAATCATGACCCAACTCCATAGGACTGTCATACACTTTGAAGTTAGAAGGGAATTTTGCAAGCAGGAAATTTCAAGGACGTAATAGGTCATGGAAGAAAGAAAAGAAAAGATCTGCACCTAGTTGGTATGTTGGGTACAGGGCAAAGACCAGGGCGGATTAGCAAGTCAAGACATAAGATTGCTCTCCTCAAAGTGATACAGTGTGCCTCCTCAGAAGTGAAACACACAATTCTAGAATGTGGTTAAATGTCAATGCACAAATGTCTTCTAGAGAACTACATGACGGGGCTAAATGAGATGACTACCAAGGTCTTTCCAATGTCTAGTGGCTCTGATTCTGTCATTTTTTGAGCCAATAGTTTTGTGTCTTGTGTGTGTGTGTTTTTTTTTTCCCCAAAGTCATCATGGAGTCAAAAAGTCAAATTTTGGGTGCCAATATAGCCTTCAAAAACAAAAGAATCTCTCTGACACTCTATTTACAGGCTCAACAAAATAATTATTTCAGCCACTTAGGAAGTACGGTAAAGGGAATCTTTGCATCCTTATAAAGTACTTCCCATTACAAAAACAAAAACAACCCTCCCCCCCAAAAAAAACCACACCTGAAACCTAACTTCTTTTTCTAGCCAAAATATGAAAACTGCCATTTAATGATGTTAGTTCCATAATGGTCATTTTTCTTAGGGGGGAAAAGTGTGCTGGCACATGCAAACTTGCCATACTTCCCCATTTTCTTGCCCTATTTTTGTGATAACTGTTACTGTAAGGAATGAAGATTTAGTAGCTACTGATGAGCAGTAATAAAATTAATATATTTTTTTCTAATTAGAGCCCTTATCAGCTTAATTCTAATACGACAAGGAAAGCGCAGAACAGGACAAAAGCTACACATAGGGGACTGGCTTCTGAATCACTGGTCTTGGGCAATCTTTCATCATTGATTTATAGCATTGCTTTGAGAGTGCAACTCAGTCTCACTGTGCTTTTGTTTCTTCTGAAGAGCGAAAAAGAAAAGAAGCAGCAGCAGTAACAGCTACTATCAGTGAGGGAGACAGGACTCCCCTCTACATCCTTCTGCGATTTCCTGAGGGTAAGTAAGATCTTTGCATTAAGGACTTCGAGCCACTTAAACTAGTAGGAAAACAAATCTTACCTACTTACAAATTTTCCTGTTTTTCATGATATTTCAGTGGATGTAGTAGATACTCAATAAATGCTCAGTTGAACTGAATTATCAATAATTACCCTAGCAATCATGTCAGTTTTAGAAGATACATTTTTGATAGTTTAACCTTGTTGACAGAGAAGAGTAATCTTGGAACTGAATAATAGTTACGATCATTTTTCCTAAAGAAAGCATTAGATTTGAATGCCAAAACTCTGTTGCTATTTGGCAAACAGAAATATAATAGACACTTATTCATCATTGTTTTAGATGCACGACTGTGAAAATGAGTAGAGAACTATGTAAAATAATTAGAGAGCTCTCTTAGTTCCGTGCTGTGGTCAACACTGGGGCGGAAATGGGGAAAACGGAGGTCTATGAGATTTCCGATTCTAGAATGTATCTAACGCAATGTAAGTCACCCTCTGCTCAAGTGAGGGTTATACTTTAGCAGAAGAATAAAGGCAGTCGCTTACTGTCTTCTCCAGAAATGGGAACAGAGAGGCCAGAATCAGAACGGAATCTCACTTGAAGGAAGACTTTTTGACTATGCATAATACATGTGAACTTCCACATCAGGGCCCTTAAGTCTGACCAAATAAATCGGGGAGCCCTAATCAATGTTAATAACCATCTCAGAAACTAGTCGGCTCCTTCTTTAAGAGTGGCGCTGATGCACATGCTAAAGAAATTGGGGTAACTGAGACAGATACCCAAGCTAATCCCAGTGAAAAAACTCTGATCTTTAGTTTGCAGATGATTAAGACATACTTTGTTTCTTGGGGGCTAGGGGGTGGATTTTTACATGTGTGAGCTGTTTAAATTTTTCACTTACATTTGGTTTTATATATAGTCTGAGTGGGGGAAAATTCCAGAGTACCTTTGAAAATATTATTGTCCTTCTCTGCAACCTTTTTGTGCTGAATATTTAAAAAAGTAAGAATTATTCTAAGTTTAGAGTTAACTTCAAAAAAGAAAACACCCAGTATCTTATATCTTTCCTTTACATTTACTTTACATGTACATTTACTCTTTTCTGGCTTTCAAATTAATGACACTTCTGCCTCTTTTCTCATGATTTTTGTATTTTTATGTATTGATTTTGTATTTTATGACTGCTGTATTTTTGTGATTTTGTTTTCAAACGTATTTGCAATATTGTTCTCTTCACTTTAGCATTTTGTGATGTCATGTGTTACTGTGGATCTATACAAGTTTGAGGGACCTTTTCAGTAAGGGTTCAACCAAAGGCAAATGAATCATCGGAGATCTCGCTTGCAGTGGGACACGATAATTTTATTTCACTTCTGTTAAAAATGGAAAAGAAGATCAATTGTTTCAAGTAAAGTTAACATAACTTGTGCAAAATATCAGCCGGTCTTTAAAAAAGAACAGAGCGTTGCTTAAACACCCTTACTTTGGTACCATTTTATGGACACCACCATCAGGAACTGGGATATGGGAAATCGAAGACCCGAATATGTCATTTTGCTGGTAGAAATAATTTTGGCCCCCTTTTTAGCGACTTGTCATAATATTGGACAATGTGAGTAAAGGAAATAATTCACATTATGAAAAACTCGACCAACAAATTCTGTAAATAATATATGCCGAAGAGCAGCGTGTAGCTCCAGCAGAATATTGCTTAGAGAGATTTTGTTTAAAACATTTATTGGAGGCATATATTACAGTATATCATTTACTGGCTGGAAGCCATGCAATATGTGTCTTTACAAAAAAAAATTACCTTGTAATATGAGCCCCTCCAAGGCATAATTATATAATAAAGTTCTTATTGGGAAAACTGGAAGTAGGCCAAGGCTTGTCCAAATATAGTGAATGTCAGAGCCAAATTTATTATCCTTAGCTATTAACAGGAGAAGGCAGGTTTTGTTTACCAAGCCTAATTCTCTCCTAATTACAGCCACTATAAAATAATTACTATCCATGGGATAACAACACAAGACAGAGTGACTAACAGAAGAAACTGCAGGGGTTAGAAAACAGAGTGCAATTCTGTGTCATTTTGAACAGCTTGTGTACTGCCATGAACAAATTAACGGACTTCATTAAGGAATTATGTTTTAAGAGTGGCTTTGCGGTGAAGCAGTAAAGCAATTAATGCATCTTATTTGGTCCTAGATCTGAGTTGTAGTGCAGTTTGAGACAGCAGCTAAATTTTTTTTTTTTTAATTTTTGATGTATCAGGTTTAATAGGATTCAACCACATTACTGGGCCCCATGGTTAATGAGTGTAGAGAAAAGACTCTATTTTGGACAAATGATATCCAGCCCCTGCTAACTTGTTCTGTCTTTATGAGCAGAGTTCTTACTGCGGTGATTTTAATAATCTACTGAAGACAAATGCCAACTTTTATCTAATTCCATTTCACAACCTACCCTTATGTCCTAAACTCTGTTGGATTAGACTTTTGATGAAAGGTGCAGTTTTCAGAAAGGCAAGAAAAATATATCTACTTGAGCCACAAAACTGGGGACTTGAAATATTATTTCAATACCTCATATTTGCTTTCCACACAAATCAAAACGGAATATTATCCAGTTGAAACATGATGCTTCATTAAATTCTCAATGTTTCCCGTTCCCACATTCCCTAACCTCTTCCATCTCATCACAGAGCCCCAGAGGTGTAAAGAAACCTTGCTGTAGATCTTTGTACCCTTGAAATACATGCACCAGAATCAACCACTATTCTTACTACTTGTGCACAATGGCAAGGGTGAAAGGTCAAGCTGTGCCTCTTGCTGGTTCTGTGTCTTTTCTCTCTCCACACCCCCCAACCCCACCCCTCTCTGTAAAGGGTCATTTCTCCCTGCAGTAGGAAAAATGCTCCTGTTTTGGTGACTTGGTGAACACGTACAAACTCAGCACACTTGGGGAGTCTGTTTTAGATACTCCTTTTAATAGGCCTCCAGATGGCCACATAAAAGCAAAAGGATTATTATAGCAACTCCCAACCGGGCCATTAGAGATAAAGGTGGACCAGAGTTTCCTTTAAAACCATTTTTTTTTTTTGAGGAATATATGATCTGATCATAAAAAAAAAATCCTCGATATAAAAGTAGGGGAAGAAGTTCTACATCCAGAAATTCTTTTTGGTATTGTCGTTCTTTCACAGATATTCCTTTATGCAAATAAAGTCACTTGAATTCAAGTCAGAGCGCTAAAATGTAATTTTAGTTTTTTTCAACAATGTGGTGGCATTTAGTGTTTTTTTTTTTTAATTTAGAAAGCCTTTTCCCCTCTTTTTTTATTCTCCAGACACTGAATGTTTCTATAGGGAACTAAAGTTAAGAAAGGAATAGGCAACAAAGAGATTTCAAAAAAACATTTCATGTGGAAGAGAAAATATTCTGTCGTGATATATATATATATATATGTATATACCACATACATATATGACACACATATATCACATATATGTATGTATAACGCACATATATCATACATGTATATCGTGTATATGTATATATCACCTCCTCATTGTACATCCCATCACAGAAGTGCCATTGAATGGCTCCTTTCCTTTTCTACTGGCAGAAGCCACAATAGCTCTGGGGTTGAAAACAGGACTCGCTGGTCTTGTACAGTATAATCATGGTTTCTTCTTTCCTACTTTCTCCTTTCTATATTTTCTAACATTTTCCAATAAGCATGTTTCATTTTATTTTTTAAAAGTTTTGTTTTGGGGATCTCCACCCACACCCACAGCCCCACTAATTCGTACCCACACTTCTCGTTCCCCAGGAGACAAAGCCGACATATGCTACTACCTAAATACCGTGCGATTTTTCTCCATTCGGCCCATATCAGTTTTACTATGAACCAACTCCTCCCAGTTTCTACGATTCTAGAGTTAACTTGTTGGTTTGCCCTAGTTTGAATAGTGGCTTTTCATCCTCTCTCATCTCTCCTGTGAGAGAAACTGTGAGTGAAAAGTTGGAAGAAACAGTATTGAGAATGACTAGCCAGTTCCATTTTGAACTGGAAGTTTCCTTTGTTATTTTCATTATTGTTGTTATGAAATATTTTCAAACACATAAAGTACAGAGAATAACCACTCATATATTCACTAAAATTTAAAAAATGTTAATGCATTGTAAAAAGTTTTACATAGTTGTTTCAAGACTTTTTTTTTCTTCCTAATGTTATAGAGAGTTGATAATACACTTTGTCCCCTCAACTGATGCCATGAATCTCCTTCACTACTGTTTTCCCTTCTTTCCAAGGGTAAAATAGCCACTGGTTTAAAATTGGTTTGTAACTTTCATGTCCTTGTGTGTATATGATTACTACATGTGTATGTGTCCATAAATAATATACTCTTCTATGATTTTAAATTTACATAAATGTCATCACTCTGCCACTTGCTTTTTCACTCACCATTATGTTTTCAAGATTTATCTGTGTTGATGCATGTAGAATTGGTTCATTTATTTTAATTGCTATATAGGCTTCCATCATGAATACGAATATAACATGATTCACCGATGCATTGTCCAACAGAGAACAAGACCGCTCATGTTGTGTAGTTTAAGGGATGAAGGGGAGGAGTCCTTTCCTTTCTAGCCTGTCATGTTTTCATTTTGATACAAAAAACCTTTGTTGTTTAAAACCACATTTTAAAATGTTACAAGGTATGACCCGTGAAAACACAATAAGCCTTTTTAGTAATTCACATCCCTCCCTGGAAGAATTCATCCCTTGGCAGTCTTGTAAGTGTAAATGTGGAGAGCCAAAGAAGATGTCAGCCACAGTGGGGGGAGAGAAGCCAGGATGGAGGAAGGAAGTTTCTGCCATGTCTAGTAAAGGCTAGAGCTACCAGAAACTGGATCTTCTTCATAACAAACGAAGAAGTGGGTTCAGAAAGTTTCAAAGCTTACAGCCCAGATTTAGTTAGTATCATAAAAATGGGACGCCTGGGTGGCTCAGTTGGTTAAGTGTCTGATTGTTGGTTTCACTTCAGGTCATGAACTCACAGTTCATGGGATCCAGCACACGTCAGGGTCTATGCTGAGGGTGCAGAGCCTGCTTGGGATTCTCTCTCTCTCTCACTCTCACTCTGCCCCTCCCCTGCTCATGTGTGCACACACTCTCACTCTCTCTCAAAATAAATGAACATTTAAAACATATTATAAAAACAATGCATTGACATGATGGATGGCAAAGATGTGGCAATGTATCATGTCAATGATTCACAGATACTTAAAAGGCCCTGAATTATGTTTTAATGTGGTATATCCTAATGATTCTGCTATCTCAAATGCATTAACTGAGGGGTTATATTATAACTGGTGTGATATGTCAATCCACGCATTTGCAGGCTCTTTTGTGTCTTGATTTCAATCTGTCTATCTAGTTTAAAGACTTTTAACTCCATTTAAAAAGTAAACACAATTATAACTTTAAAATGTTACAGTTCTATGAGTTGTCTAAAGAAGGCAAAGATTAGTGATCAAGGTCACTAATATCCATTTACCAGAGATCAAGTATAGCATGTTGCATACTGAAGAATCATTTAGTAGGAAGTAAGAACCAGTAGTGACCTTTATCAGTGACCTCCCTTCTCAGGGATTATAATCTTTCAATACGCCTGCTCACTACGGTCAGTCTTAAACACAGGTAAAGTTAACATCAACCTTTGAAACATATTTCAAGGAATAGGGGGCAAAACAGCCTTGCAGAAATCTCTTTCCCACCAAGCTGCCACAGGGTCTGAAATTCCCTTCATCTGAAATTAATTCTTTTGACTTCAGGCATTTTATCTAGAAGAGTTCATAACGTGAGATAAATATTATTAAGTAAAATAACACATTAAACTTTTATCATTCATGAAGATCTTAGTAGGAATATGTTCATATGGTTTGTTAACCAGTTACTTAACAATGTCTTGGGGGGAAAATGGAATAGTTCACTGTTACGTTATGATGAGTGAAGAGGAGAAAAGTCTATATTATAAGAAGCTGTCTGGTGGGATTTTGAAGTAAAGGAGAATAGGGACCAGAGGAAATACCAAATAGCGAATGCTTTGGAAGCTGAGGAGAGAGGATACTGAGAGTTGAGAAAAGGGCATTGAAGAACAACTCTGTGTGTGTGTGTGTGTGTGTGTGTGTGTGTGTGTGTGTGTGTGTGTTAGGAGGTGTGTACATGAAAAGTACCTACTTTAGGATTTTTTCCTTGGCTAAGCCTTTCTGTGCACAACTAAGCCTTGTCCCTTCTTACACACATATTATCTTTACTCTAATTTAAAACTCCAGAAAAAAATTGCCCTTAACACTCAAGCCATACTCTATGAACTAGTACATATATCATAGCCTTTACAAAATGTGGCTTTTTTTTCTTCCTTGAGTTTTTATTACTCTTTTTACGTTTTATTTTATGCTTCTTGGCAAATAAAGGAAGTACTCACACAACTTTCAAATGCTGATGCTGCAGATTTTTTGTTTGTTTGTTTTCTGGAAGTCTGTTTGCGCAGATTATGCTTCAGGTAAACACCACGCAGTTTGGTATTTGAGTAGGAATTAATTCAAAGTATTTGCTTCATAAACAATATCGTCACCTATTTGTTTGCTTGCAGTCACACTTGGAACTTGGTTTGAACCAGCCACTTTTATATATTATCTCAATAATTCTGACAAGCAAGGCCACTTTCTATGTGCCTTTGAGATACGGAGCTAAATTTGAGGGACGGAGATCAGTTTCCCCTAAGAAAAACACCAGCTTCAATAGCTAACCTTGAATGTTTACCAAATTTCAGCCACTGGGAGTCAGTATTGTGTAGTAGTTAAAATCTTGAGTTTTGGCCTCAGCTAGTCAAGGGTTCAAGTCTGACTCTAACATAAATGTGGATTAGTTAACCTAAGCTTAATTTTTTTTTTTTAGTTTGCAAAATAGGATAAAATCCATTTCTATTTTAGGCTGTTATGAAGGTTAAATGAGATAACGTGTGCTGTTAGTTAGCATATGGCTGGTGCTCATAAAACCCAATAAATCTAATCTTTAGGTGAAAGTAGGTGATACATGGATCTAGTCCAACCTGCTAATGCTTTTCTCCCTTCCTCATACACTCACCTAACCTCACACTTGGCTCTCTTAGAGGAAGTCTTAGGGCATCATGGGCCCAGATGCAGAAGATTTTTAGTTTTTATGAGGAAAATCTTTGGCATTAAGCCAGGGTACCCCGCATGGGTGCTTCTCCCAAGTGTCTCCCACTGACATTCTTGCCCCAGCACTGTTCCATAGCTGCCCATTTCCTTTTTCATCATCTCCTCCATTATCTCCTACTACACTATCTTCAATGGCAACTGCACTAACACTGCATACGATGGACAATTATCCTACCGGTAAGAACATGATGGTGTTAGAAAGAATTAAGTTCCAGAGTCTAGCATATCACTTAATAAATAAATAAATAAAGCTTTGTGCTGCCAGGGCAGGCCCCGGTCTTTATATTCCTATCCTTGAATTTATTGACTCCTCTTAAGCTTAATGTTCAACGCAACACATGTATATTTCACTAAAGAATCTTCGGTAAATATATCAATTTGTCTACAGAGCTACACAGAAAAACTCTATTCTTCCCATTGCATTAACATTCAGAGACCACACAGTAGTTTATAGTTCTGGAGACAGAAAATACTTTCAAAGAAAGCCACTGTCCCAGGCATATGTGGAACCTTTATTGTGGAATCGACACTTGACCCTGTATCCAGCATGTTCACTGATCTCAATGTCACTGCTTACATCCAGCCTTTGACAAGCTATTTTGATGACTTCATTCACAAATTATTTTCCTATTCTCATCAATCATGGACTCTAAAAATAAACTAGCCTATAGATTCTTTGGGATCTGGACAGGTTTCACTATATCTTTCTCTCTTAAGAAAAAATAAATTCATGGTAGCTCAAAAGTCAGGTTTAGGGGTAAAGTCCTGTCTCATCCTTTAGAGTTTTGACACTTTTTCAGGTTGTTAACATACAGTGGTCTTATATTCATAAAGATATCACTGATCATCAGGTTCTTCCCAAGATAAAGCCCACGGTAAATTCATCTTGAAATGCAAGTAAATGTATCGCGTGTTCTACACTCATTTCATTTGGAGATGAAGGGTTCTTGTATTTGCCCTTAACTTCTCTGGGCAGAATTTCAGAAGCAGAACTCTGGCCTGTTACGAGGCACAGCTGTACCCTGCAGGTAGAATGAAAAGGTCCTAGATGAGGTCTTGAATGCGTGTCCTTACATGCTTCATACCGCAACCTAATGTGCAGTTGCAGACCACCCCACCTGAGATAATAAATGAGAAATTCTCAGGGCTGTTGAGCACTTTGCAAATTTTCACCGTGGATCAGCACAAACTTAGTTAGCACAGGTGTTCACATAATTGTGATTCATTGGAAAAATTCTCAGTGCTCAATAGCCCTCGCACTTTTCCCTCCTAGGTGCTGGTTGAGTGTGAGTATATTGTGGGGAAATGTGCCATGATGTTGGGCTCCACTGGCTCTTGGCTAAAGGGTGTTGGGCTGATAAAAAAGAACTGCTAAATGTGTCCAATTCTCTTGGTCCATTTGCTTAAGTTTCTGAAACTGAAGAATGACGTGGATTCAATAGTTCAATAGATAGAGACCAAGTCCAATATTTAAAACAAAAATCCCTTCTGATAATGGATAATATGAAGACTTCTCTGAGCTTATTTTAAAAATCATTAAATCCCAACTAATGCAAAGGTCTCACCACTCATTTTTCTTGCATTGTAGCTGCCATCTTCTGAAGAATTGTGCTCAGGCCCGTCTGATTGCCAGCTCTGTTCATTTCTTAAGATTGACCACCATTTAGAACAGGACTCAGAGGTAATCATTCTGAACTAGTGAGAGAGCTCACTCTGCCATCAGCCCCTAGTTTCAGCCTTAGTTTTTTCATGTACTGAGTTAACAAAATCACACGACACAAGATTTGTGTAGCCTTTAATGCAATGAATTAAATAATTTGGATTGTTTGAAAAGCCGGATCATATAGTTAATCAATATTGATTAGGCACCTAGGCTTGACTTTGTGGTAAGCACCCTGAATGTGAGGATAAAGTAAAAGAGAAAGCATCTGCCTATGTTTCATGTTGATCTACATATAGCTGCTTTATTCTATGTTCTTTTTTTTCTAAACACTGAATTGAAAGGATTTCAAATTTCTGTGCCTTCCCCTGTTGAAAATTGATTCAGCAGGTTTTCCTGCTGCTGTTCCTACGTCCCTGCCTACATGAAAAAAGTGTCTGTCTTCACAATCTATCCAGAATTTCCACTTAAGGGAAGTGGTCAAACAGAAACAGATCATACTTTCTATTTCTGTTAAACTTCCACTAAGTTTTTGCAAGTATTTGAGGTATAAGTCTCTGCCAATTTGAATGGATCTATAGATTTTTTTCCAACTCCTTTCTAAGAAAAGAGCAAACATGTGCTTCCATAAATTTTTTTCAAATGATCATCTAAAGGAATAAACCTAAGCACAGATGCAAAAGCCCTCAGTGGTCCTTACACAACCTACTTGGTACCGTCTCAGAGGAGAGTCTGGGTCTCTTTCTTGATTCTGAAATACCACAGCTCTTCTGAACAAATGAATGTTTTCCCATTTTCAGATAGAATAACAGAGCGTTAGTACTAACAGAAATTCCAAATCATTCAGCAGCTACTTCGTGTTCCCAAAGGAGACACTCGGCTAATAGGTACATTATTGCTAGCAGATGCTATAGCCCCCCATCCTTATACTGTCCCCTATTCTTTTCTCCTACAGTGGACCAGGGTGTCACGAAGATTCCAGCTGTCTGAACTAGAAACAGACTTGTGTGACCTTAATGTCTCCTGTTCTTTGAATTCTTGCTGAACTAACTGAATCCTACTAGGTCTCTCTACATCACGAAAGCCACACCAAAAAAGAGGAAAAATCATGTCTGAGATACACTAGCAGTTTTATGAAATTTCAGAATTTAAAAAAAAATTTCAGAAAGGAAAAAAAAATCCAAAAATAAAGCACTTAATAAGGAAGCACAATGTTCAAATTTTGTTTCTAGAATATTCTATGGTCCATTCTTTTAAATTTTTTTTTTTTAACGTTTATTTATTTTTGAGACAGAGAGAGAGAGAGAGCATGAACGGGGGAGGGGCAGAGAGAGAGGGAGACACAGAATCGGAAACAGGCTCCAGGCTCCGGGCTGTCAGCACAGAGCCCGACGCGGGGCTCGAACTCACGGACCGCGAGATCGTGACCTGGCTGAAGCCGGACGCTCAACCGACTGCGCCACCCAGGCGCCCCTCTATGGTCCATTCTTAATCTTCATCAGGACTTTGTTTTTAGAGAACAGAGAGGAGAACATGGCCTGGGAAGGGCAGTGGATCCCTGTAGCAGAAGTATATCTCCGGGTATGCTACTCTTACCCCGTAGGTGAGGGAGTATAAACAGATGAAGAATCATTCTCCAACTTAGCGATGGGACAGGGAGAGAAAATTGGTCCCGAGCTAATGAATAACTTTTGAAGTCTTAGCTAAAGATATTAGTATTTTTATACTAAAGAGAATCTTTAGTGTAGAAACTGTGGAAACCTTAGGTTGCAAATAGTTGCACAAGCAATTCATTGTCCATAAATGTCTGTTAAATTATGTTCTCAAACATCTGCTTTTGTCATACTGAAATTATATAGACTCTGCCTAAATAGAAGTAATATCTGAAGCCAACCCAAACAGCAAATTCATGAAGTCAGGATCTTTTATTATCAAGATCACCATTTTTTACTGTAGGAAATTCACTTTTAGGGATTATCTAAGCTTATGAAAATATTTGTGAGCCACACAGATCACTGCTGAGAATGGCGATACTAATTATATTTGAAATACCTCTTCATTCACTTAGGTTTATTATTGCCATCCTAAGACACAGATTTTTTTTTATTTCCGCTCAATAGCATAAACAGACTTCTCTAATTTGTTCAGTCTTGTTTCCAAGCTTCAGGTATTAGTTGATGTGTTATCTTTCATAGTGAGAGATATACTATCCTTAAAGCTATGTTCAAGATGTTTTTCAGGCTGAAAACTAAATATCTATAGCATTTTTTTTAGCTCAGCAAGACTTCTTTCCTCTTTCTGCTTCTCTCTCTTTGTCTCCCCTATCTCTCAACACCATCATAAGTGCTGATTTATGTGATGATTCTGCTATCCTAATGCTATTCTATAATTCACAAATAAGGCACTTCATATCCTTAAAATGTGTCTCCAAACTTTAAAAAAAAAAAAAAATGTGTCTCCAAACTATTGCCGCTTTGTTCGGACATTATCTCTGCTTCTAACTTTACATAACTATGTGTTTCTGTTTGCAATTCCTATAGTAAGATATAGTAAATTTTGCACTGGCCATTAAAATAATGCTTTAACCATCTTTACAAGAAATAAAACGGGAACGAAAAAGATGGATTCTTTGTTTTCTGGACTGGGATGCTGCCCTTGGACATCGTTAAGACCAGTGGCGAATAGTAGAAATATCATACCTTTAAAAAAATTCTGTGGGGTGTCAGGGGGGAGATGCCTAAAGACCTTGCATCATTATTTCTCGTGCTAATCTCCCTGAGAGTATATGAAACACAAACTCTCTTGGGTCTGGGATGCTTTTGGTATATCCTCTCTGAAAGCAGTGGAACGGATCAGATGGTCTTTTGAGTTCTCCTCCAAACCTCTCACACCCTCATACATGGTCAGAATACAAGAGAGCCAACTTTGTTCCCATTCTGAGGAAAGTATTCTTGTAGGTCAGTTTCTTCTTCATCCAGATATTGTTTAAGCTGCGTTAACTTTGCTTATATTAGGGAGAGCTGAATTTCTGTGGTCTTGGAGGGAGAAAAAAAGTCCTCTTGCATCGGATTCAAATGTTTTCCAGATCTACTGGTGGTAATTGACATAATTCATTTTAATGAGTTAGAAGTATTTGAAGAGCTTTCAGTGAAAACATGTGGGGCCGCTCTATAAATTCCTAGGCTTTTAGAACCCTCTCAGTCTCCAGTGTTTCTACGTTTGCCATATCCAGTACACTGATAAACAAAAATGATTTATTGTAAAATAGTTATAAGTAAAGAAATGTCCTCTGAGGATACAATAATTGTTTTCATTTTCCTTTCCCCAGTGCCAGTGGTATAATAAAATGCTAATAGATGCAAATTATGCATGATCGTTAATGCATACTAAAGAGAGACCGTTTAAAAACCAGGTACCTTTTGTTGGTGAGTAAGCAGTGGAATATTGTTTTCTGTTTAAGATCTCTTGCAAACCGGGAAGGTTCTTTTCTGGATTGTCCGCATGTCCGGGCCCACCTCCAGACTGCTGCAGTTAGACATTCCAGAGGAGGGGTGGGGGCAGAACAGAGGGAGGAGAAGAGGCAAACAAAAACCTCTTTGACTCCAAATGATTCCAAAAGGAAATCTTGGAAAGCAAAATAAGCAGCACCTCCACAGGATGGCCACTGCGACTTAAAAGAAGAGAAAATTGAAATACATGAAAAATCAATGGGGTAATAATTAAATTGTGAGGCACACCGTATGGCAGCCAGGACACTGCACGCATCTGGTGATGGAGACAGGGAACCAAAGTCATCAGTAGTTAAGAGGGAGCAAAGAACAGCCGTCATCTTGAAGCTAATTTCGTGATGAGACACTAAAAAACACATACCTGCTACAGTATAGCAGGATATTTATAGGAGGTTAAAGATACAAATTAAAGTCCAGGAGCCTATACATTCCTGATTACCCAGCATTCTTAAATCAGTCCTCCTCAGTCTCACACCTGGGGTCTCAGCTGCGGCGTAGCTGTCATTTACGCTACCCATGGCCCACGATTGATGACAGTCATTCGCTGATGAAGCTGTATACATCATTTCTGTCCGAGCTGCACTGGCCAGATGGACCCTGACCATCCATCGCCTGTCAGGGACGCATCTGTTCACACTGCTGGTAGGGGTACTAACAAGTCATTGGCTTTCCAAAAGGACAGTGTCAGCTGGATAGGGCACAACATAAAAACTGGTGTTGCTGGGGCTTTCTTTCTTTCTCTCTTTCTTTCTTTCTTTCTTTCTTTCATCAAGAAACAGTCCCCCCCACTCTGAGCAGGGGATATATTGCATTAACTAAAAAAAAAAAAAAAAAAAAAAGTAGTGGTAGGGATATCCAAAAGATCAAAGACACTTTATCAACTTCATATTAATAAAGCAAGTCAGTTTTCCTTCTTAGATTTGTTGTTGTTGATGACGTGTTAATAAAATATCATCCATTTGAGATTATGATATTAAAATGTTTGTGAGGATCTGGGGAGTTTCGTTATCAATATTTGTTTCTATTATGAAAGTCATTGATGTTTATGTACTGATTTTTTTCCAAATACAGGTTACTGTCGTTACTTGTTTTACTTCTTTGTGTTAAATAGAGTTATCTCCCTGACTGAAAAAAAATGTAATCCAAAGACAGTTTTCTCATAAATTTCCATAAATCCAATATATATCCAGTTTGATAAAGATCGTGTTTTCCTTTAAATTTGTTGCCACTTTAAAATGTGTCTAAAAGGAAAGGAATTGTTTTATCATCTGGATGAAGCAGTACCTGTGATATAATTAGTCCATGTGTGTCAGGAACCATCAGGGCACTTTCCCTTTATTACTTCATTTGCTTTTCACATCCCTGTGAGGGGGAACTCTTATCACTCCCATGTTCTAGATCAGGAAACTAAATAACGAGTTAAAGGATTTACATCTAGTGTTAGTGGAAGTGCTGGGATTTGGCCCAAAGTAGTTCTGACACCGAAAGCCAGAGGTTAATTTCTTTTTGATTTGAGCTCTTAAAAAAGATCTTCAGATATGGATCAAAACAGTCACTACTGCCCAACATCCCGATACCTTTTCTAAATTCTTATTTTTGTTATAAAAACACGATTATTTTGCCTGGGCAAAAAATTATTAAGAGAGATTTTAAATTATGCAAGAATGAGAACACGAGTCAAAATCAGACAGTTAACTGGTTTCTTTTCAAAATTAAAGATAGAATTTAAATTTTACAACCTACTCAGTGATGCAGAGACATATCTCAAAGAAGTTCATAATCAACACCCACACAAATGTGCTGAAGTGAACGGAAGTATAAAATCTACTCAAAATGATGTTGCAGAAAGCAGAGCATGTGGCATGACCAGTCTTCAACAGGTGAGCCAAGCAGAGGAGACCATTAGAATGAATAAGAAAGGGAATGGGTATTTGTAGACCTCCATAAAATAAAATCATTTGTAAGTACATGTCTCAAACAGAGTCTCCAGCTCTTTATCTGCTTCAGTTTCCTGGTTTAAAAAAATGAAAAAAAAATGTGCATTTTTTCTTCATCAATGGAATTGTGTTTTACAAACTTGGGTAAAAATTTACTGTAAAAGCAAAGAATCTAATTTTACTAGATGGGAAGCTGATAAAGAGATGAGGCCATTTTCAAGGTCACAGAGGAGGCATTTCTCTACTGGCAATGTGAAGCACATTGTTGAAAAATACGAGTGACTATAAACCTCATTTTGGCTGTCTGCTTTGGCAGGAGCAAGAGATCTGCAGGGAAATTTCTCCATAATTCTCCATTTTGGCTTCATAAATTGGCAAACTAGAGGGTTTTTCTTGCTATGAGGGTCTTAACCTCCAATTAATTTACTTTGCTCTTTTTCTTACAATTTTTCTTCCTGTAGAAATATGGTAAAACTTTGAAACAAAACTAATTTTTTTTGGTGTCTTCCACTGTTTTAAGTCATAAGCAAATCTATTTTGATAAAGAAAGTTTCCACAAATATGTATGGTAAGTCCATCTATACTGATTGTCATTCTTGGTTCCTCCTACATTCAAATATGAATGGTCCATGATATAAAGGAACTTACAATCCCTAAAAGGAGAAAGGAATATATACAAATAACAGCAAAAAGGCTAACATATCATTAAATTATAAACATAAAGTATTATGAAATTTGAGATGGGATTTCTTACAGTTGGGATGGTAAAAAAAAAAAAAAAGCTTTATGGAAGAGGTAGTATTTGAAATGAGTCTTTTTTTAAGATTTTATTTTTAAATAATTTCTATTCCCAATATTGAGTTTAAACTCACAACCCCAAGATCAAGAGTCACGTTCTCCACTGGCTGAGTCAGCCAGGTGTCCCTTGAAATGAGTCTTAATGAATTTATTTAGGAACTTACTTTGTATTAGAGTAAAGGTGGTATATCAGGCAGAGGAAACAGTTTTAACACAAGGCTGTAGGTAGAAAAAGTTTAGGAGACTTAATAGTGAGGACACTAATTTGTTTGTATTTGCATTTGTATATGACTTATAACAGATGCTTTGTTAATGTTGCCTAAATGTGCGAGTGAATGAATGAATCAATGAGTAAAATTTTGCGAAAATCTTCAAGAGTCTTGTGTATATACGAGTTAGAATTTACAATTCTTTCATTAAAAAAAGCAAAAAGCTCTATTATAGGAGGTAGGAAACGACTCCTTTCAAAAACACGCATGTCCTAAAAATCCCTGGCATTCATGAATACATAATGGTGGAAGGGTCTTTGCCGAAGTGGCTAAACGTGGGGATCTTGAGAGGTGGAGATTACTTTTAATTATCCAGGTGTGCCCAACCTAATCAAACGAGTTCTTAAAAGCCAGAATGTTTCTCCACTTTGTTCAGAGGGAGACGTAAGTGGACGAAGCATGACATAGAGACGACGCTGCTGGCTTTGAAGGTGGAGAAAGGGCGTCAACAAGCCAAGAATGAAAGCCTATGAAAGTAAGAAAGAACAAGGGGGAAGAAAATGGATTCTCCCCCAGAACCTCCAGGAAGGAACGCAGCTCTGCCAACCCTTTCATTTTACCCCCATCTGACCCATGTCAGACTCTGACCGACACATAATGAATGTGTGTTGTTTTAAGCCACTAAGTGTGTGGTCATGCATTAAGGCAGATACATCTCTTTTGTGTTGTTTGGGCATACCACAGTTTATAGGTCCACCAGGATATTACCAAACACGGTGTTGCCACCTAGCAAGTCCATGCTGAAAATGTAGACCTAAAACTTGGCATCAGGTTTGAGGAAGAAAAAGGAATTCATTACTAAAATGCATATAACATATTTGTGATTAAATTAAGTGATACACTGAAATGTCTGTGTTAACTCGTGTGCTTAATTCTAAGTAGTAAAATTAATACTGGGCTATGGGGAATTTTCCACATTGGTCAAGATATAGTTTGATCTTCTTTTGTTGTAATTTTGTGATCTATTTTGCCTTTGATTAACTAGCTTTCTTGAGAAAAGAAGAAATTGGACAAATAAAACAGCAAAATTATTAAGTTAGAATTGGTGGAACTATGTCTATTCTATCTTGTATATTCAACAGTGACCTTGACCACAGTCCAGTCAAAAATTGGCGTTTGATTTGAGTGGTAAATTCTGTATAAATATGGCTTTAAAAAATGGAGTGTCCTTTCCTATTAATCATCCTTTTAAAATAAATGGTTATTCAGTATGCCAGACTTCTGTTTATGTTTGGTTGACTTAAGATATAGTATTGTTTGCAATGTAGTGATGGTATTGATTGCAGTAGATAGAATTTACCTGGTAGTTTAGGCAACGCGTATGGTCATTTCAAAGAGAACTTAGGAAGTGGTTTTGCTTAAGCTTGATTTTTTTCTGTAAAAATTAGGAGAAACTGAGAGGAACTAATATAAAATTGTGTGCCCAAGTCACTTTTCGTATGTGATTTTATGGTATACCTGCTATCCTGAGTAAGCAGGTGAGGGAAATAATAGATTGTAATTTTGTAAATAGGTTTCTACTTGATAGCAACATGGCATTGGGAGTATTACCCCTGAGCTTTCTGGCCAGTGGCCTTCAGGTTCACCCATAGCCGGGCTGCCTATAAACCTCTCTTTGGCTTCATTTGCTGTGCACAAAAGGTTCTGTTTGTTGGGTTTTCTTTTCGCTTCCAAGTTCGTATGGAGGGAATTTCTTTTTTAACTTTATACCACACAGGACTCAATTCCACTGTCCAATTATCTGCCTCTTCGCCTCTGAATCACCACATAGCTGCTCAAAGAGTGAGATCAAGCCGACTGAAAAGGTGTTGTGCCTCATGATGCTAGACGGGGTGGCCAAACTTCCTGCTGCTCCGGAGACACTCCAGAAGCCCAGTGGGAAGTGTGCAGCCAAAGAAATCTGGGCAGACCTCAGGTTAATCTCACATGGGAAAAACAGACTCCAGGCCAATCACCAATGACACGTTAAAATATGCAACTCTCCGCATTTCCTTTTGCGTTTGAACCCTGAGCTGGGTACAGATTTCACTCAGCCGTGTTGCAGTGGAAGCAGTCTGTTTTTATTTGTTCGCTTCACTTAGAAAGCCCATGACAGGAAAAGTCAGCCGAGTCTTAAATGCAAAGTGTGACTGGGTATAAGCAATGGTGACTGTCCTACCGTTCGCTGATCCAAACTGTTCTCGGCTCCCATGGAAGGTGCTCATCTCAACTTCTTATTTTTCATGTCCTTGAGGTGAAAACAAAAAATAAAATAGGGGCGCCTGAGTGTCTCGGTCGGTCAAGCGTCCGACTCTTGGTTTCGGCTCAAGTCATGATCTCAGGGTTCGTGAGGTCAAGCCTCCCATCGGGCTCTGTGCTGACAGTGTGGAGCCTGCTAGGGATTCTCAATCTCTCTCTCTCTCTCTCTCTCTCTCTCTCTCTCTGTCCCTGGCCCCACTCACTCACTCTCTCAAAAATAAACTTTAAAAGTACTTTAAAAAGTTAAAAATATACCCCGTAACTCTTTTTCCAGTTAGAATGAGGAAGTCTCATGACCAAACCATCCACTTCTTCCCGCTCTGACACAGATTTCCATGCCACCTCATTCACACTGTGTTCGTGTCATTTAAGCTCACCTGAAGATGACAAGGTGTAGAGGCAAGGCCACTTGGAACTGGTGTTCATTCCCTCAGGTACCCGCCGTGTAACATGAATGAGATGCATAGGCTCTCTGTGGTCATTTCCTCAACTGTAAAAATAGGCATAGTATCTAACTGATGTATTCATTTATTCATTCCTCAATTAGTCTCACTCTCCTAGCACTAGACATAGAAACATGCATAGTGCTTGCCCTCAAGGGGTTTCAACCTGCTGGTTACAGACTGTGAATTAAAAGGTAATCACTGAGAAAGAGTGAATGGGCTGGGCAAGAGAACGGCTCCTGAGCTCTGTGTGGTTCAAGCTCCTGGCTCTACAGTGGCCTGTAGGAGTGCGGGCAGGAGCTGGAGAGATACGTCAGTACCAGCATCCTAACAGGTAATCAATAAAGGTTCTTTCTTGGTCCAGAGGATAGTCTTAATTAGTTGGCACCGTATTTTTACTTCCTTTTATGATGTTTCACAAATGGATTTTTAATATTTTTATGTCCCCTATTTTAAGATCCTGGCAAGAAGAGACCACAGGTTTCACTTTTCTTATTAAATCTTTTACTTTAGTGGCCAAGAAGTTCAGCTCCGGCCTCAGGTTTTCTTGCCTAAAATCCCACCCATGCTACCACGGGCCATTCGACCTTGAGCAATTTGCTGAAACCGTGTCTTTGTTTCTGTTTTCAGCAGATGAGAATGATAAATTTGCCTTATGGCTGGCTTAAAGGGAGCGTCAAGCACTTATAATAGAGGTATTAATTGTTCCTGTTGTTATTGTTATTATTATTTCCTCTCTTGCCTTCTCTAGAGTATGATATAATAAATCTCGGGTGACCAAAAAGCCACTTTGGGGCACTTGTGACATCCTTGGCTTTCGTTCTTTTATAGCTGTGAGAGTAGCAAACTACCATTCACAGATGATGTTAGGGGGTTAGTTGGGGAGAAGGCACAAGGGGATGTAACAGGGTTTGTTCTACATGCTGTACTCAAACAAGAGGTTTCTTTGAATGAGGATGATCCTCTACTTTGCTGTGAACTCCTTAAAACCTGGACTTAACCTTGGTTATCCTGTAACCACCATGACTGGCACGGTGCCGGGAACCTGCGAAGACCTTGAGCGGTTCCACATAGACGAATGCCTTGTAGGTGCATAAGAGTATTTAAGGGTAAATACGTGATTGAATTAAAGATGGTTGTGGTCAAAACATCACCACTGGAGGCTGGTGGCTCCTGAGACCGCACACTGAATCTCTAGAAAATCTCTGTGAAAAAAAACACAAGCATTCCCCGGGACAAAGAATCCTATCAGAAGTTGCCAGTCAGGTTACTTGACCCAGAGACATGAAATTACAAGCATACTGATGAAGGATGAAAAAGAAACACAGAACCTGTGTACCAACGTATAGAAGAACAGGGACTCCCAATCGGCAAAATCCATGTTTACATCTCATCTCCATCCTGTCACAGGTATCTTGATGAGGTACCAACACTCTGATACTTGGCTTCCTTGTCTGTTAAGTGGGGGCATTCAAACGTGCTTCAAAGGACACAATAAGGATCAAACCATGCATGCCAAGTGGAAGCTTACCATGGTTTAGCATTTGACCCCTGGTCCCTAGTTTTTGGGATTTAATTCCCAGCTCTGTCACTTAACAACGGTGCACATGTTGATTTCACCCTCTCTGTGTCTCAGTTTTCTCATCTATAAAATAATAATGATGATAATAGAGTTGCAATCAGAATTAAATGGTTAATATACGTTAAACTTCTTAAAACAATATCTATCACAGAGCAGCACCAGAATATGTTGCTATTCTTTTTTAAGCAATATGACATAATTTAGTTATTTCCTTTTTTATGGTTCTACCTGGACTACATCTTTCTTGGTCCTTGAGTGGCACATGAGAACCCTAAAGAAGAAAATCTATCCCTTTGAGTGTTAGTCTACTGATTAGGACAATGTTTGGGATCTGAAATTAGTTACAATATCCATAGCACCAGTAACATTTGTATTTTACTTTGGACCATTTTTCCATTTTGTTTTTGGTGCAAGAGATTTTATAAAACCTAGTGCACTACCATTCTTAAAAAAACACTTTTTAAGAAATGTGATACCTAAGGTTGGATGGAATGAGATATATGCCAGGAAATAGAAGAAAGTATGTCAAATGAGAGAATAGGCACTTGCTCACAGTCCTCCAAGATGGAAATGTGACATCCGTCTACTCACACTTTGTGACAAACAGACATTGCTATCGATGCAAAGATTTGCTTTTGTTTTCGATTTTTCCCTTTCCTCAACCAGTGAAGAAAAGTATGTCATTTCTTTATCTGGTTATTTTAAAATACAATAAGCAGAAGACGAGAGGCTTTAGAATCTTAAAAATGTTATAGCTAAAAGGGGTCATCATTAGCCGAAACACCTCATTGCAGGAGTAAAGTGGATTCACTTTGCCTAACAATTTACTTTACCCACTCATTTACTTATTCAAAAGTAATAAGACAAAATTATTGATCACTATATTAGTCAGGATTCTCCAGAGAAACAGAACCAATAGATGGTAGATAGATAGGTGATAGATAGAGGATAGATACTTATTATAAGAATTTTACTAATGTGAAGAAGTGGGCAAAAGACATGAATAGACACTTCTCCAAAGAAGACATCCAGATGGCCAACCAACACATGAAAAAATGCTCCACATCACTCATCATCGGGGAAATACAAATCAAAACCACAGTGAGATACCACCTCACACCTGTCAGAATGGCTGACATTAACAACTCAGGCAGCAACAGATGTTGGCGAGGATGCGGAGAAAGAGGATCTCTTTTGCACTGCTGGTGGGAATGCAAGCTGGTGCAGCCACTCTGGAAAACAGTATGGAGGTTCCTCAAAAAGTTAAAAATAGAACTACCCTACAACCCAGCAATTGCACTACTAGGTATTTATCCAAGGGATGCAGGTGTGCCGTTTCAAAGTCACACATGCACCCCAATGTTTATAGCAGCACTATCAACAATAGCCAAAGCACGGAAAGAGCTCAAATGTCCATCGATGGGTGAATGGATAAAGAAGATGTGGTGTATATATATACAATGGAGTATTACTCGGTAATCAAAAAGAATGAAATCTTGCCATTTGCAACTACGTGGATGGAACTGGAGGGTATTATGCTAAGTGAAATTAGTCAGAGAAAGACAAATATTATATGACTTCACTCATATGAGGACTTTAAGATACAGAACAGATGAACACAAGGGAAGGGAAGCAAAAATAATATAAAAACAGGGAGGGGACCAAACATAAGAGACTCTTAAATATGGAGAACAAACAAAGGGTTGCTGGAGGGGTTGTAGAAGGGGGGATGGGCTAAATGGGTAAGGGGCATTAAGGAATCTACTCCTGAAATCATTGTTGCACTATATGCTAACTAACTTGGATATAAATTAAAAAAAAGAAAAAAAGAAAAAGAATGTTACCAATGTGATTATGGAGGCAGGCAAGTCCCAAGATCTGCAGGGTGAGTCCATTGGGTGGAGACCAAGGAGAATCAATGATATAGTTGTAGTCCGAAGGCCGGCAGTCTCAAGATCCAGAAAGAGTCGGACTTTAGTTCTAGTCTAACGGCAGAGAAGAGTTTATGTCCCAGTTAGAAAGTTGTCAGGCAGAAGGAAAGAGGGCACACCTTTTTGTGCTATTCAGGTTTGTGGCTGATTGGATGAAGCCCATCCACATTGGGAGGCCAGGGGGTTAATCTGCTTTACCCATGTGACCAATTTAAATGTTAATTTCATCCCAAAAGAACCTTACAGAAATACCCAGAATGATGTTTGATCAAATGTCTAGGTCCCCACAGGCTCAGTCAAGTGGACACATAAAATGAAGTATCACAACAACCTAATTTAAGTGTCAGGCATTATTCTAGGCCCTGAAGATGGAGACAAATACTTGTGTGTAAAAGGCTTAAAATCTAGTTGGAAAAACAGACAAGTCAATGACAAAGTGCAGGTGAAAGCAATAAATGCTATGGGAGTCAACATGTCACACACCCGGTAACCTAATGTTTGGACCAGGGTAGATGGTGTTTTTCACAGCGCCCTAAAGTATTTTTCCCTAGTCTCATCCTACCCTGTGCCTCGCTCTCATATCTAGCTTAAAGCACTTAAGAGAAGGCATCAGTATCCACTAACAAACACAGTGCATTTTGTTTTTAGGAGAGAGAAAGAAAGGCAAACAATAACTTGGGTCAAACTCAAGACTTACTCTACAGTCCAATGTAAAAACTCGAGAATCTAGTCTTGGTTCTTATCATCCTGGCTGCATCTACGCCTCGGCTTTAGAGATCTTCCCTTCTTCTAGGTCCTCAGGCCCGAGATGATCACCTTTCCGTTCAGAGGACCACCAGAAGCCCTTTCCTGACTTGCCCTCTTTAGACTCTCCACCATGGTCCATTCCCATGTAACCAGATCGTTACATAAACCCATAAACCGAAAGATGATAATGAATCAATGTTAGTCCCTCCTCCCACAACTCAGATAAAACATGTGGGTCTTAACAGAAGCATTTGGTGTATGGAAGGCATGAGTCTTCAAAGGGAATTGCAGGCATTTTAAAGCCTGACGCTTTTGAGTAGATGGCAATTCATGCCATTCAAGTTACAGTCTCCTCTGCTGATGTGTAGAGCCAGCTGTCATGTGTTAAGGCTTTCACTCTGGGACTCAAAAGGAAAAGAAAAATACACTCATTCATCCCCTGAAATGTGCCAGACTCCACTAGGTAGGGACTTTAAATATTTCATCATTTTTAATCATAATAAACAAAATATCTATTGAATTTCCTATTTTCCAGATAAGGAAACTGAGACGCCGAGGTGTCAGATAACGTATTGAAGTTTACACAGTATGAAACATTAGAAGCCAGAAAACAAGTGAGAAAGTTGTGCAAATTAGCAATTTAGATCAACATTATTATGAAAAATAACATTATGTTCAAGGTAAAGTTACTGAACCTCAGAGGTAAGTTGGAGCAAAAGCAGGAGACAACTTGACAGCTTTCCCCAAACAAGTTTTTTTTTTAAGTTTATTTATTTATTTATTTATTTATTTATTTAGTGTGTGTGTGTGTGTGTGTGTGTGTGTGAGAGAGAGAGAGAGAGAGGCAGAAAGAGAGTGGGAGAGAAAGAATTCCCAGCAGGCTCTGCGTTGTCAGTGCAGAGCCCAGCGTGGGGCTGGATCTCACAAACCACGAGATCATGACCCAAGCAGAAACCAAGAGTCAGAAGCTCAACCCACTGAGCCACCCAGGTGCCCCACCCCCTCCACAACAAGGTTTTTTGATGACACCAACAAATACAGTTTGCTGGGCTACAACATATATATTTCTGGCTCAAATGTTGCTTATTGTACCTTACTGTATAAGATCATTGTGCATCAGAATTTCCATGTTCATCCCTTTTTCTCTCCTTTTTTAATTGTGAAAAAAAATCATGCTTTACACAGCTCCATTTCCTATTTCTAAAGTGGGTTACATTTAAAATAAAATTTAAAAAAATACATAAAATGTCTTACATTTAAAAGACATTCTGGGGACGATTGATGAGTTTTGAGTAAGGTCCATAAATTCACTAATAATGTCATGTTAGTGTTTCCCTCCTGATTTTTATAATGGCACTATGGATAGGTAAGAAAACGGATAGGTAGAAAATTTCTAACTAATGCTGATTGAAAGCGTGTTAAAAATTATTTTAATCAAACTAAGATGAAATTGTGAAGATTCCATTATCATAGTTAATAAATCCATAAAAATGTAAAAAGAAATAATGGTAAGTCTTTACTTGTTGTAACTCATATTTGCAAAAAAAATCTCTAAAACTATTAAAATGTATTTTGATGATAGAATAGTAGACTAGAATTTGAGACAAATGCTCTAGAGAACAAAAAGCTGGATAGAGGGATGCATGGGTGGCTCAGTTGCTTAAGCGTCCAATTCTTGATTTCAGCTCAGGCCATGATCTCACAATTTGCAGGATCGAGCCCTGAGTCAAGCTCTATGCTGATGGCACAGTGCTTACCTGTAATTCTCTCTCTCCCTCTCTGTCTGCCTCCCCTGCTCACACTCTCTCTTTCCCAAAATAAAGTAAATAAACTTAAAAAAAGAATCTGGATAGGGACACCTGGGTGGTTCAGTCAGTTAAGCCTCTAGCTTTGACTCAGGTCATGATCTCACGGCTTGTGAGTTCAAGCCCTGCATCGGGCTCTGAGCTATCAGCAGAGCCTGCTTCAGATTCTGTGTCTCCCTCTCTCTCTGCCCTTCCCCCACTCTCTCTCTCTCTCTCTCTCTCTCTCTCTCTCTCAAAAATAAATAAACATTATTTAAAAAAAGCTGGATAGAAGAAAGATGTGTGGGAAATCTGTAACTCAGCTCTAATTTGTAAATTTGTTTACTGGTTGTATTGAGGGTTTGTGGTAAGCAGTTACTGTTTCTACATTAAACACTGGTTTGCTCTAACCATGGCTACATTTTTCCCCCTGTATCACCGAATTGCCTCATGAAGAAAGGTGTCATCTTTTGAGTAGTGAGGGCTACATTTCCATTGTCAGCAGCCAACTGATTATATTCTGCCAGTTGACTGGGAATAGTCCAGCCGTCAGAGTGTGCCAATGTGCTGGGAGAGGTCCAGCAACTCTTTGGAAGTGGACTGGCCTTACCTGGAAGAGCTCTGATGGTCAGGATGCACAATTCCCTGAGCTGAGCTCAACAGCCTGTAGACATGGGTCATAAGAGTCCTCTGCTGGCTATGGCTCAGGTGACTTGAGGGCAGTTTGCTGGGGAGAGTTCAGCAAACCACTGAGAGAAATCTACTAGAAACAGTCTGACAATAAATTAAGGGAAAATTCAATGGCAACATTCCAAAAGCTATAAAAGCAACCCGCTAAAAATTAGAAGCTTGCATGGATCCATAAGGAGAATTCTTGGCAGTCTGGTGAGAACACTAATTTTCTTTTTTCATTTTCTTTTCTTTTTCTTTTTCTTTGGTTCTTGTGTTTTTTTTTTTTTTTTTTTTTTTTTTTTGTTGTTTTGGTTTGCTTTTTTGCTATTTGTTCCAGAACAGCATACGAATGGTACGAAAACACTGTCAACTTTTAAAATACATACTGTATAAAATATATTTATGTTGCTTTGAAATCATGCACACTGAAAATATTATGTTTTAGAATTCTAACAGTATGTATAGTTCAAAGTTAACCAGGATAGAAATAAGTTTGGTTTACCTTCTGTATATTTTCCTATTATTAGGATAATTGAAGTAGAGGGACTGAAAGACAATTTAGTACATGAAATTTCTTTTATGAATAAAAATCAAATCAGTTCTTCAGAACTAAAAGAAAAACAACAACACCACCAATTTGGTCTGGAAATTGATTTAATTTTGTTCCTCTCTGGGCAAAAACACTATTGATTTTCAATTTAGTATCAGTATTGAAGAAAATTCATCCTCAACTCTTTATCATTGCCCTAAAAAGTGTGTTTACTCATTATTCATTTACTTATTTATATCAACCAGGGTTAAGTGAATAAAATTTGAGAGTTTATACCTACTAATAGGTATAAATATCATTTATAAAATTATATCTCTCTGATGCCAACTGGAGATAAAAGGGGGAAAATACCAAAAAAAAACCACTATGATATTTATGTTGCAAATTTTTGCTTTTTTAATTGTGATTTTTATTTGGGATGTACTAACAAGTTTGAATGATGTTGATGTATAGGTTAATCAAACAAGTACTGACCCACACTACTAGTTGTCAGACTAGTATTTTAGTATTATTAGAAAGTTACAAAAGAGGGACAGGTACCCTCTTTACTTTGCAGGAGCTTATCATCTCAAATGTATTCCAATTACTATCTATTTCATTTCTAATCAAGTTAAATTAAGAAGTAAACCATACTGTACCTTAAACCCAAAACAACTATGATTATTATGTATTCTTCCCTAAGTAGCGAGCACTAGGTAATTACAATTCAAATGGTCAAAGTTGAAAGATCTTTTTTTCTTTGATAATAATATTTGGAGGAATTAAGAAATGTTTAAAGTAGAAAAAGGAAATATGAAAATCGGAATACAAACATTAAAAAAAGAATAAAAGCCTCCCTCTAGACAATGTTCTTTTGGAGTTTGTATTTTGTTACACTAATGTGTTATTTATTTTAGATAATGCATAGTGAAAAAAAGCTTAAGTTTTGTAACTAAGAAGACCAAGAAAAGGCATAAGTTCTCTTGCATTATTGGAATGAGGCTATTTTAAAACCAGCCAGGTGAACTTTCTGATCTTTGGTACGCAGGACAAGGCAGATGGAAACCTGCTATTTTCCCTGGAGTGTTTTGGTAGAACACCCTTACATTTTGGGATGAGGACATGATACAAGATAATTTGGCTGCTTTCAGGAAAATCTGTTTACTAGTGGAAAATTATGTTACGAGATAATAATAGGGTAAAATTTACAATGCTTGCAAAACATGTATTGATATTTAATCAGGCTGATGTTTAAACAGCTGATCCTATGAAATTTTACACAGATACTGGATTCTCCAGGTATTATTCTAGACATAGTCAAAGGCTCTGCCATATTACTTTTCAAGTAACAGTATCAAAATAGTGTGAGGTTTCTTCAATGCTTAACTTTAAAATGTTAGCACTTCTGCTCTGTTGAAATAACTGCACTGAATCTGGGCTTTTATGGCATTACGAATAAAACATTTCCAGGCATTTCTTTTGTTCCTTCGTCATCGTGGAGGATGAACATAAACAGGCCGTCATAAGTATATGATTTACAAACAAAATAGTGCATGATCTTCACACAGTGGAAAGTATTTTAACTTAAATATAATGTTACTTTATAACTAAGTTTATGCAAAGTAAGTTATTAATAATATTCTCTTAGGGGATCTTTGCTGCTTACCATATCTACAGTTCTGCATGAAGGATAAGACATATCTATAGTTCTGCATGAAGAAATTAAATTAAAAATATGTAATTAACATTTGTTTAGCATCTTACATCTTATAAAATATATTCACATACATTTTCCAACTAAATCTACATATCTACAGTTCTGCATGAAGAAATTAAATTAAAAATGTGTAATTAACATTTGTTTAGCATCTTACATTTTATAAAATATATTCACATACATTTTCCAACTAAATCCTTATGCCAAACTGTGAAGCACCTAAGGAATATAATTTATCACCACTATAATAAAAAGAAGCAGAAATTCATAATCAGTGACTTTTATAAGGTCCTATCATACAGTTAGTAATCTGCTGAGAATAGAAATCAGCTCAACTCCTCTGATTTTAATGTTTATGTGCTTTCCAACACAGAATTTTGCCAACCTCAAAACTAGAGATTCATAGACATTAACGTCTAGATTGAAGTTGATGGATCATTCAGGAAACAAGAAGTTTGGTATATAATCACTAACTTGTTAAAGTAAGGTCTAGATAAACATGGGACTGTGTATTCTAAACTTGATCGAGTAAAAATAAGTTTGAATGCAGGTAGTTTCAGGCATGGTACAATTTTTATTTAAAGCAAGTTGGCTTTTTGTTTCTCTCATGCTCGTGCCTCCTTATCACAATACGGCTGCTGCAGCTCAAGACACTCTCTGTTTGCACATCCATGTTCCAAGCACAAAGAAAGAAGTAATGGCAAAAACAGAACTTTTCTTGGAAAATAAACCATTTTTCTCAGCACATTTCTACTTATACCTCAATGAGCAGAATTGAAACACACTATCAGTCTTAGCAGTAGCACTTTCTCAGAAAGTGAATATCTGGCCTTTGCCAGTCTCTGCAGTGGTAGATGAACAAGGGGAAAAGCTTGGGGCGCCTGAGGGCCAGTGAGTTATAGGGTCTGTCACACAACAGAATGGCAGAAAACAAACAAACAGCAGAAACTATCCCTGCTCTCAACAAGTCCACATTCTAGTACCAGAAATAAAAATATGTACATGAAAGGCCATAACACATTGGAGGAAGTGAAGTGCTCATTACTTATAGAAATGAATATTAAAGAGGTCTAGGTACTCAGAGAAGGGAATAGTTATAATTCTCCTGCTCATACCTTTTCTCCTTACATTTTGACCAACTATTCTCAGGAGTTGCATCATAACAATGAACTGAGGAAAAGTAGCAAATAACAACGAACTGAGGAAAAGAAAAAGAATGTTCTGGCTTACAGAACAGAAATAGAACCATAAGTGGATCCTGGAACTTAAACCAATTTCATCAGGGTTCTGTCCTTCTCTATCTCTCAGCTCTGCTTTTTCTGAGCGGGCTTTGTTCCCAGGAATGTTTCTCTGATGTGATTGCAAAAATAATTGGCAGGTCTAGGTTTATTTGTCCTTTAAGCCTAGCAATCTCAGAGAAAATAAAAGTATACTCCTTTCCTGTAGCCGTCAAGAGTCAAAGCCCTGGGGATACTCGGATTGCCCTGGTCTGGTCACATGCCCATTGACCCTGACCTGATCACCCATCACTATGACCAGGGGTATGGTGAATCTGATCGGCAAGTGTCGATCAGATGATAACTTGTGTGTTAGGAGAGTGTGTGTGTGTGTGTGTGTGTGTGTGTGTTGTGTGTTGTGTGTGTGTGTGTGTGGCAAATGGAGGTGAGGTGCAGGATAATAAAGACTACTGATTAACCACCTCCATTCAAAAGGAGCCTTCCCTAAATGGAAAAAAAGATTATAAACAGACTGAAAATGACAAATACCCTACACAATAGGTACTCTACGTTCTAAGGATGGGAGCAGTGAGTTTTCACACTCCTCAGTCCCACAGAACCTGAGCGGAAAGATGCTTACACAGAACTGCTTGGTTAGCAGGCTACTCCCTGCACTGTTTGTCCCAGCATGGCTCAGGGTTGCTCAGCTGAGCGGCACGTTGTCATTCCTGGCACTTACCTGTTGCAGGAAAACAGGAATCTGCATTTTGCCATCTATCGAAAATATATCCCTCAAACACGAGGACACACGAGGCCGTTTGTGTGCCAAAGGAATTCGTGATATTAAATTTATCGAATGCAATTAATCACATAATTCTACTCACTCACTGTACCTGAGAAGCATACTAGATTCCATGTATTCATGCTAGATATTTTATTTTCATTTGATCACATTTTATAGAATGTGTTATCTATCCTGAACACACACACAGACACTTACTCTACAACTTTCCTTGACCCTAATTTTCCTTTTCCTCAGATGAGTGGGCTATTCCTGCTGCCACCATTTATCATAACTGTTTTTCTTCTTAGACTTCTATAATGTGGCTTCGATTCTTAATGCTCTTTTGAAACTTCACTCTGGAGTTCACCTAATTCAGTGGCCCCATCTCAGTCCAAATTTTCCTCGACCTTTACATGGCATTTTTTTCCTGTTAATCAACTTCTCCTTCTTTCCTCTGTTGGCTTCCATTATGGCCCTCCAGAATTTGACTCTAAATTACCCATCCAACATGGTGACCTGCTTCTCACTATCCCAGAAATAAACTCCCTTCACAAAACTCTTGCTGAATCTTCTGTTTTGGAATGTCTTCTCCAATCTAAATGCTACCTTTTCCTTCAGGTTGCACATCACAGTTTGCCAAACATTCTAGTCTGCAGAACTTTTTCCCTTCATATGACTTCATTTTTATGAGTATCAATCGTTCTGATAATTACTACATGAGAATCATCTTATTGTTAATATTGTCAATAATCTGAGAATGAGAACATTTTACTTTATTTGTTTTCTGAGTTAGTCCTAAGTCATTCTTGAGCACATCATAAGTACATGACAGCCATGTTTTGAATTAACTTTGTCCTTTAATGTTTAATATTTCTGTGAAGCCACAGAAATTTTGTTGGAGTAGCAGAACATGTTTAAATTTAAGAGTAATAAAATGAAAAAAAAATAGTGAACTATGTAAATTTAACTCTCATGTCCCTAAATGCAAAATTTCTGGGAAAGAAAGGTGTGTAATGGCATATCTCAAGGGATGAATATATTCCAGAAACATCAAAGAATAACACTTTAATCTTCAGAGCAATTAATATCCATCTCAAAAATTAAACCCTCCAAAATTAATATTGGCAGCACATATTACAGTCACTTAATATTTTAACATTTCTACATTTTAATAAGATTTTAATAATATGAAAATAAAGCCATTATAAAAGGCAGTTTACATTCTCACTAATTCTACGTGATTTAGAACTTCATATATAGCAAAAAAGCTAAAGGATAGAACGGATTAAGGGATAGAAAGTGTTTTAATTAAGAGCAAATATCCAAGCAAGAAAGGATGCAACTCAAATTTGAATTTCAATATCTCTAAATACATTAATAGAAGTAAAAATATTTCTGCCAGTTAAACATGCCTGATTAAATTTGTCTCAAAACACAGCATTTCTTGAAACAATCTACTTTTGCAAATGTAAAGATCCCAGGCCTCTCCTTGTCTAGTGTTTCAACGACTGAAAAAGTCTGGTTCATACTCTATGCCTTCGTTGTGATAAAACACAACGTTCGTTGTTTCAAACCTCAACTCTTAAATTTCCTTCAACTTCCTTTGCTGTTGTGTGCATTTTAAATGTGTGACAAGCAGCATTTTCTCAGCCTAAATTCCTGTGACTTTTGAATGCAGGTTCCTCTCACTGGCTACTGAAACAATCCCAAGAGTTGAGTTGTTTCTTGTTTCACTAAAATGCATTCTTTGCATGTTTATATTACACATGAAGCTCATGAAAACCTTCGCTGGAAATATTTAAAAAGTAAAATACATTTACTATTATCTTATACAGCAGTTCCAGATCTTACAAAAGAATCTCAAATTTCTATGTTCACTAATGTAGGACCAAGCTTTTTTTTTTTTTTTTTTATAAAGCCATCTAAGGATACTGAAAGGAAACCCTAGTTTTATTTTTTTTTTTAATTTTTTTTTTCAACGTTTATTTATTTTTGGGACAGAGAGAGACAGAGCATGAACGGGGGAGGGGCAGAGAGAGAGGGAGACACAGAATCGGAAACAGGCTCCAGGCTCTGAGCCATCAGCCCAGAGCCTGACGCGGGGCTCGAACTCAGGGACCGCGAGATCGTGACCTGGCTGAAGTCGGATGCTTAACCGACTGCGCCACCCAGGCGCCCCAGGAAACCCTAGTTTTAAAAGACCTCCCAGTTTTTCATAATGTTGTCTCTTAACTGGGAATCGTGGAGACAGGACCTTCACCAAAAAGTTTACCTCCTTTTCTCCATTGTCCATTTATAAGAAGTCTATTTTTCAGTCTTATTGTCTAATTCATGTTTAGAGGGCAGTTATAAAAATAGACTGGCTTTATAACTGAAAGAAATAAAATATTCAGCTCTGATAATTAAATTAATTCAGTGTGCTCCTATCTCTCAATAGAAACTTGTGTGTATTTCTGAACCATTCAAATTCCTACCGCACTTCCTGTGTTTTTTTGTTGATGCTTCACTCCTTTGCTGGTGCGCCCATTATTTGTGTGAGATCATTCCTTGGAATGCATCTCACTCCTCTTTTTATACCCTTAACACAGTGCCCATAACTTTCACATAGGACTTGTTTGATAAATGAATGCAGGAACAAATGATCGGTCATTGAATTGTATGAAATTACCAAGTGGTTTCATTCATTCCAGAAATGATCCAGTTGTATGTTCTTGAATTCTGTTGTGTTAATAACACCAAAAATTCCTAAGAAAATTTCAGAGACACAAGAGTGTCTCTGAAGATCAGCAATATTTTTGACCAGGACGTCATTTTAGGAAATAGCAAAAAGTGTTTGCAACTATATTTTGTGTATCAGAAAGTGTTTTGCTATCCTTATTCTTCAACATTCATTTATAATTCATTCATCACTTACCTGACACAAATGTTTCTTTTCTTTTCTTTCTTAGCTAAAATGTTAGCATCTATATAGCTTCCAGCTATAGTAGTATCTGATTTTAATACTATGCAGTTTAACAGATTTTACTGTTTGATAAAATCGCTTTTAAATTAATATATTTTGTCTGTCTTGGCTTATAAAGTATCTCATTATTTAAAAGAGATTCATAGAATATTCTTTAAAGGAGATATTTTCAACTGAAATGAAACAAATAATATATATTTGCTATAGGAAGTATATCTCATTCCACTTCCTTTGAAATTATGCAATTTTCACTACTCACTTTCTTAGTAACAGTCTTAGCAAGGATTTAAACCAAATAGTGAACAATAAATCTAGTTGTCAATAACTTCATAGATAATTGTTTTTGAAATTTCTTTTTAAAAATTACTTAGGATAAAAAAAGGTGCAGAAATTGAAGAGTTGTGTCCTTATAGTAGATCGGAAAGCAGAAAGAATATAGCAATAAAGCAAGCTATGGGAAACTAGAAAATGTCAAATCTTAAGGAATAATTATTAGCATTGTGCTTGACACCAAATTTTACTTATTGAAAGCTTAACATATGCTAGGTACTCTCATAAATGTTTCACATGAACTAACTCATTTAATCTTCGTATAACATTAGAAGATAAGTGTTATTACCATTATCATTCCCACTTTACAGATGAGGAAACTGAGACTACAAAAGATCATATGGTAAAGTCAAGGGCTCAGGCCCAACACCCCTTTCCTTTTCTGTAAGGAATTATGCCATTTGGGGGCATAATAGGCCCAACAGCATTCATTAGGAGTCATAGACCACCTTGTGACTGCCTGCTAATGCCATAGTCTTGTGACCCACCAGCTTACGTCTAGTCCAAGTCTCATGCTGGGTCTGTGGGTGCTCGCTACGGTTTGCAAATTTAATGAGTCAATTCTTTTATATCTTTAAGACTTAGGCAACATCATATGAAGTACCCCATTACTACAAAGGCTACTTTGGGCCTAGAAGAAACCAGACTTGATCTGGGGCATGTCTGTATAAGCTTCAAAAATTAGAACCTAGTATATTGCAAAGCTAGGCAGGCCACAATTTACTTCCCTGAGCCCAGATTATACAATTAGACCCTACAGCTCCAGAGAGCCCAGAGATTTGCAATGATGTGCAATGGTCTGGTTTAGACTAGAATTGGTCTGGTTTAGAATAGAACTCCTGTGTAGGCCTAGGATGGTGAGAAGGAGTGGGCAGTCTTTCTGAACAAGCCACATTGATGACTTTTTAGATTCATAACTGGTCATGATACATATACGTGAATTCTATAGTTTCCTCGAACCAGATGGTTTCCAGAGCCATTCAGACAACTAAATACCACAATTAAATAATACAGGATATAAGGGGAATTTTGCATGTGCTCAGCCAAAGAGAATATTGATCTCACATTAATAACACAAAAAGTCTGGATAATCTACAAAACTATAATTTTCCCTAAGTCCATCAGAGAGAGCTGAGTTCGTGAAACAACCAAGCAAACTGAATTCCAGAGTGACAACTCCTCCAAGGAGGCACACACACACACACACACGCGCACACACACACACACACACACACGAATTTCACCTGAATGGGAAAGGTGGAGGCCATACAATAGGTCCAGGAAGTAAGTTAAAATTTTAATGAATTGTTGAGGGCCAACTATAAACTAGAATATAGTTTGAAATATCTAGGAATCCCAGAAACAAGGAAAATTCATACTTTATCATAAGTCCATGGGACTCCATTAAGTGTTCACAAGACTCAGAATGAAAGCAAAAGATGCTGTATGTCAGAGACAATCAGCAGCTGCTATGGAACAGGCACAAAGGCTTTCTTACTTCACTAGACCCACTGCTAGTAGGAAGGAAAAGCCATCCACCACTGGGATGGGGAACAGCAGACCCTCTGACCTGTAGCTTCTAACACCCAGGCAGAAATGCACTGCTTCTGGGGAAGAGGTAGAAGGAAACACATGTATCATAAAAAGTAGAAAAACAAAAACACCAAAACACTTTGCCCCCAAGAAAGGGATCGGCAGCCATATTAAGCCTAGGATGTTTTACTGAATAGCAGGTCGCCCACCTAAGACCAACAATAGACAGAGGCAGGTGTTGTAGGAATTCTAAGCAAGCCCCACCTTCACAATTTGGATAGACAGGGCCTGGTTAAGATGGGCTGGAGGTGGATACCAGACATACAGAAACACATCCGAGCATGGTTGCCTCGGTCTAGAGCACGTTTTAGAAATGAAAGAATAGTTTAAAAATAATAAGGAAATTCTAAAGTTCAAGAACGAAACCAATGTTGCCACATATTGTTTCTAATCTTTCATAAATGCTGAATAGTATTTTCAAAACTAGATAAACACTAAAGAGGGTGTTTTCTGACCACTGGCTACAAAATTAAGTAACGTTTTCAATACGATGAGTTTTGGTTCAAAGGAAATGTGTTTACATACATTATGCGATCTGATCCTCAAAAATATCTTCACCGGATAGAGTGGTTTAGGAAAAAAAAAAAAGGAAAAAAAACATTGGATAGTAACTCAGGGATCTCAGCTTTAGTCTATACTAACTAGAACTGTCTGATGAGTTCTCTTACATTGCTCTGAGCTATGATTTCTTTAGCTGCAAAATGAAAAGTTTTAAACAAAGTCAGTGGATCTCCAACTTTTGTATAGAGAACTACTTGGAATAATTATAAGATGCAGACCCTATGGCCCTTCTACACCAGACATTGCTTAGTCAGTAGGTCCTGGTGTTGCCCAAGCAATCTGACACAGGTGGTCTCAAGTGTAGACTTAGAGAAAGATGCCAAACTCAGTGATATCTGATTCCCCTTTGAGTCTAAAACAGGACACATATGATTGTCACTGTTGTACAGGTCAATAGGTGAGGGCTACAGATGAAGTAACTAGGTTGGGAGTCACAGAGATAGTGAGTGAATAAATACAAGTAATATCTTCATATCCCTAGTTCAATGTTTTTTCTCTTAAATTATTTTGCACACCATGACAAAGATTGCCTCGTCACTTACTGTTGTGTCTCCCTTTTTCCCTTAAATATTTAGATAAACTGGATTTCCCAGTCAGCCTTATGACCGAAG
Source organism: Lynx canadensis (assembly GCF_007474595.2). Taxonomy (NCBI): domain Eukaryota; kingdom Metazoa; phylum Chordata; class Mammalia; order Carnivora; family Felidae; genus Lynx; species Lynx canadensis. The sequence goes on along the minus strand of NC_044310.1, from coordinate 152,767,175 downwards.
TTCAACCAATAGAATGTAGGCCGAAATAATGAACTCCAATTCATATTTGTCCTTAAAAGTCTCCCAGGCATCATCCTCCATATTCTTTCACAATTTAAAAATGACTAGAGATACCTATGAGCACCTAGAGATAGGATCCCCAGATGGAATGGGCCCGGGTCCCTGAGTGACTGCCTGGTGCACAGTCTTCACCACTTGGGCCCCCCACAAGACTTTCAATGGATTGTTCTGTGAACAAGAAATAGATCTGTGTTGTGCGAAGCCACTGAGAAACTAGGTGGCTATTAGCAATCAGTCCACCAAAGACTTAACTCTCCCACATTATAACTCTGCAGAGGTATAAGATGACAACAACATACAACTTTGAGATGTTCACCTATATTACTTTTTTTCTTTAATGTTTATTTACTTTTGATAGTGTGAGTGCACTTGCAAGTGGGAGAAGGGCAGAAAGAGGAAGACAGAGGATCCAAAGCTGGCTCCATGCTGACAGCAGAGAGCTTGATGTGGGGCTTGAACTCACAGAATTGCAAGATCTGAGCCTAATCCTGATGCTTAACTGACTGAGCCACCCTGGAGCCCCAACCTATACTTTTTGTTCTGTTTCTTTCATTCTGTCTTTCTTACTCAGGTACATCCGTTTTCTTTTCCCAGGGTGGAAGGTCTAAGGATTGGAGGGTGGCCTTGGGGTGAGGATTGGCGGGGGTGTGGGGGGGGTGGGGGGGTGGGGGAGGAAGCAGCTGGACAATAAAAGAAATTAGCTTATGAATCTGCCTTGTTTTACTGACAAAAGCCTAAGGCCAGAACAAGGAGAGTTTGTGACTGTAGGTAGATGGTTGTAGTCCAAAAGAGGAAGAAAAATGGCTTTCCCAAAGTTTGAAAAGAAGGTCCCGCAAGCTATGCCAGAAGTATTTTTCCTGTCCTGATCCTTCACCCTTGGAAGGAACTTTAGTTGACTAGGTATGGTAGGGTCCCCACCCTAAGCAAAGAAAAAAAAAAAAAAAAACCCTCAAGGCAATCTGACTATATGCATACATGACAACATCCCTCAGGACCTTGTAACAAGAGACCACATAATCAGACTTCATGTTTGTGTGTTACCATATATGGGAGACAAAGAAGTAGAAAATGTATAAAAAACTACACTACATGGCGTTTGGGGCTCAGTTCTTTGGGTACAGACCCAACTGAGCCGTGCTGGCATGAATAAAGCTGCTTCCTGGAGAGAAAGGCCTCGGTGTCACGACTCGTGAGGGAATCCTGTTACATAGGAACTGCTGAATCTGCATCTCTGCCCCTTAAGGCTTGCTTCCCCAGAATACTGGAAGCCTTACTGATCCATAAAGAGGAGGAATCAACAGAGAAATCAGCCTGCCCCAGGAACCCTTGAGAGTCATTGGTTTAGCTGTGTGTTTCCCTTTCACTTCTAAGCATATCACAGAATCTCTCCAGTTAGTGGATAAATACCACAGTTCCCTCTCTCCTCCTCAGGTGGAATACTTTTTTGTCAGCATTTCCATGTAAGATGAAACTCCTATCTTCCATGGGCTTAACAGCATGTATTCTACCGTCTTCTTTTTCCTGTATTCTGTTTCTCCGTCATACCCACTAGTGTTTTCCACACTTCCCAATAAACTCCTTGAATTTACATCTTTGTTTCAAGGTCTGATCCTGAAAGAATCCAGACTAAGACAGAAACAAAGAAACCTGTGGATCTGAAGGCAGGGGTAACCTGTATTTACTTCTAGACCAAAGATACAGGTGGTGGTGTTGAAAACCTACCTCTGTGTTTTGAAACCAAAATAGAACGTGAAGACAGAGTTTGGGATAAAAAAGGAACAATAGCTTTATTGCTTTGCAGGACAATGGAGGCTGCAGCAGGCTGAGGCAATCCTCACCATCCCAACCCCACCCAAGGGCTAGGGTGGGTTATAGGGAAATACAGGATCTAGCCGAATTTCTAAAGGAGTTGTGTATGCACTGACAGCCTTGTTCCTTGTGTCTTTAAGGTGGTATCAGGTTCCTGAAACAGAAGTCTAAAAAGGGAAGGGTAAGGTTTGCAGAAGAGAGGAAAAATGTTACTTAGTTCAAAATCGAGCCTCGGGAAAGCCTTAGTGCCGCCATTTTGATTTTTGTTCAACTTAACGTTCGAGCGGTTTCAGGGGTGCTACAAGAACTGAACATTTCATTGGATCTGGGAGCAGAATGGCTTGCACCTTGTTTCTTGAAAGAAACCAATGATGATGATGGCAAGACCCTGGGGATGAAATGCTTTCATGGTGTGTCTAGGTAAGCAGGGCCGTAGGCAAATTCACAAAATACCCATGCCCAAAGTTTGACGTAAAAGTTGCCAAAGGATAGGGCACCTGGGTGACTCAGTTGATTAAGTGTCCGACTCTTGATTTCGGTTCAGGTCATGATCTCATGGTTTGTGAGATCAAGGCCTGCACAGGGCTCCATGCTGACAGCACGGATCCTGCTTAAGATTCTCTCTCTCCCTCTCTTTGCCCCTCCCCCGCTCTCTCTCTCTCAAAATAAATAAATAAATATTTAAAAAAAATGTTTTAAGTTGCCAAGAGCTGAAAAACCTGAAGGAGTCCGATACACCTGATGACTCAGCCACATCCTAGATGCACAAATGAATGAGGCCTATAGTCTGCCTAAAACCTTGGCATAGTGTACGATTAAGGACTGGGGCTTAATCTGGAGTGGGATCAGAATAGGAAGAACCAGAAAAAACTGATTAAGTCTTCTTAGCTCAGTGGCTGGAGGCTTAAAGATAAAGATGACATTTTATTGGAGATGTTAAAGAAAATTATATTTCTTGCACACTTGAGTTTGAAAATTAAGATTCACACCTCTTATAATACTGTGGTGTGTTGAATTATAATTTACTATCATTCACTCCTTCCTTTTCTATAAAACTTTTAATTCATTTTGTGGGAAAAGTCATTAATCCTGCCTCTGTGATTTTGGATTTGGCTTTAAGACATATTTTGAGCAATAGAATATGAAGAGACCTGCTAAATGTCATATTGGAGCAGAATATTTAAGAGGAAATTTGTGTTTCCATTTAGGAGCTATTTCATCAGCTTGGGTCCCAGAATGAGGAGACATGTAGAGCCCAAATGAGCTTTCCAGAAACATACATGTAATGTGAATGAAAACACATGTTTGATGTTCAAGCCACTGTCATGAAGGGGATGCTTATTGGCGCAGCAAAGCTGACCAACACAGTACAACAGAAAAATCAGATCAAGACAACCAAGAACAAGCTGAAATGCATGAATCACTGTGGAACCTCCTAAGGATGGGGCCCAAATTCCAGTTTGCTGTTCAGCATTGTCGATGTTCAGCATCCCAAATCTATCACATTCTTCCTCTCTGAAATTCATGAAATAGTTCCACTAACAATGCAATGGAAAAGAGCCATATATAGGGGTGGGTTGAAGGGATGCAAAGACTAACACTATTTTAAAGCTCTCTATGAGGAAGTTTTGATCTCATTATCATGAAAAGTTGGAAGGCATTCTCTTTTTAAATGATTGTAAAGTTTAAAATGCAAGTTGGGAATTCACATGAATGCCTAGAACTATGAGTCACTGAAAAATCCTGGAAATGCTGTTAAAAGAATTCCATGCCCCTTCCCCCATCTAGGCCTTTCTCAAAGCGTTCTGAGTCTGCAATGTGAGGGTCCACGGAGGGAGGGAGGAGACGTTCAAGTTCTCATGCAGTATTTGTAAATCTCTAAGGAGGTACAAGCTTTCCCCTATACATTGAAAGCTTATTTTAGAATGACTCTTTCCATATTCACTTTAAAAATCAAAATAGTTGTCAGATAACAGATTAAAAGAATAAGTAGCTTAGTCTGGTAAGAGGACTATGTATTCTTTTATGCCATAAGGGCATTATTTAGTGTTAGGTTTCAGCATACCTCTGCTAAATGACACCATCATGGCCTAAAACAGAAACAATTATCTTTCATTTTCTTCATGTGGATTGTTTGAGCTGTAGTTTTAAGTGAGCCAAGTTTTGTTTTTGGTTTATTGACAGCACCTGAAGTGTTTAGCATCATGTATTTTGTATAGCTTCTCTTGACTTCTGGGCAACACCCAATTTTAAAACATGCAACTTTAGCCAATCTCCTGCTACTCATCTTGTTCCAGAAAAATTTTGATAACAGAAATACTAATGACTTGATCAAATGTATTTTTAGGCAAATCATTGGGTTCTTCTTAACATTTTCAAGCTTTTATCTCTGATTCCACCCATCTTATATATTCTACTGTTCCTATAACACAAAAAGTAAACTATCCATTGTCCTCACTGGGGCCAACCCCTCGATATTTCTGTTCCCCTCAAAATATCTCTGGAAAGGCCAGGGAAGAACTCGACAGATAACTGTGGCATAGAGAGGGGAAATTACATGTGTATTGTCTCATAAAAAGTAGAGAAATGAGGACGTAGAACTTGTGTCTTCTGTTCCAGGGCTACTTACATTCTACCATATTGCCTTAACTCTGCAGTGAATGAAATAAGAGGGAATTTGTTCTCCGCAGGGGAAAACACCTCAGCTGAAAAAGACAAGACACTAACGGAAGTATAAAATCTTCAAAGCTTCTCTTCACAATATGACAGAACATGATCGGTTTGTGATGGTCAAGGTGTTCCGTAAAGGTAGGCTGTTGGTTGACCGACACCATTTGTTTCACTCTCTTTTAATTGTAAATGTTTCTGACACTATGAGACGACTTGAAGAAAAAGAACTCTGTCTGTCTTTTTAAACTCCTGCTTTTGTGAGCCTTGAAGTCAAACCAGGCAAGTTCGACTTTAAGGCAAATCCACTATCAAGAAGAATGGATGAGGGGGCAATCCAATGGCTGGCTCATCTTCACTCCTGCAAATTGCATTGCT